>NW_026643091.1:0-599059 GCF_028827735.1 Penicillium macrosclerotiorum
GTTAAGAGAATAATACAAATTGCTCTTAGTAGTGAAAGCTCTATTAAGGAAGCTTCTAAATCTAATCTTGATAAGCGGTAGTAGGTATCCCTATAGCCGGATATTAGATCTAATAATAGCGCTAGTAAAAGAAAGGGGGATAAAGAAGGTCTTAAGCGAATCAATATATAGCTAAGGGAGCTTAGCCTTACTATTTAGACCCTAGTAGCACGAATAGACGCTAGGAACGATCTAGGGTTTATTCCTCGGGATAGCTTTAGGCCTAGAAGAGAAGGCGCTACAAGCTACTTCTTTTATAATAGGCCTTATTTTTAGCGTGTTAGGGAGTACCCTATATTAATAGAATATATTAATAAAGGGATAGTGTATTATGCTGATACTAGAAAGATAGTACTTAGCACTACGGACTAGGAAGGCCCTCTATTACGTATAATTCCTAGAACGCTTAATAGAGATCTTGTTAACCGTTAGTTTAAAGCTTAGAAGGATAGTAAGATAGGATATACTACCCCTATTAACTTTATAGCTCGTAGAGATAAAGAAGAAGGTACTACTTACTAGTAGTATAATAAGCGGGGTATATAAGTAGGGTTAAATTTGCTACGTATCGGAGCGGCTCCGGAAAAGAATAAGGTAATTAATAATACTAACGATAATAGCGAGGACCCTATATTTATTATAGTAAGCGGAAGGCAGTATATACCGTTAGCAGCTACTTAGATAGAGAATTATATAGAGACCCGAAAGCGACGTAGAGAGAGAGATATCGCTTCGACTCCCTATCGTGATAATAGAAGGTATTAGTCTCGTATAGAAGAGATTAAAGATAATATAATAATAGAGCGCCCTCTAGAATCGTAGGTAGTTCTAGAAAGCCCTAGATCCTTACCGTCTTAAATATAGCGGTAGGAAACGCCTTAGGAAGTAAGTGCTAGAAGGATAGAGGCTAGGAAGTATTAGCACTCCTTCTTACTATTAAACGCTAACCTAGAGGATAATATTAAGGACCGCTTTTTATAGATAGAAATTCCTATTAAGCTATATAAGATAGTAAGGATTTTACCGCGATTCCGGAATAATCTATTTCGTGCTACTAAGGATCCGCCGGTAAATTCAGCTCTATTGTAAAAGAAGGATATAACACGGGTTTTATCTAATCTAGAACGCTTAATAATTAATAATATTAGGAAATTAGAACTAGTAATTCCTATAGAAGATCCTAAATAGTCTAATATATATTTATTAGACCTCCTAATAACTCAGGTAGTAATTAGTAAGGTTATTTACAAAGCTACTATTAATACCGGATCGGGTATTAATATTATCGGACTTAATAAGGCGCGGAGATTAGGATACCCTATTAGGAAGGACCCTAAGATTAGTATTATTCCTATCTCCGGCGAAGAGGTTCGGTATATTAGTTGTATATAGAACTTACTAGTTTCTATTAGAGATATCACGATTCGTATTAATATTTTCGTGATTCAGAATAGCAGCCTAGGATTACTATTAGGAAGGCTATTTGCGTAAGCAGCGATAATATAGATAACAGAGAAACTAGATCGTACTATATTATACACGATTTATAATAGGGATCGATCTAGGAAGCTTACGTTTAGGGTCTTCGAAAATAATAGGGGTAGGGTAGCACGGTCTATAGATATCTAGCCTAACCCTAATTAGAAGGAGTTAAACGAGTAGGCAAATATGCTTCTATCGAGAGCATATTTGCTAGGTCTTTAATATCGATAGGGATAGGAGATAATAAAGGGTTACTAGCTAAGTCTTAGAAGGAAATCAAGATACTAGGAACCGAACTAGATTCGTCTAAAGTTAGGGTAACGATTAAAGAAGAAGAGACGTTAAAAGAAGCTCGCTTACTAAATAACCTTATTCGGCCGAAATATCTTCTTTTATTAGGCCTACTATCTTACACGCTATATAAAAGAAAGACTAATAAGATTTAACCGATTAACGCCTAGGAATCTAATAGATCTATGCCGGCCGGGTATTCAGGATAGGAAGAAGCGTATATACGGAAATATTATACTCGATTTAGGGCTCCGGATATACGAACCCCTTTTAACAGATATTTATTCCCCTATATTACTAACTTCGTAAGGGAAGCTAAGCTAATACCTAAGCGTAAAGAGAAGCTAATATTAGGCAAAAATCTACTACCTAAAGAAAGGGAATTACTACGTAAGATACTTATTAAGAGAGAAGGAGTTCTTGCCTAGGATTAGTAGGATATAAGCTAGGTTCGGCCTAAGGTTTTTAATCTACAGCGAATCTGCACTATAAAGTATAAAGCTTAGTAGTATCCTAGTTTCTAGATCCCTCTTACCCTAAGGTTAAAGGTTAAGGGTATACTTTAGGATCGTATTAGAAAAGGAGTATTTAAGCGCTACTATAGCTTATACTAGAACCCTTAGTTTCTTATTAAGAAAAAGACTATAGGGATATATCGTATTATAATAGTAGTAATAAAGCTTAATTTAGTAATAATTCGTAATACTAATATTCCGCCGGGTGCTAACGAGTTTATCGAGGAGTTCTTAGGAATACCAGTAATATCGTTAGTAGACCTATTCTTAGGATATAACTAGCTTCCTCTAGATAAAAGAGACTATAATATAACAGCGATTCAAACCCCTATTAGCCTTCTTAGGTAGACGACTATCCTATAAGGCGCTACTAACTCTATTACGCAAATTCAAAGGGTCCTAGAATAGATACTATAGTTAATATATAGCAAGAAGATACAAGGCTATTTAGATAACTTACTAATCAAAGGACCTAAGACGATATATAATAGGGAGTTCTCCTTTCTAGGTATTCGACGCTTTATACTAGAGCATATTTAGAACCTTGATTATACACTCTACTTACTAGAGCTTGCCAGCATAGTAATCTCTGCTAAGAAATCCTAATTTACTATATCTAGTGTTGCTATTATAGGATAGGTTTATAATACTAATAGCCGCTGCCCTAATAAAACAAAGGTTGCGAAGCTAGTAAACTAGCCTATGCCTACCTCTATAGAAGAACTACGATTATTCGTTAGCTTATTAGTCTATTTTAGGATTCTAATAGAGAAATTCGGGATCCTTATAGCACTACTATATCAAGCCTTAAAGACTAAGGGTTATTTCGAATAGAAGGATAAATAGTAGGAAGTATTTAATAAAGTTAAACTTCGCTTATCGTAGTTCCCCTATATACTGCCGATAGACTACTTATATAAACTATTAGTTATTATAGTAGCCGTTAATGCTTCCAAGAAAGGGTAGGGAGTAATCCTAATATAATCCCGAGATAATATTCGAAAACCCGCGCGTTATAAATCTAGAGTTTAGTCGTAATCGGAAGCCGAGTATAATACCGGTAAAAGAGAATATCGAGCTATATTAAAAGCGCTAAAGAAGTTCCGATACTAGTTATATAGCATTCACTTTATCTTAGAGATCGATACGGAAACCCTAGTTGTATAGCTAAATCGGTTAGCTACTAATCTTCCTAGTACGCTAGTAATAAGCTAGATAGTATAGATTCGCCTATTTAATTTTAATATTAAATATATACCTAGTAAGAAGCATAGTGCTGCTAATAGGCTATCACGAAGGCCTATAATAGAATAAGAGCTAATAGATTAAGCTAAGGAAGCTAATATTGATAAATTTATTACGGAAGAGGTATCGTATCTTCGGGTGCCCGTTTAGGTGCTACCGGAAGGTCGGATTTTATTAGAATTATATTCCGATAACTCCGAGATAATTACTAGATATCTATCTAGCCTTCGGAGGCCTAAGGCTATATCACGCAGTTAGTTCTATACCTTTAAAAAGAAAGTACTTTAATTTGCTATTCAAGGGGAATATCTCTTTTACCGAGGTCGTGGTATAAATCTACCTCTTCGTCGGGTCCTAGATAGTAAGGAGGATCGTTAGCGTGTTCTAAAAGAAGCATACGATAAGATAGGATATCGAGGAAGGGAAGCTACCTACTATCTTCTAAAGCTACGCTACTAGTAGGAAGGAATATATATAAATACTATAGAATTTATACGGTTATATATCCCTTGCTAACGCTGAAATCTAAATAGGGAGTATAAACTAATAGTCCTAACACGCGTACTAAGAATCTAGGATAAGCTCTTTCTAGATATAACTTCTATACCGATAGAAGATAGAAGGAAGGCTATTATTTAAGCTCGCGAAGTAGTAAGTAGGTAGGTCGAAGCTCGCGCTATTAAATCAAAATCTAGTTAGGTAGTATACTAATTTCTTTAGGAAGAGATTATATATAGATATAGCTACCTACTTTAAATTATGATAGATAGCGGACTAGAGATACGCTCTAAAACTAAGGTATTCCTATTAGAAAGAGGAATATCTTATATTAATATTTCCGCTTACTATCCTAAATCAAATAGGCCCGTTGAACGTTTAATGCGTACCTTAAAAGATACCCTTTCAAAGATAATAGATAGGTACTTAAGGGACTAGAGGTAGACTACTAAATTATATATAGCTCTATTCGTGGATAGAATTATAGTGAATACGATAACTAGGATATTATCCTTCTATTTCCTCTTTAGGAATAAAGCTATCCTGCCGATAGAGTATAATATTTAATTATAGGATATTCTACTGTAGGATATAGTATCAACGAGAGAAGATTTAATTACGATAAGAGCTTATCAATTACTTCTAAAGTAATCGGAGATCTAAGAAGGTATATAGTAGCTAGAACGTCTTCGAGAAAGTAATAAGGAAGCTTATAATAAACGATATATACTTCGGAATACGCTGCTAGAGGTAGATAAACTTATACTATTGCATAATTCGATTACCTAGAGCGATCTACGTACCGATACTAGACTCCGATATCGATAGTTAGGACCTTATCGAATTACTACCGTTAAAGGAAATAGAGTATACGCGTTAAAAGAGCTTAATAGGATACTTATCTATCACGCTTTCTTATAGCTATCGGATAGAATTCGACGTCCTAATATAGTGAATAGAAATAGGTTAAAGAGATTCTAGCCTCGATTAGATCTTCTCCTACTAAATAATAAGCGTCCTATAGTAGCGCTAATCTAATAATAAGGTACGATATTTTTATTATTATTTTTCTCTTTTTCTTTCTTTTTTCTTTCTTCTTTTCTTTCTTCTTTTTTTACGACTAGGGATAGTCTTACTAGAAGAGGGGAAAGGGTCTTATAAGCTTCGCTCTTCCGAGGAAGCTATTTTAGGAAGCCCTTTAATTCCTTTATTTCCTAAGTTTTTCGGCTAAAAAAGTCTTACCGCTTTATTTTAATTTTAGTATTTAGATTCTTCCGCGAGATATATATTAGTTATAAAAAAGGGAGATAAAAAGGGGAAGAGATATTCGGTAGGGTTACTTATAATAAGTACTTAGAAAGTTTTAAAGATAGCTACGAATAATTATTAGCTAGTAGTTAAAACTAGCTCTTAGGATCTAGAGATAGTTCTAAATAGTTAGCGATTTAACACGCTAGAGGAGGTAAAGAAGGAGATCGAGAAATACCCTAAGGAAGTATAATATAATATATAGGTAGAAGTAAAGACCTAGCTTTATCGCAACGCTCTACTAGGTGCGATAATAATTACTAACTAGCTTGATTATACTGTTAGTAGACGAATATAGTAAAAGGTAATAATAGAGAAGGAATTTAATACGGAATAGGAAGAAGAAAGGAAGGATAGTAAAGCTTATAAGAAGGGCCTCTCTTATATCTTGCGTATAAAAGAGCGAGTAGCGGAAACCTAGGGTAAGGAGAACGCTCTAGCCCTCTTTCGGTCGGTAATAACTATATCTATCGCTAAAAGGATTAACTAGCTATATTCAAAACAGGTTTCCTATTAGTAAATATAGTTAGCGGTAAATAATAAGCTTTTAAACCGCCTAAAAAGGATAGGTAGAGGGTATAGGAGGGTGAAATCTGCTATCTAAGGGGATTTTAGTAGAGTAGTACTTCGGTTCGATTAGACCCCGCTAAGCTTACGGGATCTAAGGAAATTCGACCTTATAATTAGTATAGATAGCTTTCTTTAGGGGAAGGATAAAGGAGAGATAGATATTAGCCTAGATTTATCAGCTTCTTCACGATCCACGTTAGTTTAGTAGGATATCCCTACCCCTACTCGGTCTATTTCGCTAGCTACTATAAGTAAGCTATCTATATTAGAAACAAGCGATTTTTCGGAAGAATTTAGCAGCGATTCGATGTAGCTTTCTAAAGCTTCTTTTAAGAATAGAAAGAAGGTAAGGGGATCAGTATATAACTATTAGATCCCTAAAGGACTCGTTTAGGGACTAGTAAGGAAGAAGGAACCGTATAAAGCTAGTGATTATAAGAGGAAGCTTTTACTAAGATAGCTTAGGCGGTATATTAATTCATCGACTATCTACTATAAGTATATATTAGCTATTTATAGTTAGATCGGTCTATATATTAGAAATTACCGTTATTAGGATCTTATTCGAAAACTACGTGCTTACTATTAGAATCTTAGGATATAGGAAAAGTTTAAAAATTAGAAGGCCTTATAGTTTAAGAAGAGATATCGCTTATCTAATAATAAACCTAGACCCTATCGCTTCCTATTTAAAGACTTCCTACCGAAAATCGATAATTTTGTATCCTGTAATCTCTCTATTAAATAGCTATTTAAGAGATATTTTAATTAGCTATAGGAGGCTAATACTTAGGCTTTTCTTTAGGCTTTTCAGAATAGCGGGAATATAGTTCTACGGGGATATTATAGCTAGCTAAAGGAGATAAAGGATAAAGCGACTAGGCTATCCCTTCTATAAGCTATACTTCTTAAGTTTAACCTCTATAACTACTACTACACGCCGCGACCTAGAAAGCCGCGATTAGGATAGAATAGGCTAATAATTTATAGTCTTATATAACAGCTTTTACGGTAGGATCCTACGTACTATATAATATATATATTCTTACGCCCTAATTATACGTAGCGCCTTATCTCGTTTCCGTACTACACGAAGAGTATATATCCTAGGGAAAACACTTAGTTCTGATATATTAATATTAATTTATTAGATTATATTACTACCGGAAGGGGAGGTAATATTATTCAAGGATCTATTTCTCTAACCGATAAGAACGCAGAGAACTATACCGAGATTCTGCTAGGGATTTATAATTATATTAAGGATTAGTAGGCGCGTATTCAAGATAATCCTACTACTCCTATCTCTAGATATATTTATAGGATTAAAGACTAGATATAGACGGATTAGGATACTAAAAGATACGGAATAGGTTAGGAGAAGGTAATATATTATAGTAGAGATATACGTATCTCTAGCCCTCTGTTACCTTATAGATCGACTAGACTAGCTACGATTTAACGCTGAACGATACTACTATAGTATATCTCGGTTAATAGAGACTATAGAGGATTAGATACTACTAAATCTAGTATATAGGGAGAGCTTTCGAACGGATACCGAGACCTGATACTTGCACCTAAGACGCCTTCTAGTTTTATAAGTAGAAAATATTATACTATTATTTATCCCTTCCCTATAGCCTTACCGCTTACCGGGTTAGGAAGCTTATTAGATACCTTAGTAGGCCGAACACGCTATAAAAACTTTATTATAAAGCAGGACCTTGATATCCTATTTAGGGATAATAATACTATCGCGAAGCGTTTTATAACCGAATAGAGAAGGCAGGCTACTACCCGGTTCTTCGATACCTTTAAATAAGTTATATAGGCGGAGAAGGCTACTTTTAGAGAGCGATCTTTCTTCCTTTTAAAGAAGTATAGATTTTAACTACCGATACCTATACTAAATACTAGAGACTAAAAATCTTCCTCGGAAGTAGCTCTATCTATCTATCTATAGTTTAGGTATTCCTCCTCTTCGAAAGAAATCTCCGATATAATCCCTATTACGGACTAATAATTATAGCGGCCGTAATAGTAGTAGGAGATTGCGGTTCGTAGTGTTATTAGTAGTAAGATATAATAGTAGCGGAGGCCGCGCTAAGGCGAGATAGGATCGAAAGGTGCTTACTAGAAAGAGGCTGTTAGAGTAGGATATAAAGATATAGGTACCCTACTTACTATTCTTATAGACCGGCTTATATAGCGCTCTACTTCCTTAATAAACTAGTAATAGAGAGAGCGTATAATATTCAAGAAAAGCTCTCTAGTATATAGTATATCGGGAATAGTATCTAGGCTAGGCGAAGCTATCGACACGCGCTAGACTCGCTATCCCTATTCGATAAGCACTTTTAGCTTAGAGAAGTCGTCTTCGAGACCCTATACGGACTACTAAAAACCTTAGATATTAGTATATATTATAGCACTCTCTACTAACTAATCTCTTACTTACCTAAACGCAACTTAGGTCGGAATTAGGGTAAGAGCCCTTAAATAAAGCTATCGTAGAGGTCTTAAGGACCTCTACTAAGTAGAAGGAATAATAAGGTATAAGGGGGAGGTAAAAGATAAAGTGTTAGGGGTAGGAGAGGAAGAGGGGAAGGAGATAAAAGAAGGAGAGAGGGGGATAGCTGAGAAATAGTAATATATGCTTTATCTAGAGAAGTATTAGATATTCTACCTTAGAAATTAGGCTTCTTGCTATCTATAACCACGGAGCGGGCTAATAGTGAGAGATCCACGATAACTACTACTACTAGTTGAATAAGGTCTTCTTCTTAGATAAGATTGCATATTAATTGATATTGAATAGCTTTATTCGACCAAGGGGCGGTCGAATTATAGGGGAGGGAGGTATATAGTAGGGAAATAGCCTACAAAGGGGGATCTCTAATTAGAGGATATCTTTCTAGTACATAGTCCTTACAGGATATAGCTTCAGATCTCCAATAGGGAGAAATATCAACTCTTACACTCTCCTTGCTCTATCTGCTTCTGCTTTCTATAGGGGAGGCTTCCTCCATTGTGGTGTGTGGTGGTTTGTATGCTGGTTTGTTGAGGCTATATCATCCTGCCTGCATTCTCAGGCTTGCCGCTGAGCGCCCTGGTTCAATATTTAATGAACCAGTTTGGTCAAAACTGATTCACATCAATATGTCCTGAGTAGAGGGATGGCGATATCGCTAAATTTAAACGCCTTATTATTTTTGCTGATCTATTTTGACAATTATATCCCGGCACACTGTTTTAGTTCACTTGATATATTGAGAAAGTGAGACCTACCGCATACTTAGATTTCACTCAAAGTACACATTGTCCATTCCACACACCAGCAGACCCAAGCCTAGATCATTATTTTCGCTTCCCATAAAATTATTTCATTTCTCATCACATACATTATAAACCCTCAAGCATGTTTTCGAGTAGATCCAAAAATCTCTCTTCGCATCACTCCGAAATCAAATGTAAAAAATGGGTTATGCGCCCAACTAGCATTTCATAAACATCATCAAGCAACTACCCTGGTAAGTTTCCGAGCGCCCCAGACAGAAAACCAGCACCCAGCCATCACAGCGCCTACAAAGTTGGTGACTTGAAAGCCACTGGAAGCAGAATAAACTATGTTATGTCCGAAATCAATCTTGGGAACGTCACTCATCGCTCATCACACATATCCGGCGGCTCAGACTGAAAGCCTGTCAATGAATTAGTAAGGAATAAAGTCGAATCTCATCCGATCTATGGTCAAGTTAGCAGGTTGTCAAGACAAAGACCGAATGCGAGAAATACCAAGAAAATGGCTCCAATCCTCATCTTTGCTCAGCTGATTCGCCCAATATTGCTCAAGAAATTTCAAAGACTGTAGCACATTTGGCACCCGGATAGTATCATGTAACGATGCCAGTAATTGTCGAACAGTATCACGATCCTCTCCACATGCTTCACAGCCAGCAATGAACAGTGGAGTTGTGAGCATAACCCATGGGCTTAATCCAGCCGATGGTCCAATCTGAGCCGTACACTCTAGGATTCTCTGCACAGATTTTTGTACATAAGCAGATGCTGTCGGTGTCTTACGCAGTCGCTTATGGATCTGAATGAGAGCACTGTGCTGGAAAGCTTCATTGCAGAGTGCAAGGTTCTGGACACTTTCCGCAGACAGACCTTCTGCAACGCCGGGATAGAATGATGGCTGGGAGCTTGCACCTCGATCCATGAGTTCTCGTATAGATGACTCAAGGGCAGCAGCCTCATCTTCCGCGTTAGTATCAATCTCCCCTGCAACGAAGCCTAGACCATCTTTCTCTGCCTGGTGGGCGCGCCAAGCTGCAGCACCGATTTGTCGAAAGACAGCGGCGAGGTCAACGGTGAAGCCCCAATAATCATCTAGATAATCCGGTGATCTTCTTTGACCTCCCAAGTCCGATGGCGCGAAGTCCGAGATATCGCCGATGGGAGGACCATTCCCCGTCAGCGCTGTAAGGGACACAATTGACCAGTACCAACGATCCAGATATCGACGGAAGCCATTCCCAGTTTGCAGTGACTCATCTCCGACCACGTCTGAAGTCTTCATCAATGCCCTTGCGCCCTCAATATGTGCTCGCCAGGAGTTGGGATGGATCGCTCCCGAGTGAATCTCTGCCAAGCAGAGCGTTCGGGCAGTAGCCACCAACGCCTCCGAGTGCTTGGACGACGGATGCTGAAGCTCCTTTCGAAAATGCTCCAGACTTTGCGCCATCAGTCTGGCAATGTCTGGTGCAGTCTTAACACTCTCGGATTGGTTATGCAGGGCTTGAATGTGAATTGCGGAGAGGGCAGTGGTGGCGTAAAGGAGAGATGGGGTCTGGAGAGCCATAGGCACTATCATTCGACAGATATCCTGTTGCATGCCAGAGTGGGAGGCTGTGATTTGTGATGCATCGTTTATGAAGTGATGTAGAAGCGCTTTTTGATCGGGCGAGAGGGATGAGAAAGGATCGACGGGTTGTGTCAAGGCCATATCAGAGCCGGCCTGTGCGGACTTGGTGGTGTAGATGAATTCTCCAGGTGAGTATTCTAGGTATTATTAGCTAGGCCGATGTCTCCCGAGATCCTCTGAAGGGCCATACCGAGTCTCTGCATGTTTCCAGTGCCAACACAGGCACCAAATCGCGATCGCGAAAAGGCCCGCCCACCCCACTGCAGCTGCATCGCATACTTGCATTGCGCGCCCGCGGACTGGCAGCGCCCGCACATTGGTCGTTGCTCGTCACATTTTTGACGCCGCGCTTTACATCTTGTGCAGCCAGTAAACGATCTCGACATGGGTGCTGGGGCTCGGGGGAAGTGCGGAGTGAGTATTGCGGGAAAAGAAGAAATTGTGCGGGGAACTTCAACACCTCCGATCCCGCGCGTGGCAAATTCGATTAGGCTTCCGGGGAAGGACCGCCGAACTTTTGGACCTGCAAATTTTGGTAGAAAAGAAGATGCTGTAGAGGAAGCATACAGTATAGCGCTGACTATGGCTGCATTTCGAAAGGCCTTTTTACCTGGAGCTTAGACGTGTTAGGCGTGCAATCTAGCGGCGAATCCTCAAAACGGCTCCACCGATCGGCGGCTTGAACAGTGCAGAAGAGCGCCTGGTATATTTTCTTGTGGACTTCAACGAGATGCTGCTCAAGGGAAGAGCTCTCCCGAGATCATAAACAGAAATGTGCGCGCTATGGCAAAACTACACAGTACATGCTGGCAAAAAATATGTTCATCCCAAGCGGAAAGAAATCTCAAAAATCCCTAATAGATAAAAAAGAATAAAAGGCCATCACAATCCCTCCCTTCAGCCATCAAAAGTGTATCGAAGCCACTCGCCCACGGCTCGCAGGCTTTCCCATCGTACCGATTCGTCCTTGTCAGCCATCAACTCCATGACTCGCGTCTTCAGACCAATGCGCTCGAGTTGAGTGCGTCGCTCGGGAATTTCTTTGACTAAATGCCCCACATCATTGCAAGCAATAGCCAAAACTTGTTTGTCATTATCCCAGTTCTTAGACAAGATCTCGGCAAGCTTTTTGGGCAGGGCGCCATTTGCCTCGTCCAAGATTCGGCGGGCGTTCTCCTTCCAGAAGGTCGGGTTCTTGTGCGGGGGCGACCAGCGGAGGTGACCCGACTGAACTTCGGTGGCGTACTCGTCGAAAGTGGTTTGGGTCTTGGTATACTCATCCAACATGGTAGTCAAGGCACTCAAGTCTTCGAGGAGGTCTGGGTCGGTCAGGTGGCGGCCCGCAAGGTTGGTCAGAAGCGCAGGCAAACGGACAAATATAGCAACAGGGAGGAGGGTCGTTCGGTTATTGAAGAGCAGATTATACAAAGTTGCGAGAAGAAGACGGGTCGTCTTCTCCTTTGGTGAAAGCCGCAGAAGCTGAGTATAGAGTTGAATAATCTCGTAGTTCCTGGTAAGAGTCAATCAGCACGCCGTCCGAATATCAATGAAAGCCCGTTCGCCAGGTTCCCTGGCGAACACTTACTCTTGAAGCTCTTCGCCAACCAGTTCGCTCTCAAATGTCAGCTGCCACACTACTAACAGGACCCGGTAGAGGAGCTGAAGACCGACGCCTCCTGCAAGGCCGGGCTCGATGCCACGTGCGTTACTTCCCGATGCACTACCATTTTCCTTGGTTCCAGCAGCTGCACGGAAGAGTTTCGATCAATGGGTCTAAAGTCTCCTTACGGTGATTCCAAAAGATCTCACGGGAGTGCTTCTTCCGAAGTAGCTCCGAGAACCCCTGGACACCAATATCCTGGAGGCCACTGTCGTTGTTCTTGGCGAGAGTAGAGAGATATGTGTACAGCTGCGGAAGAGCCTGCTGATCCCGGGGCGCAGGCTTAGATGATTTGACAAGACTGTGCGACACAAGAGCCGTTAGGAAGGTAGATGTGAGCAGCGGGATGGGGTCTTCGGTGTTGGTTGAGTGGTGCAAGAATGGCAGGAAAGGCTTGTATGGCTCGGGGTGCAAGACGAGTGAGCCCGCCAGCGAGGGAACATCTTGAGAGCAAGAAAGGTTAGGATAGGCAATCAAAAGCTTCCCCGGATGAGTTCTTTACCTTGAATCAAGTCCGACGCCAGCACCAAGATGTATTGCACAATATCTGTCCTTCGAGACGCCAACTCCAAGACGCTTTTACCCTGTGGGCCTCCAGCAAGCAGACCGGTATAACCAACCAAATCCGCCTCTATTGTCTGAATCCGCTGCTCCTTGCGCACCTTGTCGACCGCCTTGATCTTCTTGAGCTGGTCATCGGTGATGTTGCCCGCGCGGACAGCGCCCTCCCATGGAATTGGCCGAGCGCGGATGTTGTTCTGCAGGGAGCTGAGATAAGTGGGCGGCTCTAGCGACATGATAATAGAATGGTACCCCAGACCAGGGAAACGGAATGCGGGTCGTGGTACTGGGGTGAAGGGTCACAGTGGTGAGAAGGAGAGGAGCTTGGGAGGGATGACGGAAGCTCCGCCAAGACCGCATGTCGTCCATCACAACAGATCTTGGCTCACGGTTTCACGGAACATTTTACTCGCCTTTCTCTCTTTGCCGCTTCTCTTCAGCACATTTCTCGGTCTACGCAAGACATTATTCCCCTTTGTGGGTTTTGTCTCCTCTATTCTCTCTGATTAGTACTGCCTGTGTGGCATCCAGCTTGCAACGTGGCTGCTGCCTTGTACGTGTACGCGGGCGTGAAATTCCGCTGCCAGTCCCTCGTTTCCAGCCTCGGGTGTGTCGCTTCCATTTGAGCAAATTGAACTCTGGTGTGCTTTCTTATACATTTCCGCTTCGAACCATTCCTCACCAGTACTCGGCTACTTGAACGCAGAATACACCGACCCCATGCAAACTGAACACAAGGCTTGTGCTGCCTAGTCGCGAAATCGCCTCCTTATTACACATCTTCCGCCATGGCGCAAAATCAACAGCCCTCCAAGGCTAAATGGGGCATGGGTAGTTTCTTTCAGCAAGCAGTTGCGGGCGTGGAATCGCGGCTTGACACCATCTTGATGGACCAGGAGGAAGCTCAAAAGAACACCCAAGCGAAATCCCATGAGAAAGAAAAGAGCGGGTCGCCCCTCCCACAATCTCCAGCTGGCTGTAGGGAATCACACCAAGCTTCTGATTCTGCGGGACCCTGCTAACATGCAGCATAGCGATATCGCGGAGCTCTTCGAGCGCACGCAGAAACGATCGTCTACAGGAGCGCCTAGCGCGTGCCGTCGTGAAGTCCAACACTGCGAATCGTAACTCGGAGTCGTCTCCGAGTCGAATCTCCTCGCCACCAGCCAGCCCAGCCCCAAGCAACGAGACACGATCGAGCATGGACGTCGATGCTAGTCTTGCATCTAGGACAGCTATCGCGGACAAGAACCAAAACCCTCCGTCCCATGGACGCAATACCACGTCGGAAGCAAGCGCGCCGCGGGGAAGCTATGAATCCGGGACATCTGTACGCAAATCTACCGAGATTAGCGTTACAGAGTCAATTCCCAGAGCTTCAATCGATACTGGCGAGCGGTCTTCTAATATCGAAAATTCAAGCCAAGGCCTCACCTTCTCGCAGCGAGCTAATGATCTCAGCACTCGGGCATCGGGTGAAAGCACACGACTTAGCGTGGATTTGCCGTCTGAACTACAAGCGAATGATGAAAACGCGGCCGATTCGCAATGGCAACAAGAGAAATATGAATACTTGGAACGGATTGACACACTTCAGAGAGATCTCAAAAGCTTGGCTGAAGAAGCTGCCAAGTCGGCCAAGGAGGCTGCTGCTGCCGCGTCGCCTGGGAGTCACAAGAGGGAATTGGAAGAAACGAGGGGGAAATATGCAATGTTGATGAAAGAAGGAGAGAGACTTCAATCAGATGCCGGGAACTTTCGCACTGTGGTCAGGAGGCTTCGGCAGCAACTCAATGACAACACGAAATCCCAATTGGAAGTGAAGAAACGGACCGAGAAGTTGGAAAGAGACTTGGTGAGCTCAGAGGCCAGAGCAAAACGGGCCGAGTCTGCCGAGAAACGCGCAAACGAATTACTTTCATCCCATACCAAAACAGCCAAAGACCTTGAAGCGGTCACACATGAGCACGATGCCCTGACCCAAACTGTTCAAGAAATGAAGGCACAGATCAGCCGAGCCGTGGCCCGAGCCGAAGTTGCCGAAGCCAAAGCTCAGTCGGATACCCTTGAAAAGGAACGACGGAGAACTGCTGATCTGGAGGAGGAGCTGTCCAGCGTGAAGCTTGAACGCGACATCAATGAAGAAAAGTCCAGGAAAGAAGTCCAGGAACTGAAGGAAAAGATCAATCAGGAGAAAGAGAGGGCCCGCATGCTTGAAACAGAGTTGAAAGGAGAACAATTGGCTTTAGAAAGCAAGATGGAGAGCCTACGAGCTCGTGCAGAGGAGGCCTCGTCTGGAGCAACTGGAGAAACTCAAGCTAAACTTCTACGGCAAATTGAGACCCTACAAACGCAGTACTCGGTCGCAAGCGAAAATTGGCATGCCCTGGAAGGCTCCTATATTTCTCGGTTGGATGCCGCGGAGAAAGAGCGAGATCAGGCAGGGGACAGAGAGAGGGAGCTTCGAAAGAAGCTTCGCGAATCGGTAAAACGCCATCAAAATTCCAGTATACAGCGATTATTTTACCTGACTAGATTTCTTTATAGACACTGAAGGCCAAGGAGCTTGAAGAAGAAGTGGAAAATACCAAGGAAGCTGAGCAGGACCTCGAGGCCAAGCTCGAAGAGCGCATGCAGGAGTTGCAGAAGGTACAACAAAGGCTTCAAAAAGTGACGGAAGATGTGACAAGGGCTCAGAAAGATCTTATGGAGCAAAAGAGGACCAACGATGCGGCATGGGCTCAGAAGCTAGAGGAAGAACGTGCGAGGTGGCGAGAGCAAGTGAACAACTTGCAACATCCTCGTGGAGTATCCCCTGTCCCATCTACTCGGCGCTCAAGCAACCGAGATGTTGTCCCTTCTGGCTTATTCGACTATCGGCCTTCCAGCCGACGCTCATCTACTATTCCTTCCGCCTCGCCTGATATCGGCACGCCACCGCGCCAAAACTCCTACCCAGCTTCAGTCACACACGGGACCCTCTCACCCCCTCCCATTAACACAACTATGACTCCATCCATGATCATGGAGACGCCTTCAATTACGTTCGAACCCGAAGATTTCTTTGATGCTACTGATCCTGCCACCCCGTCTGCTTATGGTGGTACACAGGCGCCCCCGTCTCGTGGCATCAACGATATCATCTCCGAGTCGACAGTCGGGGCGGGGCCGTCTGTGCAACTGGTTGAGCGTATGAGTGCCACTGTCCGTCGACTAGAAAGCGAGCGTGCTGGCTCCAAGGATGAACTTGCGCGTGTTACATCTCAACGCGATGAGGCCAGGCAGCAAGTGGTTGACCTCATGCGCGAACTAGAGGAGAGAAAGCTCTCTGACTCCCTCGTGCAAGAGCTCGAGGCCAAGCTGGCTGACCTAGATCAACGATATCAAACCACTCTCGAGATGCTCGGCGAGAAGAGTGAACAAGTTGAAGAACTACAGGCCGATATCGCCGACTTGAAGAAGATCTACCGTGAATTGGTTGATAGCACGATGAAATGAGTAAATAGATCGGACTTTTGTTCCCTGTATATATGGCACTTTTCTTCATTACTAGGATATTGGCTAGACAGACTCCCCATGAATAATACATTGAATTCAAGAAGCGATTCACTCCTGAGACGCGACAAGCAATTCTTGGAGTGCGAATTAGGCGGCTGCCGGAGATAACATTTAACTCCGCCACTCGCCAAGTCCCCCAATCCCCAACATCAGCGACACCGCCAAACTTCAACGGGCACGCGCATGGATGCTTAAGCAATACATACACCTGAAATGGTTTTTCCAAGCCCAGCTTGCTCTACCTGCAAGCTTCGTCGGATCAAGGTATATCTTCATACGCTTCATAGGGGCACGGAACCTCTAAGACTTACCATATTTAGTGCGACTTGTCCAGACCCGATTGTGGACGATGCGTCAAGGCAGGCCGGAATTGTCTCTGGGGATCAAATGACAAAGCAAAATTACTCTTCAAGAATGAGAATGACTTTGCACACGGCCAACAAAGAAGGCCGCGCAAACGTCTGATCGAAGAAATTCCAATCCAGAACCAATCTGTAACTTTGCCATCACATCTTTGGCCTTCACTAGAAGCCCGGGCTTTCAATTATTGGCTTGCGAACTTTACAGGGTGGCCTGGCGATTTACGTGACGTGGAACATGAGTATGGATCCCTCGCATTGCAGTACTTGGGGTCTACTTCATCAAGCTCGGCTCTTCATTTATCGCTGTCCGCCTTTTCGCTCGCTATCTTTGGAAGGGCGATGATGTCTGATGGAGCACTCGACGCTGCGCGTGAGTTCTATGCGCGCAGCATTAGATCGATGCGAAGTGAACTCCAAGAACTTTCCAGTCAGATGCTTGATCAGCTCCTTGTTGTCACAACTTTGTTGGCCACTTACGATGTAAGGTCCAAGAATGAGCTGTCACTATATGGGCGCTAACCTTGTTCAAGAACATTATGTATCCAACCCACGGACAATACAACCATTGTTTGCTCCGTCCCTCGAACCCTGAGCCCAAAGGTTGTCAATCTACGCCTAACATTGGTCACAGTAGAGGAGCTGCTGGTCTATTACAGGTGCGGCGAAGACAGGGTTGGAAACAGAATTCTGTTTTGGAAAGTGTGATTAGGCGAACAATTGTGAAGGCCCTGTACACTTGTTCAAATGGCTCGATATTGACGTACATTACAGGTTCGTTCATGTATACTACAAGGCGTGATGGTCCCTGAATGGCTTGAGGAGGGAAAACTACTCAATGAAAATGAGCCAATGCTGGTACTTGACTCTTTATTTGTTCGTGTTTCCAATCTGCGATCCGAAATCGTGAGATTCCTTCAAGTGGGAGACAGTACTTCATGGTTTCAACGCGAATTGGAGAGTCTCTTGTGCAAAGCGAAGGACCTTGATCGGAGTTTGGCAATGTGGGTAGGCGCCATTCCCGACAGCTGGGGGTTCTCAGTCGTGCGCTCTCTCAGCGATGATGCTAGCCATCACTTTGGAGGCTTCACCCATACTTATTCATCGCATTACCATGCAGCAGCCTGGAATCGATATCGGGCCACGCGCCTGATAGTTGGCAGCCTACAAATGCGCCTTCTACTGATGCTGGCTAGGTTTCCCTTTGTCGAGATGCTCATCAATCTCGACATTACGGCACACCAATCTGCTTTTCTTTCAGTCGCCACGGAGCTGTGCCAAGGGATCTCATTTTTTTTTTAATGCTCACATCGACCCTTTCTTGGAAAGCCACTCACCCAGCATTGAGGTCAGTATTTCACCCATGACAGCGACCCTAGTGGCCTGGCCTTTATCCGTTGCTGTCAGTGCTGGATCCGACCACTACACTCGGTCGGATCAAATATTATGGCTATGTAGCAGACTTGACAGCGTCTCCAGGGCTTTGGGGGCTAATCTCCTTGTTTCAAATGTTGATCATGGAAGTCGGAAGGATTTAATGTCAATTCGTATGCAAAAAGAATAGCCTCCATAAGGCTATTCCGGTGATGGCTCAGATGTCCTCTGGGTTTCCTGGGTCAGATGAATAAATGAATAAATGGGGAGGGGAAGCGATTCCCCACCCCAAATCCATGCCTGATTCTAGCCAAGCTTGGCAATGCGAGGCAACCCCAAAGCCGGTCCATATTGTCGTATTCGAACTTATTACCGAATCATGCTCGTGGACAATATTGCGCTTCCTGGGGTATTCGTCTGCGACCAGAGGTTGCAAAAAGCCAAGGAAGAGCGGGGACACGAAGAGAAGGGTTAACGCCACCATTTAACACAGCCTTCCTCGCGTCACACGTGGTAGCAGAGGGCTCGTATCATTTTGGATCACCAGAAAGGATTAGAAAAACTCAGCCACGCGAATCGCTGGGCGGCACAACCAAGTTCATTAGCGATATAAGACGACCAGAGGCCCCCACATCGAGTAGCAACTTAGAAACCCTTTTCCCCAACCAAAAAAAAAAGATCTGCAAGACCCTAAACCCACCATGTTGGAGTACACAGCAAAGCTACCAACCTCATCGACTCGATACAATATATCGGGTGGAAATTGGAATAGTGAATACCAAGTCACCTCCGATGGTGCCGTCATCTACCACGTGAAAAATTCTAGTCCCAGCCAAGATAAACCCGACCTCACTTTCTATTCCGGAGCGAGTACCGACGGTTCGGTCGCGGGGTCAGGCAAATTCGTTCGTTTCTCGTCGAATATCCAACTCAGTCTCGCCGATCCCAGTCAACCCAGTACGACCACGTCGGTCTGCCTGAACAAGAAAGGCATCATATCCACTCGCTATACCCTTCAGATGACGATTGAAGGCCAGGCGAGAAGTCTCGCTTGGAAAAACACGGAAATGAATGATAGCTTTGGCCCTAGCGCGAGTCATAAGCTGGTCGACGAAGCAAACGAAGTCCTCGCAGTCTTCTCGCCGGGCGGTGGCCGTGTCCAAAAAGATGGGGTTTTGGAAGTCTTTGTGGACTATGGCACGCAATTTGACCTGATGGCTCTCATCGGGGCCCTGGCTTTGCGCGAGAAGTCAAGGAAGACGAATTTTGGCCCCATCGATGTCGCCAGTTCTCCGGCCAGCACGACGGGTTACTGAAGTGGAGACGCCGAGTCGCCAGATATAGTATTCTCGTATTGGGCTTGAGAAGGAATGTATGATATTCAGCCTTTATTTCAATTAGAACCGGTTGTTCAGCCTCCAATAAGACTCGAACACCGGAGTCGTATCACAGATTGGCTGCTCAAAATATGTTACAAAATACAGTCTCAATCACTCAGAATATACTCATGACGGCTCGGTGGGAGGTTTTTGGTGTCAGCACATTCCGGTCGGTGTTCCTGGGGGCAAATGCCTTTTTGTTTGTTTTATGAGCGGCCCTGACTTGAGCTTTGACGGGGGGGTCTTGGTCATGGTCCACGAAGCCCCTTGAACACACGTCAGGTTTTCGCCAGTTTTGACAGGTAAATCTATTCTTGGCCTTTTTCTTTCACCTCTTGGATAGCACGCCTGCCTCTGTTCCAGTGCTTTCTATCTTTTCCCGTTTCTCTCTTATCCGGGATGCTTCCGATTTCGGTTTTTCTAGCCATGCTCGCCAGTCAAGTGAGTGACTGGAATGTCGATCTGAACTGTCAATATTCGCCGTCAAATAAATCCTCAAGTTTCATTCTCCACGGGTTTAAGGTTTACTGGTTCTTTTGGTCTCAATACTTTCGGTGCAGATTGCTCGATGCAGCGCGGATTGGATCACATCTTTGAGGTTTCCCTTGACAAGAATTACCTGAGCGACCTTGATCGAAAGCCATTCGGTTATGTGAAGGAGGCAATGAGAGTGACTCAATCCACTGGACATGAATGGACTGTGGGGGCCAACCGGAGGACAATGGGGATCCCGCGGCAGAGGACAATACATTCGGCTTCTGGCTTGCCATGGGCAAGGCCTTGATCCCCCGAAAAGACCAATCACCAGCTGAAAGCCCATTTTGAGGAATTTTATGTAATGGAAAGGGTTCATCACGAATTTGAGGATCTCTTCATCCTTTATCCTTACCCAACTTAAATTCTACTGAAGTTATTTCTGCCGACATCGTATATCAACCAAATGAATTTGGCCTCCAGACTGTCGCTCTACAACACTATGATACCTGTCTTTCCAGCTTCTATGAACCTTTTGATGATTTGATGAATCACGTGAAAAGCAGTTCTAGTGATCTAAATGCAGCGATCCAAATAGTTGTGACATACATTCAAGGAAACCATAAGCTCAAATCTAGATTCCCTAATTCTGGGCACGTAATTATTCCCTCACTCAATTGACTCATGGAGTAGACATGGAGCTTTTCTGCTGCAAACCTCGACTCTGTTGGATCTTTCTGCACGGAATACTGAAAATGTGGGCAGCCTTTTCCTCGTATGGCATTCAGCAAGAAAGGGATTATCTCTCAAGACACATCTGACATTCTACTCCATTTATATAGCATTTCCTTATAATCATTAGCTCTGCCTATACATCCAGTTAGGCTCATATTATGCACGTCGCTTTAGTTACCAAATTCAGTTAGTCAAGGTTAAGTACCACTAAGACTGGAAGGGGCCGTTCGGGGGGGGCCGGCCCCCAATGACCACAACGAGCCCTTATTTAAATAGAAACAATGAAGCTTGTTTTGTTCTATTCATATGGTACCGATACCTACTCTTGTCATGACTTCCAATAAGCCCGTCTTTGTTCTCGTCCCCGGGGCATCTCAGAACCCAGCTCATTATGCCTACCTGCTTCATCTCCTACAGTCAGCGGGTTATGGTGCATTGAGTGCTCTGCTCCCCAGTGTCGGAGCCCAGGATGCAGTGACAGCTTCCGATGATGCTGAGTACATTCGGTCCAGAATGCTGCTTCCACTTCTCGAAATCGGCCAGCAGAACATAATTCTCATCAGCCACTCATATAGCGGGATGCCTGCCAGCGCTGCGGCTCGAGGCCTTGGGAGGTCCGATCGGACCACCGAGGGTAAGAACACTGCTGTGCTTGGCCAGATCTTCATTGCCTCTATCCTTCCTCATGGTGGGGACGGAATGAGCGTGATCGATTCATTTGGAGGACAACTACCGCCACACATGTGGGCCGATGTACGATGGTCCCAGAACCCCCTTTGCATTCTTTCGAGTCTAATACCCACTTTATAGGAAACGGAGAATCTGCTTCGTTGCGATGATCCCAAGCCTCCTTTATTCCAGGATGTGGATCCCACTCTTGCTGATGCCAGTTGCAAGACAGCCATCGGTCAAGGTTTGACTTCGTTTCGGAGTCCCTGCCCTCTGACTAGCTGGGACACCGATGCCTTCCGAGATCGTATCGCATATATTCACACGGTCAATGACCGGGCCATTCCCTATGAAGCGCAATTCGCAATGCTGCAAGCCACGGGGCAAAAATGGATCACCAGAGAGATCCAAAGTGGTCATAGTGCACAATTGTCAGCCACTGAAGAGTTATGCAAGACTATTCTTGACATAGTTAAGCAGTGGTAGAAACTATACTCACTTATAGTTACCTTTCATAAACTATCAAATAATAGTGAAAAAATTATGACTATATTCTGAGGGCCTACGAAATTGACACTGAAAATGACCGCTTTCTACGCCAGAAACGGCTGCCTTTTCACAACGTAACTATTGAACCAGGCTGCTCCGCAACTCTGGCTAGCAGACAGGATAAAACGCATTAAAAAAAGAGTCAGCAAGCCACCAAACCCCATGATAGATGCCGATCTCCCAAAGAAGAAACAGATACTGTCTGAGCGGAAAATTGTAGAAGTTATAGTTTTCTTTATTTGAGATGTGAAGTTATATCGGTAAAGAATGTGGACCATGAAAATTGGCATCTAATCAGAAACAATCTATCGTTGGCTATTCCCAACTACACTATCCAATCCCCGATTGGTAATGTTCTACTCAGGCTAATAATTCTTAAGAGCCAGTTGAGAGCTGAGTTTACCTTCTTGGGTTGGATGTACCGTCTTGTTCACATGGCAAATCATCAATTTGGACTGTGGACTAGAGAAGTATCATATCGTTGTTCTCAATAATGATATGGGGTTATAGACAGAACATGCCCTATTTTCATAGGATTGGCATCTTGACTATCTGTATTGCTGGTATAGAGTGTTAAATATCCCTTGCCTCGCTTACTAGTGTGTTATGACGCTGGGTTTCGAGGAAGTAGCGCTAAGTCAGACACCCCTAGCGAAATTACCATTTGTAAAAAGAGGATACCCGACGGCCTTATCTAGAACTTGCTCGCCAAGCAGTATATAAAAAGGCAAATTCTTTGATGCAATGAAAATTGATATTGCCATTTTAGACCATACAACACTCAGAATAAGCTTCAATCGCACTCTGCAATCAACAGGACCTCTGTCCTTATCATCCAATAAACAACAATCCGGTCAATGGTGGATTAAGTACAGGTCCTGATGGATAAGAAAAACGTCAACAATGTTACTCGACACACAAGAATACCGAAGCACATACAATCATTCTGACTCATCCTGAGCCTATCACTACTGGGCTCATTCTTGTATTTCGTTGAGATAGAGTCGATCTCTGAGATATTGCCTCGCCCTGAAGCAGGTTGTGGTGCTCGCCCATCGGTAGCGCAGGGTACTCCTTCCTTCTTCTCTCGTCTCTTCTTCAGGAGATAAGGAATCAAAAAGAGACACATTGTGATTCGTCTTCAGTGTATCGTGAGGGTATTTGCAGCTTCTGGCTTGATGAGATGATAGACCACTATATAAAAGGCGAGGCCAGGAGTATATCAGATTGAGAACAGAAAATTTAAACAGTCGAAATTATTGAGGGATTGCTGGTTCCAAAATTTCTGTCTTTCATTAGAGTCGAGCTATTTTTCTGGGTTACTCCAGGCTTTTATTGTTTTCTAGAGCAAAAGTCAGCTCTATGTTTGGAACATCGTTTCCTCTCTGCGCGAGGCTGAGCAGAATATCCACGTATGACTCTAATGAGACTGATGAGAGAGCGCTAATAAAAAGGCTAAGCCTTTTCGGGCAATCTCTTCATAGTATATTCTGCCGAGAAGAAGCCACATAATAAAATGAGGACACATACTCCACTGTGTGTCCAAACATTACCAGGGTACTCTAAGGGGTGTCGGATTTGGCTGTATCCTAAACTAAACCTTTCACGTACCAAAACTGAAGATCCTCCCCAGGCTGCGGTCTGAAATTCTGAGGGTCTGGTCTTTAGTATCCTATCAGTGGCTATAATAGTTATGCTTGATTTCTTGACTGCAGAATACATTAATCATGATGATGCGTGTATCTTGTAAAGGTCTCCCAGCCACACAGCCTTGATCGTAGCTAAGGAGCTCCCGCAAATAGAAGTATGCCTTGGGCTTTAGGATGAAACGATGGAAACGCTATAGTGTGCCAATTTGCCAACTTCTCAAGGCAAGCGGGATTTTTGATCTAGGACAAAGGTGGGGGCTGGTTTATCACAGTCGGTTGTTTTGATGCCCCCGGGGACATCTTTGGAATTTGCATACTGCTGGACGCCCAGCACGGCACAGACAACAACCAGAACTGTGAGTCAGTAAACGGATGAGCATCTGGTTCACAAAGGCTGGACTCTCAAAAGAGTAACCATATCGACCATGGTAGTGGAGAGCACTTCGAATGTAAACTCTATTATGGAGTTTGGTGATCAGACCGCGCTCTGTTCGAATTAGATTACTGCCTCGACGGGTCTTCGCTTTTTTTTTGAAGTATATGAATAAATGAAATAAAAAATATTTTTACACGTTGCAACCAAACAAAATCGCAAATAGTGCCGAGTTTAAGCCGCCAACTAAGAAGAAGGATAGGCGCTCAGCAACATTCGCCTCCACCAATCCCGTTCCCTGTACTCGAGCTGGTTACCATATTGGGTTTAGTTCATCAACAGGCATATTCACAGCCCCTTCATGTTTGTTGCCCCATATGTCGGTGGGTCTAAAATGCTGATTTCAATAGACTCTACGATCAGTAAAATAATTATTTAAGTTGGCCGAAATCTGCTCATACAAAATAATCAGTCAACCCATATCGAAACACGCTTTATTCGCAAGGAAGAAGAGGAAACTAAGGAGAAACTTGACTAGACATCAAAATGGTCGACGCGCTCTCTACAGCCAAGCTTGTGATTTATATTTTTCTCTCCATCCCAGCTTCTTATATCAATCTTAAACATGGGAGACGCGGGTTTTTGGGCTGGTTCTATGTCCAGCTCTTTTGCGCTCTCCGCCTTGTTACCGATGTATTGACAATTAAGCCCGGTCTTGCGAGCACAGAAACCACAATGATTCTGAGTAGCGTCGGTTTGGCGCCGCTGCTCTTTGCATGTGCAGGAATTCTCCATGAAGCGTGAGTACCACAAGTTGCTAGCGACTAACACAGAGGCTAACAATGCGTCTTGTTTAGGAGACTTGCTCGTGATCCAACGATTAACGGCAAAAAGGAGTGGATGTATCAAATTTATTACCATATCCTTGTCCTTGGTGCCACTATTCTGAACGTCGTCGGTGTTGTTGAGCTCATGGAAAAGGGCCCCAACTCAGTCTCTGGCACCCTTACCAAGGTCGGCGCTACTCTCGCTGTCCTAGGCTGGGTCGTTCTCGTAGGCTTTTCCTTGTTCTCGCTTCGATACAACGTTATCAAGAAGACTTCAACCTATCGTAATGGGACACTGGTAAGTCTCTCTCATTTTTGCTCATCAATCCAGGCACTATTAACAAGATTCATAGCTACTGTACGGCGTGATAGCTACCCTCCCTTTCAACGGTATTCGCCTTGTATACTCTGTCATCTCCATCATACTCAGAGTCGAACATCCTCATTCTGAATTTTTGAGCTCAACAGCAGTTGAAGTCTGCATTAGCGTTGTTCCGGAGATGCTCGTTGTCATAATTCTCATCATGGCGGGTCTTAAGACAAGGGAACTTAACCAACTCTTCAAGACCATGAACTTCTAATATGGCATAGCTATCTCAGATCAGATACTCTGATTGTTTTATTTCCAAGGGCGTCTAGCTTATATGTTTTCACTCCCACCTAAGCAACATATCCTTAATGTATTTGCATAAGTCTATTAACCGCATAGAAACGATTAAGCACTTTAACAAAGCACCACTTCTCCCATATGTTGTGATAGATGTAACTCAATGACTCGACTATTGTTTTGATTTATTTTTTTATTTAACGAATCTATCAGGCAGATCCTCCAATACTGAACTCAAAGTGGACGCTAGCAGCACAAAGATAGTAGCAGGCAGCGAAACTCAATGTAAATTTCATCAAATATTCAAGACAGAGCCCGTACAAAGAAGGAATGTACCTTAGTTTAAGCATGTTTCTTACAATCCGATACTTCTTAACAATCATTTTCGCCTATGTTAGTGCCTGGCAAATTGCTATGGCCATCGAACATAACCTTGATTATCCAATGTTCTCATGTCAACCTAATGGTTTCCTGTCACCAAGAACGAAAGGTATCATTGAAAATAGATTTCAATGCACCCTGCACATTTACAGTCATATAGCATCTTCTGAAAAGGTGCCGGTGTCAGCTGAACTCAAACAAAATGGTGATGACTCACTGAGTCTGCTACTGAGTCTGCTAAGGAATAGAGTTCCCTTCAAGAATAAACTTGTGCTAATGACATCCACTGCCATAAATTTACTCTGACGTGGATTATCACAGGCAATCGATATTGAGTTGACAACATTTCTGACGGACGCTTCGTATTGCTATCATAGCGTTTACACGAGGCGAAGCCGTCGCATACTTCCTTGGTCGATATTGACCTTGGTAGCTCGTTTGACAGCTTACTTTTTCCATTCATTCTACCGTAGCTTGTGGTTCAAGGGACAACTCCTAGGAGCTGGGCGGTTTTAGATGGTATAGTAGTAGTGTCATTCATTGTAATCTGGGACTAGCTCTGTCCTTTCCTCTTCTGGGCAATATTAATAAGTTCGGTCTTTTCTGGGGAAAAGAAGTACTTAATTCTCCGGTTCCAGACTCGATCTGATGTATATTTTCGGACTGGACTTTGGTCAAGTTGTCTTCGGCGTTCCAGCCGACGCGCCAGCAGAAGTAGTCATCGACACAGGCGGATACCTTACTGAGGAAACCGCTTCTTCGAAAAGTCCTCAATCAAACTGCTTTATCATTCCCGGCCGAAGAAATTCCGATTCCTCCGCGGGCTTCATATAACAAAAACAGCGTAATTTCGAACACTATTATTTTCATAGTATCTCATCATCTTGATCGTGTTCATCGTTCACTTTGTCATTTCTTTGTCTTAATGATTAGCAGATGAGCGAGTATTTGTTGTCTGGAAAAGAAACTTACAGTTGAAGCTTGTGGAAGTCGCTGCTTAATGGAGTCGTATTTCTCCCATGTGGTTTTGGGCTCCCCGAAATGGAAGAAGATCGAGATTCTATGAGTGACCATTAGCAGAGAAAATGCCGGGTATATGTCAGCAACAGTACCAGATCTAGATACGCGAGGCAATGCTAAGTGGTCTGCGTTGAAAGCTCTAAGCGTTCTCATTCCCTTTTCCAGCTTCTCCAGCCCCTGGTTCAGTCTCTCTCGTTCCTTTTGCTTGTGTGGAGATTCGGATGCGATTTCTTTGATCTGCTGGTCAGTCATACTATTGACTGTTTGGTTGGTAAATATTGTCAACAGAGGACGGAGCAAACAATTTTCGATTGCCAAAATCGAAATATTATCAATGTAACCCAAAATCGCAATCTGGTTGAGGAATTCATCAGTCAGTGACTCAAATGATAATATTTTTAATTGATTCCACACGGTAGCTTACCTCGTAGTACGCATGCATCTGAAGCAGAATGTCCATCGCAGAATAAACTTCACTGGAAAACTTCATATCATGCACCGCATTTTGGACTTCCTCCATTGTCATGGTCTTTTTATGCATATTCTCAGATTCCTTTTGTTCTGACCCTTTAAATGTTTGAGTTTGGTTAAAGTGATCTTTCAACCAACTCATTTGATACTCTCTTCGGAAATATAAGACTTGATTCAAGTAGGTCCTTCCGATAGGCAATGGGTGGCCTGTTTTCGTATAAGACGTTAACTCCTCAAGCTTTTTCCTCAGGGTTTCATTTATTTCGTCCAATTTTGGTATAATCACCGCCTCCCGGAGAGACAAGAAAGTGTCTTCGTCGGTGAGATGTTGAAATACCAAGAAAATGAAATTCTTGGCTGCCTTCCATGATGTAGTCAAATGGCATTCAGCGATACGTTCCCATGGTGAAGCTTGATTTCGAAAGACCTTTCCCACAAGCAGTGGGTTTGAACTACCCGGGACCTCTATACCTCGATTTGTTTTGACCAACCCTATTATCTCATGGATGATCTCTTGTTCGGTAGTTGGCTCTGGGCTCCAACAATCCAGATATGATTGATAGGTCGGGTTGTTGATGTCTGATTGGGGCTCAGGTATGGGAAGGATATCGACCCTCCGGCGTTGGCCATTTATGCTCATAGCATCCGCAAAGAACTCATTAAGCTCACGAATGACAGCACGGAGCCGGCGATAGTCTATGGTCTCAGCAGCAGCATCCGAGGTACTATGATCCTGTTCATCGAAGAATCTATCGGTATACAGACCATCCAAAGCTTGTCTCACAATTTGTGCAAATCCGCTACTAATATCCAAGAGAAAGCCTCGCTGACCCTGGATTGTTGACCTTTCTGTTCCAAGTTGTTTAAGCTCTTGTCGATGATGTTCAATCTTTTCGTGTATTTCAACAATTAGACTCGGGATACTATGCCGAATTTGATTGAGAAGTACGGTGCTCAGACGGTGGCGAAGACTCTCAATCCCAACCTGCCGACGCGGGAGTGATGCCCATCGTCCTTGATCAAAAAATTCTCTTTCCTTGCTATCTCTCTCATCATCTGAAGATTTCTTGGCGTTGTCTCCACGATTCCGTAAAACGTGCCAGCCCAATTTTAATTTGATGTCTTCATTCTTGACAAACCGTAGATATCGATCCTCCTCTTCAGATCTAGCCTCTAGGCGATCTGGCTGGGTGACAATAGCAAGAACTTTTTCCATTTTTGGATCAAATTTCTTTGCGATATTCAGTATCTCCTGATTGTTGAAATCATACCTTGCGCTGATAACTGCAAGGACAATACTTCTCTCGTTCTTCATGTACCTTTCCGTGATGTCGCGAACTACCTGGATTCCTTCGTCATCCTGATCCCGACTGGAACCAGTATATAACCCAGGAAGATCAACTAATGAGAGCTCTGGCTGATCAGGCCCAGATATCTCTACCTTGAGCACATCGTCGCTGAACCTTTCAGATTGGCTATCATCATGACCGATCCCCATACATTCCTTGGCCTGTTCGATCAATTTAGGGAGATCTTGGTCTTTCAAAAATGCTTCACAAGAAAAGCTTTGCAGTCTCTGTCGCTCTTTGTCATTTTCTCTCGAGTTTCCAGGCTCAATAGAAACCTTGAATTTTGTTTCTGGATTTCGTCGAAGAATCACCTCCGTGGCGAACCGTGTACAAACACCGCTCTTAGTTGGGAACCGGACTCTTGAAATAGCCTCAAGGACAGAGCTCTTTCCACTGGACTGACTGCCGCAAACAATGAGCTGAGGAAGTGCAACAAGACCTCCTACTCCGAGGTTACGCAGCTCATCGATTTTGTCCAAAACCTTTGCTTGCTGCGACTGCAATTGGTGCATGGCAGGATTTTCCTGGAGAAAAGACATGATGATAGTTGAAAATAATTCCGGTTAATATGGCGGTAAAATAATTTGGGAAATTGCTGAAATCTGTTGAAATTGGAGTAGGGAACTCTGGCTGACAAGGGAATATTTAAGTATCCAACGCATCGCCCCTGGGTGGATTGAATCCTTGTATAGTCTTGTCACTTTGCATTATTTAGTTTCTTCCAAAAATAGCAAAGCCACTCGCGTCTTTGGCCCCCATCTATGTATCTTGAACAATTCAAGGTGGAATCCTTCCCTCGAGAAAGTGCACCGATTCTAGGGGCAGGAAATATTTTGATCTCTTACCCGCCCTTCGCGCGAAAACGTTTCACTATATTAATAGACACTGGGCGATAGGACCAAAATTGCTTCTTGTGATGCATATTTGGAATAATTTGAGGCTATTCCGGGGTTGCTCAATACTTCATCCAATGATACAAATACCTACTTAGTCTACGACCCACATAACAGATCGGACCTCGCGATGAACCTTGTCGGCAAATTGGTGAACTGCATATGCCAAGATGCCGGTTGTTTCATACGGGGGAAACGCGTCAATTATCCCAGTCATTTTATGTACTGTGAACACGCTAATGTTACACTAACAATGAAAGGCGCTTAGCTTCAGACCCATCGAGAATAAATGCGCTTCAACAATGCTCTTGCACAGGGGTATGTCAGAGGATAAGGGGCCAAAAACGGATTTATTGGCACAGGTCTTTAGTTTTGATTAAAGCAGGATTCGTAGCCCGCAATACCACCCAAGCTTGATGTATGGTCAGTACCATTGCGCATCGTTCAAGGCATCTTTCCATATCTGCCCTATTCTACTGCTTGGCGATGTTTCGAGATTGAGAATGCCAAGAAGACGCTACAATATCGTTGTATGTATGTAATGCAATATTTATCACCGAGCTACGTAAATCTTCTATTGTCCATCATATATGTGTTCTGACATTTCTTCGTGTGGGATTGATCATGGGGTCAAAACTAATTTCAGGTGAGGGGTAATTGAGGCAGCTGAATTCGATTAAAAAATTAAAATGCGACTTCGGAATTGACAGATAATAAACTATTTGCAACTCTAATAGTGTCCAGCCACAGGCTTTGGTACATAAGGATCTTCTAGATAATTAATCTCCTCCTTTGTCAAAAACTTATCCCGTAGATCACAGAGGTCTTCAATTCTCTCGACCGAGGTACAACCAACAATAGGCACCGTCCCTTTGCTTTTTTGCCAAGCCAGAGCCACATGGCTCATTTTCCATCCTTTTTTCCCTGCCATATGCTCGACCCTACGAATAATTTCTTCGTCGGCTGGAGTGACCGTAGGATGATGTGGGGAGGGTCGCTTAGAACGCAATGAGGCATCGTGACCCAGGGGACGTGCCAATCTTCCTGCATAGAGAGGGGACCATGGAATGATACCCACACCAGTTTCTTTGCAAAAGCGGATCATTTCCCGCTCCTCCTCACGATAGCAAAGATTGTAGTAGTTTTGCATACTGACAAACTTGGTCCAGCCATTCTTCTCCGCGATGAATTGCATTTCTGCAAACTGTGTTGCCCACATTGAGCTTGCTCCAATGTAGCGCACTTTTCCCATTTGAACAAGGTCATGCAATGCTTTCATTGTTTCCTCTGGCGGAGTCAAAGGGTCATATCGCTGGATTTGCAGTAAATCAATATATGTAGTCCCCAAGCGTTCGAGAGAGCTCTCAACGGCGTTGAAAATGCCAATTCGAGTCAACCCTGCAGATTTTATCAGCCTTGGAGTCTTGTGTATCTTCAAATTTAAATTTCTCACTTACCTCCTTGATTCACGTAGTCCTTGCACTGGTTCATCTGCTCAACAAAGGCGGCCCCGAAGACATCGATCTCCTCCCCCACGTGGAAAGCACACTTTGTCATAATGACCAGCTTCTGGCGAGGAATTTCGAATTTTTTCATTGCTTTTCCAATAATTTCCTCGCTAAGGCCGTTTGAATAGACGTTCGAAGTATCCCAGGTATTGATCCCGCAATCATAGGCAGCCTTCAACACTTCAAGCGAGACCTCTTCGTTCAAAACCCACGGGGCAAATGCCTGAGGTTGTCCAAAGGACATAGCCCCCAGGACTGGCCATGATACTCGAAGGCCAGAAGCTCCCACTTGGGTATATTGAACCTTCGTAGAATCAAGGGACCTCTGAAGAGAGGTTGGAAGCGGAAGCCCAAACATTATCACTTAAATCGGTCGGCTGTTTGGATAAATTCAAGATGAGTGTAAAAGATATTTTGAAATGTAGCACAAGCGTCTTAGCTGCCCTGCTTTATAGCATTTTCAAAAATCCCAGCTCTCAGAGATTCCAGCATACTTCGGCAATCTATCGTCCAAAACCCGAGGCGATAAATGTTCCAAAATCCGATTTGTCGCGGTGCGTCCCGCAGCTCGCGGGTTTGTCTGAATCGGGAATAGCGTAGTAGTGTCAGATGCGCCAAGTCAACGGGTCACCTCTAGTCAGGAAAATCAATACCATGGCGAGCGCATATACGCATCTTTATTTACGTATTTCCCATCTGGGCTGCCAACCCAACCCGCAAATCGGAATAATCAAGAGATGTCGATTCTTCACTGAAGGATATTACTTCACTTCGATCTCAGACATTAGAGCCTCCATTAATGGCATCTATGTGTTGTATAAAACCACCAGTTATCCCTCAATGATTACTCAATCATTAGGAGGCTCACGACTTTTGGATTTGCCTGATTTGACAAAACAATGCAATCTATTGTTTCAGCCTCAAATCTTATTCCAATGTCGCTCTTCAGTTGATCTGCCAAGTACCAAGTCAGCGCCACCTTTACCCGGCTACTGATAAACATCCCGAAGTGATCGTATCTCAGACATATGGCACTCGCCGACTGCACCTATTCTTATGTGAATCATGATACCAAATAAAAAGTCTCATCAATTCTGGCTGATTATAAAGCCGACTTCGTTAAATCTATAGATATCCTGTTCTAAATCTTGTTTTAAATAATTATGTATTATGCTAATCGAACCACTCGATTGGGCTTACTAGGTCTTTATTCTGTATAACAGTCGTCATACTTTGAGAATCGTACATTAAATCCTCATTGTCATTAAATATGGCGTGTAACGTACTTAATACCAACACTAAGTATTAGGAGAGAAGAGAAGATATTACCGCGTGCTGCGAGTAGAATATTTGTTATATCAGCAATCTCAGAAAACATAGTAAAACATCACGTAACTTTAGTACTATAATCTACTTACAAAGCGAATGCTCTTCTAATTGTGTTAATTGAGAGGAATTTGCGCGAGTATCAGGCCAACTAGTAGTCCCTACGCGTTGGCGACGGAGCGTAGTCTCTGTTACGTGGTAGATCGACGCAGCTTGGCAGATAGATAGATATAAGAAAAACATTTGATTATATTTCATAGCATTTAAGATTTATGCTGCTCCTCCTAGCGATTTTGAGCGTTTTTCAGGGCGTTTTGGAGGCATAGCGGGTGGTGAACGATGGTAGGAGATGCGTAGGAATCGCGTTTTGATGCGGTGCGTTGTTCGCTAGTGAAGTACGCTATCTAGTAATCGCTTTTTCTACTGTTTTTTGTCTGTTTTTCTGTCTCTTTTAAAATCAATATTGGAAAGTATTCTCTTTTAAATACAGAGCATTAGCTCTTCATTCTGGAGCTAAGTCATCTCCTTCACCATCAACTTCCATGTGAAGATGTCTCTCAATACTAGACAGACATATTGAAAGCCAAATTGTCTACTCTTGACCAGATCCTTCAAACGTATCTCAAATGCCGCGCATGCCGGTGGATCTACTCGAAACTTGAACAGCATTTCCATTTAGTAATCATCTTTGGTGGAACTAGAAGTTTCAAAATGAACGCAATTTTCATGAAGAGTTCTTCATTTTATTCATAATTGGGTTGGCTGCTTCATTAAGCCCCCAAAAAAATTTTCAGCTCGGCATAGCATTTGTATCGAAAAAGCTGTGCATTGCGCGCCGTATAGCCGAGCCACACTTCTCGCGTATGTACAAGTAAAGAAGATATCATATCATATCCAATCAAAATATATTTTCTCCCGTTTTCATTTACTAAATTTCTGCCAACCGAGCTCTGTGCCACGTACCACATTGTCCTGAGGCTGAAATGGGGCTGAAAAACCCGCAGCCTTAACACGCATATCCGCCCCACAGCACGTACCTGCCAATGGTTCTCCCTGTGGTCTTTTCCTATTTTGGTTTAGCTCTATAATTTAAGCTATTGATTTTGAACAATCCATCTACCTCATAATAGGAATTTTTGGTGGTGAGGACCCACAGGCAGAGATCATAGATCCTATAGGCCTTGATCCTCTACTGTGGAAGCTGTGAATTAGACGGAATCAAACAATGAAATTCGAGGGGTATGTGATCAGAGCACCTGGTTGCGGCTGAGCAGCCACCCGCGTTTTTCGAAGTCGTCGGTAGTGCCCCACTATAAATAACGTTACCGAATGTTTAATATACAGTCAAAGGCGATATAACTATCGGCCAGCGAGTTCAACTTTTCCCATCTACATATTTTCTCAATCCCCATCATGGAAGCCAGATTTACTTACTCCTATCTCCATGTCTCTAAGACCAAAGGCGTCGAATTTTCCGCACAAAAATATCGTGACTTGCGCCTGCAAGCCTTGAAAGAATTCCCTGAATCATTTTTATCCACATATGAACTTGAATCAACTTTCACTGAAGCGGACTGGGTCAGTCGCTTGACCATTCCTGATCGTGAGGTCTTCATATGCGCTGCTACACCAATTGAACGGATTTCAACTGAGCCACATGTTGTCGAATGGATTGGTCAAGTCACCGTCCAAGGTCCTCTATCCAGAGCAGAATTTCTCCTTCCTGCTGGATACTGGCAGTCTCGACCAGAAGCCTATAGGGAGGAAGAGCGTTGGCAAATATTAAGTCTTTTTACTCTTCCAGGTCATCGAGGGAAAGGGTTAGGCAAGAATTTGTGTCGCGAGGCAATTACTTATCTCCGAAAGTATCAGTCCTTAATTCCGGGAATTCAAGTGCGTCTCGTATTGAGGCCAGATAATCATTCAACTGTGAAACTATACAAGGATCTTGGCTTTGTGGAGTCCGGAAGAGCCGCTCTGGTCGAAGCTGTCGTTGCTCATGGTGAATTAGACCTTCTCCCAACAAACACAAACCCCCCAAAACACTCGACTCAGGATGGTTTGATCATGGCAGCTCATTTTTCACGCGCATTAATAAATATGGATCTATTCTGATTTCAGAACTACCTCTCCTGTTGAAAACATACCAAATGAAGTCATGGGAAAGATAGTGTGATGCAGGAGAAAAGATCAGCGATATAAGGAATACAACGCATAGCAATTCCCTTGCGGTCAATTTTGAAGTTTGAAGGCTTGGATCAGTCAAATAAATAGAAATTTTTGTTCGAGTTTGAAACTTTTCTCACGTTTCTCATACATACGTGCAGCACACTTGATAGCTTCCCTTGGATCCTCCATATATATGTTAGCGGTCAGAGATTCAGCCAGGAATCCAGGGAACCCCAAGTCTAAGAAGCCTGGATACAATACAGGCTCTGGACTAATAGGCTACACTATTCACGTTGGCTCTAGTCAGCTTGCGAATCTGAGAATTGAGCTTCGCACAACGGAGACTCATACAAGAGTGAATATTTACCCTGGCAATAACTCGCGTTTGCATAGCATATCGTTAATTATTTTGTCGCAACGCTTACAGGAGTGGAGACCGATAATTTGTTGGAATTCTATAGGATTTATTTGCACAAACCGAGGACTAATGCAGCGTAGCAGTGCCTAATTATAGAGGATACCTAAAAGGAAAGGCGTAGAACACTATTAGTCCAAAGTTCAGCTGATCAGATGATTCTTCCTTGAATTCAAACCAAATAATATCGCGCCTAGGCTTCAAGATTGCTTAATAATGCGGAGAAATTTACTGCAGATAAGAGAGAGGAGCAGTCTTTTCGAATACGACGCTGCGGAGTGCGTGTGGGGTTGATGATCAGCGTCCGGCTAATAGCGCAACTTTATTCCCCTCTCTGGATCTTGTTATTTCCTCCGCTGGAGATTTACTTGTAATCGAATGGTCTCAAATGATCCCGCATTCTCAAGACTATCAATCAATTAGCTTCCTTTGATTTCCTCTGATTTAAAGATAAAGCTTCCGCCACAGATGGGACTATTTTTCCCTATAGGTTGCATGAACATCAACCCAAGGACAAAGAATACTATCAAAGCTTCTTTTTCATCATGAATCTGTGGACCAAGATTCTTGTATCAATTTATGCTCTTGGAGCTAAGGGTCAGAATGACACGCTTGGGCTCAGTGATGGATATGCCTCGTTTTCCACAACCAATTTTGATATCAAGCTGGTCAAAAATTCTCAAATTCTTGCGTCTCTAAAACCCGCTGGGACTAGCTTTGACTTTTTACCTTTCGACATGATTACAAACCGAGCAGCGAATGGACAATACCACAATGGAGATATTACCTACCGCTACCGAATATCTGGGGCGACAGATTGGCTGGCTGGTGACTCGTCAGCTGCCAGGAAGCCGATTAAGATTGTTAGTTCTAGTGATCTCGCTGCAGCCGATCTGACTCCATCACTCCCATTGAAATCTCCAATTCGTGTAATACGAACATGGTCTAACATCGATGGCGATCTTGGTCTTACATTCACGTTGACAAACACAGGGAATCAGAGTCTCGAGATAGGCAGTTTGGGGTTCCCAACGGAGTTCAACAGTATTTTCACGAGTCGCACAGCCGAGGATATGGCTGCAAAATGTTCGCTCACCGATCCTTACATCGGCATGGATGCGGGATATCTCCAGATCACCCCAACATCTGGAACGGGCGCGGCCTTGATTGTGACTCCACTAGTTAATACGAGCACTCCGTTCGAGGCATGGCGGAATCTCGATGAATCCAGCGTTGCACCACTCTATTATGGAAGCCAGACCTTCGAAGGGTTCTACGAATGGCAGACACACACCAAAGCATATTCTGAAAACGAGTGGGCTGGTGCTACACCATGGAATCAGCCTTCTTCTAAAGTCTTGTTGCCTAGCCAGTCAATCACGTATGGACTGCTGTTTTCAATTGTCACAGATGGTATTCGTGGGATCCAAAATGCTGTGCGAGACACCAAAACACCCTTGACTATTGGGATCCCGGGTTATGTTGTCCCGGCAGACCTTACAGCCCAGTTACATGTCTTGCACTCGAATTCGATCTCGAGAGTTGAGTCCGAAGGGGCTGCATTTGAAATTACCCAACAAACAAGCAACAAGCTCGCTCTGACTCCTACAGGAGCAGTTTGGGGCCGAACCAAAGTGACTATCACATATGTCGATGGCAAAGTCCAAACAGTCCACTACTTCATCACAGACTCCGCCCCAACGGTCATCACTAAGCTTGGCAAATTTACGACCACATCCATGTGGTTCGACGAAACAAACGACCCATTTGGTCGCGCCCCGTCCGTTATTACTTGGGATCATTCAACGGCGGCGCAAGTCCTCCAAGAGCCGCGAGTCTGGATCGCCGGGCTCAGTGATGAAGGCGGCGTGATCTATCTCGCAGGCGCCATGAAGCAATTCGCCCTAGCCGACGCCTCAGAGGTGATCAAATTAGAGCAATTCACGGAGGATGTGCTATCCACGAAAATTCAAAATCCCGATTTCACCATCCGCAAAAGCATTTTTTTCTACGAGCCGGAGCAAGTCCCAAACTACCAGTATGATCAGTCGATTGACTGGAGCAACTGGTGGTCGTGGAATAAAAATTCTTCATATGCGACAGACAGGGCGTACGACTACATCCATGTGATCGGCGCATATTGGGCGCTGTATCGCGCCGGGCGTGCCAATGAGTCGCTTTTGAGAATCCACGACTGGCAGTGGTATCTAAGCCAGGCCTACAACACTACCGTCACTTGCTTTGCGACAGACTCTTCAGGGACGGGGCTGATTGGCTACTCACGCCTAGGGCTGATGGGCGAGACTGTTGTCGGAGAACTACTTGCGGATCTTCGACGCGAGGACTGGACGAGCGAGGCCAATGCGGTCGAAGCGGCTATGAAGCTTCGCGCGGAGGCTTGGGCCTCTGAGGCAGTACCTTACGGGAGTGAGATGGCGTGGGACTCGACGGGGCAAGAGGGTATATACTACTGGAGCAAGTCCGTTACATTTTCCCATCTGGCGTCCATGCATCGAGCTGTTCGTTTCACTAACTCTAGAAAATAAGCTACTTCAATCTCACGGCAACCGCGACAAAGACAATTAACAGTATCATTGGATACATGCCCACCGTATCACATTGGGGCTGGAATGGGAATGCAAGGCGATACTGGGATTTTATGTGAGTGGTTTTGTCTCCGCAACTCCCAACGATGTCTAAGAAACGGTTTAGCTATGCTGGAAAGCTGCAGCGCATCGAGCGCATGATCCACCATTACGGATCCGGCCTCAACGCCCTGCCCCTTCTGGCGCAATTCCGTCAAGATGCCAACGATACGTATCTCCTACGCGTGGGCTACGGTGGCATCAGCGGCCCGCTGAGCAACATCCGGCAAGACGGGTCCATGTACAATGGCTTCCACTCGTTCCCCGAAACTCTCCGCGGGGATGACTATTCAGGTGACTATGGGCCTAACTTCCTAGGCATGATGCTCGGATCGGGTGTGTATGTCGTCGACGACCCCGACATCGGCCTGGTAGCATATGGTGGCAATATAGACGTGTCAGGTCGTACTGTCACTGTGCACCCACGAGACGCCGTACGTAGGCGGGTCTATGTTGCGCAAATGGGCGTCTATGTCATCCTCAGCGCGGGCCAGATCGAGAGTCTCGCGCTCGACACATCGGATTTCTCGTCACTGAAGCTACGCCTCGTGCCCGGTCCGGCGGAATATACTTCAGCGATTTTATGGGTGGAGACGCCCGGCACAACTGACATTTACTCTGTGAGCGGGGCGACGCAAAAGCAGCGAGATGGCTGGTTAGTGGAGCTTGGTTCTGAAGGGGCTGACGTGACCGTATTGAAAGTGTAGATGGAGGGATTTTATTTGGTAGGCATTGTAAATCATTGCATTTCGCATGTTCTTTTTTAAAATTATTCAATGGAATGAGGTTGACTCATGGCTGCATCGTATGGCAACTCCTGACTGAGAACGAGCGTCAGTCAGAAGAACGCTTGGCTGGCGGTTCAGGGCGATCAAGGTCGAACTTGGTACTTGGTCTTCGTTTTGTTCGAGTCACTAGCACAGAAAATCACCCTTGGGTGAACGTTAGCTTCAGGTCCATTCTGTCGATGATGTAAACCCGAGAGATTGAAATATTGTCACGGATGAGATTCCAACCAGTCGATCCGAGCCCACAGTTCCCACTAGCTACGGAGAATCGGGGCCATAATGCAATTTGAGAAAATGTCCAAAAGGATGGTGGAAGAGAGAGGAGAGGACCTGTAAGAGGAAAGATTTGACCCCATGCTGACCTATCTTTTCGAAATCCTTGAGCTCTTGAGGTAAGGAGATATGCGGGCTGGGGTTGGAAGCTGTTATGCTATTATACTACGTATCTCATTATTCCGTGAACGAGTGAGCCGACTCGCTGGCCTTCCAAGTCGGCAAGGGTCTTCTTGACCCTCTACTAAAAAAGGACGAGATCTAATTCAAGCAGTGAACAGAGCGTATCCTCATCAGTGTACATGACTTAGGCATGATGACATTTGAAAGGGATCGGCAGTGATTCGCCACAGGTATGACGATCTAACCTCCGTTCGCCATTTTTTATAGGCAAGGTAAATCCCTTCAATCTTTGACGATCACTGACGTCCAATTATGCCTTGTGCAAAAGTACGTGACTTCGGGGGGGGGGGGGGGGGGGGGGGGGTTGATCTTGAGAGTATACCTCACACTGGTACGAAGATGGTCGATCTGTGGATCGTGGATCTTTCGGGCTCGCCCTGGAACCAGGTCATGTGATCTTGAGTCACAATGCGAAGGGAGTCATCGCTAGGTAGCAAATGCTTCGACGGGTATTGAAAAAGAAGATACTGAAAAGGCAAAACAAAAAAAGGGCATTTTCGTGAATACGTCTGATGAGTCGGATTACAAAGGAAGCGGAAGATTGTCCAGCAAAAAATGGTGTTATTAAAATAGGTGTAACTATATACAGGAAAGCATTTTGGAGTCTATCGTTAAGAGTTGTCGTCACATCGTAAATCGTTCAGTTGGGGAGAAAAGGTTTCAAAAGAAGAGGTCGGAAGAGATGAGTGGGAGGTCGAAGGCCATGGTAGTGGGTAGAGTCGAGAGAGAGGGAGAGACAGAAGGGGGGCCGTATGAAGTCTAGCCGGCGATGGGGGTCACCGAGATGCAGCAGAAATTCTCCTTGGAGGAAGTCACTTCAATGCAGTGACTTTGGTCGAAGAGAGCATTCTCGGGAGACAGAGATGGAGGAATTGCAATGGTAGAGGCATCCGAGACTGGCTCAGTGAGTTCCACGCGAACCATGGTGGTCTGAGGCGAGTCGAAGGATTCCTTCTCTTCGGGGCGGTCGTTCTCGTCTTCTTCGTCGGTCTCTTCGAACTCAAACGAGCTCATGCGAGACTTCATGTCATTCTCTGTCCACATCACTGAGCCACAGTGTAGACGGAAATGAGCTACACAGCGGCGGAGATCGGGGTCGGGGGCCGTCGCTTCACGCGCGAGCTTCTCCTTGGACATGACAGTGAGCTTATAGGGGAGGGCGTTTCGGTTTGCCATCGGGGGCCAGCGTTTATTGGTATTCTTCTGGAAGAGAGGAACGGCAGGTGTCGGTTTGGGAGTTGCAGGAGTTTTGAGGCCCAGGTCAACGGTCATACTTGTCCGGTGCTGGGCGATGGAGATGGCGGATCGTGATCGATGATTTTATAGATCGGGAATTTATGGATGCGGATGGGCTTGGGGGAAAGGAAAATCTTCAACCCAGCTCGCAACGGGTATTGAAATATAGAGAGATTGTAGTATTGTAGTATTGCAGTATTGCAATTGATCGAGTTTCTAGATCAAAGGGAGGAAAGAGGAGAAGGAAAAAAAAAAAAAGGATTGTCAAGCTGAGCAGGGTCTGAAGACTTATGGTGCGACTGGGGAACCTGGTCCAAGCAATCGGTCAGCAAGGTCAGCCGACCAGGCCAACCGTTCTAGACTGTCGAGGACCAACGCAACCGGGGCTTCGGTGGGGTTCGCGGGCGCCAAACCAGCCCGGCCCAGCCAGTTCGAGGGCTTCGAGGACTTCGAGGGCCCCGTTCGTGCAGCCTTTTACCGAACTCACCCAGTCTCGGCTTTTCTGTGCTATTTTTCCCCTACAATGCCCCCCCCCCCCCCCCCAAGTCATCCAACAATCTCAGTCGCCCTACAACGATGGAAGACACAATAGTTGAACTCTATTGCCCATCAAATGATTCATTGGTCGTTTCTTTCCTTTCCTTCCCTTTTCTTTTCTTTTGTTTGAACTTCCTTTTTTCTTGTGCAAGATCTCTTTGTGAATTGGGGACTGTGTACGAGTGGCCAAAGCCGGCTATTCGGCGCTCTGCCCCTTCGAGCGGTGGCCGAGTGGAGGAGGCCCAGTTTTCTGATCAGTTGATACTTCGAAATTTTTTCGGTGGAGACCCTGCTCGTAGCTTATCTTCCTTCGACCATAGAAATAGAAACGTCGCACGGGGAAACTCACGATCTCCACGGACTACCGTGTTAGGAAATCCGAAGCCCCTCAACTTTTCGTGCCGGGTCGCGTTTTCGGCCCTTGGGCCCTTGAGCCATACTGCCGACAGCGGCGACCATTGACGGACGATCCTCCCTATGTCGCCCTATAGCGATGCTCTCGCACTGTCCAGTCTGTTGACTCCCGGCCGTTGGAGATTCACCTCATGCCGTCCTCCAACCACAACCCCCAAAGACAGACGACTCGAAGCGTGGAACATTCATGAAACGCCGCGTTCCTGAACATCAGGTGACTCCGCACTGTGGCTTCGACGTGGATCCGGCCCTGAATAAAATGTCGATCTTCCGTGTTCGGGAGTTGGGCCCCTAACTCACTACTAATCACGGATCGTAAAAAGAATCAGAACGGGGAAGGCGGGAGAACGACGAGAAAGCAGCGAACCAGCTATGATAGGTGGAGATGAAGGACGGAGTCCAACTCCAGCATTGGCCCAAGTTGTACCGCCTCCTTTCAGGACGTTCCGTCGAAGTGCCACGGTCACAACATCGGGATTCGTCTCGGGTCGATTCTGTCGATAATGACTGGGAACGTGCTCTGCGGGTTGCTCTCCTCATGGCCGGTTGCCCCATGGCACGATTCTGGAAATCTGAGTGATGACTAGGATTCGACATTGGTCTCCCGCGACGTGGATCTCGCCACCCTCCGCCCCTCTCTCGATCATCTCCATTCCCTTCCACCTCCGAAGCCGGATAACCTTGGTAACCCACCGCTACCATTCAATGGCCTTGTCAAAGCGCCCACATCGGGGTTTATTTTTGGAATGAGGATCACTACGACACCCCTTCCCCCTTTTTCCCCTATGCTTTGTCTCAATAGGGACCAGGGTGTCGGCCCCTAGCCGCCTCTTCTGATTGTTTCTTATTCGTTGGTGCGGGAGTGGTGCCTCAGGCATGATATCCCCAACAATCAGCTCCCTGGGCGCATCGGAAGCGGGTCTACAGAGTGCTCCGTACATCGCCAACACACGGCTCATATAAGCGCCCTTGGGATCGCTCTCAGATACACCAACCAGAGCGCGACTCACCCGACTCACCAATTTTTGACCCTATATATAGAGTCGCAGAGCGCTAACCTACTCAGCTGGGACTTTCACCGAGTCCTTTTCCCTGTGCCTCGGGCGATAAACTGGCCGAGGAAGGTTCTACATAACACGACACACGCGACCCACTAACTGTTTTGGAAGGTGTATAAGGCGCAGTTATGGATTTTCCATCCGTTCTTGCCCAGGATGTCATGCTGGTTGCGCTGTTGGGAAACTCCTCAACATTACGCCCCAGATAGAATCCTCCGGTCTACTTGAGGTCTATTTGACTAGGCCAAGACTATGCGACTCGACGATCAGGAGCGAAAATATTGCCCCGCGGAAGAATACGATAGGACAATAGGTAACAATCACTGTGAACATCTCGAATCTTGAATCTCAAACTCTGTAGTCACTACTAAAGAGGTCAGTGGGATTGGAAATCAGACTAAAGAAATTCATCAACGATGAATAGTTTGTCTCTGCATAAGGTATTGATTGCTATCGCAGCCTTTCAATTCAATCTGGGCATGAAAGCCAAGGCTAGACTTGTGATTGTTGCTCAAAGGGTAAATGACTTCCATGAGATATGGTTGTTGCTGTAGTATTTGCATCTTGTCAGATGCTCTGCGTCAGCGTGTATTCTATTTGATGATAGGCATACTGAAGACCTTTCAAACACAACAGACGGATTTTGCTGTGGCCATTAATTAATATCAATATTAGGAAGATAATTACATTAATTGTATATTTACCTCCTGAGGATCAGGAGATAGACCACAAGATTGAATCACCAAAATCTTACGTAGGGCTGCGATAATGTTTGCTATCTAGTGGACTAGGAAATCTGGAGACGTACCACTGATTACGTATATGTCTAGCAGTGTCTCCGCCCACCCACACCGCTTCCGTGTTGTGGGTGTGCCACACTCAGACCGTCACCCACAGTCAGACCGTCATTTTTTCCTATTTCTCCTATCTACTACTGCATCCCACTAGTATCTATAAAGAAACCCTGCCCGTTCTGACGTGCTTCCTCTGCTCTATCCAATGATGCCTGGGATTCCTATGTAGGTTCTGGTGGTGGTGATGTTCCATACGCTTTCTTCCACTGCTTCCTCACCCGCTTCCGCTCTGCCTCCGCTTCCTTCTCGTTTCTTTTAGCAATAGAACGATTTGCATCTCTAATAGAGAGCACCCCTGTTTTGCTAAGCGGCGTTTTAACCTGGCGCTTAGTGATTAGGCGCTGTAGTAGTTGTTGAGCTTCCCTAATCTTACGAATAGTATCGTTCGCTAGATTTAGGTTCTCTATAGCAATCTTGTTATAATAAAATAACCGGTCAAGATTGCGTTGCTGCCTAGGTGTAAGATCTTCTTGTTGATATCTAGTAATCTTCCTTTGATTCTTTTCTAGATCCTGTATAGATCTAGGCAGCGATTAGTCGATACTAGAAGAAGATATAGGTAGTGGTGAAGGTGTTGTATAAAGCGGTTGTAGATCTAGCGCTCTAAGATCTAGGCAATCTTGGATAGGAAGGCTATTAATAACCTTGCTACTATCGACTAGATATATCCTACGATCTTTAAACGATTCACGAATAATTCGCTAGCTAAACGCTCTATTCCGAATATTACCGATTATTCGAAGGAACTCTAATCTTCCGATAGGGCTTCTACCCTAAAACGCGTGGTCGTTATTCGCTAAGCGGAAGTGTTGCTTATAGCTTAGAAACGGCTTACCGTCTAGCGGCTAGCAAAGATATATAGTATATAGTAGGAATCCTATAGGTAGGATATTGTTCTCTTCGCAAAGGTGTAGGAATTCGAATATAAGATGCGAACCGTGGCCGTCGAATATTAGGATACGTTTTTCACCTAGTTTCGTACGGTCGTATATTAATTCTATAAAGAATCGAAGCTATTGAACTGCTATATTATCGGTTATCCAACCGTTTAGCGATGTAGTAATAGTAGTTCTAGGTGGTAGGTCTTCTGTTTGATTAAACCAAGATTCTATAAAGATACCGTTGCCTTTAAAGATGAACCAGGGTTCTATCTGCCACCCGTCGGCAGCGATATACTCGATAGACGTAATATTTTCGCCTTGGTCTGGCTGAGGAAGGTCTACTATCTTCCTACTACTACTACTAGTAGTAGTAGTAGATATAACGTTTCTAGACCTTCCTTCGCCTAGTTGAAAGCCGTATTCATTAAAGTTATAGACTAGACGTGTAGGCGTAGTCTTTTTGATAGTTTAGGCTAGTAGATCGTACCAATTCGCTAATACTGCTAGGTCTTCTGCTAGGATTCGCTTTGATTCCTTCGTATACTGCTTAGTAGGCCCTAATTGAAGATGTTTAGGAAGCCTATTAATAAAGCGATACGCCCATATCTTGCTAATCGGCGGCTTCCCGACGCGTTGGCATGCACGATTCGCCCACGATTCTAGTATCCTAGGAGTGATAGGCATATAGCAATCGTTCATATATTGAATCCAGCGAACTAAGGCTTCTTCTTGATAGGGTTCTAGAGCGCGTTTACTAGCATTCTTGCTAATAGTAAGCCTTGCTCCTTTTTTGATTCGATCAGAAAGCGTTGTTCTTGGTACGCCAAATTCGCGTGCTAAACGCGCTATATTCGGCTTCTCCTCGCGTGATGCAGCTAGGCAGGCCTCAGCCATACGAGATTCATCGAATTTAGGCATATTTTGATGGTGGTGTTGGATAGGGAAGCAAAAAATAGGATATAGGAAAAAATGACGGTCTGACTGTGGGTGACGGTCTGAGTGTGGCACACCCACAACGCGGAAGCGGTGTGGGTGGGCGGAGACACTGCTAGTATACTGTGGAGATGACACGCATTTGTCCCAAAAGAAAACGGTGAATGAAAGGCACTTTTTTGCTTCTTTCAGTTGCTAATGCAGCTATAGTACATCGAGTTCATTGTCATGATGGCGAGAAACAGATCAATCCAAACAGTAAATTGTATCATCCTACACATTGAGCAATGAAAAATGAGCAGCAATAATGATTCATATTACTTTCCGTATTCAATTTCCAAGAAATCCCCCACATTATTACTATTTTTCCAAAGAAGAAAATAGAAAATAAAAAATAAACAACCTAAACACAGATCCTCTGATACAGATATAAAGTCTCTGGGCAGGAACTACGGCATGACAGCAGATGACTTCGTGCTTCAGGTGAGCAGCGCTGTCGATCCCGATCTATCGGGTCATGGGTTCACTCTTGTGTGGAGCAGCGTACGCCTCCCGGCGTCTTTCTGCAGCCTGAAACATTCCTGGATGCAACTAAAGGCATGGGAGCTCTACCGAGACCAGACAGCTGCCAAGTATTGGTTACAACTTTGACTTCTATAGCCCAAGTCCCCCAATGAAATCAGCTGTCTCTACGACAACCTCCATAGTTAAACTTCGCCGCTTTTTGTCGATAACATCCAATCCTATTTTAAAACATCCTCTCATTCCATCCTCGAGAATCAGAACTCAATTCAAGCACCTGAACCGTAGCGCCCCAGGCTGTTACTCGAGACGATCCTATTGTTACATTCGAGGAATGGAAGCACAGCGCCACTGTGATGGTCCTTTCTTTCTGTTATGTCTACTACGGTCTCTAGACTTTTTCATCATTGCAACGATCTGCACGTTCGTCAGTCCGATTGGATAAACGTACCTGGTGGAACCTGGCAAATAATGTCTCAGAAGAGAAAAAAAAAAAAGCAGTCTAGTGAACGTCCGGGCAAAACAGGGTTTGGGGAAGGGAGAGGGGAGAGGGGAGTGTTCCGGCAATTGAGACTATTTCCGAGCGCTGAACTTAGCGACAGGAACGGTAATCGATCCCGTTTGTTGTGCCAGGTTTGCCAACGCTTCCTAAATACAAACGTTGTGCAACGCGTGGCTTTCCCCCGACGCGCAACGCTCCGAGCAAAGAAGACCCTGAAAAAGGATGGGAGTGGTGCGCGCGACTCAGCCAAAAACACTGACCTGGGTTGGCTACACTCAGCTTGGATACTGCTCATAACGCGCGTGATGGACCTGTCCACATGCCATGGCCTCACGGGCTGAACAACCGTTCTTCTGGCGAATCAGCGCTTCTCCACGCCATCCTGGCGTGCCGTTCATGGTTCGGCCTTGACACCGGTGGGGATCTACATCTTTCCCACGGGGATGCGACCTACAGCCTCCTTGTTTTTCGAGCTGAGTGGTCTACTGTAAGAAGCTTTGTGATCGAGAATCTTCATCCTCTTCTTCTTTGTTCCGCCTCTATTTGATGAATATCCTGGTACTTCCGTTGCAGGGTAAAATCAAAGGTCTACGCAAGTACCGGATATCCAGTGCACATTGAGCCAAAATGCAGACTGGAAGAATGCGGCAAGGGGAGCTCCATCGACCTGTCATAATCCATTTCATTGAGCTGATGAATGTTGCTCATTTCTGTTGATGGTTTTATAAGCTCTTCAAGATACTACTGGTCCTGGAGAAAAAAGTTCCTTGGCGTGGCGAGGGCAACTATGGTCCTGCGGTGATATTGCCTCTCCCAGTCAGGCTCCGTGTTTTTCGTGGAGAACGATTGGAATGAGAAGATTTTTCTGGCTAGCATTATTTAGAATCGGTTGCCATCTTCGAATAAATAATGAAAAAGTCATTCATTCCATGTCACTGGTCTATATGGAAGCTGCATGTCGGGTAGACCATATCGAAAGAGCCACGACTATCAAATCAGCATCACCAGATGCACAGCATTCTAGGAAGCTTATCCGCCCGCTTCAAGGGTTTGGGATAGGTTGAATTGAAAATCGAATATAAATACATATAAATATAAATCAGATTATGCACCCAACATGGTCGTATAACCTGCATGTTGCATCCGCGCCCGTGGATCGCATCGGGCTACGCCAAGGTTGATCCTGCGCCGTGGACATTGAGGTCTCGGGGCGTTGAGGGCCTTGGGGGGCGCCTCGTCTGGGAGATTCCAATCGTAGGCCCCCAATCGGAGCTGCAGCGTCACCTTGAGTCTCTTTTCGGCGTTGGAGCCAGCGTCGCCTTGGGGCGCTGTGTGACCAGCGAGAGGGAAGGGAACTACCGAAGCCAAGCGTGGAAACGGCACCACTGCAGCCGGCCCTGCTGTGAGACTTGGAGGAAGCATGACGATGGCACGCCCGTCTGGGATGGTTTTCCCTCTGAATCGCGTACATTGGGTGTCCGCGTCGGGCGGTCATCGTTATTGTACGACGCTGTGCATCTTGCCCGCCCTCGTACAGCCGGACGGGGACTAACTGCCGTCGTTGACCGTCGTTTCCCGGACGCAATATCAGGACGATCTCGCGTCTGTAGTATTTGGAATTTGGGCGTCCAGCGCGCATGGGCCTTGATTTTGATGCAAATGACTTGGTATCATCTGCAGGATCGAAGGATCCACTAATCACTCAACGCCCGGCGGGGCTCCCGTGCAGATTATGAACGGGACCATTCCAACCCCAGGAAGGCCTAGTCGATGGAGTCGATGGAGAGAACATTGGGATCTTGCAAGTCTTGGCCATCGAGAAACGCGCAGATAGAACAGCATCGCCTAGGGCGCAAGTCAGATATCTCTTCCAACAGGAATCCGGCCCAAGGGTCAACCCATCATCATGATCCACCGCTCGTAGCCTTGTCTCTCCCAGACTGTGGGCCTCGGAGTATCACCTAACAGCGGCATCGGCGAGAGTGCACGAGCATGTTTCTCCTCCTGTGAATCAACTAGTTCGAACTCGTCGCTAGCTCAGCTTGTCCGCCTGACAGGATGCGGCCTGAGCCCTTTAGTCCTCGGCATTTTTCCAATCCACGGATCTTATTGCGCCGACCCCTTCTAGGCCTTGTGTAATCCTTGCTTTGGGGGGAAGGGGACAGGCTTTTTTTTTTCCGGAGACACATCGCTCGATTATACGTAGAAATAGGACAACAGAGAGACCGTAGCGATATCCAAACTGGATCTAGCGAGAGTAATCCAAGGCATCGGGCATGTCGGTGGCAAGCTTTTGACTATGCTCTTCGTCTGAAATCCGACATACTCCGACAGATGCATGTCAAGAGCTATTAGACATTTCCTTCCAATACTCTCCTGCAGAAATAAGAGCGGCCGCTCTACCCTATGAACGTGGACTATAAACTTCTGCATGACCCGCAACCACAGAACCAAGTATATTGTCCGGAACCATGGACTACGCGCCCAACGCTATGACAGGTTAGATCCAGCTCTCAACACCGTTCTGGATGGATGGCGCGTCGCCAGACGCTTTTCTCTTTCTTTGTCTTCCCTGTTCATAATTCAAGTCTGTTGAGTCATCTCCCTTGTTCATCCTGAGTGTGATGATTCATCCTGATTCCTTTTTTTAAAACCCTAGTTACACAGTCCAGACTAGTCTGGCACAACCAAGAAGAACCTGGAAACCCTATCAGAGCGAGAGATGGTGCTCGCTGTGTGATGAAGACGTGAATGTCGACGGATCTGGAGAGGGGCAAGCGGGGTTTTATAGTCGATCGTCCAGTCTAGACTTGCTTTTTTACTCATTGTTGTCTGGTTGCGCTTGGCGAAGTCCATAGTTGTTATACTAGTTGACAACACTCCGCCTTCTCAGTTCATTCCGATCAATCTCACACTCCGTTCAAGTCGCTCTTCCTGGCTATCCCTGGTCCGTAGTTTGGGTATATACGACCTTCCTGGCGCTATATCAATGTCGTCCAGCCTCTCGCAGCCGCACAAGAGGATCTGAAGTCACACTCCTCAAGTCGTACTATATATGATTTTCCTAGCCCAATCTCTCTCTCTTCCTCTCCCTCTCCCTCATTCTCCCTCTCCCGCGCATCCTAACTTCTTCTGGCCTTTGATTTTACGGGGTTTTTTGGGTTTGATTTTTGGCACCATCTGCAGATCGTATGATTGGCTCGGCGGCTGAATCATTCGAAATCCAACCTGTACGACGGTGGTGGAATCATTACATCGTGTCCTCTACCTTTCTTCTGGCACATCCTCCTTCTTCTCATAACCCACAACCGCCCAGCCCAGCACACCCAACGCAGGGTCCATCTCACCAACCCCATCGATCGCTGTGCCACCTCGGGAAAAAATCGTTATCCGCTCGAGCCATCTGCTAAAGAGCCTAACCCACCGCGAGGCCTCTTATTTGTCTTTTTGACCCTGGAAAGTGCCCATCCCTGGCCCGTGTACCCGCGCACCCGCGTCCCCGCCCCTCCCCCTCGATTCCGAACAAAAAGAAGTGGCCGTCCCTCTGCCCCGGGACGCTTGCCCACGATTGAATTCTTCACTCAGGGCGCCTATCCGATCCTGCCTATCATCTGGGGGGGCGACTAACGGTGGGACTGACAATTTACTGTTGGTTTCGTTTTATTTTTGTCTTTTTTTTTCCTTTTATTTTGTTTATTTTGTTTCTTTTTTCGGTTCCCGTTGCGGGAGATCCCGAGCCCGAGCCCGAAGTCCCATCTCGAGAAATCGAGAACGAAAGCAGTGTCTGTGGCCTTTCAGTCATTGGCATTGGCATTGACATTGCCTGTTTGGAGTAGTTCTCTCATCCTTCGGGACGTCGCAGTGAGCGCGCGCGAAAGAGAGAGAGAGAGAGAGAGAGAGAGAGAGAGCAGTGGCTGCTGTGCCTGATTCCTCTTCTTTTGTGATTTACTTCGTCCAACGAGTACAAGTTCTATCGGGGATGAATCGCCGATTCCTATGCTTCTTCTGATTTGTGGTTGATTCCCTCCCCTCCCCCGAGATTCCCTTGCTGGTCTTTTTCCTGCTCCCTTTCTGGTCCCCTTTTGGGTTTGTTGAATAATCGCCGTGATTCATCTCGTCTTCCTCTGCTCGTCGTCCTCCGGCTTGTCTGGTCGACTTCTTAGGGTTGTGGACGTGGTGGACTTGTCCCCGTGACCAATCACGCGGCAGTCCAACTTGTGCTTGTTCTGCTTTGCTCGCGTCCGCAGTCCGGAGTATATTTCTCGAATCTCTCGAAGCCCTCCAACATACACTTTGAACATCCTCCCCGCCCCCTTGAAACGACTCCAACACTTTGGACCCGCCCGATTCGATCGGTCTTTTTTTGGATCCCTCCATTCTCCGTCTCTGGTGCTCGGGTGATCCGTTCTGTTTGGCCCTGCTTGGTCGATACTCCGTCATCTCATCTTCTCATCTGCTCCCTTCCGGGTCCTTCCTTTCCCTACATCGTTCAACCCCCTGCAACTCTCCAGGCTCTCAAACCGCCCCTCCCCCGTGCGTCTGCCGGTCCAACCCGCGTTTGCTCCTGATTTCTCAGGCCACGAGGCCATTTGGTCCGGTGCTGTCGCCGCCCGATCTTCCAGGCACCGTATCGTCAGGCACCACAAGGCATCCTCAGGCATTCTCGCTCTCGGCTTTTTGCCCTCAACGCCTTCACCGCCTCCGCCCCTCCCAAACCCCAAGCATCGCCGAAAGCTCCATCCACTCGTTCGACCCCCCTGCCCGCGCTGATCGACTTTCAGACGCCCCCTCCAAGCCTGCATGCAATCCTAGCATACCCGCTCACTTGCGTCACCAGCTCCTTCTCACCACCCTCAGTCGCTCCTCCCTCCCGTTCTCCCGCGACTTCGCGTTCAAACGCGCCAATTTCGCGGCCTCGCTGCCGTCTGTCCCTCGACTATGTATGGGACGCCTCACTCCGTCCCAACCATGAACGGACTGGCTGAGGTCGTCGACGGCTCAGGCACGATCGATCCGGCTAATTTGAGTAACTCCGGTATGTTTCTTTTCTTTGATCCTCTCCCCTCCCAACAACTGATCCTACTTGTCTTGCTCCATCTCGGCTCTGCTGTCGCAAGATATTCTGTTGCCCGTTCACCTCTTTCAGGTAAAGAGAAGAGAACCTTCACGGCGCCGTCCTCTGCTTGATCTACTTTTTTTTAATTCCCCTGTTGCGATTCCTGATCTCGTGGCGCAACCTCCTGCGCGCGATCGGCTCCTTTGCGACCGGTTTCCTGGCGCTTCCTCTTATCCTCCCCTCTCTCTGTCATCATGTTTGTCTCGTGCCCGTCGCCTTCCTGTAAACTGATACCCCTCCTAGTCTCTGCTCTGCCGGCACCATCCCCTGCTGAACCCAGTCTCCGTGGGATCAAGCGTAGTCGCACTCCAGATCATAGCGGGAATGGTCATCCAGAAGGCGATCAGGACGATGGTACGTGCGCGATGGGAGAGGGGAGAGCGAGGGGGGGAGGGAGTGAAAGGAAGAGAGAGAAAGAGAGAGGGCATTTTGGTCTTCATGTCTTTTCTTTCCGATCCCTCGTGAACCCGCAGCTTTTTGCCTCGATCATGATTTTTCTTTCGTCTGGTCGCATCATTTTTGGGGTGGGGGGGGCTCATTTCATCAGTGTAGCTCGCTAACCAGGCTTTTCTTTTCCGAAACAGAGGATCAAGGCCGTCGCAAACGCGGTCGTCCCCCAAAGACTTCCCGAGCTGGCTCTAGCGACCATCCAGCTGGGAGCACCCCGGTGCAAACCCCCCAGATGCAATCCCGCCCACTCCCTCACCAACCTGCTGCATCGCCTCCGTTGGCATCGCCCCCCGACAAAGGCACGCCCACAAAGACTCTCGTCAAGGCCCTTCCGACCGTCCGCGACCACACATCGGATCAGCTGAATCCGGAAGGCGACGAATACATCCCCAAGGAGTTTGATGATGCGGGAGAGACGAAGGTGGATCCCATGGGATATCCCCAAGGTGGCCGTGAATATAAATGTCGAACATTCCGCGTCCCCAACCGAGGCACCAAGCTCTTTATGCTAGCGACCGAGTGTGCGAGGGTCCTGAACTATCGGGATTCGTACCTACTTTTCAACAAGAATCGTTCGCTGCACAAGATTATCGCAAATCAAGTCGAGAAAGATGATCTGATCCAGCAAGATATTCTCCCGTATTCCTATCGCTCTCGTCAAATTGCCATTGTCTCTGCCCGATCTATGTTCCGGCAGTTCGGCAGTCGGGTAATCGCCAATGGTCGTCGCGTTCGGGATGACTATTGGGAGAGCAAGGCCAGGAAGCAGGGTTTCACGGAAGAAGACCTCGCGGGCGAGAAACGCCCCGGTGCCACCAAAGCCCGGGATGCTACAACCACGGAAACCACAACTTCGACCCTATTGCCCCTTCCCCATCACGATGTCATCTTTAGCAACACCATTGATCCCTTGCCTCCGGGTCTATCGTTGGATGTTACAGATACTTCGTCGCCGTTTAATCAGCTACCTATGATTCATATGGCCACTACGGATGATCCACGACTCCGAGACTACAACACCATGCCACGTTCGCGCCAAGAACTGACTGGTCAGCCCTACCAAGACAATACTCGTACTAGTACAGGGGCAGAGATCATTCACCAGGCTCAAACAGCCGCAGATTTCAACAAAGTCCTCAGCACGCAGCGAGGCTTTCGTCTCAGGGGTTTGGATGAGTTTTATGCCAAGCCCCGTGAACTTCCCGAATCAGAGGCCCAGGTGACCACTGCGCTGGACTCTGGTTTGTCTGTATCACAGCCCATTCAAGCCGTCCAGGGACCACCGACGAGTATCCCAACCGCTCCTCATGGACAACATCCAATCCCTCATCAAGCCATGATGTCCGGTCAACCATCTTATCCACAGCAGGCACATCATCAGCCCGTCGGCCAGTCTCCTGTACGGGGGATGCCCGCAGGCATACAACCCAACCTCATGCACCAGCGATCCAACCCATCCATCCCAGCAGGTGTACCCCAGGCCCCTTACGCATACCCTCCTCAACAGTCGCAGCAGATGTGGGGTCAGCCACCACTACATCCACAGCAGCAGCAGCAGTCCCCCATGGCCGCCTCCACTGCACAAGGGGTCGGGATGCCTCAGTTCAACCAACAAATGCCTCCGGCCCCTCCGCAGGCACCATCCCCTCTTCATCATGGCCAGCAGCAGCAACCTCAGCAGTCCCCTCGCAACCAACACCGCCCATCAGTGCCGCACATGCCGCAGCAGTTTCAGCAGATGCAGCATCCTCAAGTACAGCAGCAAATGGGCAATATGGGATTCCCCTCCGGCGCTCCGGCTGGATATCCCAACATGGCAGCCCGGGCCATGTATCCCTCTAACCAGGGACCGGGTGGTCAAGCTTTCATGCCAGGCAACCCACAGCAGGCAGGCCTGGCTATGGGCATGGGTACCACGGGCGCTATGCCCGGGTGGCCCGCGGGGCCTACCGGACCCATGCAGCCCGGTCAACCCCAGCCAGGTCAATCTGGCAGCCCATTAGGTGGGTGGTCTGGCTACTAGATTGCGGTTTGGCGTTGTCTAGAATGGCGTTTACGGCGGTCATTTCCAGCATCAGAGACGTCCTTGGTTTTGTTTCCGCTTGTCATTTTTTGACCTCTTTTACCTGAATACCTGAACGCTCTCCGCTTCTTTCTTTTCTTTTGATGTTCCGCCTTTTTTCAACCTGGCGACCCCTTGCATTTCGTGTCTGCTTGCGTGTGACGATCCCGCAACGAGGGATTTTCGGTAATGTTAATCCGGGCCAGCCTTCCTATACCCTTTCTTGTACTCGGTTGGACTCGGGTCTCGATCGATGACTGCTATTTTTTTTCCTCTTCTTAGTCTTTCCTCTTTTACTTCATGCTTGTGTTGATCATTTTGTGGAACCCTTCTTCCGGCGTTTATTTCTTGAAACTGGCGTTCGCATCCTTTTGCCGATTTATTACCTACAGGACTATAAGTATGTATGTCTTATATTTGTCCCGTCCTATTTTTGCTATACAGGATCGATAGGGGAAAGAGAGAGGGTAGGGCGATATTTCCATGTCCACTACGGATTTTTACCGGTCCTCTCTTGCCAGGTCGAGTCACGACCAAGTGTCTTTCCATGGCCGAAATTCCACCGCGTGTCTTACCTCTTTCTTTCTGTATGTGTTTGGTCTGCCTTTTTTTTTTTTTTTTTTTTTGCCTGTGTATCACCGCCTTGGTTGATTTGGGGGACTCTTCAAGTTATGTTCCCTTCTGTCTATACTTTTTCCCTCGTGTGCTATAGTGTGTGACGAGCTTGGTTCCTCTTTCTTTCTTGTGTTGTCTACGTCCGCCAGTTTTTATCGCCCCTTCCTCGCTCTGGCTAGCTTCAAATTGACAGTGATACCTTGCTCCGCTTTCCAGGGCTTTTTTTCTTTCGTTTTGATTTCTTGGGTAACTGTGGATCAATCTTTCCGGCTAGATAAGATAAACAAGGATGGAGGGGAATCAACAGGATGATAAAATATACCATTTCCAACGAGCAGTAATGTTACTTTCATTTGTTGTATGCGTATTTTGATATTTTGACAGTAACAGCGGGAATGGGTAGAATATTGCGATCGAAATGTGAGATGGATAGAGAGAGCGAGAGAGAGAGAGAGAGAACACAAAAAAAAGGCAAAAAGCAACGTCCCCGGGAAGGCTCGAACTTCCAACCTCCTGATTAACAGTCAGACGCGCTAGCCGATTGCGCCACGGAGACTTGTATATGACGCACGGCCGAACTTATGACTCTAGAATGTGAGGGCATAGGGCTGGAATGAGCCATCTCATTGATGTGAATGAGGCTCAAGGAATAATAAGATAGATAAATACTACTGTTGCTTCAGGGTATCGCAACTGAGGGGAATGCATATTTTTAAGGAATTCAATATCCTATCGCTCTCAGAGTATCTGTTCTACAGTACTTTGAGAAGTCCGCGTGGTGAGATCTCATGCCCTATAGATATGACCAGTCTCCTCGTTTGTTTTCCCCCAAAGTTGGCGCCGTCATTTCGAGTATATTTCGGCCATCATTTCGTCGTCATATTCACTCACAGTTATTAGAGGATTCGTGTCCTCTTTGTATCGTTGTATCGGAGTGTAACTTTGGTTGGTTGGTTGGTGGATGCGGGTAGTGTTGAGGAAGAGCCCTCCTTCGATATCGATGACCGCGGCCAACGTCCTCTGGAGAAAGCACCTCGATCGGTCCCAGAAAATGGAGCGCTGCTGTGCCATTACTTTGTTCCGAAATTTTGGGTATGCCTCCGCTACTGGGTATGTTCTGGCTAATTTCGTGTGCTTTGTGGGACTGTTGAATTCTGCGACGGAGCGGGCAGGTTGTATGAATGGTATCGATTCTTCTTGTATGGTAGTCACACTGTACTCGGCAGTCGAGGGGAGTGTTTTTTTTTTCGGAAAAAGGCCGGGACTCTTCCGTTCTTCACGGTTGAATCAATATGTGTGGTGCTCATAAGCCCACCTTCATGTACGTGTGAAATTGCAATTCTTTCCTGTGCCCCTGGTTTCTTTTTCTTCTGCGCTATTGGCGGGCTTGGATAGGGAGATGTCACGGTTCAAATAACACCTGTTACTTGTGATGGCGTTGCTGGTGATTTGAATACTGTTGCCTGGTAGCTGGTTGGGATTAGCCGGGTTAATTCCGTGGGGTAATATTTATATATATATATATATGCACGTGTACCCCGTAGAGTGTCTCGGATACTCTCTGTGCGATGCGACCGGAAGCATGTTTAAAATTTAAAAACTTATGATTGTGCGACCGAGAGATCCTAATGGCAACGCTCTTTTAAAGCCTTTCGAATTTCCAACCCAAATTTCATCAGCTCATATGGTCAACATGATGCATTTCCCTATGAATCCTGAAAGTGACAGTGTGAAGCGGCCTATCAGCAAATAATTCGAGCTTAAGAAGGCGTTAGTCATATTTTTATGTTTTCCCTACCATTACATCAACCGTCTCCGTGGCGCAATCGGCTAGCGCGTCTGACTGTTAATCAGGAGGTTGGAAGTTCGAGCCTTCCCGGGGACGTTTTTTTTTTTCTCTTTTGGCTTTTCTTGATCGATTTCTCCCGTGGGCCGTCATTCGAATAGCGAGCGGCTAGAAGTTAAGAAATTACATTTTTATACACCCCGGAGTAGGGATCAAAATTATATATATATTTTTTATTTTTTATCACTTTTTTTCCTCCCGCTAACATAACAAGATATCAATCACGATTGACATTAGAAACGTAAGGAAACCGACAACGACCATTTCAGTAGATCATCAAACTACAGAGATATACGAATCGAATGTTGTTAACCAGTTCACTAAAGTATCTATGCCCGCCCTCGCCTCCCCCTAGCCTAATCTCGATACACTGCCTAATAATATCCACGTCTCCCTATTTAAAATCGAGTATATATTCACTTGAACTTTGAACCTATCCAAATTCGCTTACTTTATATTATATGTAAGAACCCCCTCAAGACTAAAAATGGAGATAGCGCTAAAGAAATAATGAATAAATACCCTATCTAACAAGCTCGGTAACTAGAATATAGTAACGTGGCTACGAAGAAGGTGTCGCTAGAATAAAGAAAATGCTAGATTTTGAGAGAGCATTCTTATTCCACTAGATATTAGAATCTAGGTCGGCTAGCAGAGATCCAAAGAAGAAGATAAGGTGAGAAATTCACCCCTCTCTATAACACTCACGATCACGCTAACATGCTTATTGATAGTATCGTCACTGATTCTAGCAGATATCAAGCGCGTTTTTTCTAATTTCTACTAGCGGAAACTATCACTAGATAAAGTGCCTTTCTTCACCTTGCTCTTTTTTACCTAGCTCTTCCACATCAACCTCTTCCGTAGCTAGAATTTACTTCGAATCAAAAAGAGTGTCAGTGACCTAACACAAGCTAGTTAGAAGGATAATACTTAATCTTTCCCCCCTACGGACTTCTCAAACATTGCTATACCAATAGGCCTTGAGATCGATAGCTAATTCGGCAAGGATTTTTATTAGCATTATATCAATATTTTAGAAAATAAATTTAGAGATTAGAACCTAGTAATACTCGCCGACTTTGTATAGATATGCTTGATTCTACATAGGCGCTTTTCGGTAGCATCCTACTAATAGATAGGCGTTTCAATTTCCAAGATAGATAAGAGAAGTAGCTTTGTTTTGCATGTGTTAAATTAAATATAAGGTATGTATCAAACGAGTCAATTTGTCCACACTACATAAGAAAGAAGACGAAGTAAGATATAGTTTATTTTGACTTTTTGTGAAAAAGAAAACCTCAAGTGCCGTATAGTGTTTTATAATCTCGCATTCTCCTATTTGCATATACTAGGCTTTTTCGATTTGTTAGGTTTAATGAGTACCTGGTTAACTCATTCACGTCCCCTAGATTGCCCGAGATGTATAGATTAATGTAGGGCCAAACTGGTGACCACGTAATCCTCAATTACTTTTCTCTTCCGCCTGTGTGCTAAGAGTAGAGTATTTTGCTATCAGGTTTCATGAAACGTGGAAGTGCAGCTCTATCAATTGACCAAGGCTTGCAGACTCAGCTTTAATAGGTCACAGGCTAGAATACAAAGCTCATTCAATCCATTTGTCGCTAAATCCTCCACATACGTACCACGTGACCAGAGGAATAATAATATGACTTATTCCGGTCTGTCTATGCTCGAGACCCATTTCTGTCTTGTGATTGAATGACAATAATACCGCAGTACTCCTAGCAACCTCGATTCAGACGTCTCGCTTTTGCATTTTAAATTATGATTAAGCCCTGTGCCTGGGGGTAGTAAAAATAGTTGATTACCAAAACTCTTCGTGGCTCAATTCTTCGGGCCTCTACCAACCCTCTCCCAGGAATCGTGTCACCAGTTCGTCTTGCACCATATTGTGCCAACTCTTCTTCCCAACTCTACTAGCAAAGAAGAAATTCAATATAGTTGTTTTCAGGGGAGCATGAGATATATGGCTATATTATATTTTAATTCAACGCATACAAATTATCGAATCGTCATTTAGTCTCGAAACGAAAAGCAAGACCACTCCGCAGTCGCCGAAGCGATTAGCATTCATGGACCTATTGTACCTATATTCACATACCAGGGCGTATATAAAGGACTATTTGTGTATATATCACCTTTTGCAGAAGGAACACCGTATATCAATGTCTTGATGTCTTCTAAAGACTTTCGATTGCCGCTCTGGAAGAAGATAATAACTGTTATAGATCTTGCAGACCTTATAACTCGGGGAGCTAGAGCAAACAATAATAAATCCGAAACTGCTATAGTCGAGCTTACCTTGAGGCAGCATTTTACGATCGGGCTCTAGCTACACTTGTGGCACAGGGGCACAAGGGTATAACAAAAGAACAATTGGAGTTGTAGGAGGCGATTGGAATGTTGCATAACGGTGTGGAGCGACTTCTCTAATTCAAAGACGAACGATCTGAGCATTATCTAGATGGGTATCTTCGGAAATTGTCTTTTATGAGCGACGCTGTATTAGCCTAGCATATGGACAAGGCAGTGAGGGATGTGTGGAATGTTTAATTTCTGTATAATTAAAAAGTCCATAAAACTCATTGTTGACTTTTGAGGTAATAGGATAATAATAAGACCACTTAATCAACATTAAGTTATAATGTTTAATCTGGTGCGTCTCTCCAAGCAAGTGTCTCCGTGGCGCAATCGGCTAGCGCGTCTGACTGTTAATCAGGAGGTTGGAAGTTCGAGCCTTCCCGGGGACGATTTCTTTTTTTATTCTCTATTTTTGTTTTTCAATCCTGCTCTTTTTTTACCGCTTTTTCAGCTACTAAGCTCTCTCTTTTTGCCCCTGAGAAATCGAAAGCCTAGGAATCACGTAGGTACTGTGATAATTGTTATTCGCTCTCCAACCTTTAACATTGGGCGATATAATAGCTTGATTAGTTGGTTCTGAAGGTACCGAATGGATTATCGAATGTTGCTTATATCTATATATAGTTTTACCCTTGGAATACGTAGAAATCGCTTTAAACTATTGTTGGTATCTGTTGAAGCTAGCTGAGTCAGTTCTATACGAATCATCGCCATGCTCAAAGACATAGTAAGACATACTCCCGGTAATGAAAGATGGCTGCATCTCATACATACAAGGAGTTCAGTTCATACTTATCTCTGTGCTCTCTCAATTTTTTTTCTACCCCAAGTTTAATCAGAAAAAAGTTAAAATGGTATAAACATACATATCTATTTTTATACAGCCATAAAAAACTGACAGCGACAAATTTGCTATACATCTCATTAAAGCAGCGCAATCTAACATTCGAAACCAAAAAATCATTTAGCGTCCAAACATAGCCAGCCAAAAATACAAGCCAATTTTACTCAAACATCTGTAACCAAAGGTGTAGTCACGGGCGCCGCACTTGACGGGCACACACAAGCAGTCACGCTAGTCACGGGCGGCGCTGTGCAATGCGCACTGACAGTCCACGACACTGCTGTCGTGGTCGCCTGCTCGTGCTTCTGCTCCGCGCGTACCAGAACGGGAATCACAGCACCTGTGCTCAGGCTGAAGGTGCGATGTCCGACGACGCGCAGAATCGAGGAGATCTCACCGGAGTGCGAGGTCACACTGACGAAGGATTCCTTCTTGCTGGAGGCACTGGTGAAGAAGACCTGGCCCAGAGCTGTAGTGGAGCGGACGTCCTGCGCGCCGCTTGTCTCGGCAGTGACGCCATTCCAGAGCTCGTCGTCCTCAGCGAAGCCCTTCTCGATGGGCCAGCCTGGAAACAGCGAGTGAATGTAACTTTTGCTGCGACGGTGATCACAGGTGTGGATACTGATACCCTCGCGGAAAAGTTCTTTGACGAGGGGCTTGAAGGTGGCCGCACCATGCGGAAGAGCTAGGCCATTGAAGGTGAGATTGGCAGTTTGCAGGGTGCGCGTAAGAGGGCTGACAAAGTAGTTGTCAGGAGTGTGGATTTTCTGCTCGTCGATCTCCTTTTGCCAGAAGTTGTGAGCGATAAGGGCTTGGGATACACCGTTGTCGGTGAGTTCGGCATCGTGCCAAGTTGCGGTGCTGTTTCCGTCGAGCTCAGCCCAGTAGCACTGGTGGAAAAGCGTGTTAACTGGAGACTGTTTTTTTTGCCTCGACAGCAATGAGAATGTCGAGAGTGGGGTCACTTACATTCCACGCCGGGGTACCGTAGTAAGTCTCCGCAGCGTTGTGCCAGCCTTCGCCGTGGCGGCCAAGGAAGAGCACCTTATACTCCACAGTCTTGGGAGAATCATTGTTCAGCTTCTGCACTTGGCGATAAAAACGCTCCCACTGGGTGAGATCTTCGCCCTTGTGCTTCAGCTCCTTATCGACCGGGTAAGTTCGGTTGATGAGGCCGAAGTTGACGGCAGTCTAAAGATCAAGCACATGGAGATGTTAGACCGGGAAAGTCAACCGTTGGCTTGCAGATCATATCATAGCAAAACATACATAATCGAAAGTGGATGCAACCGTTGCGCTTTCGTCCTGCAAGAAATATCCGGTCACAGTCTCATACTCGATGGTGGTCGCCTGTGCGCAGGCGATTAGACCCAGCAGGGCCGGACTCAGAGCCGAGAACTTCATAGGGCAGGGGGGTTGAAACGGCGAGAAAAGCAACCAGAGACCACGGTAAATGCCAAAATTTTGAGTTTTCCCAGTAGGATCGGCACATCGCTTTTATATCTCAAAAACATGAAGAACAGTTGTGATCCCCGCAGTGGATCAGCCAGGCACGGCGGAGAAGCGACGGCCAACGGAGCGGAACACGTGTTGGCACATACTGGCCGATGCGGAGAAAAAGCGACCTCTGGCTGGACGCTAGCGCTCAACTAAACCTAGTGGCAGCCCATTGTAAGGTGTGCCACTGATGCAAAAAAGCCTGCTAGCGGTTGAGAGTTATTCTAGCGGTCGGCTAACGGAAGAATTCCCAGCAATTTGCGGCCGCCGAACCGAATCATGGTGCAATGATGACGCGAACGACCAATAGGGATCGTGAAGCAAAAGCGTGCCGTCGGGCAAACTTCGGTTCGCTTTGCATTGCTGGGATTCTCGGAGATGAGTAAATTCCAAACAAATTTATCGGAAACCGAGTACATAGAGATAATAATGGATGCCATAAAAGAATGAACTTTAAAACACCAAGCCCCTTTTTTTGTGGTTAAAACAGACGGACCAAGTTGGTCAGGAGTCAAGAATCGATATGAGATATGGAAAAGAGAAAGAAAGAAGTAGTAGGTATAGGTATGTGACAGTATGTATCAGTCAAAATGCTGCCAAATATGCAAAATCCAAATCCCATCCAAAAAGCCGAGCCCATTCCATAAACACAAAGACACAAAATAATATAGTCGATGAGAAGTAAAAAAAAGGTTCTCGAGCATTGGCGAGCTCGGCAAGAATTAAAAAGTCGTATATATCGGACACCAAATATAACAGCCCAGGCCAATAGAACACAAATGCAAAGAATGCTCCGAAGATATAAATGAACCCCGGTGGAACCACACCGAATTAAAAAAAGACGAGAAAAAGAGACAGTATGTAGGAGGAAAGGTTTTCAACAAAATGACAGTGTCTCCGATTTGGGGAGAGTTGGGGGAGGAATGAACAGGCCACACCCGTGGGCGGGCAATCAGGGGTTTGAAACAACAGAGATCCCAAACGGAAAAAAAAAAAAAAAAAAACTCGTATGAGGGACGAGAGGATGCATAGCAGTTCGTCCCAGACCAACAAAAGCGTATTTATCGCGGCACATTTCTCATTCAGGTCTATCGAAATAGGGAGCCTTCCTTCCTCAGGAGGGGTAATGGCCCGAACCTGCGTTATTCGCAAAGGTATAGGCCTTGTGCTTGTGCATTGGTCCCAGATGTTGAGCAGCAAAGCAGGGATCATGCTCGGCAAATTCATGCATCATAAACTCTGCAGGCTTCCTTTCGTTCATATCAGCGGAGACTGACAAATCCGTGTCTTCAATCGAGTAAATCAAAGATGGGGATCCGGACACCGGGTCCATCCCAAATGCCTGTCCAGGGTGCTCAACCGCAGCTTCGAATCCAATAGGGGATACAGTGCTCGAATGCGGCACCTGAAGGCCGGGCGGGAACTCGGGCGAGGAGAGCGAACCAGCATCCGCCCAGCTCCGGGCAGTCATGGGAACTGGGTCACAGCTCACGTACTCTGGGAAAGTCGTGACCTGTGCCGGAGCTGACATGGGGGGAGCCACAGCCTGGTATGGGAAGGGGGGAGTAGATGTCGAGCGGGGTCGTTGGAGGCGAAGCAATATTAACTTGCATTGGCTGAGAGGAAGGGAAAAACTGAGTGGTGGAGTGTGCGGAGAGGCAGTAGTTGCTGTCAGTCGGCGAAGCAGGCATGAAATGCTGGAAGTCTTGCGGGGTCAAGGGTGTGGGCGGTGCCAGGGTGGTTGAGGAGACAGATGGCCGCAGCATGTCTGTCTTGCTAGACTTCATGGATCCAGATTCGGCAAATGTGAAATTCAGAGGGGAGCGCTGGGCAGCGGAAGCCTTTCGCACACCGGCATACCGGGTGTTGAGACTTTGAGTGGACTTCGAATGTCTCATTGAGTTCGCAGCACCTGCACCAGAGCTGGGCATGCGGCTTGTGGGCGAGAGGGAGGACATAGAGGTGGATGCAGCAAGCGATCGGGTGCTGGAAGTACCAATGGCGGCCGGACGGGGACGCTTTCGCCTGGCGGCAAGGTCAAGCTCTTTCCCGGCCTCTTTCCACGACGATCCTCCGGCACGACTGGACAACGTAGACCCATCAGTATGGATGCCAATTCCATCCAAGGACGCGGCAAGGGCACCAGACGACCCCCGGCGGGAGACGGAGATACCGGGCGTTGGCATTGGCATTGCGAACGGCATGTTATCGTAGCCAAGACCAACGTCTGTTCCCATACCATGAGCTGAAGGCGTTTCCTTCGAGGACTCCGCCCACTCCTCAGTATGGGGAAATTGAGATCCCGACAACGCCTCCACTTCAGACTGAGAAGCGTGCGAGGAGCCGGAGATATCGGAGACAGCTTGGGCAGCCTCGGATGAACCATGGGACCAGGAGTTTTGCTCCTCCTTGAGCTCTGACCAGTCAGCGTAGGCGGCCCTGTACTCTTTCTGACCCTTGCTCTCGGGTCCTCTCAAGGTGGAACTCGGGGGAGCCATTGAGGAAGGCGAGATCGGCTCGTCCTCATGTGCCGTCTCGTGCTTGCTTCCTCGGCGGGTGAAGCGGTCTCGAGCGGCACATGCCGCATTCAACGCCCTTTGCAGGGAGGCGAAGGTAGCCTCTCGGGCGGATTCACTCTTGGTCTTGTGGTGTTTCTGGTTGACGTTGGCATCGGCTTTGCTGTGTTCGGAGGGGGTAGATGTGGCGGGCATGGTATTTGTGTTGATCTCCGTGTTTGTAGAGGTCGATTGTTTGGGAGTTGGAGACCTCTCTGGTTCTTCCTTAACGGTAGACGACTGCCGAGACTCGGATAGCTGATCCAGAGTCTCTGACTTCCGGCGAGCGGTCTCCTCAGCCTCTGCCTTTGCCTTCTGCATCTTCTCGAATTCCTCCTGACGTTTCTGTTGTTTGGCCTTGGCCCGTCGGTTTTGGAACCAGTTCTGCGATGCGATCCATTAGTCCCTCGGGGTGTCCTCGGAGGAAGGAAAGAAGAGGAAAAAGACGAGAAGGAGAAGGGGGGGGGGGGTGGGAGGAAATTGACATACCGCAACACGAGGGAGACTCAAATTGGTTTGCGCCGCCAATTGCCGCTTGACATTGCTGCTGGGTTTGGGATGGGCCTGGAACTGGGTCTCGAGGGTCTCGACTTGCTCTTTCGTCAAACGGGGTCGTGACAGGTTCTCTGTGTATTCGTCATAGTCCATGATGGGTTGGTGGTAGTAGTCAATCATCTCCATGGACGGATGGGGGTACAGATAGCCATCAATGGGGTGATGCATCATCGGCGGCGGCACCATGGACGGGTCGTAGGCCATGGCATGATCCATTGGGAGACCGGCATGGGCGGCATAGTTCCATGAAGGGTGAATATAGCTCATGGTTGCGGACGAGAGGGCGGCGAGGAGAGAAAGGAGAGAATAGGGTATCTGGCGCGAGTGGGACCGCGAGGGAGAGTGAGGGGAGGAGGAGGAGGAGGAGTTGGAGGAGAAGGAATGGAATGGGATATGGAAGGGAAGAAAGAAGCGAGGATGAGATGAGCTCAAGGAAAGACCGTCGTAGCACGAGGGAGAGCCAGGACTGAGGGAGGGTGACTATATCATAGAGTGGAGGGTGATGGGGGAGCGTCGAAGGAGTGAAGGTCGAGGAAAAAGCAACAGCGACTGGACATATACCCAATTAAGGAGAGACGGAGGGGAAAGCAGAGCCAGAAGTAGGAAGCCAAATAAAAACCGAAAAAAATGACGAAAATCCCAAAAAGAAAAGAAAAAGAAAAGCGAATGTAGGCTGATTAAAGGAGAGTAAAAGAAAGCGGAGGTTGTGAGGGAGGAGAAGAGGAGACGAAGGCGCGCCAGTGGAAAAGCAAGTGGAGGAGGCGCGATCGGGTTTGGGGGGGGGTTTGAGTCTCTTGGGGTTTGGGTCTTTCTGGGTCTTTTTCGGTCTTTTTGGTCTTTTTGCAGTTTGGGGCTGCTGTTTCTTGCAGCGCGGGTAAGGGGGCAGGCTCGTATGGTACGGGGCCTCAGGTACCAGGTACCGGGTATCGTGTTCGGTATCGACGTAATCTCTGTACCGCAGTTCGACAGTCAGTTCCCTCGATCTTCGAGGACCAGTGCGGGACCTGGTACCGGTGACCAGCTCTGCCCACCTGAAGCACCGGCCCTGCACAGGTCACCTGTACCTGCTCGTCACTCGGGGACCTGACCGTCCCAGTCCGGTCGAGAGACGGTCAGGTACAGTACCTGGGCGAGCCAAATCGATCTGGTGCTGCCGTGCGCTCAGGCCGACCGTCGGCAGCACTCATTCTCAGGTGTGCCCGTATCGTACTCGCATCCAGTCATGCTATCCTCCTCTCCTCCTACCGTCATATCATGCTTTCCAGAACTATATCCATACAATATCATCGATCCCGGACAGAGCACCCCGTACCCGACAACTTGGACGAGGGATCACCGCGAGAGACTGAAGAGGGACCCAGATCGTCTACCATTCCCCGTTTGGGATCACATACGTAGATGTCGTGCCGCAGCACCAGGATGGGGCCTTGACTCCCTCGAACGGGCTGAAAATATCCCCCTCCCCACTCGGCCTCATCCGTGGAGTCGCGCTACCGCCCGCGCGGTTCTAGGGGGTGGCGGCCCTGCTGGGATTGCACGCTGCAGGACTGCTCGGAAGGGAAGCTCACGACTGGGCAGCTTTTGGGCTGCTGCGTCAGGTCACACTGTGCATCGGGTCCAGAACCCAATTCCGATCCCGCCTGGGTTGTGCAGGCCCATGAGAAGGGGGATTGCATGGGCTGCGCGGGCCAACCAGGGGAAAGGGAGGGACGGTTGTTGGGCCCGGGGTGTCACGGAAGAGGAGCCCCGGAAGTGATGCCCGCCAGGCCTTGCGATCCAACTCTCCCTGCTATACGGACTACCCAGCTCTCTTCCCCAGGAGTATGCTTCTACTGCTTCTGCTTCTTCTTCCCTCCAATCTCTGCGTCTTGTCATGACTTGCGCTCCTTCCTCCCCGAGTAAAGCCGTGGGGCGCCGAGTGGGCTATTCGGGGTCTCTCCGCGAGCCCTAAGCAAATTGGATCGACCTGCCAGACCCAATTGGATCGCTGGCACCAATCATCACCGCGGGTCCCGATCAACCGCTGTTTGAGGTTTGGGGCTCCACTATGATGTGTGTATACATAGGTTTTTCTTTTTTTCTTCTTTTTTTTATACAAAATCTTGTACTTATTTTTTTTCTTCTTTTCTGGGATTGTAGAAACGGGCGAGTGGAAGAGTTCTTTTGAAAAATTTATGAGCTCAAGATCCTATATCCGACGCTGTCAAATCGGATAGGTTGGGGTTTTCTGGGTTTCCCGATCGAAGTGTATCGACATTCGCCTATTGTCACTTCGACTCGTATGGCACACTTTTCCGAGTCAATGACAGAGTCCTCGGTCTTATACTTCGATCTTCCCTTCTCTCTCTCTCTCTCTCTCTCTCTCTCTCTCTCTTTTCGACTCTGTAGACGCTCTCCCTTCTCAGAATCACATGTAGATATTGTGGTATGCTCCAATGACGGGGCAGATAAACAAAGGCCGGATCCACGGTTGAACTCGGGCTCGTTCCACGGGTGTCACCCGGGTTCCTGTCCCGTCTGGTCCCTGGCCAAAAGTACTTTCTCTCCAGATCACATCTCGGGTCCTCCCACCTGAACAACATGCGGAGTCGAGACCGGAGACTCGAACAATCGCCCGATCTCTCAGATGCCCTATTCCGGATGGTGCATGACTGCAGGACTGTCTTTCTGGTGCATCGACGAGTGTCACACTCGGCGAGTTTGAAAAACTTCGAGTCTCTCCGCCGCGATCTTCGATATACAACGTGCAGTGCTCTGCGTCATGAGCCGTCCTCGCGGATATCGTATACTCGGGATTGTTCGCTCTCCTCCGTCAGAGGCGTGGGCCGGGTCTCCGCGTGTATCCCCAATACGAATACATCCAATACCTGCAGTACCTGCCGGACACCCCAATACCTCGACGGTACACGCTGGCCCGTACCCCACCCCGTATCTCCCTGTACTCCGCCCCAAAGCAGTTCCTGCATTAGCGCCATGTCTGATCCCAGCCCGGTGGCCCGTGGAGTCGGACGTCCAGTCTGCTCTGCGGTCGACGACGGGACTGCACCTATCATGGCTATCCTGGCTATTTTCTTAATTTTCTTATTTGCCTGTCCCTTTCCCTTTTCTATTTCCTGTTTGTTTTTATTTTTATTTTTATTTTATTTTTTCTCTTCATTTTTTGGTTCTATTTTGTTTTCTGAAAACAATTCGATTGCGGCCGTTTGGGAGGATCACTGACGCGGGCTGAGCTGAAGAGAAAGAAGGCGGAGACACAGCAATCACCGCGTGGGCAAACAATGTCGTATACCTCACCACCTCCTCTGGTGTGTGCACTCGGAAATAAAAAAAAATGTTGCCCCTCCCAGCTCCCAGAAGAACCACTTCGTTGACGGAGTATCGCTGGCCCTCCCTCTGTCCTCAGTGGGTCCTCTTCTTCCCCCAAAGTTTCCAACGCCGTGGATCCCCTGTCCATCTGTCACGGGTGATCCAACCTGCATGGCGTCCGCAAGCCACCAGTCCTGGTCGTGGCCCCCCCCCCTCTGCCCGACCAGGAAAACAGGGATGAAAGGAGTGAAGAAGAGCCACCGAGGGACCGCGAGAGCTAAGCAGGGTATATCCATGCATCGAGCACCATGGACAACCATTGAGACCCCTACAGCAGACAACCCAAGGCTCTGGTTCAGGCGATCGCTCCCCGGACCTCTCGATGGCCTCGAAAGGCTCACATGATATCAGACCTCATCGCAGGAGGAGGTCGCCCGTAATCGGCCGCTTCACGTCCGGAGGTCCCTCACCATTCGCACTATTGAGACCTGAAGCACGCTGGCCCGCCATTTGTCCGACGTCCGATCAGAACAAGCCCGACCCTCCTCCTCCCCCCTTTCGTCCCCGCTAACGTGAAAGGATGCTAGTGAGGGTCAATGGCAGCAGCACGCCAAGCCCAGCTAAACATCAATAGTCGACCGATCCCGTCGATCCTCACTGATCTGCCGAGCTTTGTTTTGCTGGTCCTGGTCTTGCTTCCTGCTTGCATGGGACATGCTACGCCGGGTTTTCTCCATCGCCCCTTGGTTTCTCCCCCCCCCCTCCCTCCCCCTCCCCCTCGAGTGGCGGGCCCTCCAGCCTTTCCGGCTCCTCCAGGTCCCCGGCTCCCCGGCTTCATTGTGTGATCTGCCTCGCCTCATCATCCGATTCCCGGCACTCTGGTTGGCCCTGGTCATGACGGCGCTAAACGTCGGGGATCAAGAGGCTTCCTGCACCGCCAATCACGGTGCCCACACTCAGTGGCTCACCACACTCCTCTCCCTCCCTTCCCCTCCCTTCCCCTCCCTTCTTGATCGCTGGTTCGTAACGCGGTCCTCCTGCAGTCCACCTGCAGCCCCCGGCCAAGCTCATAGCTTCCCGACCTCCGGAGGAAAGGGGGGAGGGGGTGAGGCTGTGGGTGAAAATGACATGACGCTGTGCTTCCTAGCATTGTGCAGAGCATTTGGAAGGGAAAAACAAATTCGACCACTGCAACGCTCTCGAAACTGCCGCTCCTCGCTCTTTTTTGATGCTATCTCTCACGAGGTGTAGTATACCGACCTACCGACCTATGCAAACTACAGACTACGTAATGCACACCGGCCATGCCGTTCAGCCAATCCCGGACCTGCTCTTCAACGGTTCCTGAAACCCAGTTTAGATGTGTTTCTTTTTCTTTCAATTTGTTTTCCTTTTTTTTTGGTAGTTTCTTTTACCCGGAGACCGCCCACTCCGACACTTCCAGCCCGCCACCAAGCCCATCTCCTATCATCACCCCATTGACAGGAAACCGTTGTACAGAAAAATCCCCTTGCAAATGTGAAGCCTAAAAGATAGCTTCGGTCGAATTCCGGATATGCTCCTCAAACTCTGATCCCATCGTGCGACATCCTCTTTTGTCGCCTCCCCTTCTCATCTACAACCGGCTTAGCTTATCCCCAAGTCCCATCTCCCAGGTACGGTACTGGGATCGTGCTTTCTGAATAGTCTGGTCCTCGTGCTGTGAACTACTTATCGGGGAGAAACTCTATTGTCTCGAAAACATAGACTGGGGCCCCAATCGAAGGGAACTACTGTGGCACCACCACGTTTCTTCCCTGCTCCAGTGACCCATTTTCAGAACCCATTTCCACTGACCTATTCTCCTCTTTGCACCCCCCGCTACCCCCCCCAATCTCCGCTCAGATATGATCTACAGCACAACCTACTCAATCCGGCTTCCGGGATCTACTTCGAACATCCCGACGCTTGTCCGCGCCCTACTGATCGGTTCGATGATCCAGTCAGGTGGGCACGTTCTCCCGGAAATATGGCGAGCACACCCAGAATTAAGTTCCTATCTCTTCCTATCTCCTCCCCGGAAACCAAGGACTCCAGGATCACCGCAGGGGAGGGGGATTGTCGGTTGAGTGGGTCGCTGCTCTTCCAACATTGGGCTCAGCCTCGTGAGATGCCTGCCGACTCTATCCAATGGTACCAGGCTACCAAGTAAATGTAACAAACCTAAAGCTCCAGAAGACAAAACACGGGATCCGCTACCACGACAAGGACCCCGTCGACAACGTGGCATTCTTCTGCGGCAAACCTTACCTGGGCCCGAACAGGGGCTGGTTCCCACTCGGCTGGCCGCATGTCGTGGACGAAAGTGCCGCGATCCCAGATTGAGTCTCGGCTTCTACTGGATGTGGCTCGTGATAGACAGGGAAGAATGATTTCACGTGCAGCAGGGGCCTATCCATGGCGTCTATTACATTTGTGGCTGCGAGCTTCCCGTCAAGCAAAAGTATTTGAGATAACAAGGGGCTTTGATGATGATCACCTTAGGGGAGACTGCTTGTTGAGAGCTATGCCTGGATTTTAGTGAAGTCTCCACTTCTAGATTCACGGAATATACGAAGAGAAGGGCGAAAAACAACAAGAGGAGATGAGAGGAGGGACAAGGCCCATAACTGTGCCACACGACTGTGAATATTCTCCTTGACCAAGGCCGACTACTGTTTGAGGCGTGGGGTAGCTCCGTCGAACTATTGTATCAGATTCTCCTCTGATAAATTGAAGTTTTCCGGGCCAATTTGAGATTGGCCCGTGTGCTTGCTTTTACTCTTTTCTTTCTTTTCTATCCACTCTTGGGGCCTTGGGGGGGGGGGGGGGGAAGATCGTGTTCTGATCGTCATTCCTTCTAGAGACTGTACAACATCTTCGGAAGCTCGGAGTAATAAGAGATGGGAGGAGGGGAGGGGCGATCCATCGATACTATCGACATTATCGATGCTATAGATCTCGGGGCCGAGACGGCGTCCGGACTACACCCGGGATGGGATGGTCAGGGATGTTATGGCGTGCATAGCCCGGGTCGTAGTGCGATGGGTCCGTGATACAGATCTCCGTCATCTCCGTCATCTCTAATGGAAATGAGCCTTGTCTGAGAAGATCATCCTGCGGAGACTGAGGATCTTGGGGGATGTACATGAAGCATAGACAAGGAGATCTACCTGTGCATCTCGAATAGGACTATTCTTTCGAATGCGCCCATGAATCCACTCGATGCCTCCAAATCTCGAAATCTTGAATTCTCGAGTACCCCGTGTGAGAACATGTCCCGTTCTTCCAGCTGGCCGAGGTCGGAGTCGTAATCTAGAGCCTGGCAACCCTAATCACCTGACGGAGGAAAGGGGGCCAAACCATGTGCCAGACCGCCCACTCTCAAAACTCAAAAACGATCGACATTTGACAGCGCTTCTTCTTCTTCTTCCTCTTGTGATCTGCACCGCACGGATCCCTTCGCCCCATCCGACTATTGATTGGATCTGGAGGGAACCGTTGTGGTGGAACGGCATCTCCCTCATCCAACTCTGGCCCTCGATACAATACCCATTCCCTGTATGGACGATTCAACCATCGTACGGCCATACCTCGTACCGTTCGTTTCCCATCCATACTCTGTACAGACTGTATGGAATGTATGTGCTCGGCAAAAGGAGAAAGCACAGTCCCAAAAGAAACCAAGATGATCAACAACCCAGAAAATTCCCCGACCTTGCCGGCTTTCGCCCTGATCGACGACAAGGTGTGACGGCAGCCGCTGGTTCGGAAGACGTCCTGTATGTGCAGAGCTCTCGGGGGCAATCTCCGTCATTTCCAGAGTCGGGGGATTCCTGTACATCCTCATGGCTACCAAGGCTCTCTCCCTCTCTCCACAGCACGGTCTCTCTCCCCTTTCCACCCCCTTTAGTCCTGGGATCACCATGTCTCAGGCGTCCGTCGGGCGTGAGAGACGCGTCTTGGCAAAAACTTGGGGGATCCTCAGATCGACCGCGCGTGTCACACCGATATCCACCTCCGATCCTCCTCGAGTCCCCGCTTCTCAAGCTCCAACCCCCTAGGATGGTGTCATGGACGTGCAACGCCAATCACCCCGGCTGTCGAGTCCGGACTCTTGTCTGCCTTGATTTTCGTCCTTCTCCCCATTCCCCCTTTCGGCTTGCAAGAGCGGAGTCGGGGTTTTCGGCTTCAATAGCTCCAACTGAGGGATATGGAAAAAAAAAAGAACTTATAGACTGTGGCTGACTGCTGAGGCTGAAGCCCTGTTTAATGGCTGCTGCCTTCTTGAATACCCCCTTTCGACGAACCCCAGAGCACTAGTCACTCCCCCCGTCTAATGTGATAGGTCCGGTCCAAAAGGGATCAGACAGCCTGGCTCAGCATCCCGTGGCCCCCTCCCTTCTTTCATGTGGCACGCTCTGAAAAAACAAATAGCCTGTGGCGGTGCGTGATCTATGCATGCATGGGCAGGAGCTTGCGGTCAAATGTTTGGGGGGGTCAATGGGTGACCCGGTATTTGTCAAGAGAGGGGTCACAGAGGAGGGGCTGTGGACCACCCTAATTCAGTCCATTGAGAGAGTCCTGGCCCTGGCAGTAGCAGTGGCAGTAGCATTCGCCTCGATGCGTCCAGATGATCAGAGCGCCAAGAGCCAGTCCATGCAATCGGGCCAGTCCGCAGGATCAAGGATCCTGTCGCCGTCCTGCCGTTCGATTCGTTGCGTCCCGATGTTGTGGTTGAGATCGGAATCAAAGGATCTGTGCTCCGTACGACCCTCTCTCGTCCATAGTCAGAGGGCGAGGTACGGGAAAAACAAAGAAACCTGCTCACTCATGTACGTGATGATCCTGCATAACCGCCAGATTCGCCATCTCGTAGGTTGTCTAAGAGGAAGGGACAGGACTTGATTTGATAGGCATCGTGCAATTGTGTTTGTGTTGCGCAAGCAAAATCCGGGGCAAAGCAAAAACTAAAATCAAGAAACATCGTTGCCTTGATCGACACAACCCTCGTACTCGAACGTTTCTGTATCCTCCTGCGGCGATATTCGGCAGTCTTGCGTTACAACGAAGCTCTCTGGCGCCTCTCTTTCTTTTTGGCTTCCTCACGTCCCGTGCGTAGGATGCAAAATGACGCCCCCTTGCATGATCCTTCTCCCACCGGACCGCCTGCACCAAAACCATTCGGGAAACTCCGTCCTTCTGTTCCGCCTATACCAAACATCTGAACACGCTCTACGCTTCTTTTCTCCCGGGCTGATCGCCCCAAGAGGGAGGGTGGAGAGGAGGATTGTTTGTTTCTGTACCGCGCATCGGCAGGACCTGTACTTTTACAAGCTTTTCCGGAGCCAGCGAATGGCCGCCGGACAATACGCTTTGTTAGCCGGGGCTAATAACCCTCGTGAGTGTTCGCCTGTGAGAGTTGCAGCTGGACCTTGCACCCCCGGGGATTCCCGACGCAGCGCTTTGTGATACCTGTCTCTTCCCTTCCCTTTCGGTAGAAGCTCGCTGCCCGCGCAGCACCGAGACCATCAAGGTCCAGATCTCAATCTTCCAGGTTGGAAGGATCTCTGCTCTGGCCATTGCCATTTGGACCTGGTTGCACCACGGGCCAAACCTGCATGAACTGTCGTTCGCAGGACGCAAGCCCAGGCGAATCGGCATGATGAATACTGGTTGACTTCGGGTGGATTTGCCAAGCTGCACTGGCGAGACAGGCCTCTCTCTTTGTCTCACGCTTCCTCTCGCCTCTATACCCGGACCGGCCCTAGTATGTCTCGATCCCTGCAAGGACGGTGCATGGCGATGGCGTTTCAAACCCCGCCGCCTCCGCTGCACACACACACACACACACACACACACACACACACATACGCCCTCGGTGTCTGCTTTCTTTTCTTCGGGCTCTAGATCGATCGGGACACCCTGCCCGAGCTTCATCCGGATTCGCCATCGGCTCATCCATCCTGGTCCATGAGACTGGTCTGCTGTCAGGATGGCCCTTACAGCAATCCTGCACGGTGTTGCATTCAGCCTCTGTCCAATGCCGTCGATTGAAAATCGCGGCTCTTGCCCTCACGGGTAAGAGCTCCCCTCTCGTAGTCCTGCATCCCGATCAACATGCTCCCAATTATCTGCCCCGATTCTCTTCCCGTGGCGGGGATGTGGATCTTCTGCGAGTAAATCGAGCCCTGGCAATCACAGACATTGGAGGGCTCGGCCTCCCGATTTGTGAAGGGCGCGAGAACTGTAACCCTCGCGGAGTATACATCAGATAGAACTGAAATCCCCAGGCCTGCGAGTCTTACACCCGGATGGGCCCTTTCGGCACCATCGGTATCGAATCAGTAGGCCTCGTATAGACAAGGTAGCGTACTTAGGCCAGTCGTCACTGTCGAGTAAGAACAAACTTCTATTCAAGACGCACTCAGAATGAAATCTAATATGCTTTGTATTTTGATTATCCCTATACTGCTCTTTACCAGTTGCATAGGGTTTACAAAGGTTTCGAGTCCAGGTGGACTAGGGGCGAAGAATGATGCATAAGCCCAAAACATGACGTGCCAGTAGTAAACTCTCAGGTCTGCATGTCCGCAGGTCCGCAAACTTGTACCACCTGTGCGCACGTTTTTATATCCAAAAGCAACTTTCTAGCCTATCGCTTTCGCGCGGCGGCCGCAAAAATGCAGTGCAACTCGCCCTAACCATCCGAACGTACAACCTGCACACGCACGATTCTGATCCCTGCAGTCCACTAGGCCGGCCAGCCGACCGGAAGAGCTGGTAAAAAGAAAGGGCCAAAGAGTCGGAGGCAAACTATGGGGCAACACACCCAGCATCTGGAGACCAGAACCCACAGTCCACCGAGTCGAGAAACTCCCCCGAAATTGCGCCTCTATTGAAGGACATTTCGCATCTCAATCTGCACTTGGCCCCCGACAACGCCCTTGACAGACACGCTGCGCAGGTCCTCGACGATCCAGTCTGCTCCTGCCGCCTGGAGCTGCTCGACCGAGTGTGTCGTCGTGAGCGCCAGTACCTTGAACCCAGCCGCCTTGCCGGCACGGATTCCTGACGGCGCGTCTTCTAGCACAAGCAGAGATGTAGAAGCCTCTAGGTCCAGCTTCTTCCGCCCCAAGAGGTAGCATCTCGGGTCAGGCTTGCCGAGCTCCACATCCTCCGCGACGACCAGCATCGCTGGGTGCGGAAGACCCAGCACGCCGAGCCAGCCGTCGATCAAGGCCCGCGTACCCGATGTGACAACGCCCCAGCGTGCGCCGGCAGTCTCCAGGGCGGAGAGCAGGTCGCGGCCGCCGGGAATCTCAGTGGCATCAGACCCGTATTCTTTAGGAATGCGACCCTCGATGAAGCTCACGTCTAGACGGGGAAGAAGACGAGCGGTTAGCGGGGGTGTATATCGAAAAGGAAGAGAAAAATGGACGTAGGGGGGAGGGAGGGAGAGGGACATACAATCCCAGTTAGCCTTGCTCTTGTCGTATAGTTGCATCACGTCGATGCTTCGGCGGCCGTGAGAGGTTGCCAGGATGGTCTTAGGGTCAACGCCTAGCTCATCGCCAATTCTGAGCGCCGATTAGTATCATGGTTTTGCGCAGAGTAGAGGGGCTGGTGAGTCACTCACTGGTGCCAGTGCTTCACAATTGCTGTTGGGTGGAAGGAGTAGAAAATGAGTCAGTCGTTATATCGCAATGCTGAGATGCACAGCTCTTGTAGAATGTGCTGTGCTTGGGTCCCCATACCAGCTGTAGAGTCAACAATTGTGCCATCAAAGTCCGAAAGAACTCCATCGAAGGTGTGGACTTGCGCAGGCGCAGAGAAGGTTCCTGTCGTGGCCGAGGACATGGTGGGGGAGGGGTTGAAGCGGGGATATAGAATGTCCGAGTGATAGAAGCCGTGACGAGGAGGTTGGAGTGCGATGGGGAAATATGAGGCGTAGGAAATGGAAATGCGAAATCTAAATGTCTATAGGCATCGAAGTGGCTGCAAAAAAGAGAGAAAACGAGAGTCGAGTCGAGTGAAGCTTCATGATTCCCCGCGAGGCGGTTGCCCTACCAAATCGCGTAGTCGAACCGCCCGCCGATCGGCGATCGGCGTAACTGATTATCCGCTTATCGAAATCTTGGCGCTCAACTTTTTCGACTCGAATTGTCGGAGAACCAGATTGAGGACCAGCGTACTTTTTCGTCTCCACCCGCTCAGGACGTGCAGACACAATGGTCAAGCTAGGTGAGACTTCCATACTGGCTCAAGGGATCTATGGGCTTTCAAAGAGAGATTTTCTGACTTTCTCCAGGCAAAAACTCCAAGCGTGTGCCTGTCCGGTTGAGACACAAGATCGAGAAGGCCGCTGTTGCAAAGCAGAAGAAGCAGAAGAAACTTGCAAAGAAGGTATGTCGTCAATGCATATATCTATGTGTTTTTCAATATTTTTCCACCAGTTTTGAACTCAATTCTCACGCCATCTTTTTTTTTTCCTTTTACAGAACCCGGAATGGCGGTCTAAGATTAAGAAGGATCCCGGTATCCCTAATCTGTTCCCGTTTAAGGACAAGCTTCTCCATGATATCGAGGAAAAGAAGCGCATGAAGGCGGAGGAGCAGGAGCGCATCCGCGAGGAGGCCCGCGCCCGTCGAGCTGAGGCCAAGCAGGCTCAGAGTGGCAACCAAGGCGTGGAGATCACAGAGGACGACCTGCTGGATGAGGATATGGACGCGGATGGTGATGAATCAAACCCCATGGCGGCGCTTCTCGCATCGGCGCGGGCGCGGGCTGTGGAATACGATGAGGAAAATGGGAGCGAAGATGAGCAGATGGACGAAGATGACGATGATGAGATGGATGAGGATGATGATGAGGGTGGCGCCATGCTTGACATTGCCCCCGAGCTGGTCACCGGACAGAACTTCACCAAGGAGAGCTCACGGCGTCAATTCGACAAGGTTTTCAAGCAAGTCACGGAAGCGGCCGATGTGGTGCTCTACGTGCTCGATGCACGCGACCCCGAGGGTACTCGGTCGAAGGAAATCGAGCGGGAGATTATGGCTGCCGACGCCGGCAACAAGCGACTGATCCTCATTCTCAACAAGATCGACCTTATCCCGCCGCCTGTCCTCAAGGCTTGGCTGGTGCATCTGCGCCGATACTTCCCCACCCTGCCGTTGAAGGCTTCCAACGGCTCGGGCAATGCTCACACCTTCGACCACAAGCAATTGACCGTCAAGGGTACCTCAGAGACCCTCTTCCGCGCGCTCAAGGCGTACGCCAACGCCAAGCAGCTGAAGCGTTCCATCTCCGTTGGTGTCATCGGTTACCCGAACGTCGGCAAGTCGTCCGTGATCAACGCCCTGACCGCACGTCTCAACAAGGGCTCCAGCAATGCCTGCCCAACTGGTGCCGAGGCTGGCGTGACCACCAACCTGCGTGATGTCAAGCTCGATAACAAGCTGAAGCTGATTGACTCGCCCGGAATTGTTTTCCCCAGCGCCAATGGTAAGACCTCCAAGAAGGCCAAGGAGAACGAGCAGGCCCGCCTGGTCCTGCTTAATGCCATTCCACCCAAGCAGATCGAGGACCCTATTCCTGCAGTCCAACTGCTGATCAAGCGTCTCTCGTCCTCGGAAAACCTGATTGCCAAGATGCTCGAGGTGTACGGCATCACGTCCCTCTTCCCCGGCAATGGCGATAAGACCACCGACTTCCTGATCCAGGTGGCCCGCAAGCGTGGACGTCTGGGCAAGGGTGGCATCCCGAACGTGCAGAGCGCTGCCATGACAGTCATCAACGACTGGCGCGATGGCCGCATCCAAGGCTGGGCCAATGCCCCGGTGCTGCCTGTGGTTGCCCCGGCCCAGGCTGTCAGCGCTGCTACCACCGGCGCGGACACCACCCAGATCGTCACAGAATGGGCGAAGGAATTCAAGATCGAGGGTCTCTGGGGCAACGGCGAAGGTGATGACGAGGAGATGGCCGAGTAGATGGTCGGTTTCCCATCAGTCTCGAGCCTTTACGCTCCCATCACGACGTCATCCATTCTTCGTTTTCGATTCTTGGGATACCAACAAAAGGGCGTTTTTGTGTCGGATGTTTCTTGATGCCTCCATTATTTTCTTTTTTCTTCTTCTCAATTAGGCATATTGTCGATACTGTTCATCCTAGAGAAGCAGCGAATTCAATGAGCAAAACATTATTTAGGAGTACTCGCACCGCAGGACCGCATATTGTAAGCCACTGGGGATCAAGTGCCCAATGTAGTTCACTTCCAAGAAGGCGGTTTATATTCCTGATCCTAATAATAAATACCCGGGATCCATCATCAAAAATGGTGGTCTCATGTCTTCGTTGCTCTGATCATTGTTGAAAACCATCGAAGTCGAGGCCAAGACTCCTGCAGTCCCCACACGCGCATCCCCCGAACCTCGCGTCGTGGATTTCGCGTTCTCTCCTCGCCACCTTTCCATTTCCCCCGGATTTCTCGACCATCACCGGCGAGTCTCAGCATCAGCGCAGACTCCAATTGAACAAGATCTCTCCGCCTGGTCCTGATTTCCAGTGCGACGAAATTTCAGATCCCCACGCAAACCCCCGCCATCTCCCGACAAGCGTTATTCTTTCCACTCCCAAAGAGAAGGGTCAATCCCACCACCGCAGAAGCACTATGCCTCCGCGCAAATCCACATCCTCGGTGACTCCCGCTGAGACGGATGAGCCGTCGCAGCTATCACCTCAGGCGCCGGGCACCGCCGACAAACCTGTCACCGCGACGGAGCAGCAGTTGAAGGCGCGGGCCGAGCTGGGTGTCAGCGTCGATGTAAGCCCACCTGCAATTTCCCACAATGCCCTTGAGCCGGGGTCCCACAGGATACCCTAACGGTTCTGACTGCAAATGGGGAACTGAATTCGAAATGAAATACCGCATGATAAACTAATGCCTCTGTTCCCTTGCTATACAGGACTACCTTCTGCCGCGCTCGTTGACGATTCGTCTGGCCAAAGCGGTGCTCCCGCCCAACACTACGATCCAGAAAGACGCCGTGCTTGCCATCCAGAAGGCGGCTACTGTGTTCGTGTCCTACCTGTCATCTCAGTACGTCATGTCCCGTCCTCACGATCTATAAGTTTTATAATATTTTCCATTTTTGCCCCCCCCCCCCCCTTCTGCATCTATGAATCACCGGAAGACAGACGGATGAGAAAGAGAGAGAGGAGATACAACTAGCAAGGGCCTGCCGCTAATCATATACTTGCAATCTACAGTGCCAATGATGCGACTCTGAAACGCACCGTGGCCCCGACAGACGTCTTCAGCGCCCTTTCCGAACTCGAGTTTGATTCGTTCCGCTCCCGGCTTGAGCAGGAGCTAGAGGCGTACACGGAGATCAAGGCCGGCAAGCGCAAGGCGAAGAAGTCGGATGTGCACGACGCTGCGGGATCAGCCGCTGCGGAGGCTTCTGCACCCGCTGGGGCTCGTGATGAAGACGAGGATGTTGAGATGGTGGATAACCCGGCGAAGCGGGTGAAGCGGGATGCAGAAGAAGGAGACGACTCGCTGGTTGGTGGACAAGCGGATGGGGATGAGACACAAGAAGAGGAGGTCGAGGAGGAAGAGCCGGAAGAGGAGGAGGAGGAGCAGGAAGAGGATGAGGAGGAGGATGAGGAGACGCAGGAACGGAGGCCGGAGGATGATATTGATCGCGTGGAGGACTTGGATGACATGCCGCGGCCGACGGATCCTGATGCGGATGAGACGGACGATGATGACGACGGGCCCGCAAGTCAGTTGCGCGATGATTTGGGGCTTGGCTAAGTGGGTATTGAATTCCAAATCTCGAATGCCGAGTCGACTTGAAGATGGTGGAAAGTTGAGGGTTGAAACCTAGAAGCTTGCATGCTGGTGATGGGCGATGGGACTGAGAACCAGCTGTTGCTGTATAACATATAATGACGAAATTTGATTCTTGCATTCTGGTCAGGTTTAATCTGTCTTTCTAGATGATTCATTTTTGCAGTCTCGGTAAATATACATGAACTCGATGTCTCGTACGGAGCCACTTTTAAAAGATCGGTGCATCCGCGTATGATGTTGCCTTGAGTGGGGTTTCACCTTTAATTGGGCTCTTCTGCCACTTTCACAGGATGGGAATTTTCAGGAAATATCTGACTGGTCTCGGAATTCAGATGTTCGACTGCGATTTGAGAGCCTACTTGTACATTGGGCGAGTGGCCACTGTTCTATATATTGAGTATTTCTCGCTATATATAAAACCAGCACTTCCAGCTCAAATGCGGTGGTTCATTATCAAGAATAGCCCGTGAATGCAAGGCTATAAAAACTATCCCTGAAGAAATATATTTATCCATTTGATCGAATTCTAGTTGAATTGATCCATATTGCTCTGCAAATCCAGCAAATTTAATGATGCCCATATAGAAGCCTTATATCAAGAGCTGGACTTGAGTACCTGTGAGCTGGACACTCTACTACAAGCTGGATTCCCCGCACGCCACCTATTCACCGAATGTGTCCGTGGTCGGAGAGGCGTTACAAGGGTCCTATAACCATCATGAATTCTGCATGGTCTAAGGAAAGAAAGGCCAATTTGAACCGAAGAGAAAATCAGAATCGATTCTCATGTATTACACCAGACAGGTGACCGCTCTCTGAAAACGCAGCGCCTATTTGGAGATAAATCAGGTACAAAATATAACATGGTCCACAGTGCCGTACATCGGCAGTAACACATAATCAGGGATAAAGAATAGAAGCACCCCCAGGAGAAAATAACATGAATAAACAAGCCACCCAAGCCCGAAAACGCCAGCGCCCGCATCATGCAACAGATCCGTAGTCTATCGTTGGTATCTCTCGGGAAGGACAGATGAAGGGTGGAAAGAGAGAAGTTGGCAAGGCAACCTCAGTCAGAGAAGCCGCGAAACCGGAAATTGAGCCCCTTTATCAGAAAAAGAAGATGATGATGCAGAAGAAATAAAAGATTTTAAGCCACAAGCGCCGTTGGCAATATACATCATGCCATGATCGAAACAAGAAAACAAAGCAGGAGGTGACGGTTCGATCAGAAGAAGAATCATAGGTGAGGAAAGCGCTAGGAGGATGTCGCGGTGATTGGCAAAGGCATCGTCTCGGGTGCCTCCACGCCATCCTTTTTGCCCAAGTTGGGGAACATGAGCCCATTGGTGCGGGCAGCTGGCATAGGGTGCATCGGTTTGGCCAGAACAATCTTCTTGTCTGCCGGAGCAGCGGCAGTGGCAGCCGCTTTGGTGGAGACCGCGAAGCTGGAAATATTCGCTGCTTTCGGGGGCTGAGCTTTGGGTCCACGTTTCTTGGGCGCAGTGGTCTTCGGAACGGCCTTCTTGCGAGCAGGCTTGGCAGGGGCAGTGGTCTTTGCTCCATTGAGCAGATCGTTGATGCTGGCCCCCCGGCTGGCAGGGTTGGCCAACTTGCCCTTGGTCGGCTTCTTGGTAGCCGGCTTCTCGTCGTGAGATGAAGAAGGGGTGAACAGGCCCGTCTCGTTGCGCGGTCGCTTCTTCGGTGTCGAGACGACCACGGCAAAGTTGTTTTGCTTTTGCTCCGAATCCGAGGAGGAAAGCTCCTCTTCGGAGCTGGACTGGGGCCCAAAGACTGGTTCAGGTAATGACATCTCATATGGCGTGGGGTCTTCCCAGTGTTTCAACTTGACCAGGTCTGCCACCTCGTCCGTGGTCCCTTGGACGATCAGGTCAAAGCAGTTCTCGAACTCCTTACCGACGGGCGGCTCATTGTTAATAAACATGGTGACCCCATCTTTCCGACTTCGAATCACTGTACACAAGCTCTTGACCAATCGTCGCACACCGGGAATCTTCAGGCTCGTGCCGGCGACGACCAAGACGCGGGGGCGGGACCTGACATCCGCATTCATGACCGATGTGATAGCTTCCTCGTCAGGGTTATGTTCGTTGTAGAGAACAATGCGCGGCCGCATGCGCCCCACGCCGTGACTGCGCTGGCCCGACGTTTGACGGACCTCGTTCTTGACAGAGCATTCATCACATTCGGGCGGATCGGCTTCACAGAAGCGGTTGGGCATGAGATCGCAGAGGTAGCGACACTTCTGACAGACCATCTTCGTGATGCTGCCATGCAGTTGGATGGTGACGGGCCAGCGACCCTTGACGCTGAGTGGGATCTCCGTCTCGAGGGGCTTCATGGAAGTTTCGAGGCCGTCGATGTTCTGGGTATACAGTCGTTTCAGTCGATTTTCCTTGCCCAGCCGGGCCAACATTTCGTGGAATTTCGTGGGCTTGCAATTGGCGGCCTCGACGGATAGCGACCGCACCATCTCATGGAAAGGGGCGGTCAAGGCATCATCCTGGTAGACGGCGGCATCAAAGAGCAGCTTGCCTGAGGCCTTCAAGTTGTGTTTCTTCTGCAGGGACTTGAATAGACCATCGGTGGAGCGAAAGTCGGGGACTAAAGGCGGCGGTTAGTTTCCATTGGCGGCTTCGTGGCCGCGGGGGAGATGCGGATTGGATTGGTGGGCAAGGCGAAAGGGAAAAAAAACTTACTACCCGCCGAGGTGGAGATGCCAGCGCCAGCGATGACGACGATGTCTTTTTGATGGCGGAGAGTGTCGACCAGCAATTTAGTTTGATCCTGCTGGTCGAGAGAGGATTTGGCCAGCGAGAGATACTGGGTGGTGCGCTCCTTGGGCAAGGGGTTGCGGCGCCGTTTCTTCGCGGGCGGCGGACAGTCTTGGCGCGTCGAATCCTCAGCATCCTGGGATGACGGGGTCAGGTACCGCTTTGCGGGTTCGGGAGAGGATCGCGGCGAGATCGACTGCACGGAGCTCAAGTCCGAGTCGTCCGATAGCGCATAGCCGAGTTTTTCCATGACGACGAATTGGGGGGCAGGCCAAATCTCCGTCTGGAAGGGGGAGTTGGAAAGGAGAAAAGATTTGAGACCCAGGGGGGGAGGTCACGATGAGAATGCGTTGGGCCGAATCAAATGAGAAAAGCGGAGGGGAATGAACGGGTTCGTTTCCACACTCTCACAAGCACACACAGACAGCGGATCGCGGCAGAATCATAGGAACATCCAGAAACCCTGACTGTGATCAATGGAAAGAGGTGAAATCCCGACAGAAGAGGGGAGCGGAGAAAGGAGGTGGAGGAAGAAAGAACGAGAGAGGCGAGGGAGGAGTTGGAGGAAGAGAAGAAGTGGACGATGAGGTCAGGTGTTTCCGGCGAGGGAGATATTGATTGAACGGGGGCGGAGAGCACGCAGTGGGAAAAGGAAACAGAGGCACACAATCGGCCCGTCCCAAGAAAGCTAAAGGGCACAGCAATCCTCCTTTGTTTTGACCCACGGGAGTTTCGGGAGGCGCCGTTGGAGTAGCAAGCGGAATGTGGTTGTTATGAGGAAGTGAGATCGTCAGGAAGAGGGGGAAAACACCCCGGTATGCGGGTCAATCAAGGTTGGCGGTAGGATTGCTCGTAGGAGGGCAGAGGGACCAAGTGGGACGAACAGGGAGATGAACACGCAGATGCACGGGAAGAAGAGGGGTGGACGGTTAATGGTCGACTCTGCAGAACATGAACGTGGGTGGAAGCAGATGAAAAGCGCGGGACGAAGCAGCTTGGGGCGAAGACTCGATGATGCGAAGTCACATTGGCGGATGGAGGAGTATCAGCATCATAATCCAACCGGGGAACAGGGTTGGGTCTGGCCGCATTAAGGTCGCTCCATGCCTTGAGTCCTTTAGGTTTCTACGCGCTTCAGTCTGGCTAGGATTCAATTTAAGCTGCTTGTCGTAACGAAGTATATAGGTCTGTAGACGTCTCTCGCGCCCCGCCCCCCCCCATGGTCGGGATAGCTTTGATATCCGTTTCTCGACTCGCTTCCAGAGAGAGCAGTTCCCTCCTCTTTGCGCGGGCATTGCTTGGCCCCAATGTTTTGCGCCTTTTCATGCTCGCCTGCTTTTGCTTTGCGCCCTGACAGTTTGCAAAAGCCGCCAGCGCCGTCGTGATTGGCTGCGCTTGCCCAGTGGGTCCAGACATATCACCTGATTGGTGGGACCCGCGTTGGCAGGGCTACCGGTCATGTGACCCTGCGGTGTCCGGGATGTCAGGTGATACGATCCTGGCGTAGTCATCAATTGCTGAGTCAGACTGCATGCCTCAGGCCCTGCGCATTGTTAGTGTCAACCAAGCGCACGCCAAACAAGGTCAAGCAGCGACAGCAGTGAACAAACAGGATACAAGATTCCTCTGTGGATCCCGAGACAAAAGACAAGGGACGCGCCCAGATCAGCACATCTAAAAAAAAACCTCTCAGTGTATACTTTATATATCTCTGGGGCTCCCCGTGAATTGTGATTCGCAATCGGGTCTCCCGGTGTTCCTCCCCGGACCGTTTGTCCTGCTGTCGTGGGCCACATCAACACTATCAACTCGCCCAGCCTAGTCGGCGCTCCGAGATCGACCTCTCTGTCAAGTCATGCGGGGTTCTACAGATCCCGCTGCATGACCGTTTCTCTCCAACTAATCGTGCTCCCGTGAGAATGCCATTGATTATGGAAGAAGGCATTAACATGGACGATCTCTTCGGCGAGGGCAATGCCTTGGATCTGGGGCTGCCTCCGGCACCGGCCCCGCCTCCCAAAGGACTGGCGCAATGCCTCGATGAGATGCGCCTCCTGGGCTGTCGCCAGTAGGTTGATCTATAGGACCCTAAAAAAAAAATGAGAGAGAGAGAGAAAGACACTGACAATACTCATTAGGAAAGTAGCATGGTCCCGCTTGGGATGTATTGCCTATATCTCTGCCGACGGGGTGCGGGTGGGTGTGCGCTATCTTCAATCCCGACCCTCGGATGGGAAATGGGTGTTGAGCGAGGAATCTCTGCTACACCCTGTCACCGAGGCCCATAATGGTAACCTCCTGCTCCATCTCGCCTGGAACGAGACTGGGGCGGAGCTGGCCGTGACCGACTGCCTCGGACGAGTGTCCATCTATTCCATCTCCATGGCGCTGAACAGCATTAATGGGCTGCGCCAGGCGTCATTTGACTCCAGTGACGATAGTAATCAGATCGTCGGGTTGATGTGGTTGAACACGTCCCGCTCGGTAAGGCTCTACTGCGCTCGTCAATGATTCTCTTTGGAAAGAGGAAGAGGGAAAAAAGGAGAAATTGGAGGCCCCGTCACTGTGATGCTAATATTGTCCTCTTCTACCCTTCATCCAGGTTCATGCTTTTCACCAAGCAGCGAAGGTCAATGGTCGCTGGGCCTATTCGCCTTTTCGCCGACGTCCCGTTGGTCCATTTCATCCTGCAAACAAAGGCGCTCTGATCTGTGTCACTCGCGCCGGTCAGATCAGACTCCTTTATCAGAACCCACCGGACAGCAGGTGGCATGAGCTGCCTGCGGAGCTGAAGAACACCGGCTATTCAGATCGACTGCTGACCCACGCTGCCATGGTGGCCACCCAAGGTTGGCTCTGATCCCTCCCCCGTAGATCGGGGCATATTTTGTATGCTGACAACTGCAAATAGGCGGAATTCTGCTGGCAACCCATTCAGTATGCCAGAAAATCTGTCTCTACCGAATAATGATAACCTGGAACCCACCGACGTTTGATATGGCTCAGGCCAAACAGTCGAGTCAATACCCTATCCCCTCATTCCACATCAGCCACTGCAAGGTCGACATGCCAAGCACTATCCTGAACGTGAATCGTGGTGCTGACGTCCAAACCGATCAATCCATGCCTTTTCCTAATTCCCTGTACTCCTTGACTCGACTGGAGATCACCCCAGGCCAGGCCGATAGCCCCGCCGGGTCCACGGCCAGCCTGTGGATTATGGCCGTCTTTTCAAAGCCCCTCCATGCCACCCCCGAATATCCGGACCAACAGGGCCCGCCAAGCGTAATTGTCCGATGGCAGTTAGAGTCCGCGCCACAGGCCTTCCATCCCAAGTTTGACGAGGTTGCCACCAAGAAGAATAATGCTCAAGCTAAGGTGTGTTGTTGATTGACTCTGTTTGCGGGATTTCTAAAGCTGATTATATTTTGTGGGTGTCACAGCCGAAGGCAGAGATGCGGCGACTCGAGGACATTCACTGTGACAAATATATCGTCTCAGTGGACCTGGTGGAGCATGGTACTGCGTTGGCCATTACCCATGACGATAGCTCTATATCGTTCTACGACACGAGAACCATGGCTCTCTTCAATGGTTTAGACGATGCCAGCACAGTCACCTGTTTGGCCCAGGCAGGGTTTCATTATCCCATAGACACGCCTGGTAAGAATTGCTGTCCATTTATGAATGTCTCTCCTTGCCAAGATGACGAGATAGCTGATTTGCACTAGGACTATCAATAAGCTTCTCGCCAAACTCAGCAGCGGCCGTTGCACTGGATAGTGAGGGACAGCCTCGACTTCGATGGATGGAGCACACCTTTGGATCTGCAGGCGGCCTTTACGATGAGAGTATGCAACCTTCTCGCATGCTCTGAAGGATGAACGATGGACCAAAGAGGCTGACTGATTGTACTAGGTAAATTTGCGGCTGCCATTGCGGCATTGACGCTTGCTTTTAGCCGTGGATCTGGTGGAGATATCAACACCGATGACATCGTGATGGTGGCGCTGAAGCAACTGTCGACCGGTAAGTGCCCTGAGGATTCTTAGAAATCCACAGGACAATGCCACTAATACCCGATATAGAAGCGCATGCCGCATTCATTAGCGAGATCTACCGTGCCTTGCCCGTCAACTGCAACTTCAGCGCGGACCAGGAGAAACTGATGTCACATCCTTATGTGCCGCGCTGTCTTAGTCTTCAGGCTACCCTGGGCTTTAAAGGACGACTTCAGACCCGTCGAATCTCGTCTGCCGTCCCCTGGGCCGTGCTGCAGTTCCGCCACACTGCAATGCTCTGCGTATATTTCTTCCAGAATGCTAAAGGAGTACAAGGCGAAACCTTTGACCCCGGTAAGTGACGAATTGCGTATCTAATGCTTCGGTCCCTTGCTGACGAGACCCGAAGACATTCTCCGTATGCTTCTAGGAAATACGAAATGGGCGCTTGATTTCTCGTTCTTCATCCTCAGCGGAATTTTCGATCTGGCGGATGAATTTGATAGTGTGTCCACAGACCAAGAGGCCTTCAACCAGAAATGTATGAAACTAGCTATGTGCAACGCCTGAATCTCCCCTCCCCCCAAACTTCCCACTTTGATACTAACAAGTCTTTTGCAGTGAAAACCACATCCTCCCTCCCCCTCATCATCCTCCTCTCAGGCATGTCTCGCGCCTTTCTCCGCCTTGTCTGTCGCGGGCTGCGCGGCGTCCAAACCAGCTTCACTAGCCTCAACCCTGTCTCTTTCTCCCGCGACTCCCGTATCTACTATACCGAAATCTGCCAAACACTCGACAAATCGCCCGTCCGCATCGACAAGTTTGAGAAGTTTCTGGCGGGTGTCGACTCCGCCGTGAAGCACGCTTACCAAAATGCCGGCTTCGGAGACGCCGAAAAGCCCAGCGCTGAGAAGGAACTCCTGCTCAACGCGCGCATCCCACCCGTCCTCGTCCCGGCCGTCCATACCCTCCTCCTTCAAACAGTCCCCACCACCAAGGCCGAAATAAACTGCAAGCACATCGTCCTCGGCGATTACAGCTGGCTCGGTCTCGGGTCCGACGCCCGAACCCTCATGTACCGCCGCCGCCGGGAAGTCGATATCTTGAAGAAGACCCCACTCCGGCCGCTTCTGCCGCCGGACCGTGCCACCCAGACGCAAAAGCGGCGGCGTTGCGTTCGGTGCTGCGAGGTCTCGGGAGAGACCGTCTTTCCCCGGTCGATTCCGTATTTCAAGATGATTGCGAAGTTGAATATGCTGCGCACCTGTCCTTGCGGCGGGGTGTGGATCATGGAGTGTACGGAGCCGACGGCAGCGCAGGGACCAGAGGATTTGGCGCAGGGAGCTTCGGCGCCACCAGGGATGCCGGGTTCGGTGGCAGTTGCCGTGGGCTCGGGGTAGATAGTCGGGATAATTTATCATGACAAATTATTCATGTATAAAGAGATTCTGCCCTATTGATCATGATCATCAAGAAATGGATAGATACACTAGTGGTGTTTTCATTGCATCGAGGTGCTTTTGTAAGTAGGGGGAAATTTGTCAAGAGGTGGACACCATTGATGGGTGATATCTACGGAATCATGTTCACAAAGTCTGTATGAATACAAATACCCACATCCTTTACCCCTTAGCAATTCAAGTGCACATAGAGTCTTTGTAATGGACAAGAGGGAGACTACCAGGCGGAAACTTGTCCCATCGTAGTGTGATATAATGTAGCCTGCCACCTCGTGATAATCTTGCGTCTCTGCCCACTCGTATACTACGGCTAGGAAGTTACGAAGGGAATTTGGAGGAGATAATACAATCCTAGTATAACGCCCACTTGGGCATAGAGAGAGAGGCAGAGAAAGCAGGACGTTCGAAAGTATCATGTCATGTCAAAAGTCGATTTGCATCCTTCTTAAGATACATAATCAAATTCCATTTTTGGGATGTAAAAAAAAAAGAGACAATTGACCCCGCTCAGGTCCACACATCACACATCCTGCTCAATGTGTCCAAGGGCAAGTAACGTCCTCTTCCCACAAAACTCCAGATCCGATCCAGTTCTGCATTTACGCCTGTGGAATCCAGCATGTTAGCAAGGGTGTGGTCCCAGGAGAACAGGGTGGTGCAATGTGTGGGCGATGGGGGGTCCCTTGTCGAGGTAGGAAAACATTCGACAAGAGGGACCGGAGCATCTCTCTCAAAGTTGCCGGGAAATTCATCATACCTTAACAGCGTACTTCCGCTGAGGGAAGTGGATCTGGCGCTTGCGCTGGCGCTCAGTGGTACGGGTAGCCTCGTACTTGGTGAGACGGCGACGCAGCTCACGGGTGAGCTTGGGACGGAGGTCGAGGGGAAGGTACTTCTTGTTCTTGTAGAACAGACGCAGCTGGGCGCGCTGGTTGGCGTTGATGACGGTGAGAACACGGGCGATCGACTTGCGAACGTCGTGGCTGTTGAGACAAGGGCACAAGTCAGTATAACTCCACAAAATTCTGGAACCCATTTCGTCGAAAATCTCTCAAAATCGTCTCTTCCACTGGCTGTAGCAATTCGATACCGACTGGGATTTGGACTTTCTTCGCTGCGTGGTGTTTCGTGGTCGTAGAATGATTTGCCTCTTCTTGAGAAAATTTCGTTGTGTTGCTTGTCCGGTCCCCGGTCGCATGAAAAAAGTCCCCTCCCAGTCGATTCATCCTCGCAATGGTCCAGTGGTTGATGGAAGGTTGTCGGGCTCGTATACGCACATTCTCTGAGTCTTGGTGGAAGCACCGCTGGCGATCTTCTGGACGCGGAGCTGGTTAAGCTCGGTCTTCAACTCCTCGAGCTGCTTGGAGAGCTCATCCTTGTTCTTCCCCCAGAGCTGACCAGCCTTGACCTTGGACGACTAGACACAAAATTCATCAGTACGGGATTCAGGCGTAAGACGGGAGTATGTCGAACATACCATGGTGGCGGCTTTGTTGTGTATGCTGGGTTGTCGGCGTTGAGAATTGAAGATGTCCGTAGACCAAATTGTGGTTGTGGGACTAGGGCTAAGCGAGTTGGCCGCACTAACCGGGCACGTGATGAAACGCAAATTTGGGACTCAGATTTCAGGCATAAACTCCGATTTTTAACACGTGATGTCACGGGACACCTCGGTCGCAAGGCAGTAAGGCAGCAAGGCACAGTCACCCTGGATCCGGTTAGCGTCTCTGACTGCACTTACGTCGACAGGCGGCCTTGCTCTGGTATGTCCGGGGTCCAACGGTGTGACATCAACAAGAGCGGATTGAGTCGGCGCCGCCTTGAAACATTCCTGTTCACAATATTCCTCTGCCGAATATGGCTTCCACCAGCTCTGGATGGGCACAGCTGCGGCAGCAAGCCCGCTCGCTCGAGACTCAGGTATATCGGATCTGGTCCGACCAGGATACCCTCACGGAAAGCCTTCCTCAAGACTAACGCCACGTTCTGGAACAGACTGAGAACCTCTTCCATACGTATGCACAATTTGCTTCACTTACAAAACCCCCGCCCTCGCCGACCGAAGAGGAATTACGACTTGAGTCGCAGTTGAAAGACCTCCTCGAACGAGTACGTCCTGTTGCAAACACCATCCCCCAAAACAAACCTGGTCTGCTATGAACCTCACTGATTACCTGAAACCAGCGTGAATCTCTCATCTCGCAACTCTCTCGCCTGCTGGATTCCGAAGCCACTCTCACGTCCTCAGCCCTCAAGCAGAACAACCTCACACGCCACCGCGAAGTCCTCTCCGACCACCGTCGCGAGCTTCAACGATTGAACGGCGCCATCGCCGAGTCGCGCGACCGTGCTAACTTGCTTTCCAATGTTCGCTCCGACATTGACGCATACCGTGCGTCAAACCCAAGTGCTGCTGAGGCGGACTACATGTTGGAAGAGCGGGGACGGGTGGAAAACAGCCACAACATGATGGACGGTGTTCTCAGCCAGGCCTACGCTATTAATGAGAACTTCGGCCTGCAACGTGAAACCATTGCTAGCATTAACCGACGTATTGTTGGTGCAGCCGGCCAAGTCCCGGGCATGAACTATCTGATCGGGAAGATTGGGACCAAGAAGCGGCGGGATGCCATCATCCTTGGTTGCTTCATTGGGTTCTGCTTTTTGATGCTGCTATTCTTTCGGTAAGCGGGGCTGGGCTCGGCTTATCATTTGCTTTCTGTTTGTGTTCCTGTGTTCCGCTTCGTCTGTTCACAGTCGTCCCGTTGCAGCTCGTATAGCGACTTAGTTTCTTGTTGGTTTCATCACGGTGTTCGGGGTTGGGCATTTCTTTCTGGAATCCCTGGTCTATCAGGAATGATGATAATACTTGCACTTGGCTTGCGATGGCGTCTATGTTTTATTCTATCATACACATTCTCTATATTATGTACAAATCCAATGGAGGGGAGATATTACATCTTCTTATCGTCCCACGCGCAGAGACCGTTTCAGTAAAGCACTCTTGAGTTGAGCTCTGATCGCGGTCATTGTTTCAAGCCGAGAAAAGCCTTTCTCTCCGCAATCAGCTTCTGCACTCCGGTGTTGAGGGTCTCCATCTCCGCGGGCTCAGCACCACCACTACCAGCCCATCGGATACGGCAATCACTATCAACCAGATAGACGTAGCCGACCTTGGAGTTCATCATGCCAACCGCCTCCTTGAGCAGTTCGTCGAATCCTTTCTGCACGAGGAAGTAGCGTGAATGATGCGCCTCGGGCATCTGCTTGCGCATCTGCCACATAAACATCTTCACGATCCCCGCCCTCATGCGATTCTCCTCTAGATTAATATCCACCTTCTGCACAATCTGTGCCTCCTTATCTAATATCTCGGCCAGCGCAGGGTTCTCCTTGGCCCCGCTGAAAGTCTTGACCTGGTTCTCTGCCCACATGCTAGAGAACAGATTGACGATGCTAATCTTGCCACGCAGCACTGACGTCGTATGCGCCGAGTCCATGCCTTTCACAAGCGTCTGACCATGCATATTGGGGAAGTAAAGCGCCTTGTCGGCCTTGAAGAGCCGCGGATTCGAGTAAAACGTTTTGCCTTCTTGAAAGCGGAGGTTCGACCATTCTCGGAAGTAGGGTTTCGCGACCTGTCGAGTCCTAGAAAAAGGTAAATCACCTGGTCAGTTTATGAGAGGTGTACATTGTCTCCTTCTATGTTGAAAAGACGAAAACGTGGGAGAGCCGGGGCACGTACAGTTCTTTTCGACGCGCAAGATGCCGGTCGTAATCCACGAAGTCATCGCGTCGTTGCTTCAACGACCGTGTATCCACTCCAGTGTTCTCTCCTTCTAATGGCGGTGCTGCGACACCGATTGGACGATCTAGCATTGGCGGCTTGAACTCCGGGTCGCCGGGCTTGAGTTTCATGTCCGGGTTTTGTTGGAATTGCGCTCCACGCCGCAGTGGTCGCGGCTCTTTGTTGAGTGGAGATGGCACTTTTGACTTAGAGGCATCGCTGCTACCTGGATTTTCACTGTTGTTGTTCTCAGTGCTATACTGGCGAATCAAGGAGGGTTTCGCTCGGATATGCGACAGCGTTGGCGGGCGAAATTGGCAGCTCAGGCAGCGTCCGGTTCGTAGGAGCGGGAGCTCTGAGACCAAAGACATGGGTCTTGATGGTTTCCACATTTTCGGCAGAAAAGTCTGAGGTTCTGAGTCGAGGTGTAGCGGCTTGAAACTTGTACTGGTCGGATGCCCTGACAGATGCTTTCCTTCGATCTTCAAAATTGCCCGATCGGGAGCATGTCACATGACATTCATTTATTGGCAGTTCGAATCCGAATATGGACATCATGGAACCGAATGATAGATAAATATAGGGAGAGGGACGGGGACTGGTTCAGGTGGTATTAGGAATATTGAGAATAAAAGGCTGGGGGTTTCATCTTTCAAGATGATTTTCGAAAGGTCTTCGTACGTCACTCGTATACACTTCATATATCGGTCCATACCATTATTGGGAGAGAGTTATTAGAGAAAAAGGGAATTATTCGGCTGATCTAGAGAATCATTACGTTTAAACACGCATCTGCTAAGGTCCATCCACGGGATATTGCCCATGTGATGTAAATGCATTCGACCGGTATATACTAGATACAGAAAAATCAAGAGAGGAATCATCGCTAAATTCAATCCAGCCCAATAGAAAGGAAAAGGAGGTTAAAAAACAAACAAGAAAGCAGTCATGGCCCGACCAAATAACGCGGGACGCCGCAGGTAGGGGTGGAGAGGGGAATATTCGGCATCATCAGGGACAAATTAGCCAGTATCTCAGAAGCTCGACAGATCGTAAAGAGCCACAAATAAAGGAAAAGGCCGATGCGCAGGTTCTTTGAGCAAGTGGTATCAAGGGTGTAGTCGAATCCTGCCAGTTGATCGGAAGGGGCTTTTTTGACGTATCCAGAAAAAATCAAGAGCAAACGGTATCAGGAGTCACGAGGCGAAGAGACGTCACTCGGCACGTTCCAAGCCAATCTAAGCCCAAGTTCATGGGTTGAAGAGTCTATAGTATATGGCTCACGAGTAGAATGTGCTCTTTTGGAAGCTCTCCGCAGAGATGTCGCCCATCTTGCCCTTGAGCTCGGGTGGTTGGTCGTCCGCAGGCTTCGAGATGGAAGATAGACTCTGTGTTCGCTCGGGGATGGCAGCACCCTTCATAGTGCTTGTGCGGGTAACAGGCTCACTGCCTGAGGTGATGGCCTGTTGTGCTGGCCGCCGCTGGATAGTCTCCAAGTACGGGCCTGGTAGGTAGCCGACGCGTCCGTCACGGGCACGGCAGCGCCACCACTCGGAGGCATTTCCCATGGGGTCGGACTTGCTGAGAACAGCGACGATATCGCCCTTCTTCACAGCCAAGTCAATGCCATTGCTCTCCTGGGTCTCGGGAGAGTAATCATAGATGACACGGCAAAAGTCCAGCTTGGACGGGTCGAGCGAGGTAGACTGAGGCTCGCCATTGGGACCGATCAGTTGCTGTCGGCGACGGGCCTCCTCCTCTTGAGACCGAGCCATCACCTTGATGAGCTTACCCATCAGGTACGGTAGACCGAACACGGCCACAAGGAACATAAAGAAAGGCTTCTTGGACGGCTTGGCGGGAGCCGGAGAACCATCTGGAAGAGTAGCTGGAGCGGAGCGACCGCCCATGAAGGCAGCGAAAGCAGCCGGGGTAAGGGATGTGGCGTCCGCTGGGGGAGGCCGACCGGTGAGTTTGGCGATCAGCGTGCGGAACCACCGAATGATTGTGAAGATGCCCAGAGCCGAGCCGAGGGTATTGCGCAGATTGCCAAACTGTTCTGCGACCGAGACCATGGCTGTTGCGAAAGTTAGATATGGATGCTGAGACGCCTAGGTGTACTAGTAGATTATTTGAACCGGCGACTTACCGAAGAATGAACTGTGAGTGGCCATATAAGTGCTCTCAAGCATTTGAGCAAAGCCGCCAAAAGCACCGACGATGCTTTCGATCATCTGGAAGGTGGCCTGAGTGCTCTGGCTAAAGGAATTGGTCAAGCTGTTTGGGTCATTGGGATCCTGTCCCGGCATGCCGCCATACATCCCTCCCATGCCACCCATGCCACCATACATGCCCCCATAGCCTCCATAGCCACCGTACATGGAGCCCATGGAGCCCATGGAACCAAAACGGGAATACGGCGACGAGTACGCGCCATAGCCACCGATACCTCCATAGGGAGAGGTAGCACCAAAGCGGGAGGCCCCGTAGGGCGAGTAATTGGAGGCCGTCGAGTTGACGACAGAGTTGAGAGTGCTGGGACGGGAGGGAAGATCGGGGGCGGCAGAGGTGGTTGCGGGGTTGCCCACAGAAGGGGTAGTTGTAGTCATGGCCGTGGAGGCCGCTGGATTACCAGCAACAGGTGCAGTCGATAATGCGTTTCCTGTACATCCCACGCCGTCAATATCAGGGACGCGTTGAATGGGAAAGCGGGAGGATGGCGATGACTCCGAGGAGGGGGGTTTCATGGGGACGAGGATGTTCGAGATGAGGAGACAATGAACTTACCACCAGCAGTAGCGCCTGCTCTCTCCCACGGTTTGGGTGGCGACTCCGACGCCATCAGATTGGATTCAGCAACCTTGCATCGGGGAAGAGGAGAAGATGATGGTCTGGGGGAGGTGGAGGTGGAGCGATGACGGGGAAGGGGAGAAGGGAAAAGTCAAGTCGCATGTGGCCGGGAGTGGAGAAGCCGAGGATGTCGGCGTTTGCCGACACTGGGGTACAATCTGTTAATAATCGGTACAGGAGCACGCTCGCGGCCCCGGGTTTGAGAGCGAGCCGAGGAGATCAATTTATGGATTCTTTTCGCTAAGAATCATACTGCAGATATACTATTTCTCTTCTCACCCGATCTCTGCAAGAAATTCGGAGGGGAGGGAAATCTCTGCGGTGGCAAACCTGTACCTTTTGTATGGAATCCGGAGTTTCAGGCATGCCCCGACCGCGGCAAACGTTCCGAGGCCGGGAAACGATCTCACAATAGCTCGGGATATCGAGACTTCGAGATCTCGGGATGTTTCATAGATATATGGCACGCCAGTACTTGGCAGCAAATGTACTCCAGGACAAACCAAAAAAATCTATTTACTCCTGAGTATGGGAGATCTGAAAGACACACTTGCTATCCCGACAGGTCTAAACAGACCGGATGACTCTATACAGAAGACCGAAGAGTAAACCCCGAATCACCCAAGAAAAGTAAACAAGATGAAATCACGAAAAGAAAAGGGAAAGAAAAATTAGAGGAGGGAATTCTCATTCCCTAATGTCACTCCTGAGATAATCCCGATCATTCAAACCAAAGCCATCTTCCGAAACGCCAGAGTACAGCAAGCCGCTTATGTACAGTGAATGCTAATGCAACAAAAAAGATGTCGAAATTATAGTTCGCTATGCGGGTTGGCAGGTGGATGCCGAGTAGCATCTGAGCCAGGAACCTGGATCTTCCAGGGACGAGGAGGCACAGGCAGACCTAACCAGAAGGCCCAGATTCTTTGGGCTTCCCAGACGGTGATCTCCAGCCTGCCGTTGAAAATGAAGTCAGCTGTCATGTTGTCGTCTCTAGAGATATGAAGGTGTAGGATATACTTACAAGGTGCGCGGAATATCGACCCAGCTTCGCAACACGTACATGGTCGTGCCCCAGACCATGTCCCACTCCGTTTTGATGTCATCCAAGGCGCTGGCGTCGGGATTTGGGGGTGGGCGTTCCCAGGGCATTCGATCTTTTTTCTCCCGTCCGTAGATATACGTGTCCTCATCGTTCTCATAGTAGAATCGTCCACTGCCGTCATGGAAGAGCTTCTTTTTGGGCTTATCCTCAGCTTTGGTTTCGACATGGGTGTGCGTTGAGGGCGCAGAGTGCCGGAGCGGGAATGCATTCTCCTGTCCCGCGGCCAGGGCTTCGTGAAAACTGCGCGCTGCGGCCAGACTATGGGAGATACGGCCCAAAGTGTTGATCAGGGAGACCAGCTCCGTGCGGCGTAGGAGGGGATTTTCGCCGTTCTTGGTCTCATCATATTCAAACAAGACTTTGAGCGCGGTTCCATATCCATTCACCTGCAGCTTGCCCCAGAGCCGGCACTTGTCGCATCCCACGCAGTCCATCAGTCGGCTGACATTGCGGAAACGGTTACGGAAGTCCTCCTTGAGGCCCTCCGCGCTCGGGTCTTGGAACATCAAGTTCTCGTCGAAGATTTGAGGAGGGCGCGAGAGAACGTCAGTCAGTTGGTTGATCTTCTGCTTGGTCTCGATATCCTGGTCCGGGTCACTGGTGCAGAAAGTATACCCTTGTAAGTGCTTGCGCAGCTTGGCTACGGCACGCGAGACCAGGGCGTAGTTGAAGTACATGTTTGAGATGCGCTCCGGGTGGTTGTGTAGCCGGTCCTTGTAGCACTGCATGTTGGGGTGCCACTCGCCCGTGGTCTGGTTAAGGTAGTCCCAGCACAGATGCGTGGAGATTGAGGCATGCATCCCGCTAATCAGGCGGTGGAAGACTCGCTTCTCCAGGCACTCATTGTCCAAAGGCAAGCCGTCGAGACGCTGCGACTCCTTCTGCAACACGTTGCGGAAGTCGGAAGCCGCTTGGAGACCCCCCATGGGTAGATTGAGGGACTGTTCCTCCAACTCCTCGGCTACGGGCTTCATGAAGCAATTCTCACGGTAGACAGCGTCCCAAACTTGGTGGGCACCCGCTCCCGCATACCCAGTGAATCGTTCCGGGTTGTCAACCAGGCTCACATAGTCTCCCTTGCCGGTCGAGCCTTCATCCTCGGGGACGCAATAGTCCCGGTCGTCACATTCATCATCGTATTCGACCACACAACTCTCACCAACGCCCTCACCAAGCATGCCCTGGAGTGGGCGTTCTTTGGGACGCTCCGCCTGGACTTTACGGGGCGGGTGGTTGGCTTTCGGGCCCTCCAACTTACTCAGTTCCTCGGAGCGCCAGACCAGGGGTATGTCCTCTTCGGATTCGATGGTATTCACAGAACAAGCAATGTTGCCGCACATGCTGCTGGAGTCCGACCAAAAAGGGCATTCTTTGTTGAAGAGGTTCAATCGGTAGTAGGAGAAAAAGTCGGTTTCAAGGGTGATAGATTGGAGAAGAGTATAGATTTCGTCGTTTAGTTTGTTGATGGTACCGTACGAGACGCACGCATCAGACACCATGGCCGTTGGGTCAATCTATTGCATCAAAGCACACATTAGCATTCGAAATGGGGGTATCCTCTCAGGTCGTCTGGTGGCAAGCTCCCACATACAGCGCATTTGTTCATCGGGTCCACTTCGGAGGAGCCATGCCCCTCGGCGTTTGCTAAGCTCACAAAGGCAAAGACTGCCGTGTAGAAAATTTTTGCGGCGGACCTCATCTTGCCCAGAAATCAATGCCTGCGGAAAAGGAGTGACGTTTCGAGGCGCAGAGCGCGGCGATGGCGGAGATACTCGGTGGCGCAAATGCCGGTAGATTCTGGCAACGGCCGCGGAGCCAGAGGCAAAACAAAGGGAAGAAATCGCGTAGGCCGAAAGAAAGTTACCAGCTCAGCGACATAACCTGGAAGGAGTGCGAATGTTCGGAAGTCGAAAAAGAAGGGACCAACGAAAAAAACGAAGTGGACAGACTGGCCTCCGCGCCGTGGCGGCAACTTGTCGATCGGCCGATCCGCGGTGCCAAGGATGCCGTGGTCTGACTATTTTAGCCGCCGTTGATTGGCGGGTATTTCTGGGGCAGATTCACAGATTCACAGATTCACGGCAGATCGTAAACAGGCCCGATCGTACGACTTGCTCACAAGTCTCGGATGAGATCGGCTGGACGAGTGCAAAATAGACTTCTCCATGTGTCGGTTTCACAGCCATCCGATAGATATTGTCGGCTGGCCTGTCCTTCATTTCCCGACAAACCCGATTTCTAAGCGCCGGATATACACCGGATATATATAAATAGAACTTGACGGTCGAGAATCGCCAACATCGACAGGCCACAGGCTATTGGAAGAAGCAACAGATATCCTCATATGGAGAACGCCCCTCAAATACATTTCATCATCACTGGAGATCTTATGGTCTCATCGTAAACAGCCTCGGGTTACCTCCATTCTTTCATAGACGTCTACATGACCCTGTCTAATTTGCGGAAGTAAACCCAATAGGCTTGTTGATCTGCTCCGTGAAGGCAAAGGCTTTGCGACGTGGCCTGATAGATCATGATATACATGAAAATTATAACTTGGGCACTGATCGTATGCTGTCTCATTTTACGAGAATGTGGGCCGACGACAGCGTTTCTGAATTATGGAAACCCATTCCTGCTTTCAAATCGGCCAACACATGAAGACATAAACCTAATAACGAGACACTGTGACAGGTGAAGGCATGGAAATTTACATGTATCCACCACCTAGGAAACTATACTACGTATAATATTTTCTCAATAATGGGAGATACTCCCCGAAACTCAACGTGGAAACCTTATCTGATGGTCATTTCAAGGCGGATCTAATGTACCCAAATTTAATTTCTCAGAGTGAATCAGGGTTGAATGTTGCGATATTCATAGAGATTTATTAAGCTCATCACTCTACATAGCTGCTGAGTTCAATCTGAAATTGTGAGCAACATGAAGGACCTGCCAAATCGGCCTCCGATTCCGATGCCGATCCTGCGCAGTGGAGATTTGAAAGCCCCCCACAAGCTGGAAAATCGCGAAGGAGCTCTCCACACGAGCCGATTCAGCTATTGGGGCTATTGTGACAATTGTTCATAGGAAAGGATACTGTGTAGGCTTATAAAGGTGGAATCCAATGGAATGCGATACTCAATGTGATGATGTCAGCTAACGAACTAAAATGGCTGGCAGGGAGTGTTGAATATCTCCTACCTCGCTGACTAGGGTGTCACAGCGATAGGTTCCGAGTATTCCCAGGACCATACGACGCACCGAGGAATATATACGTCCCCTCGGTGTATTATACAGCTTCTTCTCGATATACCCATCTAGGGATAGCCGGCTCTAATCGCTCGACGTCTTCTGAGTCCCGGACTCTTATTCTTTCCCTTGATTAATATTTATTTTTTACATAGGAAAGTCTTATAGGGATAAGACGTCTTTGATTCCTAATTAGCGCACGAACTTATAACATTACTAGCGTATAATGTTCTGAAGCCTATCTATAAATACCTCCTTCAATTTAAGCTATCGAATAGTAACCCTCTGTATCTGTGCTAGGGTGCTACTTGCAGGGTAGCGGCTTGTTGGTCAGGCAAGGAAAAAATATTGAATCGTTATAGAATCAAAGAAGAACAGTTGAGGTGGATTATTCCAATAACTGAACCTTGAAGAGATTCAGTTCGAAAGAAAGGGAGATTCTCTTTCGATAATCTAAAATGTCGTCATTCCGCTACTTGCCGAAGGAATGATGGTAAAGGGATCCGATTCTAACTTGTTCTTCATGAACAAATATCGTCATATGCATGATTCATACCCAAAACAAGCCAGTCGGCCAGAATAACATCAAATATGGTTGTTACATAAAATTCAAGATTCTAGAAATTATCTTTAATCCAACGCTAGTACTTAGTCCGTATATTTGCTTGCTAGGCATACTCTTCTATATCAAAGGCTTTAAGACGCGATATTTGAATAGACTAGTGTTAGACTACCCCGAGAATCTCTATCATCTTCGGGCTCTAGATAGTCTAGGGCAACAATAGCTAGTCTTAAAAGAAGAAATAAAGGATAAATTCGTGTTTTATTAGGTTGCTCGGGACATCGAAGGTTATCGTATTACTTTAGACAAGCTAATGATATCGTCTAAAATACGTTCCCGTATACGTAGAGTAGGCAAAATTACCGGCATAGAGCAAATCGCAAAGCCGTATGTTCTACGGTATTCTAGAGCCAAGGAATTCAATAAGATTAGTTAGTGTTATCAAGCCGTCAATAGGCAAAAAACTAAACGTTGAATAGAAGAGATAATAGACGCCCTTCAAAATATCATGTTATAGCATATAGATATTCGCACGTTTATTCGGCATTATAAAGTGGACGTCGATGTTGAGGTTCAAGGTATTGTACGGAACACAGGATCACAAACGGAGTCCGATTTATTGTTCCCTAACTGCATCGATTGATCTAGATCGGCCCTATAAGCTCTCATCTAAAGAATCCCAATCCATAAACGAGCTCCCGGTAGTTTGTGCGAAACAGAACAAAGTTGATGAACGGAGACTGAAGTGGGAAGATCGCCATGCCCAGTTTTGAAGGCGTTGATTAGTTCCCACCAGAGCGCAGGCTCAGTCCAACTTCCATAGAGGGATGGGCGTGACGATAGTCGGAGGCCGTCAAGGGTCCGCTAAGAGGTTCAAAATAGAAATAATCGAGATTTTTCTTCCTTCGCTAGCAGACCTATAGTCTATCCGCTATGTGCGGCTCTAGAGAAGGGGCGGTCGAGCGACGCCTACTTTCACGAGGATCGGGAACAGTATAGTAACAATTTTGGTCAAGAGGAACGGACAATAGTAAAACAAATTAACCGTCGCATTTGAGGAGATATAGTTCTATCGACTAAAAAAGGTCCTCGACACGAGAGATAAGCTCCGAGATCCCCTTAGTCGGAGAGAAATTCTTATATATTTTAGAGAATTATCTCTTTGAAAGGTTCGTATATAGCTTAGGCATTCTTATCTAGTTTCTAGTATAAAGCTTTATAGCGATTTTTCTCTTCCTTTTTAAAACGCGTACCAACTCTCCAGTGAAGATTAGTAGGGCATATAAGCTATCATTTATCAATAATATCTAGTGCTATAGTGGCTCCACTCTTAGCCTCATAATATATGCTAGCCTTCAACTCCGGGAGCTCCTCTACTTCTTCTAATTCCTTTAATATCGAATGCAATATAGCTTCGGTCGATTAAACTTTTAGCCCTCGGTTTTCACCCCTCGCTCCTACAGTAGATAGTCCACGACCGCGCCTAACCTCCGGCTTAGCCGGAAGAAGATTTCTAACAAGCGAGCAACATAATCGAAATCCTCCTTTGTCTAGTCTAGTTTCGCTAGAAGAGACTTGAAGAGACCTGACCTCTTGTTCGAGTGTCAAGTATTGCTACGGTACGGAGAATGCCCTATAATTTTTAGAATAGTCTACGTAGCGTGGAGAGCGATTTACCGGAACTTCTATGACGCTTTCCGTGCTTCTCGTGTCAGCAAAGATAATAGTGGTAGCTGAATTGTAGGTTTTGTAAGGCGAGCTATTTGCATACTTTAAAACAAGGTTTCTGCAATCGGTAGCGTAGACTTTAGTCCTAAGCTATAGTAGCACTAATAAAAAACTCCTCTCTTTCTTCCCGAACACGACGACTAGGGTACTCCAAAGGCAACACTAGGTCGATAGATTAGTCGCTATTTACGGATTCACCGCTAGCACACGACACGAGGAGATGCGGTGAATTAGTTCTATAGCTACTTTAAAATACCATAATTGATATATTATGAAAAGAATACCACATATTTACATCAGAAAATTTGTGGTAGCTAAATTCTCTTCGGCGGACCAGCCAACCGGCCAGCGAAAATAATCGTCGATGAAGGCTGATGCGCCGCCTTGGGAGTCAACAGGCTGATCGACGAGGTTGCAGTTGAATAAACGCGAAAAATAGAGACGACAAAGAGGAGCCTTGCGCCAGTCCCGCGTTATCTAGAACGTTGAGAGTTTCGGGTTGACGTAGATGAGACTGCGAAATCGGACTGAGTCGCTCTCCACCGTTGGCTGGTAGAGTTGCCATGCACTGTGGTCCACGTGTGTTCGGTAGGTGGTGATGGATGGTTCTGAATAAGGAGCACGTCTAGGTCTTGGGCCCGGTGATCGTTGATGAGGGCTTCCATGCCCGCCCTCGATTTCATGATGTTCAATTGTAGGATTCGGAGGTTATGCCCCAACATTGTGAGGGGGGTGAGTTGGCCGGTTTCGAGCAGAGGGGCTCCCCAGTGGGATGGTCCCTACGGTAGTCCAAAAAGTACGCTCTAATACCCGGTGGGCACCGTGCTCATTCATGTTGGCCGCCGCAGTGGCCGCATCGGGGGACTTCTTTGCACGACCATGCGAGGTGACCCACCCCTGGCAGCGGAAGCACCGCCTCTTCTTGATTTCGCATTTCTCCACCCTTCCGATATACCGTTGGTCGATCAGAAGGCCGTTATCGAGCATCCATTGTGCCGCTTGTGCTGAGTCGAACCATATGCCTATTGAGGCGAATGTCCCTAGCATCTTGTCCCTTTTCTTCAGCCAGGCGATATCCTCGATTCGGAAACCGCGTTCCTGGAGGTCGTTTTCGTCCGAGATCTTCTTAATTGCCGCTATTTTGTTCCTCTCGAGATCCAACCCTTGTGTAGGGACATGGTGCACGGCGATTCCGAATCGCGGTTTCACCAGTCTCGTCTTGTTGCCTAGCTCGTTCAACCATTCGATGTTGTCGCGCGCTGTCTCGGCTGACTCCGAGTCCTTGAACCGGATCACGTATCCGGTTTTTGTGGTTCCAATTACGGCGACTTGTGCATCTTGAAAGGACGGGGTGTTCAGCAGTGCCGTTCTGATATGGGAGTTCGCTGCGGGGGTAGGGAGGTAGCGGCTAAAGGCGTCGGTGTTGACTTCGTAGCCCAGCGAATCGACGGGTATCGCCGAATACTGATTCGGACGCAGTTCTTTCTTTATCTGAATAGCGGTTCTCTCGGGGTTTGGGATCGTTCGAGTTCGCTACCCCAGTGGCCCAGGTTCGCCCATTGTGACATTCAAAACGTGGGGCCCCTCACCTTGGTGCGTCCAGCCCAATAGATGTTCCGCCCTCATGGCCTGGAAATGGGGCTATCTGGAAAAACAGCAGAGACAAGGCAAGAAGACCGACTCCAGCATTCTATTCTGGCAACAGATCAGTGGAAAGCAATGCAAGTGCGGCATCAGCTCCACGAACGAATGCTTGGTTTCTTGATACACAGTCATCGACGGTTGCCACTATCTCACTCTCCAGCCAGATAGATGCAGTATACAGCCCATCTTTTGCCTCACTGACCCGCAAATCTGCCTTGCAAGCGCCGAATTTACGTTTGAAGGCACTGACGGGATGCTCCAAGAGCACATCTTGTTCATGGAAGCGCTCAAGGTACAAGGTTAAATTCATGCGTTCTAGAAAGGCACCACAAGCATCCAGAGAGCATCTGCTGTCGATGAAGATGGCTCCGACAATGCTCTCGATGAGGTCTGAATAAAATTTGGATGCTTCCAACCGAGAAAGCTCAGCCCAGGGGTATGAACGGCCACTCCCTAGGTCTTCTTTAATCTTGTCGCCGAAGATTTGATACCGTTTATTACAGGATTTTTGAGCTGTGAGTATATCTTGGGAATCGTGCCGCATAAACATCCACAGCGCGTGACTTTTGGGTCTATTGAATATGCTTAGCTCTTCTAGCGCTGTTTGCTCGCGGCAATGTGGCCCGTTGAGTATGAACTCCTGCATGCAGAGGAAGGATAAGAAATCCGCGTTAACTAATGCGGCCCGAATTTGTGTCATTCGGCCTTCTGTAAGCTTAGGCCGCCGGTCATAAAGCTTTTTAGTAACGATAATATCCAAGATCGCATCTCCTAAAAACTCTAGACGTTGATAAGACGAGGTACTTTTGTTTCTCTGCCACGAGGGGTGTGTAAGCGCCTCCCAGATTAAAGTTCGATCTTTAAACTTGTAACCAAGTAGCTGCTCAATTTTTATTTCTAACCGAGCCGAGAATTGTTCGCCTTGCGCCGGTTGTCGTTGGCTTATTAGCGTGTAGCTGCTAATCTCCGGTAAAAACTTGCCGAGAAGCTTCCGAGATACTAATAGGCCGCCCGCTTCGTAGGCAGCTGCTAAGAGAGCTTCTACAATGTCCGCAAAACACTTCCTCGAGAGTCGTTTACCGTTGACACTATCCGTTGCCGGGCTGAAAACAGGATGATTTTGCGAGATAAAGTCCGTGCAAATGAATCGATCTAACTGGACCCGCACCGCTGCAATAGAGAGTCTCTCATTTGAGACTAGCAGGTCCCTTAGCCTTGACAGATAGCCTTCATGCCATAGTGGATATTGATGGAAGAAATGGTTGGAAATGAAGAATTTAAGGAGTGAATCACCCATGAATTCAAGTCGCTGGTAGTTGTCTGGCCACTGAGAAGAAGGTGCTGTGATTGCCTCTGCAACCAAGCGAAGTTCGAAGTCAGGAACACCGTTGAAAAGCTCAACACGCAAATTTTGCGCAAGCTGATGTCGATGTAGAAGTTGGAGGATAGGTGAGATCAGCAGACTACTCCGGCTCAGCTCCCATGGGAGGAAATCGATTGTGCACCCAGAAGCACTTAAACAGACCGTTCTTGTGGTTGATATCGGCTTTTTCATGATCTGATGTGGTGATGCCACTGGAGGCAGGAGATTTCTTCGTGTGCCAAATGGCCGGCATTCAATGAAGAGCCTCTGTGTGTCCGGCTTTCGAATCCACCGTACAAAAATGCGTGGCGCGAAATGCAGCAAAGGGCTCCGTATGAGCCCTTTTGGAGAAAGCAGTGGAATCTTACCTTGGCCACCGTGAATAGTAAGGACGCCTGCATGTATTTCGAGCCATTCTGCCAACTCTTCGATGGGGAGATCAGGTGTAAAGAAAGGCAAAAATTCCGGGTAACCTGTTTGAGCTGACCTTTTTCGAGTAGAATTAAACAGTAGAGCTGTTATTTCCCGTATGGTTTGCCTCACAGATGTCGAGAGCTCAATTTCAAAATTTAGGCTCTGCAATCGTACCGCTAAACTCGTTTGCTTATTCCAGTACAATGTCAAACAATCATCCATTGGTAATTTGACCGGTGTAAAAATAGCCATACTAAGCTCAGGCCGGTGTTGTCCATTTTCAGAAACAATGATGCGACTCCGGTAAATCTGTCGTTCGGTCCAATGACCTGGAATATTTTTCCAAAAAGCGGTGAATGTCCCCACGAGAGGTAGCTCTATATTCCCTCCTAGTAACTCAAATTCCTCAGGCCATGAATTGCCATCGAAAAGTGGGAGAAGATGGTCATTTATGAGATTTTGCCGATGTAAGGCTCGAACGGCCTGGAAAGCAGCATCCTGCCTTGCTGATTGTTTGGAGCACCACCAGTGCTCCCCTTGGGCTTTCTGTAGCGAAGGATCAACACCACTGGGTAGATTAACAATCGATCGAAAGAGTTTCTCTTCATTTTCCTCGTATGAAAAACAGGGGTTGTTCTCGTTGTATGGTGTGCACCTCAGACTGGCGCAAAAATGATGGAGATGAGGTATGGCATTATCAGGAGTCAGGAGTGCTCTAGTGAGGAGTCTTGGGTGTTAGTAATTGAATCAAAAGAAACGACAAGGCACCAAACCCTGTAGGTAGTTCCAGCCGAGGCACCTTCTTGAGCGAGTTTTCCCGTTCAATTCCCGATTCCGAGGAACGTCGCTGTGGATTTGACAACATGTTCTGCATTTGGATTTCGAGATCATCCCAATGCTGGGAAGCCAGGGGCTTGGCGTCGTCTGCTACGAGAATGAAGAATTCGGATGCGGATTGACGGGCCCGCCCCCGGCGTTGAATGTAGGATATAATATTATCTGGAGTGTCGAATGAAATGACAAGATGGCATGCAGGGAGATCAATGCCTTCTTCCAGCACATTAGTGGCAACGAGCAAATTCCTCTGACCAGTGCGAAACTCAGTGATCACGTCATCCTTCTTATTGAAGTCTGGAGAGCTATGGGTTGCCCAGATCTCAGAGCGAGCATAGTTGCTCACGAAGGGTGCACAACGAAAAAGAGAGCGAGTGAGCGGATGGTCGTTCACCAATGCCGATAGAAGATATGCCGTCACTCGTTCTCGAACGAAAACAATCCCTGAAAATTCGCTGCGGGATTTTTCTTTTAGCAGTGATAAAAGTGTATGAACCTTAGAGGACACACTGTCAAGCGTATGCTGCTCCCCATACGCATCCTGACAGGATCCCATTAACTCAGCAATGAGAGTTGATAACCGAAGAACGCTCTGTGGATTTGAGGGCAAGTTTTCTTGTTGAAGTACCTGTGAGCCAGCGTAACGAGAAACATGGCTGAGGAAGTAACTAGCAGCCCATTCCCCTAGCTGGTGCTGAATAACCCGAGCTTTTCTTAGCATCTTAGATAATTCGACTGGGATGCTCTCATCTCGGGCCAACATCAGGACAGTGTTCTCTAGTCTGTCCAGCAATACGGACTTGTGTTTTGTATTCGAGGCGTTGTTTGAATATTCAATTTTTGTAAGGGTCCTGCGTGGTACATGTTCACGTAGTTCTTCCCTGTAGGTTACGGGAACACGACACGTCGCATTCAAATTTCGCTCCAGCTCCCTAGAGGATACTTAGTTCAACCCTCTTAAGTCCATATAAGAAACCTGATTGACCTACTTTATTTTTTTGAACTCAATCGAAGCAGTTAGACCGAGTATTTTTGGAATAATCACTTCACTGTTCTGTAACCTAAGCTTATGATAGAAATTTTGTAAGATCTGATTTCCCGGGTGTGATTTCATGCAATGATGAGCTGGTTTACTGTTAACGCTAGGATATTATTGTTCCATGGATTGCGTACCTTCGTCGAAGACTAGTAAGGCTAGCTGTTGCAGTTGTATGAAACCGTGCGCGAGCGCGTCGGCGAGGACAGCATGGGTAGAAAAAACGACCTCCATTCCGCGAAGCGCGGTATCCCAAATCTCCTGAGTACTCCAAAGGTCCACACCGTCGTCTCCTGTCAGCATTCTCATGTTGACTGCAGGCATATGACGAGAAACGCATGCCAGTTGCTGGCTGCATAAGGCTTTAGTTGGAACCAAAAACCAGACAACCTGGGGAAACTGTTGTCAATTATCCGCTAATTGAGTTAATGGTACTATCATACTTGGTGATTTGGACAACTTTCCAGTGCTGCCATAATTCGCATGCTAGCTCTTAAGATGACAGTTAGTATAGATAGTAATTTATGTAGCATTATCTGCGTTATACAAGTAGGTCTTTCCGCTTCCGGTCGGCATCTAAATTTCAAATAAATAAGGGGCTTGGTAAACATTACTTGTGCAGGGTGAACAAACCACAGCAATAATATTCTCTCTCATGCTCATATCGAACATTTCCAGTTGATAATTTCGTGGCTGGAGATTACTCATGTTGGAATGAATGATCCGCAAACAATTTTCGCATGGTAAGACTGGCGGGATTACATGCCGGAAGTTGATTTCTTTATAAACTTAGGCCTAGATCGAGCCTTATTCCGCGCCATGGAATCTCTCGATACCATTGCTTGTACGAGGTCCTCGAAAAGAATTCCCCCACGAGGCAAGCTCTTTCTTTTCCAAGACCCACTAGCGGCCAAGGCCTAGCAAGCCGATCACCTAACTAGACTGCCTATAAAGAGGCATAGTCTCTACCGTATCGGGCTTAGAGCTAGAAATTGCAGTTGAATGCAGGGAAAGACGCGTGAGTATCGGGAGAGAAACTTGTTTTCGAAATCATCTGCACATGAGCCCAGGTGTTCAGTACATGTCACCAACGTCGGCCAATCATATCATGTGACGTGGAATATGCTTGATCATGCACAAGATAACTTGAAGCCACGTAATTTGGCGCTTTTTCTCGTCCATTCTCATTTCGCTTTCCCCTTTTGCTATTTAGAACTACGAAATGAAGATTCTGCATTAAAAGGGTAGTTTTCTTTGGGGGTGCCTCACGAGCCTGTAGCCCCACGTGATATCTCCGACATTATTGAGGTCCTCTTCCTACGTCTGCCTGACGAGAGCCAATTGCCAATTTCTTGCCTTTGCGAGTAGCTCGTCAACTCTCACCAGCCAAGGCTCGATTTTATGTTCTATGTCATCCTTACGGTAATAGCACTGATAAGCATCTCTTCTGTTACTTTTCCACCATGACGTTCAGCAAGCCCAGTAAACTCTGCCCCGCTCGACACCGCTTGTCCGCCGGTCCATATTCATTTAGGAAACTATAGGTGCTATAGACCGTGCCAGTTGGTTAAGAAAGATGCAGAGAGATAGGGCTAGGGATCTTGAATTGGTTGTAGCGGAGGCCCATCGGCGCCTAAGAACTCCTCACAAAAGGACCTGCAAGATGACGATAATCTCGAGAAAACCGTGAACCACCCGTGAACCACCCCTCGAGGTAAATCCATGTATCGGCTCCATATCAATCTTATGGAACTAATAAATGCCATATTTTGGTGTCGACGTCTATATGGTTTGTAAAACCAATGCCATTCCGCGTGATTTAAGATTCACCGGGCCTTGTATCGAATCTTCATAATCCGTTCACAGATTATGGGATCTCATATTGAGTTTCCCGGCAGGGAGGTTGCATTTCGGTCATTTTAGGTTGCCGGTGCCCACCATTTTATGAAAATCTTAAAAATTAAGTTGTTTATGTCGTAGTCCCGTTGCTGTGGGCTCATGAAATTGTATGTGTAACTCCGTTGAAACATCACTTCTAGAAGAAGGAAGTATTGAAGCCTTTATGAGCATCTCCCCTTTAGTAGCTGTGCTACTGTAACAGCTCATATTTTCATGCACATTCGATTCGGAGACAAATAAAATGACATAGTCTCGAAAGCAACGTTTTCCTCTTGAAAGCTACCAGTAGCTCAGGAAGCGAGTCAATGGTATTTCACCTCAGCCCCACGACTTCCCAATCAAAATGAAAACCAAATCCAGGTTATTTGTGCATAATTATTTGAATATCAAGACCAATCACTGCGAGAGCCTGTGAAAACTATTACTGGCTTAGCTTACCAACCTGCTAATAGCTGACCTGGTGTTCCTGAGATCAGGAACCATTATTACAGAGACGAAATTTTAGCTCTCTAGATTCATGAGTAGACAAAAGTTGGAAAAACGATTGCTTGCTAACACTAGAAGCTGAGAACATTTCATTTGAATTGTTTTTTGAACAGAGGTATCAGTTCTGCCGAAGGGTACATTTCCGCGATCTACAGTGCTTCTGAGCATTGTCTTTTCGAGTGAATGACTTTCCACACGAGCAATGAATAATTCGGTCGCCCCAAAGTTCCTTTGCCAGTTTTTTGTGGGCCACGGTGACATGCCGAGAAACGTCTTTCCGCTCAGCCGCGCCATAGGGACATATTTTGCATTTGACAGGTAGAACATGTATTCGCATATGTTTTCTAAGAAGTTAGAACCTGGGAGAATTTTGTAATGTATACGAAGCTCACCTTAAATCACACTTTCGAGTGAAGCCGACCTTTTCGTGACATCTCAAATCCGGGCAGTAGAAAAGTCCGTCATGTGAAGACGGTGCGATATTGGCATACGAAGGCATCTCAGCCTCTTCAAATATGGTACCACCCATCGATGTTATGTCTGAAGTGATGAGATTCTCGGCTTTCCTTTCTGTGGGTTTGCTGGTGAAATGCGTCGGATTGTTAATGACATCGGATTCTGGATGACGCAGAAAGTCCTCACAAACTTTGCTCTAAAGAGCGTCATTTTTGCGAATAACTTCGTCCATACTTCTCTGATCACTTTTCAGGCAATCCGACGCTCGCTGCCTTGATGGAAAGGAATGCGGCTTTTCACTTCGTTTTCTCGTGTCCTTGTCGTTAAGTATGAGTATATATACTCCAATGACTCGTAATATCTGTTTTGCGCTACGTATTGGTACCCAAAGCCCAATATACCCATTTGTCATTCGCCCACGTCGTAGCCAAACCGCTCTATCTCATGCATGACTCCTAACTTAGTGAGGTGTACTCATGCAAAGCGTGTTGGCTAAATTCCGTCTACGACTAGTGGACCAGTCTTTTTAGTTCACTAGCTCGGTCGATGAAAACCGCCCGGCATGTATTATTATAGCATTGTTACCTTCAATAGTGTAAAATGAATAGGATTTCAATATCATCACCTTCTGAGACAATTCTATAACGTAAACTCTGCTCTCGTACAGCCATTAGCGAAAACTAGGTTCCACAACCTTGGAGGATCCACCGACCAGACCGCACTAGATTGGCTGCCTTATTGGTCCTAAAAGATACCAAGGTTCCTCTCGTTGATCGTTTCATATTCGCTACATACTCGCAGGATAAGATATGACAATCTAGAGAGCCGTACAGGAACACACATGGTGTATTATTGAAAGGCCTTCAACTTCAGAATTGATAGATCATTTGTTGATAAACGCTTGCGACTTAGTAATGTATTCTCAGAAAAAAAATAAATCACTGGGGACGAAACAGGTTTCGCTAGTGACATGACACTTCAAAAAGGGGAACATTTCAGTCTACAGCCAGCCTTGTGTGCAAGGAATTGCCCGCACTTGCTGCACATTGCTCTCTGATTGAAGATTACGGAGTGATTTACAGTATGCATTTTGGCCATAAGTGGGTGCTTCGTTCTTGAAAGAGATTAAGACCAAAAAATAGTCGTGAGAATTCGGTAAAGCCAGTATCATAGTGTACACAGTAATTGATGGAGCGTTATAGTTGTCAAAATGCTTAGATATTTGCAAGCATTCCAGCATGCTCAGAAAAAGAGATCTCGATCAGGCTTTCAGATGGACTGCCATAATCAGCACCCAGCCTGGTAAGCACCATCCTAGAGCTCATGCATACTGTAATCTGACCTTTGATTGGTATGGAACTTTAATTCACGGACCTGATATTAGTGAGAGGCTTAGGGGACACAATTTTGGTATTTAAACGCTTATCGGTAACTCTCAGCATTAGTGGCTCCCGCACTGGTGGCCTCCCACATTGGGGGCCTCCCACATTGGTGACCTCCCACATTGGTGGCCTCCCACATTGGTGGCCTCCCACATTGGTGGCCTCCCATATTGGTGGCCTCCCACATTGGTGGCCTCCCACATTGGTGGCCTCCCACATTGGTGGCCTCCCGCATTGGTGGTCCCTTCGTCTCCCACATTAGTTTCCTTGAATATCGTTTGGCATGCTACAGTATAACAAAATATGACGGGAAAAATAATGTTAGGAGATAGCACGGCGAGAGGGCCTCGATAGAGGGCGAACTGATCCAACTTCCTGTTACGGTCAGATTTTTGCGAGTTCTACTCAATTACGAATTCGATACGATCATCAAACTATTTTGGACTTGAGCAAGTACGTTACCAGGTTTCAGAAACTCTACAGTGAATGAACTTGACTGCATATTGCTTTGACTATCTCAATAATGTGGTAGTCGGTACGGGGGACGATGACCAGATTTGGAAAACTTAGACCAAGCGACCTTAAATTGAGCAAGGGCGATGAATAGCTATGAATTGAAAAGTTGTTCATTCATATTTATCCCGGGACTATTCAGTATAGCAGTTATCATATTTCAAATCAGGTTATGGATGAAGTGAATAAATTTGACTTTTAATTGAGCATAGATGCGATATAATTAGTCTAGTCGTGCAAGATCTCTTTTCGGGACTGGACTTTTTGACAACTTGAAGACGAGACTTGTGGGAACAAGGCGACTTCTGGTAAACTCTTGGACACGAAGCTCATAATCGTGACAGTAGAACGTATAAGAAGAGTTAGGTACAGTACATTATTCGGGTTTGCGAGTGAATAATACTGTAAGATAGTCCAGAGCTTCTCCAACCAAAGCTTGTTTCATTCGATTACAAATCAAGGGGGACACCTCCGTTCTCAACGTCAGATTCATCTTCTTCATCTCTAACTTCGTCAAAGCCAGTGGCCACGTTGTGAGGATAAAAGCTCAATTCTGACAACTTCTGGCTTATGGAACGTTCGCCCAATGAGGTTGCTAGGTTTTCCTGCTGAAGATTGCAAACCATCGCAGATGAGTTGGGGTGTGGAATTTCGGTGATACCGGTCCTTGAATCAGGATGCTTGTTTACGGCTGATGATTTTCCAAGGATTTGACTGATGGCCAGTTCTCGAAGTCGATCAACCATTTTATTTAGTATATCCAATTGTTCTTTGGCCGCAGAATTGGATTTGGAAAAGTCGCTCACGTAAGGCGGTGACCAATTTGTCCAGATGTTTTGATGCGATTGCGGAACAACCACTCGAGCAGGGTGGTACTGGAAATACATCTCACAGCAGAAACAAGCATCTTTGCTACAAGCAATGAAAGCATCTTGTCCCGCAAAGCTCATGCAATTGCGATGAAAGTATTCCAGGACCTGGACCTCCGCATGAACGCGGGGATGTAGATTCTGATAGTCGTTCGCAAACCTCTGCGAAATGGGTTCGATACGGTTCCATTTGAGTAGACCATCCTCGACCTGAAGCCGTTCACTACTATTTTCTTTAAACATACGGTTTATAATACCGTGGAGGTTGGTATTTCTGTCTGGTGCTGGTGGGGTTACGGGTAAGATGCCGGTGACTGTCAGGACTTCAAATGTCTGAAGGATGGGGCTCATATCCCTGGAGATGTCGCAAAGCTCCTTCGATGCTCGGATGTGGTGAGCAAGTCTTCCAATGTAATGCCTCGCGGATGAAAAAGATTCATTATAATTCCCGCGAGAAAGTTGACGGTCTTGCTGTTTAGACAGGATCCGCAATTGTGAAACAAATTCCGAATGTCTATTTTTATAGACAAACTTGCATAGCTGAAAGTGATCCTTGAAATTTAAAAGTAAATCCAACCACTTGCTCAATTCTGATGCTGTGAGGAGTCAGCAGTCGTAGGTTTTCACATCACATATCTTGAGAAATACCTCTTCTCGTGCCCTGGGAAGACAGTTCCCGTTGGCAAATTTTCACTGCTGCATGGAGGCATTTGCTTTCCTTGGAAATGCGGAATTTCGAAAAATCAACACAAAGTTTAGAAAATTCGTTTTTTTTCTGTTGAAATTCTGAATCCAAAGAGTTCGCTATCTCCCCCAACCTCCGAAGGGCGATTGTGAGGAATTCGGGGATTTTGGATGTATCTTCATTGGATGCAATCCAAAATCTGTAACATGCGTCAAGCTCTTCAAGTCCGATGGCGGTGCAAGTCTCGCCGCCCTTATCGAAGTCACAGATATAGGTAAGGTTTTGTAAAAATTGTCGACGAGCTGACTGGAAGTTGTCTAGATCATGTGGGTACGTTTTGTGATTGCCATGGCTCTGCCCAAGCAATCGCAGAAGCACTAAGGGCTCATAAAACCTACGGAGAAGTTTGTGGTAGAGAACCGGCCTCGGGGGAGCGGCCACATCAGGTCGAACTTCAAATCTCTCTAGGAAACTTTCGGGCCGAGGCTTTTTGTCGATCTGGGAAGACATTGAAATAAAAATTCACGAAAAATTCTAAGCAAAGCCGCCCCTTCATACGAAAGGAGTTGGGTATAATGATCTCTGGTTTAACTGCTTACTTTAGCGGGGTAACGGATTCAGTTATGAGGACAGATTGAGTAGCTGTGTCCTATCGGGCACGGCTTTAACTAAGCAGATATGTGGAGGCCACTAGCTTGAAACTTGAGATCTCATTACTGCTGCACTGATGGCCTCCGCATTGGTGGCCTCCCGCATTGGTGGCCTCCCGCATTGGTGGCCTCCCGCATTGGTGGCCTCCACATATTATGTGGGATGTTGAAAGGAAATGAATGAGTGGCGTAGCGTCGGGCCATCAAATTTGCGCATGAACAGCACAACACGATGCGGGAAGCCACTGATCAAGACTTTGACCAATTAAAGTTCTTGAACTGTGGCAAATTTCACCACTTCAGATGCAAATCTACGTGTCAGTCATCACTCGCGCATCTTGTCTATTCGTTTAATTCTGTAAAAACTACTGGCATCTTTAGCTATTCCATACTTCCATGTTTCAGCAACTGTATTTATAGTAGAAAGCGTATATTCGATTAAATCTGTATTCCCCAAAGTTAGTTGCAAGTCATTTATCATCACATTAAGCAGATGACTAAAAATCACAAAACCTGTTGAGAGACCAACGTACCCCGTTTCCTCTGGCGCCTGCAATCGAGACGTTTTTCTAATTCTAGTCTGTTAAAAATCGGTGGAATTTTATATTTGATCCATATATCAATATCTCGGTCAAAGTAGCTAGAATCTAGCTGAAGAGTTTCATAGTGATGTTTAAAACAGTAGAAGTAAGGTGAGATGTTAGGACTATTCCAAATTTTACCTTTCACTGTTTTGGTAACAACAATACTGTTCTAAACCTGACCAATACGGAGTCACATGAGGTGCGAGCTATACTATTCTCTGTATTTCCTTGGTACAGTGGTTTTATAATAGGACCAATTGTCACTTTCCGCCATCCAACAAGTGTTTCTTTGTGGACGAACTTGGTTCACTCCTACGTGGCATACCACCTAGGGCGTCACTGGTAAGGCTTTCCACAAACATGGCAGAGTCAAAAGATGACACGTCACTATCTACATTTTTGACAAGAAATCCACCGAAACACCTTCGTATTATGGATGTCTTTCACTCTTGGCTGGGCGCAAGTGAGATGAATACCTTGCACGACTTGGGCTTCAATGCATGCAATGATCAATGTGAATTTGACTTCCTTTTTTAAATTCTAAATTGTGTGTTAAAAGCGTGAACAAGGCATCTCATTCATATTAAGTCCTCGAACTTCAGTATTATTGATTTGAATCACTGCTCTCATTTTACCTTAGGGCATCAGCATGGCCAATTCACAAGATGAAAGTCAACTACCCGAATCCAATGGTAGGCCATTAATTTTATTCTCATCGCCTGTAATCGAAGCTGACACTCTATAAAGACTATCTCATTGGGATTCTTGTGCATCGCTTATGGGTCACTTCATCCGTCGCGAGAATTGGAATGTCGCGAAGTGAGATCGACGTGAGTTCAAATTTCTGTCCTTCCCGTTGATCTTTTACTCACGTATACGCAGAATCATGTGAATCATGATTTTCAGACCTTTGACTGGAATAGGATGATGTCTTCACTGACAAATATCCATGGCTCGAACGAGCAAGATCTTGGACAAAACAATGTTCGAGATAATACAATCGAATTATTAGGACAGATCTATCGGCGCTGCGCTGATCCAGATCGGCATGTTCTTCTTTGGGGTCTCGCTGATCTCTTTACATGTCCCACCTCTGAAGAAAGTCGTCTTAATAGTCGAGAAAGATGTTTGCTAGAACCACCGTCAACTGCTCGCAGCCTGACTCAAATAGAGCATGAGAAACGCCCCAGTCGCACCAGCGGCCTCCATTGTTATACCTCCAGGCTGAATGAGAGGGCTCAGAAAGAAGGGAAATTATTTCGGCGAAGGAAAGAGGAAATTGTCTCACATGACCCCCCGTTATTCAGGATAACGGTTGAATACGGCAATTTGACTTGTTCTGGCCGAGCTAGGACAAAGAAAGAAGCGGCACATCTGGCGGCAAAGGGTATTTGTGAAAAGCTAAATGAGAATTTATCACTCTAAGGCCACTTACTATCGCCAAATCCCAATTTGCATAGCCAGAATATCATTTGTATCCCTTACTTGGTGAAAACCTTCTTGAACCAGGGTGCGGCTTTAGTGTTATGTTTGCAGAGGGTCTGTGTGTAGGATATAGGTGGGGTTTCCAACTAGATTGAAGATCTACATCTATACGAATCAACCGACTGTTGCTTTTTGAGCATATATGCTGTCCACTTGGCTTGTACATAAGACCTAGCTTGATATACCAATACTCATTATTAATGTACCCTAGCAGCACAGAATTTTTGGAAAATATTGATTGGAAAGCTCGTATCTATCTCCTATCTCGCAGATTGTATTGGAATGCTAATCAAATTCTCTCACATGTTGGTGCCGTCCTGCATTATGGGCCTCCTGCATTATGGGCCTCCTGCATTATGGGCCTGCTATCTTCTAAATTCCCGTCTATCGGATATGAATTATGTCATTTCGTGCGTTTCAAGTACAATATACACTGAATCCAATGCGTGATTCTTTTTATTAACATCGGATTAAAATCTTACATGTCGGGGTGCGATCATTTTCTTCGCGTGACTGAACCTCCAAGACTAAGGCGACAGTTCAGGGCATTTTGCACTGTAACAACACTTATGCCAAAATTTCTTCACATGCAACACAATCGTCTCCACTGGAATTGTGGATGCTTGAATACCATTTTACTATATAGAAACATTACGCTTATAAAAGTATACTGTATAGTACATCCATCTTCTATAAAGTATGAATTAAAGTTTGCGGAGCCTGTCTACATCAGCGTGACGTGAATAGCGACTATGGGTCATCTTTGGATAATTCGATTCGAAATCGTGACCTAAAATTTCCAATTTTCTTTTCGGCTTTGGAAACCGCACAAGACAAACATCAAGATTGAATAGTAGATAAATTGAAAAAAACCATCAAGTTCGAGCTAAACTTGCCAGAAACTCCTCCCTATTCTGTGCGTTTGAGCGCATGCATCCTAGCATGCAGCTAGTGGTGGTGGTGCTTTCAACCTTCTGTACACCTCGCATAACCATGCAAAAGTGGGAGGAGCTCATCACGACGCCGACACCTTGGGGCTTAAGTACATCAGAAATGGCAATAGCAACTTCTTTAGTCAAACGCTCTTGAACTTGGAGTCTACGAGCGAACATTTCCGCCAGTCGGGCTAGTTTGGAGAGACCAAGGACACGGCGATCTGAGATATACCCGATGTGCATCTGTCTTATACTGTCAGTTCAATAAGCGAGCAATTCGTATTCAAGTCCACACCTTTCCAGTAAATGGAACCATATGATGTTCGCATAGAGAAGAGATATTGATATCTTTCACAATGACCATTTCATCATGTTGCTCTTGGAAAATAGCCCCATTAACCAGATCCTCAACTCTCTCCTCATAGCCCTTCGTGAAATATAGCATAGCCTTGGCGTATCGCTCTGGAGTCTGGAGTAGACCCTCTCGCTCTGGGTTTTCTCCGACGCACTTCAATATTATCCGCACAGCTTCTGCAAGGTTTCGAAATCGTTCTTCATTTTCGTCACCTATCGACCCCGGCTGGCTCTTTTTGCTTGGCGCTGGATTTATAATTTGGAAAGTATTAGCACAACCAGTCCGTAAAAGTTCGGTCTAAAACAGCTTACCAGGACAGCCCAGAGCATTAGGGTCGACTGGTGGGTTTGGATCATCAGCAAGAGCGGGAGGATTGACAGTCGAGTCCAAGGTCGAATGTCTACTACCATCTGGTAGATCACGGATAGACGTTGATTGGTCGTTGATCATTATAATACGAAGGGCCAAATAATATGTCTCAATAGGCTTGCACAGAAGCACTATATTACTAGTAGCTTCTGTGTTTGTTGGAAGGGAAAAGTGATGAAGAGCGACGAAACGAGATAGGACAACAGAGCATAAATGTCTTCCTTCGTTATATATAGTTGAGAGTCGTTACACCGAGCGAATAGTGCTGAAACGGATAACTACAGGTCGAAGAATTTACAATAAGACCTACAGCTGTCGGAGGGAGAATTACCGCCCAACTCGCGAGAGAGGCTTAGGGCTCTAGACCAGGGGTCAGTGCTTGATTGTATCATCTACTCAGATACTACCATGAAACTAGCTGCATTAAAGTGAAAGGGTATTATTACCCGTTATTACCAGTCACAAGATAATGGCTAAATTCTATTTGCACACACGCCGTCTCACGGAAACGAAACTCCACTTGTGCAAAAGTCGCACTCTAAATCCTTGTCCGATGGCAGAAGGCGGACATCTGTCGGTGTGAGATATCGCCCATGGTAGCTTTGGTAATGGCTTGATGTTAACCTATGAGTTTCACCCACGTAGACCCCTACTCACTAGGCAGGTGCTGGTTTGGGCTAAAATCGGAGCTTCGCCGTGAAGTTCTCTTCATCCCAACTAACAACCAGCCTGAGGAATCTTTCATAGATTGAAGAGCCTATATTGAGTATAATTTCAAGCCAAGAAATGACTGATCTCAACTATCTCCAGCAGGCTCTCCGGAAGGGGGCCTTTCAAAGCACAACATCCCTTCAAAAGCCGTTATCAGACGCACAATATAGCGCAGGATTTGATATCTTGGTGCAAGGCCCAGGATGGATCACTTATCGAGACTTCATTATCCCTCAGCTCTCCGAGCTCCTAGCGCCTTTTTACGCGTCTCGCATTCCTATCTCGGTGCTAGAAATCGGGCCGGGTCCAAAAAGCATACTTGGACATCTGCCGGCACATCTGAGAGCGACGGTGAGCACATACGCCGCCTTTGAGTCTAACGGTCTGTTCGCTACCGAGTTGGAAAAATGGCTTTGTGTCAAATCAATCAAAGAGCGCCCGTTGCCCAACCTGAAGCAACGACCGTCCATCCATCGGAAGCCATTCGTCCTGCAACACAGCGGTAGGGACAATAGTGGCAGTCTGAGCGAAGCTGACCAAAGATTCAACATCATCATACTCTGCCATAGCATGTATGGCATGAAGCCCAAACACCAGTTTCTGAAGCGAGTGCTGAATATGCTGGTTGGATTGCCTGAAGCTGGCATGGTAGTGATTTTCCATCGCGGTCGGTCCTTGGACTTCAACGGGCTGGTGTGTCACAAAATGGCGTCTTTTCCCACTGGGATTGTTTCTGTGGCGAATGAAGATGAGGAAATCGACCGCTTTTCTCGTTTCATGGCCGGGTACGTCATGCAGGATGAAGAGACCGACAAAGTCGTCCAGCTTGAATGGCGTAACCTGTGCCGCAGCCTGGCCGGTCGTGAAGAAGCTGAACCAGAACGTCTCATTTTCAGTTCACCCAACATCATGGCTTCTTTCACGAGACATGCAACCGCATTACAAGAGCTAGGGAGACAAGTCCCGTTTTTGCCAGGCAATGAGACGATCAAAAATCGAGAGGCACGCCTTCACCACCCCGCACGAATTATGAGACCGAGAGAGATCAGGCATGTCCAGCAATGTGTCCGATGGGCCCTAGAATATGGGCTTAATCTGACCATTGTTGGTGGGGGTCACAGCGGCCACTGCCTTTGGCCGAGTGTTGTTTCAGTCGATATGAGTGCTTTTAACCAGGTACATGTTGTGATGGCAAAGGGTGGCGAGGAGGATTCCGCTCCTGATTCAGAACTGTTAGTTGTTGCAGAGGCCGGCTGTAAGTCTGGAGATATTGTTCATAAAGCCATGTTAGAGGGCGTCACGGTGCCTCTGGGAGCTCGCCCAAGCGTTGGGTGCGGGTTATGGCTGCAAGGGGGCATCGGACATTTGGCAAGATTTCATGGTCTCGCGTGCGACGCCATCGTCGGTGCTGTGGTCGTCAGCGTTGATTCTGGCCGGGTCTTCTGCATTGGCCATGTTCCGAGCGCACACCAGCCTACCGCTGCTGAAAGACCCAGTAACGAGAGTGACTTGCTATGGGCAATTAAAGGGGCTGGCACCAATATTGGCATCGTGATCAGTGTTACTTTCAAAGCTTGCGTGGCTTCGCCAGTTTTGATTCGAAATTGGGATGTGCCGGTAAGCCACGGCATCGAGGTACGCGAAAAGCTTAGCGATTTTAACAAATTCGCGGGAGATCTTTCCCAAGACTGTTCAGCGGACGCATATCTATACTGGGAAACTGGCCAGATGCATCTTGGAGTCACTTTATTCGACACCAGTTCGGTTGAATCTACGTGTAAGGACTCAAGGTCAAAACACATGCTACCAGAAACCGTTTTTGGCCCAGAAAAGAGTGTCAAAGTCGTGGACAGCGTTGGTTTATTTGAAGCCGATATCTATGTGTCAAAAATGCACGGCGGGCATGGGAACGGCAAAACGTCCTCTTTCAAGCGATGTTTGTTCTTGAAAAATATTGGAGCACTGAGCATTACGGACTGCTTAGTGGCGGCAATTGAGAATCGTCCGACATCGCTTTGCTACGTCCATTTACTGCAAGGCGGGGGGGCGATCCGTGAAGTGGCGGCCGATGCGACCGCTTTTGGCTGCAGGGATTGGGACTTCGCCTGTGTCATCACCGGCGTCTGGGCTCGCAGCCAAGATGGGACCAAATTTGCTCAAGCAGCCACGCAATGGGTCTATAGGGTTACCCGCGATCTCCTCCCTTTCAGTAGTGGAGTTTACGGTGCAGATCTTGGGCCAGATCCCAGAGACGCCTTGCTCGCAGCTCAGGCGTTTGGGAGGAACCGGAATCGCTTGGCTTGCCTAAAGCAAGAATCAGATCCAAAGAACGTGCTGGCATACGCCTGTCCACTTCGGAAAGTAGCGATGGAACAAACCCTGATAATCCTTGTTACGGGAGAAAACGGCGCCGGCAAGGACTACTGCGCTAGCATCTGGGCCTCCATATTCATAGCGCATAACCCTGAAGGTCTCAAGGTGCGCGCAGTCAGCATTAGCGATGCGACGAAGAGTGAGTACGCAATAGCAACAGGCGCCGATTTCAATCGCTTGCTTGAAGATCGTGCCTACAAAGAGCAGCACCGACCAGCGCTCACAAGGTTCTACCGCGAGCAAATGCAGGATCGGCCGGGGTTGCCGGAGGAACATTTCTTGGACATCGTGCGTGACGCCCAAGAAGTTGACGTATTGCTAATCACCGGAATGAGAGACGAGGCACCAGTAGCAGCCTTTTCGCATTTGGTACCCAGTAGAAAATTGCTGGAGGTCCGCGTCCAGACCATTCACGAGGCGGGGCGTCCTACAGGAGAGTCCCATCGCGATAATGATTTTGAGTGCCACTGGGAAGCTGAGAACTATAACAAATACGCCCCCAGTCTAGAAATTCATGACGGCCGTCCAACCTTCGTATTCTATAACGACCATATGGGAAGCCAAACAGCAGCAGATTTTTGTCAGAACTCTCTGCTTCCATTGATCGAAGAAGATTTTTTCCGGCTGGCCAACATGGTTCGCTCGGTACCTGACTTCCCATGCCAAGGAATTGAGTTCCGTCACGTGCTCAATATCTCCCAGCAGCCTGGCGGGCTAGCCCTTTGTACTTCTTTGCTGCAAAAGCACTTCACAAGCGATTGGACCCAGATTAAAGCCATCGCGTGTTGTGAGACTGGTGGCCTTATTTTTGCCTCGCCGTTGGCTACACAGATGGGGATACCTTTAGCCCTGATTCGCGAAGCCAGAAAGCTTCCTCCGCCCACCTTTTCGGCTGGCATGAGTAAGTCGCACATCTCGTCAGCAGCGTTTGAAAGTCCATACGAGAAGCTCCTCGAGTTGGAGAGGAACCTAATCCCCAAAGGAGCTTCAGTAGTGGTAGTTGACGACGTCCTCGCTACGGGAAAAACGCTTTGTGCGGTCCTGACTTTATTAAAGAAAGCTGGCATTGGTGCCGAGAACGTCAGCATTATCGTGGTGGCCGAGCTTCCCATTCACCGTGGCAGAAAAGCTTTGCGGGAGGCTGGATTTGGCAGGGCAAGCGTTCAAAGTCTTTTGGTTTTTGACGGTGCTTAAAAATGGATATGCTACTGTAGTCTTAGGTCTCTGATTCAGTTGAACTTCTAATACCCTGTCCGATGGGCGTTATGCCCCCACTCGTTCTCTCCTAAGTACTGGCGGCTATTGTGCCAGAGACCAGTACGTGACCCAGTAAATTCTTCTGTTGCCATCCCATGATTGTCGTTGGCTGAAACCTGGGCAGAGAGTACTATCTTGCAGTGCGCTGCTGCTTTCCAACCCTCTTCAAATAATATTGCCAGCTTCGAGTAGCTTTGTAATACTGCCCCTTGAGGAGTGAAGGAGGTCATGATAGAGCACAAGGAATACCACGCAATTTCCCCTTGGCGTATAGGTTCAGCTATTAATGTGCTATATTAGTTCACAAGTATGATCGGTCCTATTAGAAATGATAGGGGAGATCCATAACCCCAGTGAAAAACTGTTCCTCATTGCACGGCGTCTTTGAAACCCTCGAAAACTCCCACACCTACCTACTGCGGAGGGGAAAATGGCCCACAATAGGGAAATCTCTGATTGGACGATATCTTTCTAGTACACAGTCTTCACAGGATATAGCTTCGCATCTCCGATACGGAGAGAATCAACTTTCACACACTCTTCGCTTCATCTGCTTCTGCTCTCCCTTTTGGGAGGCTTCCTCTATCGTGGTGTGTGGTGGTTTGTTGGTCTGTTCGCTGACTTATCTAATCCTGCCCGCATGTCTCAGGCTTGTCGTAGAGCGCCCTGGTTCACTACATAGAAAGAATGGTTGCGATCCAGGCCAAAGAGGGAACAAAGATAGACGCAGGACAAGCAGCTGCGTTAAACGGGGACGGGTTCTTTGCGTTTGCCATTGGGTTAAACCCTGATATCCACGGCTACACTGGTAGGCACTGTAGTTGCCTTTTATAGGGGGCATGATAACCAAGTGGAGAATACTAACGATAGCTGCGACGCTGATAGGGAATTTAAAAGGAATGAAGATAGAACAAGAGCTGAAGCCGGAGCCTCCATCAAATATTGGAAGGAATCTTATGCCCATTTCGGTGGAAAATGATACAGGAGATATTGGACCCGGAATTCAGACCTCGTGGTATTGAAGCTTTGAAGATTGGCCGCATGAAATGAACCATTGAACACGCCATTGACAAGCCCAAAAAGCTTACTGAAATGGTGGAAGTCGAGGACCAGGCAATGCAGCGAAATATGCAACACCTGAAAGGAAGAATCAACACTTAACCCAATTGTTTGCGTTTTAATTTAATATCAGCTAAAGATCATTTAGTTTTCATAGTAGAAAGGGGCGAGATATGATGAATGAAAATAGTTACCCTTCCCTCTTCTAACTACCAAAAATTGTGAGGCAGAATGCCCTAAGTTCTAGTAATATTAGTGATGCATTATTGAAACAAAGATGATGTATGATACCAATTGCAGCCTAGAAGCACCGACATAAGCGGAATTAGGAGAGTCCTAATCCACGGCCGGAAAGAAAGGACTAGCACACTGTTTTTTCAGCAAACCTGAATGATGTTTAAGGTCTATTTCATTAGTATTCAGTTCCAAAGAAATTTTGTGCTAGCAAACTGTGTATTGTTTAGTGCTGGAACTGCCGTACTCGCATGGTAGATCTGTCCAGGATAGAGACCTAGAGAAGAGGAACCCCTCGAGGGTGCTTTTTGATTACGACTAAACATTATGAACGAATACTAAGAAGTCAAGCTCTCCTGGCATTATGCTGATGTATGGTAGGGTCGCGCAACCTTGGGTCTATTTGTGTGGGTGTCTGAGAAGGCGTTTGGCAGGGGACTATAAAATTTGTGTATAGTCACCTCAGGGTCCGCCATGGTCGTGATAAGCTCCTCCACAGAAATTCATACTCCGCTGAACCGTGGTCATCATAGAAGATGCTGAACCATGGCCAGAATGGCAATAATTGGCTAGAGACGTCTGATGCTGACATTGCCGTCATAAGCGCCGCTGTGTCCAGTGCTGCACGTGGTTGTGAGAGCTATCCCTGAATCAGTAGTAAATGCACATTACGGTCATCGTCTGTTTCAAAATCTTCAGTACGGTATCAGAACATTACTTAAGACACTGGGATAGCGATACCTACTATTTAATTCGCAGTTCATGCAGGAGGCCACTCATGCAGGAGGCCACCCATGCGGGAGGCCACCCATGCGGGAGGCCACCCATGTGGGAGGCCCCCTATGCGGGAAGCTATTCTTGTGGGTGGGCATTCGTGCGCTAATAATAAAGTGTAACAGTCAGGATTCCTCCAATCAGTGGCACTTTAATGTAAAGCAACATTTGTTGCTTCTAGACAGTATCCCGAATAGAGGCTTGTTCTCTATTGATCTTGTTGATCAAAGCTTACGAGCCTGTGATCACAGCCCTTCCGACACAGCTCTATATTATACTCACCGCAATTGCATCTTAATTGACCGGAGGGTACTTAATACAGTGCCCGGTTATAAGAGTAAGTCATTGGAATCATACTAGGGAAATATTTCTCGATATAACAACTCCAAAATGTCCTCATCTATGTGTCATGAGAATCGACTTGGTATGTCTCCGAGGAAGCATACTGTTCTTGCTGCCACCAACTATCAAGAAATATCAGAGAAAAATCTAACGAATCCAAGATCAAGATTTGACATATCATTTGAGTTTGCTGAAAATTGGCAACTCAGATGATGAATGTGATGAAGCCCTTCTCGCCCCCATTTTGACAAGTGCAGTGCTCAAACAACCTGCACTCGCTCCATTGCAATATGGGTTTCTGGGGGGTGTAAGAGAGATCGAGATAGCTCATCAAATTGATACAGAGACTAAACAACCGAAAGACGACCCCCGGTTGTTTTTCAATGTCTCATCTCCCTCTAGCGTGTTTATCTGTGGGTCCCAGGGCTCTGGAAAAAGTCACACACTGTCCTGTCTACTCGAAGGATGTTTGATCCCCTCCAGAGCTGGGAAGCTTTTAAATCCACTCACAGCTGTTGTCTTTCATTACGATACATTCATCTGTGATAATGGTGGCTCACCCTGTGAAGCTGCTTTCCTGGCGTCTCATCCAAGCATCAAGGTCAGAGTCCTCTGCGCTCCAACAAATCTCCGGACTATACAGGTAAGGTGAGCATAAACGCTATTTTTATCATCACTCATAATGCCACAGGGAACCTATTCAAGATTCAACATCAAAGTGGAGCCTTTACAGATAGACCAGTCCGATCTAAACACAAAACGTATGTTGGATCTTATGGCAGTCGATCGCGATAATGGTGTGGTTCCATTATACTTGCATACGGTACAGCGAATCTTGCGGGAAATGCGGCTGTTGCAGCAAAGTGCGGGATCCCAATTTGACTATCAAGATTTCAAGAGCCGAGTCCTTAGTTCAGGACTTCTGGCGGGTCAACTTGAGCCTTTGAAGCAGAGGCTGGATACCCTTGAAAGCTTCATGGTACCCCTACAAGCAGGCGCAAGCTACCAAATGAAAGGAAAATCTAAAAAAAGCAAGGCTGGCTCCAGCTGGATCCCAAAGGTAATTTTCTTTAGCACTTTCCCAGTTGCGTCAAAAGCTCATGGCATCAGGTCTCGCAATTGACAATTGTTGACCTTTCGTGTCCGTGCATCTCACCCGACACGGCCTGCAGCCTCTTCAACGTCTGTTTTGGAATTTTCATGGAGCAGGAAACCAAGATTGGTAGGATCGTAGCGCTTGATGAGGCCCATAAGGTGCGATTTACCACTGACATCGGAATGACATTGACATTAATTGGCTTCCAGTACATGAAGGATTCCGTCGAAGCACAGGGATTTACCGATACTCTCCTCTCAACCGTTCGATTACAACGTCACCTCGGAGCCCGCATCTTGGTATCGACACAAGAGCCAACAATCTCCAGTGACCTTCTAAGTCTGTGCTCCGTCGCTATTGTCCATCGGTTCTCATCGCCTGCATGGGCACACACACTGCAAGCTCATGTGGCTGCGGTAGCCTTGAATTTGCAACCAGCAAAGGAGAAACAGGCAGATTCTGAGCAAGGAGCCCTCGGAATTCCCACAAAGCTATCTATCTTCCACAGAATTGTAAACCTACAAGTGGGTGAGGCGTTGCTCTTCTCTCCTAGTGCTATGGTCGGTGTTACGCCTAACCCAACTGATTCTCCTGGCATGATCAAGCTAGGTTCGGGTTATATGACAATCAAAATAAGAGACAGGCTTACAGAGGATGGTGGTAGAAGTGTTTTATCCTCTTAGATACAGTCGAAAGTTCTCATACAGATGGCGGACCAGGTTCCTGTCAACGCTTATATAATGTCGTAGGTATTTAGTCTGGAAATAAACTTTCTAGAACACCGATTACAAATGTTGCATTGATAGACTTATGCAACAGGTATGCGTGGTTCTTCGGCAGATTCCTATATAACTCCCGGTGTAAGTAGCTGGTAGTACGTTGTCGACCTTTCAATAGGGACCACCCTTGGTGGATGATTTCATTCTTGCTTCTACTGGACGTAGATGTCCCGACGAATGAGTGCTCTCTTTCCTTGTGAGAAGCGGGCGGAAAGGATGGGTTTTGCCTAGGCTGGCGGCGTTCTTGGCTAGCTGGTCCACAGCATCCTTTCCAGGGTCGTCAGAATGGCTTGGCACCCATTGGAGGCGGAGGGAGATTCCCTCCATTAGAACCTCAGTGGCAGCTTGGAGGATCGCGTGGACGATCCGTTATCCTGATCTGTTTCGCGCACTCTCCGTTGTCTGCAGCGATGATCTGCTGTCGCACGGGATTGTTGCTGTCTGACGTTGGTCTGCGGTAATTGAGTGTTCATAGGCCACCTTGAACACTACGCCAATTGCATGAAAGACGCCTATAAGCTCCGCCACATGGACCGACCAGTGGTCCATCGGTACCACCTGGACCTGTTGGGATTCGGCGATCTCCAGGTTGTCGTCGAGCGCCACAACGGCGGCCCGAGGGTAGCCCTCACGTCTCGAGGCGTCCGAGTAGACGACGATGTCAGGCGTGGACCGCGTGGTCTCGGCCCGATCTCTTGCCGTTTCTCGGTCTGTCCCGACCTCAATCTCCGCGAAGGCCTCGGCTCGCCACGGTAACCTAATCAGGCTTTGATGGAACTGACAAGCATAGTTTCGGCAAACATTCGCAATGAATCTTGCAGCTTTTGCGAGTCTCAATTAGTTGGAGAGGGATGAAATTGTGGAAAGTGCTTCTGCGGTACTTTCGTGCTATGTGCACCTAGAGGAGCTGAATTCCCTTCCCTTAGTAGCTGCCTAGTTAGCTCTTGAAGATTCAGTTATTGGGAAAAGATTCATTTATTGGAATAATCTACTTCTACTATCCTTCTCTGATTCAACAACGATTTAATATTGTATTCAGTTTTCCTTACCTGACCAACAGGCCGCTCCACTGCAAGTAGCACCTTAGCAGTGATCGCAAGAGGGAGCAGCGAGCTTTTATCTAATTCTAGTGAATAGTGCTAAACCTAAGAAATCTCTTCTAGAGGGTAACCAAGCCTCTCTCGATTGCAAGACTTTATATCGTGGAGATATTGTTAACATAGACACTAGATATACGTAGCATCTCGCCCAGCAACATTTCTAACATCCGGTGGCTTAATAATAATTGGTTTGTTGTCGTATACTATTAGCTATATATACGAGGGACTATACATGATAAGACCTTTAATAACTTATAATCGATTATAATATAATCTCTATTATATTAGATTTCTATTCTATAATTTGGAATACGCTACTATTTATCACGCTATATTTCCACTTTATCTCTTGGCTTAGATTTACTATTCAATTATCCTTTATAGGGATCTTAATAGGTACCTATCTTCCTATAGCTAGGCTCCCTTTATTATTTTTTCTATATCGATTACTCTTCTCTAGAGACGCTGGACTGTATCTAACTTTTCTTTTTAAGATTATACTTCTCGAAGTATTTAAGTTCCTACTCCTAGTCTACTAGGGTTATATTTGAAACTTGTGTCGTCTGGTACTACAGGACAAGGTGGGTTTTGTTTCCACTGTTGTGAGATGATTTGCTAAGGAAGAATGAAGCATCTTCTGCATGGGCAGTGATTTCTTCTGGAATGAGTGTAATGCCCCTCTTAATGGCTCTGACTAGTGAAGCGTGTTATTTATACGAATCATAGGTTATCCAGAATATATTAAATCGTCGAGATGCTATCTTTGCCGCTTCGGAGTACCTCGCAGACAGACTTGCGCACTATAAATTGATTGATGCAAACTATAGAAACCATGACGTCGGAAGTGATCCGACGTCGGAATTGACTTGATGTGGCAATTTGAGATACTTACATAAACTTGCCTGATTAATATTGACTTAGATTGTTAATGTCTGGATCGTATATTCTCATTTGGAGAAAAGGGGTTTTCAGAGCTTCAGCAGAGGATTGGTACAGGCTGCTGACAAAGAATCTTTCCTGAAAGTTGCTTTCACATGTAGAACTTTTTGCCCCCCAAGAGAGCACAAAGACAGATTTCGGGGGGAAGATCGCCCTAAGTCCTATTGATGTCCTTTTTGGGTAAAGGTGTTATGGCTAGAGGTCAAGTAGGAGTACCAGGGGATCGCTGCTTTGATGCTGTCTTTGTGCGCAGCACCAAACGAGCAAAATTGACCAAGCGATGATCCAATCATCCTTGAGATCTGGCTTTGAAGCTACCTAGAAAATTCTGGAGCCATGTAATCCCTAAATCCGAAGTGCCAAGCTGAATAGTATTTTAACAACGCCTCTACCTGCCTGCTATTCCGACGGTGGTCGCAATATACCAAAGCCTTCTTATCTATATACACACACGAAACGAATACAGTTCATTTGAGAATATTATTGATATGAAGTTCTTGTCCACTATGAAAATCCTCCAAATTACCACCTTTCTAACCTTATTCACCCTGCTTTGGAGCGCGACGGCGGGGCCGCTTGTTGCCCGCGAGACCGACCACCTTCCTGCATGCATTCATAAATGGAATTTCAAGCCAATTAACTGTGCATAAAAGGGTCTCAAGAGGAGAACTGAATAAATGTGAGAGCCATGTCGACATTGTTTATCAGGTCTCACAGCGCTAACATGCCAAGAACAGGAAGAGACCTTATCAACACGTCAACTTAATTTGGAATATTTATCATACGGAGAAAAAGGCCGTCTTCAAAGAGCCGAGGCAAATTAAGGAGATATATAATACACAAATTTGAGTCATCTCCGACCAATATTGGATCCATGGCTCTGGATATTAATTCATGGTCCTTAGCTGCTTCATGTTCAGTTTTACTTGAAAGTCTTCAGTAATTTTTGAACTCAGTTTGAGCCATGTATGACACAGCTTAGGACTTATTATGGTAGTACTGTATCAATTTATCGAAATTCTCAGATTTGTTCGATAGATCTGGCGATCTAGCAAGATTGTCTGGCTGGTTTCCGATTTTCCACCAGTCCCATGTTGCCGCTTCTCTTCATTCTTCCTGAGTCTAGCACAGACTTCATTGTTTGCTGGGGGAGCGAATATTCCACCCAATATGAGCTAGATATGGACAGGTTGGTTGGGTAATGAAGCTAGCAACGTACTTGAACGGAATTGAAATAATTCTTATATACGGACTAGAGTCTAGTCATCTATATATCGATCTATTTACAGCTCAAAAAGCTTGAGTATCCAAACGTATGTCATGTAGTGGAATTTAGATATCCGCCAACAAGCTCGCACACCTCTGGGCCGAGTCTTGTGTACTCTTGAACGTAAATTTAGCCTCGTTGCCAGAGCCAATATGAGCAAGAGTGGGGCCTAGATCAGAATTAAAGGGTTATTCTTAGGTGAATGAATATACAAGACGCACCATGAGGGTTATAGGTTGGCCACCCTTGCCTTTTCAATCCATTCTGGGGATCTGCGATAAATGCCGCCCATGCAGACCGCACCTTGGTTTTCAATTGGCTCTGTGCCTTTGACTCAGCAATACCAGTAATCTCAGAAGACTGTCCGTATATCATGTTTAGCTCAGAGCCGTGGTAAGCACCGCTAGTTGGGTAAAGCCGAGTGTTCAGCCAATCTGCGTCGTACTGAAATCGCCAGGCGGGAGTGTGTTGACGCCTTCGGTCCGCTGCTTCAAGATTAGATGGACAGAAGAAAGTTTCCATATTGAAGTCATCCCATTGCTGGTCGGTCAATATGTTGCCTGAAGCGTAAGCAGAAATTTTGTAGAAGCCTGCTTCATTCTCGTTATGGCCAACCAAGTAAGGCTGTGTCTGGGATTAGCAGCTTTCCAAAAAAAGTCCGTAAGGGTTGACTCACAATGCGAGCAAATTTCCCCTGCGAGGAGAGTGTTTTATAATTATCAAAAACAGTCACATTATCGACAGTAGGCTGGAAGGCTGGGTTTTTCCGCGCAGGGTTTGTGGTGGGAACCTTGACAGCGCTAGCAGCCGCGAGGATGGCGTTCGCCTTCTGCTCTCTCATGCAGGGCAGAACATCCCCTGAAGACCCACATCCTAAACTTTCGGAAACAGTATACCAATGCTTGGCTGCGAATGTTTGATTGTTTGTCCCAAAGCTGAGAGCTGTTCCAGAGTGTGAGATGAATCCTGCCACCAATGGATCGGATGGATACGCATATGCCCAATAATCGACAGATGCACTACCACAAGACTGGCCAGAGATCGTGATGCGCTTAGGATCACCTCCAAATCCCCGGATGTTCTCCTTCACCCATTCGACAGCAAGACGTTGGTCCAGAAGCCCAGGATTAGGGGGATGGCCTGGCAAACCAGGAAATCCGAAGATGTTCATGCGATAATTAACGGTCACCACTAGTACATCTTCTGCCTCCGCGAACTCACCCCCGTAGTAGAAGGCCGTGTCAGTTGTGCCGCTTGTCCATCCTGTTCAAATTTAGAACCAACCAAAGATTCTTTGGAGGGATTTGCAGAAAACATACTGCCCCCGTAAAAATGGACGTAAACCGGCTTCAGAGCCTTATTCTGCTTAGGTTTCGACCAGATATTCAGCGTTAAGCAGTCTTCACTTTGAGTGTTATTATTAATGGCTGCGAATGCCTCGAAGACGCTGTCGAACTGCTGCGTTTTGTCCGGGTAGTCGACCAGACTAGACACTGAGTACATGCAATCCCTGTATTCCGGTCAATTGGCGAAGGACGTGTCAGATTATTGCATGAGGCTTACTTTCCCTAAGATAAAACGTTAAGATCTGCTTTTATAAGAGTAGCAAATTTTGAGCTCATACATAATCCGCTGCAACCTGAAAGCCCGACTGAGTGTAAGGTTGGGGTGGCGCAAACCGCAGATCGCCTACCGGGGGCTGCGCGTAAGGAATCCCGAGCCATTCAACGACCCCGGGATTCTTCGAGGACTCATGCCCACGGATCCGTCCACTGGTTGCGAGTCGCACCTCTTGTGCAGAAGCAACGGCTAAGAGTGCGAACACAATTGACTTCATCTTGCATGGAACACAGATAAAGAAAAGGAAAGTTTATTAGGAGTGCACTGCAAGTATTTTAAATAGCGCGTGCAGTCATACAATCGAAGTGGGCCCTCGCATGTCTTGGCAAATCCTGGTCAATTCCACACATAATCGTAATGTTGCAATATGTTCGTCGTTTCATGTTCATAAACTTTGATTTCGCCCCCACGTTTACGCCTCTCAAGATCGAGATCCAAACCAACGAATCGACGAAGTGATCCTTGGCCTCTCGTTAGCTTGATTATAGAGAAAGAGGCGCTCGTTATTGTTTCTATGGCCTAATGATACATACAGGTTTTCCACTTCCTTCATGAATCTTGCCTTTTGTACAAAGATGTGAAATATGGTGTTTTACGGCCAGACAGTGGACGATATTCCCGATAGGGGTTATGTCCTCTTCATCATAGCGCTGGTGATGGTTCTCATTGCTGCGATATTTGTGGGGATTCGGCTCACGACTCGGATTTACACGACACAGCTTGGCTGGGATGATCTTTTCTTGACCATCGGCCTTGTGGCCTCGGTGCTGACAACGGCAACAATCAATTTGGGCAAGTGATGTCTCTGTTCCGAAAGCTCGTGAATTGGTCAATTAACTGGACCTCCTAGCGGTGGTACATGGCTATGGAAGACACCAGACGGACCTAGGAGAGAGCCGGAATGCAGCCTATATGGTATGTGATCAATAATTTCACCTCGATCAAATTCTCACATATCATCAGTGGTTTTTTATTGCCCAGACTCCCTACAAACTTGCCCTCGGTTCCACCAAAGCGTCAATTGTCCTTCTTTATCTACGGATCTTCATCACACAAACCTTTCAACGCGTGGGAAAGGTGTACCTTGGAGTTATCGGTGTATGGACAGTTGCCTCGGTCCTTGTCACTATTCTTCAATGCATACCTATCCAGGCATCGTGGGATAAGAAAATTGTCAACAAGGCCTGTGTGGATAAAAACGCATGGTGGTATGCGTTTGCAACAATCAATACTGCCACCGATTTCTTGATCGCAATCCTCCCAATACAGCCAATTCTCCATCTGAACCTTGCTAAACGTGATAAGCTGGGATTATTGTTTGTTTTTGGCGTTGGAGCCTTGTAAGCTCAAAAACCCTCCCACTGATAGTGATTATCACTCTAATTGTTGTGTTGAACAATAGTGTCTGCATAACTAGTATCCTTCGCACTGTTGCGGTATCCCAGACTTCGACCGGGTTGGATCAAAGCTGTGAGTTTATCGAAAATAATCGAGATGAGAAATTTGACAAAAATCATTGACTCAATACTTGATAACAGGGGACTTTATTCCTCGCTCAGTGTGGACTCTGGTCGAATGTAATATGGGAATTATCTGCGCCTGTCTCCCTATGATGCGTCGTCCCCTGAGTTACCTATTCCCCAGCCTTTTCAGAGGGACCACGAAGGATGTATCGGACAGGTCAAGATATCCCCCCATTGAACTCACAAATGCTAATCACTTGCGACGCTTAAGAGCAAGCCAGAGCCAGGAAGAGATACTCTGCGATATTAGGGCTGAGAATACTCCAAGTGAAGGCCAGGATGCCTACATCTCTGTGACTACGGATATTCAGCAAAGCGTTGTCAAGTTACCAGATGGTGGGGAACTGAAAATCATAGATACCTTGAAAGAATAAATTCTTGGAACCGGCCTCCTTTTCGATTGCAACGTTCTGATCCTGATTAAATTCTATTGTAATTGGCCCCCAAAGTCTACATCAATCCTTCTGATGAGAAGCCAATCATAGATTTTGTTGAGGCGATAGTCGAAATTCTTGCCTAGTATGGAAGTTCCGTGCATCGGAGCAATCGGGAAAAATTCCTAAAAAGGCCTGCGCAGAGAGGCCTAGAAAACAAACTTGGCAGCATCGACCTCCGTATTACCTATAAGGGGAGGAAAAGGATGGTTCAAATTCACGGGATGTACAAACTACCCCAGGCGTCCTCCGCTAATCAGTAATATTTAGCATTTGCTTTTGAAAACTTCACACCGAGACCAGGGGCACCAAAAATCATTGAAGGACAGTCTCGGAGCTGCTGATGAGTGCCAAGAGGGACTGGGCTCATGTCACACGATGTTGCGAACCCTGATAGATTATCTGGTCTCGCTTTTCATTAGAAGTAAAAGGAAACGCAGACCGAATCAGATATTTCTCTGTCTTATCTCTCAATCCGGAAACTCTTAATTTGATAAGTCGTAAAAAGTCAAGCCGAAAGAAGCGCACCATCAACAGGATCCATTCAGGATCGCAAAAATGAGTTCCCTCGACGCTATTCGTGGACGGCATTCCAATGTGCCTTTCGTTGATTACTCTACATGCAAAAGTTGGCAAAGCTATTGGCGGAGCTGTTTGTGCAAGCATATACAACAGCTTTCAGTCTGCATTTGCAAGTAAATTGCAGGCAGGTATGAAATCCCAGGCCGGGACGATATCATTTGGAAGAATTACCTGCCAGCCGAACTACACTGTCAGTATACCGGCTCGCGAAGCTGCTGCATACGCGCGGGGGTGGACACAGACAGAATTGCATTAGATCCAAATGTAATATTGTCTTTGAATTCCCTATCAATGCTCATACATTTTATTCCAATAGCAATTACCCATCTAGTCTATATATCTATACAACCATATCTCTCTGTCAAAAAGGTTTCATCTGGAGATGTCGAGTGACAACTCCAAGACCAGGCGAATTAAAAGCTAATAAGCCTTTTCAGTTATTGATCGTAGCGTCATCACACGTCATTAGCACAAGACCAAGCTTTAGCCCCCGAGTCTTCGTGAATTGCAACGCCAGAAACCCACAATCCCAAACCACACTGCAGAAAGTCAGATATGAGCCTAATAAAGATAAAGAAACTCTCGATGAATGTGTGATAAACTTACAATAGCACATGCAATAGCCAAAACCAAAACATTGATGATCGTCAAAAACGTCTTCCTAGCGTTTTGGAAGTACTTTCCACGGTTCATATGGAACCAAAAGATAGCAGGCAGTCCGACTGGGAATGATCGAGATTAGACTGGATTGTATCTCTTGAAAAGGGAGTGAATATGACTGAGACTTACAGCTGAACCAACTTCCAAAAAGCGCGCTCTAGTAGAAACCATTGTGTTAGCCTAAATTTGAGATCCAAGTTGCGAGTGTCTCAAAGACTTACGATAAGACTGAGCAAATCGTTGAATACCGGAATCGACTCCGCCACAACCCATGAAATGACCCAGACACCCAGACAAATGGCGACCCAGGTTCCAATGGAAAGGAAACTGCGGCTATGCATCTTGTCAGATCCACGGAAAAGCCGCACGTAGATGTATTTGCATGCAACATGACCAAGAACAACTCCCGACAGAATCGTCTGTGTATAGTTAGATTTTGGCACTAAGTATGTGGTGAGATACGAGAGAACTTAAGGAACTCACAGTTGGAATGGCAAGACCCCAAGCGACCTTTTTCATGACAGGACTCAAAGACAAGATTGCCGGCGATTCCACACCGGGCCCAATGTAGCGGTAGATAATCAAGGCACTAATCAGATACAAGACCGTGTCGACAATTTGAAGCATGGCTAGTGACTTGTTGAAGGTTCGTGGATCCTCAGTCTCAGACATGAAGCCGAAGTATGCGACGTGAGCGACTAATTGACATTTGGGTTAGTTTCCTTATTTGTTGCCATAAAAACGAAGCAACGGCAGGCGATAATCATGAAATATCGCCTTCATTTAAGCGGTTCAACTTACGGTAAGCGAAAATAATGTTGGTGACCGCAAGAAAGCCTTCACGGAACCCGACATTTGTGGTGGAATAAAGCGGGATGTCGCCTTTGCTCTCGACACCCGCGCTGACCATGGTCACCACCGTCGCGATGAAAACGCTTAGGAAAGCTTGAGAGAGATTAACTCTGTGATCCAAAAGATCTGGGCGTCCATATCAAACAAATGAAACCACTCACAAATGACAGACATCAAGTAAACCTTGTCCATAGTCCGGGGCAAAGCACCAAGGAAGCAGATAATCAGTCCAACCACACCAAAAACGAGAGTGCATGTGCCGTGGTCGGTCAGCACATTCATCAAGATATTAAACATTAAAATGTTACTGGCCATGAGAAAAATCAAGAGCAGCAACTGGCCGATTCCCAGTAACTCGCGACCGAAACGGCCCATCAGGAGCTCGCCGGCGTCTCCCATGCTGTGAATTTGGGGATGACGGAGCTTGTACTGGCCAATTTCGTATCCCGTATACCACGAGAGGGCAGAGATGAACACAATCATGATTGCAGCGCTGTGTCTCAATGTTAGCCACGACACCTCACAAATTAAAGTTTCTGAAAGTCAAAATTGACATACGGTGCCATTCCCAAGGTGGCCACAGCAGACGGAAGAGACAGAATGCCGACTGAGACGTTCTCCGCAATCATGACTGGAAACCTGTGTTAGAAGTAATTGTTTCGATTGCATTGCAATTAGAATCTAAGACTCACGCATTCCACAGTGCCTAGTGTTCTATGATTAGCGTTCTCCATAAACTAGTTTATGTCCCCTGGCAAGGAAGAGCCATTGACTTACCACCACTTCATGGTACGGTACTTGACCTCAGCCTTGTCCTCATTTCCAAAAGGCTCCAGATCGGCTGCTGATAGCTCATTGTCGCCATCTTTCTGAAGAGACTCATCGGTGACCCTCTTTGCCTCAACGGCATATGACTCTTCGTCACTCATGGCGGGCAAAGTTTGGTTCTGCTCGGGATTTCTTCGGGGCGAAATATTGGCGAATTGCAGCCCGCGGGGAATCTACTCAAGACAACTATGCCAGCATTGATCAGTTAGACATATGATTCAGTAGTCAGGCTCTCTTTGAGAATTTGCATGCAATTGTACCCCAGCCAGCCAAGGAAAAATCTGAAAGCCCTCTGGGGAATTGAGTGGAGCCCGGATTTTCCTCGTACCGCCTACCGCGTGCCGAATGAGTTGATGGATTGTCGTCGGGCGATGCCGAAGCCGGCGAAATCTCTTCTCCGCGGCTTTGCCGATCGCCAAATCTGAAATTTTGCCCGGGTTGCCGATGGTGACGCGCGAGACGAGTGATGAACGATTGTTGGACGAGTGTTGAATCTGCAATCTCGAAAGCCGGAAAAGAAATCTAACCCAACAGACAACTTCATGTTGTTTTGTCGTGTGTCGCTGTTGACTATTTCGTCAATGTCGGATCGGGAAACTACCATGAATTCTTCGTCTTTTCCGCTTGTTTCCCGATGGAACAATTTATGAACACATTTACGAGCACGGCCCATTCAGCAGTCCAAAATTCCATACAAAAACTGTCTCAGTGGGTTTGAAATACCGAGCTCTAGGATTTTCACTCTGAAATTATTAGAAAAAGTACACGAAAAGTATATCATTAGCCGCTGACAACTATGGGTTCACCCTCAAACAATTCCATAAACGAGGTGTGATAAATAGTTGCCAGCTCAACATCAATGATTCCGAGGGAGCCTGAACGAGGAATTATTCTAACAACATCAGAGACAATGAGCCTTCAATGAAAAAAAAAAAAAAAAAAAAAAAAACAAAACAAAACAAAACAAGCGAACATCTTGGCTTTGAGATCTGTTGTCGAACTTCAATCGAAATATCTGCCAAGCTATTCGTTTCTCACCTCCTTCTTCCATGCTCTTCCCATCTGTAGGGTGATTCAGTTGCAATATCGAAGAAAAGTATCAGAAGCCGTTTTATCGGTCAGGAAGTAAGTGAAGCAGGGGACAATGCGGCTGGTTATAGTAAATTTCAACCACCATCGCCCATCCCCCCGGGGGGAGGAGGACGGGCCGCCACGAAGCGAGAGAGGAGAGCTGAAGACTGACGACTTGCTTGATCGGACTAAGATCAACATCTTCTGCTTGAATTCGTGTCTTCCCCGGCATTGCCACCCGCAAAAATCCCCGATCGAGAGAGTCTTAAAGGCTGTGGGCCTTGTGAGAAGAGACGATATCTAGTGAGATTTGTAGGAAGATCTAAGCTAAGTCTTCCTGCTTCTCAGTACTCACATTATTCGAGCGCAACTTTGGCAGGCGGGAGTGAAAGAGGATGGATATAGAGAAGAGTTTGCCGCCTCCCTGTGAAGCAACCTTTACTTTGTGTTTACCACCCTTAGCGGAGAATTATGGGCCCGACACAGACTCATTTGGATGTTTGTAAATTTAAACTAGGGTCGCTGTCTCAATGTGGCCTCAACGATTGGCTGTCAGGCCATCCTCATCGCTTAATCATTGCCGTAGGCCTCTTCGAAAACCCTTGATCCGACCAGGCGAACAGGATGCAAGTTTGCAGTGACCTTAAAAAAGAACAGAAAAGCAAAACCCTCATTCAGTGGCTTCTCTTCCGAAGAGGCTCCATGAGCATATTGAGGCCCAAAATTCAAAAACTAGTTCAAGTGCAGATTGTGGTCATCAAATCGTCAGTTTTCAGCTCAGTTCGCTTCAAATCCAGTCTCCTAGAGTTTCTCAGATTGAGTCAAGGGTATGCCTGTTATATGGGGATTTACATGCTGAAAGACATTTGTCATGCTGGAGGGTGGTAATAAAAAACAGTGTAAAAACAGTGTTTCGGGAGAGCTGGGGAATGACGGGAAGAAAATAAGGTAAGGCTGAGTGAGGTAGGAAATAACATTTCAGGCAGAAATCAGGCAATACCTTCTTTACCATCCTACTGAGCGCTTACTAGGATGTCAATATAGTAGGATACGCCGGTCTAATAAACGTTTATGTCAAGATTATGTCTATTTCAAGAAAATCTCAAGATCGATCGGTACATTGATTTCTACTGGGCCGAATGCCGCCGGTTCTATTGCATTGATGACCCACACCTGGGCAACGACCCGAAGGACAAGATTGCCATCGGCGGCCTTAAACGTCCGTTGTTCCCCTACCAGGCCTTTGCCGTCTGGTGGATGCTCCACGCCGAGGCCATAACCGGCACAGGAGGCCTCGAGGCCGATGAAATGGGCTTAGGGAAGACACTCATCGCGCAAGCATCGGTGGTTGTGAGCCGGTGGATCACTCTAGCTTGGAAGTCCGTCAACAAGTCTCCAGCATCTCATCTTCCGAAAAACAACAACACAGACCCGACCCTGCGCTGCCCGAAAAAGAATGACTACCCAATCTCCTGTCCGTGTGAGTTAAGGAGCCCAACCAGAAACCTGAAACCGAGCCCGGGACCTCAACTTCTGATAGTCCCGTCCTCACTCTTGGCTCACTGGATCAAAGAGTGGGATTTGAATGTCGATAACAAGGCCGTCGGTCTGGATCTCAAACTGCTGATCGGATACTGAGCCTCTGAACCATTCATACGTGCGTCGCCGTATCGGGTGGTCAGCAACCTTAGTGAGCCGGAGAAGGAGCTCCTCCGATATGAGGAGGCTAATCTTTGGGGGGATGCAATTGCATTTATGGTAATTATTCCCCGCAGTACCGTGTTCTCGCTCCGGTGTCTTATCCCAATACACTGCTAGTGGCTTCAAAATATGATCGTGAAAGGAGCGTGGTGTGGTCAGAATGACAGCCCGGGTAGCCTCTTCACGAGGAGTTGGGTGCGCATTTTTGAGGCTGTCAAGCATTGCTTTGTCTTCCGCAGAGAGCGTCGTCTTGGTCTGCGCTGCATATTTCAAACAGCCGAAGATTAGCCTCCTCATATCGGAGGAGCTCCTTCTCCGGCTCACTAAGGTTGCTGACCACCCGATACGGCGACGCACGTATGAATGGTTCAGAGGCTCAGTATCCGATCAGCAGTTTGAGATCCAGACCGACGGCCTTGTTATCGACATTCAAATCCCACTCTTTGATCCAGTGAGCCAATCGGCCATAAATGGGAACTGATGGCACATAGTCCAGAGTATACAGCGGAAAGATGGGCATCCTAGAGATAGTATCCAGATATAGTCTTGGTAAGGACAGAAGCTATACATCCGGAGCCCAGTCGAGACATTTGGAAAGCTTGATATATGATACTCCAAGACCGCGGGGAGCCTGTTGACCTCTAGTTATAAGCTTTATTTTCCCGCTGTCTTATTGCCATCAAAAACTTTACTTACCTGGCGACAACTTGGGGTTTCTCAATCACACGAAGTCCCCAAAAAGGTCTATATGGGCTCTTGTAGGTCTTATGGAAGTTGGCAAAGTAGAGAGGCATATAGGTGTGTATGTGTTCATGTGCAGACAGGGAGTCTCATGAGGAAGACTGATAATCACTGGCAAAAAGAGGATATATCTCCAAGCTTATAATCCATCTAAAATTTCCATATTAGCAAATCACGCCCTGGGTTGTTTCACCATTTCAACAAGTAATGAGTGAGGCCTTACCACAAAGCTCCTTCCATCAATTATTTCTAGACCGACTGCCGATGTGTCCGTCGCTTTTGTCATGATAGAGGTATCCGATAAGCCGAGTAGTTTTTCGTCTGCACAGGATGTAATAACTGATATATGGGGAACGACAATAGCCCGTGGGCTACTTTCAGCGGAGCTGGGTCGACCGGCACTCGATCCGAGAAGATGTCTCCTTGTGTCTTGAAGTCATGGGGCCATTTCTGGCCTCTTCCCTTGTTTGGGACTTGGCCGCATATGATTTCCACCCATCAGTGAGAGCGACCTTCGCTGGCAGGAGGTTGAAGAACCAGCTGTTCCCGAAGAGGGGTTTCTCGAAAATTGGTATATCCTGCGTGAAGTCCTTTTTTTTCCGCTATAATCAGTCCTTTCGGATTCATTCTCTCGAGAGGCATCCCTGGGACCCCAAAGGGAGTCCTGGAGCTTCTTTTCACTATCGCCACAGTCGTCGTCTTGTTTCCTGATCATTCCCATGGGTGTCTGAAAACATGCCGACGGATGTATTAAGGGATGATCCCTTGATCGTTAGGAACGAAGTGCAGTATATGTAATATGTATATCAGGTTATAGAAAAGAGAGAAGGAGGATTGGGGGTGGGGGTTGGGGGTTGAAGAATAATTATATGGTGAAGAGAAGAAACCATCTCTGATTTTTTTTTTGGCTAAAGCTGCAATTTATAGCAGATGATCATGTGGCTTGATGGCAAACGCCGTTTGTCATTAGGCGAGTGCAACATTCTAGGCTCCTCAAGATGCCAACAGCTACAAAGAGCCTTGGCATTCAATATAGTAGATCGAAACGAAAAGAGACATTTTCTTCTACATTTATAAAGCGACTCCGACAAAAGTCTCTTTATTCAGAACAGCCGCTCCCCGCCTTCAAGATCATGTCCCTCCTCCATCTCCTTCACCCTCTCACTTCGGCTATGGACCAGATCTTGACCTGCCTGCAAGAGCACCTCATGATCCACCAACTCACTCAACCCCAAACACTTCGCCACAAAAGTGAAAACCTTCCTCTCAACCTCCGGCGCATGCTGCGTCAAGCCGTGGTCATCCCCAGGGAACAGCCGCATCTCGCGGTCCCCACCAGGGCCATACTGGTTGAACAGTGTTTTGGAACACGATGGCGCCAGGACATGATCTGCTTCTCCATGGAGTAGCAGCAACGGTCGCGGCGCGAGCGCAAAAATACCCTCCGTCCGCGCAGTCTGCGACGCTATCGTCGCCACACCGCAGACGCGGTCTGGCTCGCTGGCGGCGACGGTGAAACAGGGGCTCCCGCCGAAGGACCAGCCCACGACGACAAAGCGTGTCGCGGCGAAGTGCTGGGCGAGGTAGTCGAAGGTAGCTTTCATGTCTGCGACGCAGTAGCCTGTCTGGGCGGGTTGGCGGTAATCGAGACGAATGCAGGGGAGGGAGAGGAGCAACGCGAGTTTGTCGGCGAGCGAAGGGTAGATTCCTGCAGGACCGGAGACGCCGCCACCCGCACCGGACACTAGAACAACCGCGGCGCTGGGGCTGTTGGTTCGGTTGTAGCTTTGCGGAGCATGGAGGATGGCGGGGGCCTCGTGGTCAAGAGGGTCGGAGACTCGGATACAGACTGTCTGGGCGACTGAGGGCTTGATGGCGTGGCCGGCAACCTGTGGAGGGTGCAAGGGTCCTAGGTAGTGGGTGGAGTATCTCGGCGAGGCAGCGGTCATGGTGATTGGGATAGAACTCTAGACAAGATAGAAGGATAGAATAAGTCATAGACTACGAGGACCCTCCGATCAGAATTGTGAAGACAGCAATGATCCAGTGCACCCGCTAATCGCATTGGAATCCGATCCGGTAGATGGCGGAGGGGCGAATTAGTGTCAGATGGCAATGTTTGAGACACAGAGGTGGCGACCTCTCTAGGAATGCCGTGCTCAAGGGGCCCTTTGGACAAGATAAAGAAAAAGAATTCGATTGCCGTGCAGTAGGTTCTAGATACAAACCGACCATATCCATAGCGCCCCGATCCGTATAAAACACCCTGAAGCAAGAGCGGTAGAAGCCGCGAATCCGAAATGAAAGAACCAAGACAAAAAGAAGGAACCAAATAAAACGTAAAAAGAGATGGGAAAAGAAAAAAAGAGAAAACAAAACAAAACACCAGATTCAGAATCCCAGTATCTCATACAAAACTCATTAGCCGGGCATCATCATCAGTGAAACAGTCATCATGGGAAAAGAGGGTAAAGTGCGTAGGTCGTCATCAGGTCATGATCAAGGCACACTAAATTCCATTCAAAAGAATCAGGCCGTGCTCCGACGCGTTTTGCTCCGACGAAGACTCAGTTTCTTCTTAAGTTGAGTGAATGGGTTGGTGATCGGTTGGGTGTAGAAAGGGTCATTCTCAAAGTCCTTGTCGGTATATCTCTGTCGAAGATGTCAGATGGATCCAATCACGAGAAAATAAGGGACAGGGAGAGGTAGACAAGAGAATATAAGGAAGGAGAAAGGGCCCTTACATTTCCAGGCAGACGCATGAAGTTCCCGAAATCATTCATCATATTGATCCCTTCTTCGTAGTCATAGACATGGCCATCCCGGTCCGCAGTTCCGGGAGGGAAGAAGGCCGTGCCGTCAAGAGGGCGATGGCTATGCAAAGAGTCGATGATTTTATCTCGTGGGGTTGCGCGAAGGGCTTCTTCATTCGACTCCCTCACAGCCTCGAGGGGACTGTGCTGGCTGACGCGATTTCGTTCCGGGCAGACCGCATCGTAAGGCCCCTCATGATGATACGAGTAGGCAGTGACATCGTCCAACTCATCAATGATATCCGGGTTGACCAGTCGCGAAAGTCTCGAGTAGGCATGGCGCGGCCGACGTCGTCGCGAAACCGACTCGTCTCGCCGGGGCTTCGGGTTCACCGGTTGGTGTTCGGGAGCGCCGGACCACCAGAGGGACTCGATGGGGACGGTGGGGATGGATTCCGAGATGGACCGGCGGGACGGCGCATAGATTGAGGACGCCGGCGACATGTAGTAAGCATATGGGTTATTGCTGCCAAAGCTGCTATAACTCGAGCGGCGGTCCCGCGTTTGTTGCTGGTTGTATGGGTGGTGAGGGTGATGGCGCGAAGCCATCGACATACAGTCGACTGCCGCCATCGCCACAATGACAATCGATGCGAATAGTGAGATAGATGGGGAGAAACAGTAAGAAAGAGGCCCGGAGGGAGTTGGAAAAAAGACACGAGAATCGAAGGAGGGGCTGAGTCCCGAGGATCACGCGGTATATAGAGAGTGGTCGATGGAGGGGATGACCCGAAATAGAGGGTAGGTGGGGCTGAGTAGAGTATGCACAGTAGATCGTACAGAGCCGGGGCGAGATGCGGTGTGGAAAGGATGCAGGGGGATCGTAGTCGGAAGTAGGGGAAGATGAGAGTGAGGAAGTCAGAAGTAGGAATCCGAAGTAGAAGTAGGCAGTGAGGTTCCCACCGTTCCGCTGCTCCGCCGAACGAGCCCGTCCACAGCGCTTTCCATTCGGCGCTCTCGAGTGACGTGACGTGCCTCTTCGACGCCGAATCCTTATTCATCCTCCACGGGTCCGGGCTAAGCCCGATTAGGCCCGACAGACCCTTAGTTCAGCGCGCTAGAATGTTTCTCAGCGGTTGCACTAGGCCGAATCAGGCGGCGATCAGGATCCCTGGCGGAGGCGACCCCGTTGCACTGTCATGAGCGATCTCCACTGGTGACCTCATATCTCATCCGCAAAGTCGGTCCACGCTGCCATCATACTGCATTTTCGTCTCCATTTTTGCTCGCGAGTTTTCAGTGCTCGCCTCCAGGATGCCGTCAGCCCGACGATCAGTCTGACTATCGCTATCCACACCCTTCGGGCCTCTCCGCTCAGGTGCACGATTAGTCAGTCACCGCGTGGTCCGCCTCGGCTATGCGGTGCTGATTCATGATGTACATCGTTGCATCCCACTCGCTTCCGAGACTGCCTCCATCAATGACGCGGATGCCACCCGCGGGAAAAAAAAGTGTCAACCAGGTAGGATTACTCTACATTGATCTGTGATGATTCATAGGAACTGGCCCTGAAGCGCACGCCGCGGAAAAGCTTGTTCCTTGATATTTGGCTGGTTCAGGACCGATGACCCGTGCACTATCAATTAAGCTTATCGACTAGTGAGAATAGCGCGAAGAATTGCTCGCCATTACCCCTCCCCCCTCCTAAGGCCACCAGAGCCCAATACGGAGGAGACGATGATCCAGATAGTGAACATTCCTAGCATGAGTCTAAACTATTGGCAATGAGACCGACAGATCCTCGTGTAGCCCTTGCATATGCAGCCCCCGTCCTGTCTCCGGCACGCGAGCCGGGAGACCGGAGACGAAGGGGGCCCATGAACAACCGGACCAGCTGAACACGCTCACGCCCGACCCGAGAGGTCTTCTCTGCGGATTTCTCTGGAGAGCTTAATTGAGATCCTATGATCTCAGTCTCCCCTCTGGTTCTGTACCCTTGGGAGGTACCGGCAGTACCGGCCCAAAAGTGCATCCAGGGGAGCCTGGCAGGCACCAGCAGTGGCGCCAATCAGAAGGGCTCCAGACATAGTTCCGGGCCGATTGACTCAGCAGAAGCTCAACAGTTACACCACATCCAGGTCAAGTTCGGATTGAGAATCGAGATCGGACGCATGCCGTCCCTGCCATTCGCTGCCGACTCAGGACAGCGCCAAATACTGCGATCGCAAGAGGATGCGCAAACTAGATTTCCACTTGAATTCCTGTAGATGAATTTAGAGTTTTATGTGGGATTCCCTTATCGTCGAGATCATCTCTGGACGGCATACTTCCAGGTGGCGGCAGGATTCGCGGGACAACCCAGCGCATTGCGGATTCTCCAGAACCCAGAGTAGAGAGTGAAAGTATAAAATAAAATAGAGCAAAATCTGCAAAACAGTAATGGAATGAATATCAGAGGATGCACTGCGAACAAGACCTTAGTCGGTGCATCACTGACCTCAATTCCATGGATTCTTGCGCTTGTGCGGTCTGATCACGGGCGATCGCCCTCCAACTCTTGTCACCGCATTCGCGACAGTTCCCCACAAAGGGTCAATCTCAACAACACCCCATTCCCCTTCATGCCTCCATGCCCCTAGTCCAATATTCTGACTCCGAGTCCGAGGCAGACGCGCCGGAATCTCCGCCACCAGCCAAGAAACCCCGCCATGAGACCTCACGGTCGGGTTTCGCCCTGCCACCGCTCCCAGCAGCCTTCCACGATCTCTACGCCTCCAGCACACGCGTCAGTGTAAAAGATGACCCTAGCCTCCATGGAGGCCGCAAACGTGTCATCCCCCATGTAGAAGGCAATTGGCCAACTCATCTCTATGTAGAATGTGTGTGCGCCCTCGCGTTGTTTCATGGCTACCTGAACGCTAATCTTTTTTTGGCACAGGGTACCCGTCCAAGGATGAGCTGGCTCTCCTTACAGATCTCATTCCTCAGTCCAAGTCGACCTCTTGTCCGGACGCGCAAGAGGATGACAGCCCCCACGCTGTACACAGCCTCTTACAAAGCGACCTGGGCGCTCAGCTGCCACTACACATCAGCCTCTCGCGCCCCGTAGTCCTGCGCACTGAGCAGCGCGCTGCCTTTTCCGAGCTCCTCCAGGCTTCCATCCAAGACTCGCACATTTCACCGTAAGTTCTTATGTCTCAGACAACGTCTCAGTGCCCAGTGCCCAGTGCCCAGTACCTCGCATGCTGCAAGTTTCCCAGAAAAGAAACATGAAAGAATGAAAGAAATGCCCCATCTCATCTCTCTAACACCGTTCCCGACACAGATTCCATGTCACGCCGAACAGTCTCAAATGGGTGGCCAATCACGAGCGCACGCGATGGTTCCTTGTGCTGCATGTCGCACGGCCTGCTAGCGACGGTCTGAATCGGCTGCTGGAGCTATCTAACCGCGCTCTCGCTCAGTATGACCAACCGCCTCTCTACGCGACCCCGCACAAAGTCCGTCAGTCCCGGGTGTCGATGGCATCTGCCCACGGCGACATGCAGCCTGTCGCAGACTTCTCGGACTGCTTCCACATTTCGCTGGCATGGAGTCTGGTGGGGCCTAGCCTGGCCGATGCCCAGCGTGTCGCGGGTATTGACCTTGGGTCAGTACGCGGCCTACGGGTGCGTTTTGACAGTGTCAAGGCGAAGATTGGGAATCAAGTGGAGAGCATTCGGTTGCCAGTTGATGTCTGAGATGCAGCCGGCCCAGGTAGTGCTGGGATGTGAGTATGGGTGTGTTATGGCTTGTATAGATTTCCTAGATTCTAAAATAGAGCATTGGATGGGCTAGCTACTGCAACTTCCACCGGCTTCAATTGTATACCCTGAATCGAGTGTTGGTCTCAGCAGTGTCTCACCCAACTGTTGCTTGGCGAAAATCTAACACCGGCATTCAATTACCCCAAAGTATCGATGAGCGAGAAGCCGCCAAAAGGACCATGCTGAAACATCGAGAGTTGCTTGCTTGCATAAAAGCAAGAAAGGAAATCATCGCGTCTAGCTTCAAGTTGTCCAAACGCGTGATGTTACGTAAGCGGACAGTCGCGACCCGCGCCGCCAGCCGCTCAGCTTTGCATCAGCTCCCCAACACCACAATGCAGATCCCAACTGTTACCCTGGTAAGTTCTCCGCTTCGCACTCTCATTTTGAGCATTAGCTAATATGACTTCTGACCCTAGGAGGATCTGCAAGCCTTCCAAGCGGCACATTTTCCAGGCCACCAAACAGTAAATCTACCGACGGCGGAGACAGCCTTCGAAGAAGACGATGACGGACTAGGATACTACCCCGATGGGGTCAAGCGGACCTTGACTGACGAGCAGATCCGCATCTTCAGACATAGCGAGATTCACGCGCTTCTGCGTGCCAAGCAGCTCCAGGAAGACGATGCCGAGTACGAAGCTCGACGGATTATCTCCGAAGAAGGATCAAGATGCGATAACAGTCCCCGAAGCGGAGAGGCTGCAGGGAACGAAGAAAACGCGAAGGAGACCAAGGCTCAGGTTGTTCGGCGATCGTCAGTGGGAGACAGATCTCAGAAGAAGACTCGACGTGAAACGCAGGATGCGCCGTCAGAGACCCTCGACTATGAGGATAATGAGTCGCAGTCGACTCCGCAAAATCGTTCTTCGCAGCCTCGTATGCCCCCGTCAGGTCGCAGGATAGTTTCTTACGATGATTGAACTGAGAATCGGGAACATGCGATCTTTGATATGCAATTTTGGAGGAGCCGGTAAAAGGCAATCCCTGCTTTGAGCGAATGCGATACCATCTGCAGCAGACTCTCATACGAGTATCAACTCTTGGTAAGTGCGCGGTTTTTTTCTGTCTTTTCCTTTTCTGTTTGCATCCGGCTTCATATTCCTGTTTACCATGATGAAAATCTTCAAGTCATCCTTAGTCGGAATGCCATACCATCTAGCAAATGTGTAAGGCTTTGACGACTTTAATCTTCTCTCTGAAAATCTCCTTTCATATGATTTTGTTTGTCTCCAACTGTTTAAGCCAGAAGTTGACGAAATATCAGGACTGCTATCACAAGTGATATTGCAAAAAGTGTGGCCCAGCCCGGCTTCGTTGCGTTGTTTCATGTGTTCTTGTCGGTCAGGGCACAAACAACGAGGAAATACCTTGCTATCGACTGTCTGCCGTGCAAATATCGAGTACTTACCTCGTCACAGACCGCCTAAGGTCTAGATAGTGAACCAGGGCGCTCTACGGCAAGCCTGAGAATGCAGGCAGGATGAGATGGATCAACGAACAGACTAAGAAACCACTATACACCACGATGAAGGAAGCCTCCCAGAAGGGAAAGCAGAAGCAGATGAAGCGAAGAGAGCCAAAGAGTTGATTCTCTCCCTATCGGAGATGCGAAGCTATATCCTGTAAAGACTATATACTAGAAAAGATATCCTCCAATCAGAGACCTCCCTAGTGTAAGCTATTTCCCCACTGCAATATTTAGTTCTTCGCGTTAATTTACATATTATTACTTGAGACCTACTAATCGATCTTAGTTACTTAATTATTCCATAGTACAATATAAGGATACACCTAGAACTAGGAGGAACACTTAGTAGTTCTTCCGTAACTACTTCGTCGACTAACTAGGCGCCCTTCAACTATATACGTCTTCGGTCTACTCTATAGACCCGAGTTGTAAGGCCTTAGCGATTCGGCAACAGTATAGTTGCGAGATCAGATCGTCAAAAATTACGAGAGAGGTACGTTACGATAACGTATATTTTACGTTAACTAGTTAGCAGCGCGTAATATAGGCCTAAGATATAGTGAAAATAGATACAAACAAACCTATACCAGACTTAAATATTAGTCTTTCTAGGCCTAGAAGTATAATTTATCGTTAAATTAATATTTAAATATAATATTAATTCTAGAATAGTTAAATACTAATAGAAAAATCAAACGTTTGACGTTTAAATGGTAAGTATTAAGTCTTCAAGCGGCCTTGGAAATTACTTGTGTAATAAATCTTGAGCATTTTTGGTAGGGTTTTGAGGGGGGCAATACCCAATCTTGAGGGGGCCGTACCGCCGGCCCCATTTCAGGCGTCCAATTGAGTTGCATCGAGAAGGAAGGAGAGCAACAAAGAACCCAGCTTCTTTGTTGGAGCTAGAGGTGGAGCTAGAGGAGGGGCCGTTGTTGAGCCTTGTTTCGATTCGAGCGCTCGAATGCATGTCTAGACGCAATCTTAAGCATCATCCATCCATCGTAGATATTTATTCCATCCAGATCTATCCATTTTATCCGGAGCATGGCCGGAATCCATCAAGGTCCTCTATACAGATCATTTTTCTAACTTCTGACCTCAGGAGCGACGACCGTCATGTTCTCCACTTTTGTCGCTATTTCCCCTAATCGCTTTGACGACAGCAACAGCAACAACAGCAACAGCGAAACAAGGCTCACCAACGGCCCCTCCTCTTCCTCGTCCACCACCGCCTCCTCCGCCGCCTCCACTCCGGTTCCTCCCCGTTTGAAGCGCAACCAGGTCTCACGAGCTTGCGACTGGTGCCGTGTGCATCGGATCAAGTGTGACAAGAGCTTGCCCTGTCAGAACTGTCGCAATCGAGGCGAAAACTGCATCAAAAAGAGTGCGGCAGAAATTCGCACTCTGCCACATGCTGTGAGGTTGTACCAAATCTCCGAACGCGTTGACTATCTGGGACTAACAACCCCCCAAATAGAGAGATTGAGCGACTGCGACAACGCGTTCAAGAACTCGAAGAGCAACTCGAGAATGCTACCAATACCAATTCCAAGACCAATCCGAACACCACCACCACCGCCGCCACCAATTCTGTCTCCAGCGGCGACGATCGCACGATCCGAAAGCAAAGCCGACAATCGGGAATCAAGAAAGAATGGGATGGAATCCATACGCCCACTGCACACTCGTCACAAACCCAATGGTATGGGCCCTCGTCGGCCTTCTACTTTATTGGGCGCATGAGCGCATACCTCAGCGCCGTCCTCGAACAACCTGAGGAGGATCACAACATGCATCCTAGCTCCGCCAGTCGCCTCTTCACCAGTCCTACCTCGGCAAAACACGTTCCGGAGGAGCTGCCAGTGCCTGCCACAATCGCCGATGGGCCTGTGGGGTCGGAGACATATCTCAGTAGCATCGAGGAAGATTACTTTCTGAATCTGTTCTGGCATTCCTACCATCCGACCTACCAGATTCTTGATGAAGCGGAGTTTCGGGAGCATTATAAATCCCTCTGGGTCGATTCGGCCACCACGCGCAAACCTTCTGCACTGGTCGATATAGTCCTCGCTCTGTGTATGCAATATGGCGTCACCTTGACTCCAAACAGCAGCAGCCTTGATCCCACCATGACCGCGGACCCACCTGATGGCCATGTCGACATAAACGACGCAAGTATCGCGGGCCGATGGTACTACCGTCGGTCGCAAGCACTACTCAGTTCGGAGCTGGAAAGTCCATCCACCACCACTTTGCAATGCCATATCTTTTCCGTCATCTACTTGTGCAACGCTTCCTTTCAGAACATGGCGCACACTACCCTGGCGCTCGCGGTGCGTACCGCTCATATTCTCGGTCTCCATCTCGAACCGCGGGAAAACCTGCCACGTCCCCAGCGCGAGTTGCGCAAACGCATCTGGTGGACGCTATATATGATCGAAAGCAAAACATGCATGAAGCTGGGCCGACCATGCTCCCTGCATGACATGACGGCAACGTGCCAACTGCCCGCCGACGATCATGAGCTGGCTCGGCTGTCGGTGTCCAACATCGCGGCTTATGGCGACAAGGTAACGTGGTTGACGTACAGCCGCCTCGTCACAGAATTAGTGCTAGCGGCACAGACAGTTTATCTTGGATTTTATGAGAAACGGGCTAAAATTCTGGGTGCTAATGATGCGAAGAGCCTGTATACGGATCAATCGTCCCTGGAAGCGTTAGCGAAATTTCTCATTTCCCAGATGGACAGTATCCGGGAGTGGTTACGGAATGTCCCTGACGGCATGAAGACCAAACGCAAAGACGGTGGAGAGCCATTCTCAACTGACCGATCTGTCCTAGACCTGGAACGGTATGCGCCCTTGTGGCTGCAGCGCCAACGGCTTCTCCTGGAGCTTCTCTACCACAACCTCTGTATGAACATCTACCGGCCCTTCATCTGCTTCCCCTCCACGTCAGCCACTAGCGTCAATAGCACACCCGTCGCCGAAGGACATGCAGTCTCGTGTGTCAACCATGCCATCGCCATCACACACATCCTTCGCCAAATACTACCCGCGACCGACTTCCTCAAAGGCTGGTACGAGGCCTTTCAATGGCAGTGGAACTCAACTCTCTCCATGGTTGGTTTCATCCTTGCATACCCCTCCAATCCGCCCACTCCAACAGCCCGCGCGGCCATCGACAGCGCCATCACCGTCTTCGAGGTATTTGGCCACAATTTTGCGGTCGCGGGGAGTGCCGCCAATGTGACTCGGGGACTCGCAGCCAAGGCAGACTTTCTCCACGGCCGATTGGCTGCGGGTGTCGGAGCTGCAACCACACTGACTCCCCCGTTCTCGGACCAAATGGAAGGATTCTTAGGGTCGATCGGGACAGATGCGGCCGGCTATTTGATGCTGCCTGATGAGCCCTCGGCCATGTTTCAGAGCACACTGGCGGGAGCCATGGGATTAGCGTACAACGTTGATTCGTTCTACAGTTTCGAGCCCTTGTATGCAGGGTCGAAAAACTTGGCCGATGCGTGGGATTTCAGCTACGAATGACCCCTTTACTATGGATCTCAAATGTATGATGACACGACAACCCATGTTGATATAGCTTTAGAATCGCGGTTTTTCTTCATGCATTCATTCGAAGGATCAAGCAAGTCATTTAATCTACCTTTTCGATGGTTATCTTTCCCGTACTTCGATCGGTGTGCTCTGAATTAATCCATGGTGATAACTGCGCGGAACCTGACGCTTCCCTTCGTCATTGCCTCTGTAGATGGTTCGGATTAGCACCGGGATTGGCCTGCTTTGAGGGACAGAGAAAATCTCACCAAACGCATCGTTCGCCTTTTCTAAAGGAAACTCCTCCACCATACAATTGATCTCATGTAGCTCGGTAAACGCAATCGTGTCTTCCGAGTCGGTGGCATGGCCAGAGGGCCAAACCTGCACCGAGAGGCCATATTTAAGCTGGACTTCTGGTAAGTAATTGCCCTTGGAACCATCGAAGATATTACTTACCATGGTGGCCGTATCAACGGGGACTTCACCCGGCACTATACACCATCAGTATGAAAATGTGCCAACAGAAGGCAGGGTCGATAATCTCTGACCTGACAACATCAACAACTTCCCCAAAATCCCCAGCCCCTTCAACAACGGACTTATCACCTCAGCCGTTGGCGCTGTCGAAACGACCAGCGATGCCCCGCCCAGCTTCTGCAGCGTGACCCCGGCGTCTTCCTTACTCGAGTCAATGTAGTCATGCGCGCCCAACTCCCCTTACAAACTTCTCCTTTGTTGCATCTCGCGAGATCGCAACCACCCGGTATCCCATTTTATTGGCGTACTGGATGGCGAGGTGGCCCAGACCGCCGAGGCCTTGAATGGCAACAGTCTCGCCGACAGGGACGTTCATGTGCCGGATGGAGTTGAAGACGGAGACGCCGGCGCAGAGGATGGGGGCATACTTTGCGGCTGGGACGTGGGAGGGAACGCGGACAGCAGCTTCTGGGTTGAGGAGGCAGTATTCCGCATCTGCAACGAACCAAATCAACACCATTTCCAGGAATGCGCGGGGGAAAGGAAGAGGAACGGGGGAAGACGTACATCCGCCATTCTTGGTCTCGCCATTGACGACCTGCGAGCTGCACATTTGGTACCAGCCTTTGCGGCAGGCTTTGCATGCTCCTTTTTAGTGTCAGTTATTTGAGCCGGAAAAAAGGATGGGGACGGAATAGGTCGTACCATCATGTCCTCCGTGCCAGCCCCCTCCGATACGATCCCCGACGGTCCAACCAGAGACATCATCTCCAATGGCAGCTACACGGCCGATAATCTCATGACCGGGGACGATGGGACTGTTAGTAGGTCCGTCATTAGTAGTATCCCACGAGGAGAAAGGAGAGAAACACACAATCCCCCACCCATAACGTTACTCTGCGCAAATACATCCGAGAAGCAAACACCGCATGCTTCCACCTTCACAAGAATTTCATTGGAGCCGGGCGGCGTGAGAGGTGCTTCCTCGATGACCAGTGGGGTGCCGGCAGATTTGAAGATGGCTTGCTTGAAGGTTTGCGGGATGGTCATTTTGTTGTTGCTTCTAAGTGTCTCGCTGTAGGTGGGAATGGGAATTGGAAGAGATATAGGATACAGGTTGAGAGGCGCTTTTTATACATATATATAGCTGTGATACAAACACAATTAGGCAAGGGGAGTAGGTCCTTCTGATCCGGAGTTATCATGCGGTAACGTCACACTTGAGATAGCTATTCACGCGGTTTTATCTCGGGCTGGTCCTTTGTTCGTCTCGAAGGAGTTGCCGGAGTTGGAGGCGGAAGCAGAAAGCTAGGGCTGGTTTCTTGGCGCTTTAGGAGACCCACTATTTTGACAGTTCTTTTGACAGAGTGGGTCATTTTCAACATCCCCAATCCCGCAGACTGTATTCTATCGTCTCCACCTTCGAAAAATGAATTCATCTCATGTGTCTTATACTACCTAGTAGGTACTATAGTCATGAACTTTGAAAACTCACTATACTAGTCTATTCAATAGAAAATACAAGGTAAAGATCTACTAAGTTACTTTCTTTAAGATAAAATACTGAAGAAATATTACTTAACTTTTTTTTTTAAAAAAAAAAGTAAAATTGTGATAGAAAACGTGACTATAGGTAAGAGTGAAAGAGTATGTTGGGACTTAGGAATATAGGCTGTGACGAGAGCGCTGATAGTAGTAGGAATAGGGGGTAGGGGCCCTGGGAGACGGGGACCCCTTTAGCTATATAGCCTGCGGCAGTTGTGAAATACGTGGGATGAAATTAAATTTCTACAGAGTGGATGGTAACATACAGTCTACGGATTGCGGATATTGAAAATGACGCACTCTGTCAAAAGAACTGTCAAAATAATGGGTCTTTACTTTAGCGGACCTACCGGCTTGATTTGTAAGGTCTAGTGTAGCCTGAAGGGAATACGAATCGAATGGGGCTAGAACTGGGTGAGGGGTTGATTGAGATGGCACTAGAAGATTGCATGTAATCATGTGAGAAGGCGAATCACCAAATCTGACATTCTATGCTCAGCTACAATCTATCGCTCACTCCTTCCGGCATGCTTCGCCACCATCTACCTTACACAAGAAACCTCTTCCTCGTCAAAAACAGGGAGCACAATGTCCACAGCGCCCCCGCAGCAATAACCATTACCCAAACATCCCCGATCGTCTTCACAATCGCATCCACACACTTCGCCCTCAACTCCGGCGTTGCGTTTTGTAACAGCTCACTCCTCGCCCCCGTAATCGCCGCCTGAATCTGCGCATCCGAGTACTCCGTCTGCGCAAGCACCTCCTTGAGTCTCTGAAACCCTAAACTCTGGAAAATACAACTCGCGATTGCTAATCCAATCAGCTGGCTCGATCCCTGCGAGATATTCAAGTACTGGATCAGCTCCGCGACCCGGTCCGGCTTGACGAAGAATGGGCCCACGGCATACCCCGCCTGGGTGGTGGTCATCCCCAGCCCCAGCAAAATGGAGTAGCCGTAGATGTTTGCCGCAGGGGTATCGTACTGCACGGTGTACATGACCGCAGCGCCGCAGGTCATGCAGATCCCGCTGAAGAGGTACCAGAGGTTATGGTAGCCCGTCAGGCCCATGACCGCGCCGCAGGTTAAAATAGTGGCGACATAGAAGCAGATGAAGGGGAGGAGACGCACAGCGGCCTGCGTGCCGCTGTCGCCGTGCACGAAGAGAAAGTAGAGCGGGATGTAGTAGATGGTTACAAACAGCGCAGCACCGCCGCAGGCCATGCACACATACAGCAGGATGAGCTGGGGGTCGCGAAGGAATTCGCAGGGGAATATCCGGTTAATTGGGTCTGTGAGGATCGAGAACCGCTGTGTCACAGACAAGATGACGGTGAGAACGACGAAGACGACGAGGAGAGCAATGAAACGTCCGTCGCTCCATGTCCAGATAGAGCCCGCGAATGTGAAGGCCAGTGTGAACGAAACGTAGAGGCCCGTGGTTAGGACAATACCTAGCCAGTCGAGGGAGCGCAGCTTGTCGGAGAAGGGGATGCCGGGGCGACGGGGGAGCGATGGAAGAATGAATAGATAGATGGGCGACATGGCGCCGAAGATGACAAGGTTGAGATAGAAAGCCTTATTCCTTGTTAACTGGAATGACCCGTCAAAAGGACTGCTGCGAATGACATACCCATCTCCACGTCGCCGAACTATCCGCCAACGACCCGCCCACAATCGGACCCAGAATACACCCACTGCCGTACACGAACCCGGTCATCCCGATATAAAACGGCTGCTGCTGTGGACTACTCATGATCGTCACCAGATTGAGCGTTCTAACAGCTATCATCAGCACCACACTCACAGTTTCAATTGACTGAAATACTGTACCCCAAGTACATCCCTGCGCCCCCAGCACCAGCCCAAACCCGTCCCACGATAATCGCGTTCATTGATGGCGCCGCACCGCACAATGCACTCGCTGCAGCAAACATAGTCAAGCAACTCACAAATACCCATTTCGCGTCAAAGGTTCCGAATACCTTGCCGAGAGGCAAGATAGCTACTGTTGAGCCCAGAGTGAATCCCACACCTAACCAACCCAACTGTGTCACGTTGTCGTACGTCTCCGATACTGCAGCCTGGATGTCGGCTGCAATGGTGGTGTCTAGTCCATAAAGCATATTGGCCGAAAAGATGGCCACGCAGATGAGAAGCCAACGGAGGCTAGAGACTGTCTGCTTGGGAGGGGAGTCTTCTGTGGTGGATGATTCATTTTCCTTCTCGACGGAGGCAGACGACGGGGAGGCGTTGTTCTCAAGATCTGTGCCTTCGGAGACTCTGGACCTTTCGAGATGGTCATTGAGGCCTTCTGAGCTGGGTGTGACCGATGTTTCGGCCATGATGTCTCTTTTCGGTTCTTCGAGGGATTAATGTCAACACGATAGATGCTGGATGCGCAGATATTTATCGCGGAAGACGGGAACCTTGAAGACCGGGAGCGTCTTCCAACACAGAAGGAAAATGCAATCCTTCATAATGAGCATCCTTACTCATAATAAGCGTTCGATGTATGATAGTTAGTTACGCAGTGGGTGTGGATTACCTAATCCTATTTACTCTCCATTCTGCGTGCTTTTGGTGGGCCGGAGTTGGCGGAGTTCATCCAAATTGAGTAAGTGGGCTTTTTCCATAACTACCCTTCTCCGGGCCGGTTCTTTCTTAGCCTCCAAGGAGTTGCCCGAAATCTCCATTGAGAATATCGTCTGATGTCCTGACCAACCAGCGGCTTAAGGAACAGTGAACCTTTAATTAATCTGGCTTGGAATATGTCATTTACACTAGTACTGCATGCACTCCTCCCATGGAGCTAACGTAAATGGATTAATCGTTTCCAGTGTTTCTATGTCGATGTGCTTAAGCGCATCGGCTACGTGATACAACGGCGAGCGGTGGTATCTTCTAAACTTCCTGATCCGATCTGTACTTCTGCAGAGAGGATTGGTTTCCGGCAAGGTGTGGATGTCTGTCCATATTTTCACGGCTCGTTTCCAGAATCGGCGCTGTGCAGTAGCAGTGTCTCCGCCCACCCACACCGCTTCGCGTTGTGGGTGTGCCACACCCTAATGCATAACCACACCCTAATGCATAATCTTTCCCACCACCCTATTTTTTGCTTCTCTATCCAACACCACTATCTAAATATGCCTAAAATTGATGAATCTCGTATGGCTGAGGCCTGCCTAGCAGCGTCACGCGAAGAGAAGCCGAATATTGCGCGTCTAGCACGCGAATTTGGTGTTAATCAAAGCACTCTCTATCGACGTGTTAAAAAGGGAACAGGGCCTCGCATAGCTAGAAGCGGGAACGGATACGCTCTAGAAACCTATCAAGAAGAGGCCTTGATTCGCTGGATCCAATATATGAACGATTGCTATATGCCTATCACTCCTAGGATACTAGAAGCGTGGGCGAATCGTGCATGCTAACGCGTCGGGAAGCCGCCGATTAGCAAGATGTGGGCGTATCGCTTTATTAATAGGCTTCCTAAACATCTTCAATTAGGGCCTACTAAGCAGTATACGAAGGAATCAAAGCGAATCCTAGCAGAAGATCCAGCAGCATTACAACATTAGTACGATCTTTTAGCCTAAACAATCAAGAAGACTACACTAGCACGCTTAGTCTACAACTTTGATGAATACGGCTTTCAACCAGGCGAAGGAAGATCTAGAAACGTTATATCTTCTACTACTACTACTACTAGTAGTAGTAGTAGTAGTAGTAGGAAGATAGTAGATCTTCCTTAGCCAGACCAAGGCGAAAATATAACGACTATCGAGTGTATCGCTGCCGACGGGTGGCAGTTAGAACCTTGGTTTATATTCAAAGGCAACGGGATCTTTATAGAATCTTGGTTCAATCAAACAGAAGGCCTACCACCACATACTACAATCACTACATCGCTAAACGGTTGGATAACCGACGATATAGCAGTTCAGTGGCTTCGATTCTTTATAGAATCAACACGCGACCGTACGAAATCGGGTGAAAAACGTATCCTAATCTTCGACGGTCACGGTTCACATCTTACATTCGAATTCCTACACCTTTGCGAAGAGAACGATATCCTACCAATAGGATTTCTACCACATACTACACACCTTTGCTAACCGCTAGACGGTAAGCCGTTTCTAAGCTATAAGCAACACTTCCGCTTAGCGAATAACGACCACGCGTTTTGGGGTGGAAGCCCTATCGGAAGATCGGAGTTCCTTCGAATAATCGGTAATATTCGGAATAGAGCGTTTAGCCAGCGAATCATTCGTGAATCGTTCAAAGATCGTGGGATCTATCCAGTCGATAGTAGAAAGGTTATTAATAGCCTTCCTATCCAAGAAATCCCAGATCTCCTAGCGCTAGATCTACAACCGCTTCATACAACAACACCTTCACCACCACCTATATCTTCTTCTAGTATCGACCAATCGCCGCCTAGATCTATACAGGATCTAGAAAAGAATCAAAGGAAGATTGCTAGATATCAAGAGGATCTTACACCAAGGCAGCAACGTAATCTTGATCGTGTGTTTCATCATAACAAGATTGCTATAGAGAACCTAAATCTAGCGAACGATACTATTCGCAAGATTAGGGAAGCTCAACAACCACTACAGCGCCCAATCACCAAGCGCCAGGTTAAAACACCGCTTAGCAAAACAGGGGTTCTCTCTATTAGAGATGCCAATCGTTCTATTACTAAAAGAAAGGAGAAGGAAGCGGATATAGAGCGGAAGCGGGTAAGGAAGCAGTGGAAGAAAACATATGGAACATCACCACCACCAGAACCTACACAGGAAAGCCTGGCATCGTTAGATAGAGCAGAGGAAGCACGTCAGAACGGGCAGGGTTTCTTTCTAGATACTAGTGGGATGCAGCGATAGATAGGGGAAATAGGAAATATTATGCATTAGGGTGTGGTTATGCATTAGGGTGTGGCACACCCACAACGCGAAGCGGTGTGGGTGGGCGGAGACACTGCTAGCTATGTGAGCCTCCGCCTCTGCTACGCTGGTCGCGACCGTGAGAAATGCTCCCACAATGGCTTGTGTTCCTACCCTTTGGACTTGATTGATCGGTCTGGTGTTCTGATTCTTAAAAGCATGCATCCAGGCATTAGAGGCATAGTCCCCTACTGGGGCCACCGTCGATGAGAACAGCTGCTGCGCTGTCGCTGGGAATAGACCTTGGACCGGAATATCCTTATACTTTTATTAGTACTAGTAAACTTTATTATATATATTAATTAAATAAGTGGATTTAATATAGTTATACCGACTTTATTATTTAAATAAATATTACCTATCCTAGCTTAAAGTAAAGATAGAACTAAAAACCGCTTCTCAGAGATAAGAATTTAACTAGAGATCTCTACGAAAATCTCTCTTTAAACTCTTGTACTTAATAATTAAATAGATCTGGCTGAGAATTACGTTATTAAACTAGATACCCTGATTTAAGTTAAGAAAAGAATTCCTTAATAATATTCTAGCTTATAGAGGAAAATAGTTATAAGGCAATTATAGATACTATAGTAAGATATACGCTGTTCTATAAACGCGTCTACCTTATCTAAGAAAAATAATATTAAAGTATTTAGCGATCTTGAATTCTATTTCAAGTTATTGATTAAGCGTAGCAAGCCTGTCGCAACGATTGCTTGAAAACGACAATTGTATGTTTGCTTTGAAGACTGGGACCTGTGCTAAGCGTCTTTGAGCTCTGCCGTTGGTTTTTATTCAAAACTAACTCCCGATCTTATAGGGCTGCCCTTGGTTGTTCCTTTTCCCTTGATAAGACATATGCTGGTTTACCTGCGGAATATTTGGATCTTCCAGAATTTCCTATTGTAGTTCGTGTGTGCAGTATTTAGTCTTATCTATCTCGTAAATGCAAACTGAAAGCGTTTCACCTTCAAGATAATCTCATGATAGCTTTATCTCCTTTCCTTGTCTGGATATTACTTCTAGTTTAGGAGGCGAAGGGGACAGAGAGATGTGGACAAAAACAAGGGCTACACAATATTTAAGGTCAGTGTAATGTTGAGAAGGAAGGACTCTAAGCTTAGAAATTGTCTACTAGCTTCCCTGAAACTCCCACTATGCATCCACAACATCGGGGTAGCCCATCTTTTCTAGATGCCGGGCAACTCTGCGGCGCCAGTCCTTTTTGGAGTCCTCATCCCTATAGTTGAAATCCATTCCCGCTGAGAGTCGACAGTTTGTTCTGACCTATTCGATGGGGACATAGCCAGCAAGCTCCTAGTCAATGATACCCAGCGAGCTTGTCGAAGTATCGACAAGAAGATTCGTAGGGCCAAGATCACAATGATAGAAGACAAGCGTAGAGACGTCCATAGACATCTCGGTACAATTGTTCAGAAGCTGCTGTGGAGATATAGAGATAGGGCATCCGCCATCTTGCTGTTGCCTTTAACGAGATAACGTTCAAATAGCTGGTATCCGTCCACACTACCAATAATATCGCCTTTCCGTGCCGCTAAATAATTGCAAATATCTGCTACCTTGCTGATATAATACTAGCAAAGAGTCTCGTCTATATTAGGCTAAGCTTCCTCAAGCAGCTGGCCGGGAACCCTTGAGACGACGAGGAAATATCGCGAGCTAGTCTCAAAATAATAGTAAACTTCCGGAAACTTAAAGCCTAGGGGCTGTTAGTCTTTGAGAAACTGCAAGGGAATATGCTCCCTGGTCACATAGGGATAGTCTATGTGATACGCTTTGATAAAGGCTTTGCCTACTCGCCAAACGGCCGCTTGATTGTCGACTGCGTGAACTCTCGAGATATAAGATATGTCTTCTGCGAGGGGTTTGGAATCGGGAAGAGGCTTAGGTGCAGTGGAGAGGATGAAATAACCCCTATTGCTGTCGCTCCAGCATACTTGGTCGGCTGGAATTTTGTCCGGGGGTGGTGACGACGAATGAGTAAGAAGAAGCTTGTTTGAGATTAGCCAGGAGCTTTTATTGACTTCCCGTATCGATTCATTAAGGTGTGGCAGAAACAAGTTAATCAATGTCATGTCAGTTTTTGATCTTGAAGGCGAACTAGTTGAGTAAACAAAAATGCCAGGTGCGAATGCCAGGTGCTTTATAGGAGCCGCTGTAAGCAGTGAGTAGTGTCCCAATATTGTCAGAGGGTGCATCACTAATTATCAACATCCCCTGTAACTAAAGTAGACACTTTGAGTTGTCAACTACTCCGTCCGTCCGTTGCAATCATCCACAGCAGCCATTTCGTCATCTGCACTGTTTCGATCAAAACCAACTAACAGCAAACATAAGACCCTATTAATCTGAAGGCGAGACTGCGCTCGGTATTCCTGGGAGCTACAAGCTCCTGGGAGCCAGGTAATATCTCCTAAGAGCAAGCAAATCGTGACTGTGAACTTTCAGTCTGCGCCCAAGGTTTCAGTCAAACCGGGTGGGGCTGAAGGTGACATTCCTCTTAGGGCGGGGACCCTGGCCTAATGATTTTTGGGGAAACATCACAGCTGGGGTGCTGGAGCCAAGTGAGCTGACATGAGCCTGCTGGATCCCATCCAGGCGATGGCCAACAACCGCTCTCAGGTGGTGATGACCACGTGAATGGTGCGTCACGGTGTGAGTAGGTACGCCCGGCTCCTAGGAACGATCGCTTCGCTCGCATAGGATTTGATGACTTCCGTATCGAGGTCACGCTGCTCGTCAACGCGGGATTCAAGAGAATCCCCCTTTCTTTCGAACTGAATCTCTTCAACATTCAGTTATTGGAATAATCTACCTCTACTATTCTTCTCTGATTCAACAACGATTTAATATTGTATTCATTTTTCCTTACCTGACCAACAGGCCGCTACCCTGCAAGTAGCACCCTAACAAAGATAGTGTAAGAGTTGATTCTCTCCCTATCGGAGATGCGAAGCTATATCCTGTAAAGTCTGTGTACTAGGAAAGATATCCTTCGATCAGAGATCACTCTTCGTCAATCATTTCCTCACTGCAATAGATAGTCGTTGGCGAGATCAACGTTCTTTGCCTAGCCGCTAAATAGTGATTCGCTATCTGCTATGAAGTCGCCAGAGCTATGATATGAACCAATCGGCTCTTTAGCTTCAATTTAGGCTTTTCCTCAGGGCCTGCATGCGGTATGATAGTCTTTTGAACTAGGAGAACGAATAGCGATGAATAAATCGCCGGTTCCGGGCAAATTTCTGGATTTCGAAAGACCTAACTACCAGATATGTTGTGTAGTATCAGGAACGAAAGAAGATCTTTACACGAAAATGTTGTATTATTATTAGACGCTCAAGCATGAAAGAAAGAAAATAACAGAGTCTGTCAGCTAAACCTTGGCCCCTCTAAACCAGCATTTAGAAGTTTCTACGAACAGAGATAGTTTCGGCGTAATCTCAGGCCCGCGTTCCCACGAAATTCTGTCCATTCTCAATTCCAATCACAGTCAAGCCAATCGGCGGTATCCATGTAGTCTCGGAGACCCGGGGTCATCCAAGTGGAAGTGTCGGAGTTCTGGGAAAGCTGAAAATCCGCGGACTTTCAACGGCGCCCGGACATTGGGTGAGGCTGATCGACGCGGACCCACAGGCTCCACTATCCTAGTTCTACTGTTATAGACACAGAGCACGAACTAATTGTGTGATAGATTTCGAATAAAAAGTGGAGGCCAAATAGGCCATTCCTTTTATTTCCAGAGCTCTTCAAGCGGCTTTATAAATACAGAGCCCTGTCCGTCTCTCCCTCATCCATCGCCTCATTTACTCCGTCGACTAGACTTCCAGCTTCTGGAGCCGATCTAGAGTCTATGTTGAGAGTCATGTCATCCCCTGAAGGGTCCACCATGCAATCTTCTCAGGGGAAGCAGGTGATCGAGGCTTCACCTTCCTCGAACTTCTCGTCCGGGTTGCAAGAAGTTTTGTTCATCTTCGTTGTGGGTCTGTCCCAGCTCTTTTCCGTTGGGGGCCTCGGAAATGCCGCGTTCTCCATGCAACATATCGCCAAGGACCAGGGCGTCACCAGTAACGGCCAGATGTCTTGGTTCTTAGCTGCCTATTCGCTTTGTGGGGGTGTTTTTGTCTTGGTGACCGGTCGTCTGGGTGATCACTTCGGTCACAAGTATGTCTTCTTCTTCGGATGGCTGTGGATGGCTATTTGGTCCCTGATCAGCGGCTTCGCCCACGATATCATCCTCTTCGACATCGCCCGTGGGATGACTGGGATCGGTAACGGTGCTCTGGTGCCTAACTCCTTTGCTCTGTTGGCTCGTGCCTTCCCACCCATGTCCGTGAAGAAGAACATCGCCTTCGCCTTCCTGGGCTTCTGCGCTCCTTCGGGTTACATTTTTGGCGGCCTCATCGGCGCTGCTTTCGCCGAGAACGTCACCTGGCGATGGGGCTTCTGGTTCTGGGCTATTGGATGTCTAATTCTCTGTATGGCCAGTTTCGTGGTCATCCCCAATCGTGTGGGCTCCCCCATTCCCGGGCTGAGCATCAAAAATCTCGACTATATTGGCAGCATCCTTGGTATCTCCGCCCTTATCCTGTTCTCCTTTTCTTGGAACCAGGCATCTGTGGTTGGTTGGGACACTCCCTATATTTGCGCTCTCCTCATCTTCAGTGTAGTCCTGCTGGTCGCTTTCATCTACTCCCAGTCCAAGGTTGCGGCGCCTGTTCTGCCCAATTCCCTCTGGAAGCGTCCCAGTTTTGCCCCTGTCGTCGCCGCCATGTCTTTCGGCTGGATGTCTTTCGGAATCTTCCTGTATTATACCACCGTCTTCATTTTGAACGTTCATTCCAAGCTGCCTCTCACCGCTGTCGCGCAGATGGTGCCCCTAGTCATCGGTGGTCTGTGTGCGACTATGTCCGTGGGTCTGTTCATCAGCAAGGTCCGCGCCGAGTATATATTCGGCGTGTCAATGTTCTCATTCTTTCTCGGAAATTTGCTTATGAGCTTCGCAAACTACTCGGATGTCTATTGGGCCTTCATCTTCCCTGCCTGTCTGCTCGTCGTCGGCGGTCCCGATCTGTCCTTCGCCTCTTCCGGTATCCTAATCTCCAACGCTGTGCTTCCCGAGGAGCAGGGCGTGGCCGGCTCCTTCATCTCGACTGTTGTGCAGTACTCCATCTCCATCGGTCTAGGTATCGCGGCCACTATCGAGGGTCACGTTAATCACGGCGGGAAGGATACCATTCTGGGCTATCGCGGTGCTCTGTGGCTGGGTACCGGTCTCGCTGCTGTGGCTTTCTTCATCGTTGTTTTCTTCGTGCGCGACACCCGCTTCGATAAGACAAAAGAAGCCGAGGTTGAGGAGAGCTCTGGTGCTGAGGAAATGAAGATCGAGGTTTGAAAACGGTACTGCTGCTTATCTGTGCTCCTGACGGCCGATTCTCCCTTTTGCATTTATTTAATGATTTCCATTGCAATCTCATAAAATAGACCCCTATAATCACACTTATGGCGCAAAATAGCAATCCACATATTTACTCTAGTAAAGTTCTTCCTATCTCTCAAATGTCATCTGGCAGTAGACTCGTGATTTTCCGTTTATTATTTGACTAAGGCCTAGATTCCGAGTAAATCAGACGAGCTTCTCTGGTATAGCCAGGTTTAAAAGACGTAATTGCAAGCACACAAGCCAGATCCAATTTCCTTAAGCTGTGAAAGCATCCTGTGCTCAACTTTCGGCTATCGGAGCATCTGGAATTGTACTGTAGCAAGACAGAGAATGGCGAGTACAATATGGTCTGTTCTGGAATGAATGCGTGAGATATTCATGTTCTTCTCTAAGCCTTCAACGATCGTTCAGCCAAATCTGCGGGTTCCAATGGGCTCCAACGAGCCCCAGTGGGGCGGCCCAGGCCAATTTATGGACCAACAAAGCGATGCGCACTCCCCTCTTTATGTTGCCTCTCGGGGCCATGCGCTTCTCCTCCACTACCACCATGACTGACACAACCGCTAAGGAGTTCAAGGACCCGGTCAAGAAGCTGACTCTGTCATGCTCTCGATGTAGAGCCTCGAAATTGAAATGCGACCGCAAGGAACCATGTGTAGGTGATATTCCCTACGCCGCGTCAGCTCCCAGGCTAATGATCTGTCCAGCTGGAATGTATCAAGCGTGACTGCGCTCATCTGTGTACCAAAGATGAGCGCAGGCCAAGAGCCAAACGGACAAAAGTGCAGCATCAAGAACAGAACCCTAATCAGACTACCTCGGAAGACACCGAGGTAGAGGATACGGCGCAGGTGCTGGAACACTTTGTGGACGATGTCCCGCTGCCTTCCTTCAATGCATCGACGATAGCATCGGATTTCCCCAATCACTATTGGGTGACCCCAGATCCCCATAGACATGAACAGAAACTGGCTTTAATTCGCGAAATCATGCACGCGCTGCCTGATTGGGAACTCGTTGGTGTGCTCTACGAGGTTTTTATCACTCGATGCCAGGGTCCTCTAGGAAACGTTGTCCACATTTTGGAATTCATGAAGCAAGCTGACCAACTGCATCACTGTCTGGCAGCGCCCTCTCCCCGAAACAGCAATTGCTAGTACTCTATCAATGGACCAACTGGCTGGTTTGCTGCTCGCTGTAAGCCGACTCTAGCATTTTGACTTTTCCCCCTGAAGAAGTGCGCACTGACTGGTGACAGCTTGTACTTGGACTCGCCTTTCATCCTACTCCGTCTTTACTCGGATGGACTTCTATTCCAGCAACTTTGCGCGTGGAGCAAATGCGGGCCTCCGATGAGTCTGTCTGGACGTGGAGGTCGCTTGCTGTGCGGTGCCTTCAGGGACGCATCTCGCTTTTCTGTGGGTCTATTCATAGTCTACAAGCGGCAATTATGCTTCTCCTTGATGCACGCGAAAGCTGGCTCGAGCTCGATGCTGTCTTGGCTACTGCCATATCAGGTGCCCACAGACTCGGCTTGCATCGCCTCGGAAATGCACCGTTGGGTCCCGATCCTAGATCCGTGGCAGGGCAATCGCTTGTTCGCACTGAAATTGGCATTCGGATTTGGTGGGCTCTTGTCATGAGGGACTGGTCGCGTGGGCAAACTCTCGGATACTACACACTTCTTCCGTCGCACTTCAACACTCGAACGCCGCTTCATTTAAATGATGACGATCTGCTTCGACCACACGCCATGATCCTCGAGCGCCCCCGGTCGGAATTTACCATGCTCTCCTATACCGTGCATGCCCTGGAGCTTGTTAACCTTGTGCGCGAGTCCCTTAATCTGGGCGATGAAAAAGGTGAGCAGCGGCGCAAGAGCCTCTTCCAAAAGTACGAGCAATATGTCGCTGGTCTGCCGTCTTTCTTCAGACTAGGGAGTACGATGGGGCTGACTGCCATGGGACCAATGGCTGCCATCCCAGTCCAGCGATTTATGCTACATCAACAGCTCTGGAGTTTTCTTCTCCGCCTACACCGCGGCAATCTCTCTTCTCACATGGGCCGTGCATCGTGTCAGCTCCTGGCCCAAAATATCATTAGTACTCAAGCCCAGATCCAAGCCCGGTGCGCTGTTTGCAGCTCCTCTCTACAAACGATACTCAGATTTTCAATGCCAGTGTGGTGCTGATACTGGGTCTTTTGTTTGACGCGGCATCGGCCGATGTCGACCATGCGAGCGCCCAGCTCGCTCGGCTGATGACAAGAGACAAGATCAGAGAATCTATAGAGCTCCTGCGCTCCAAAAATAACCCTAAGACACTTGAAGATCCCCTTTCGGGAGGTCCTGCGCAAGGCTCTGGTCAACGTAGTGTGGCTGTCTTGGAGGCTTTGATGAAGCTGGAGGAAGGGGGTCCCTCTCGAGCCAGCGGTGCAGCATCCGAGTCGGAATCAGGTCTCCATCGCCGAGTGCTTGACATCCTCAAGAGACTGGACGCCCCTGTCACAGGAGATCTTCTACCACCGCTATCAATGCCGGAAGACACATTTATGACACTTCCCGTGACAATGGCAGATGAGTTTCCTGATATGGATGTAATCCCCATGCTCTCCCACGATTTGGGCCCAAACATGTGGGATTTCCTTGACTTCTCGCTCCACGCGGATGGACCGAGTAAGGGCCAACTTCCAATTCCGTCTGGCCAGCAGCCTTTATCCCGTCCGTCGGATCCCAATACCCTGCATCAGAGTCTTAGTAGTAGCGCGGGGACTCAAACTCTTATGATTCAAACATCACCCTCGTCTCTGGAAAGTGCGCCGACGCTGAATCCCGCAACAACGCCTTCCAATGATGATACGCATTTATTCAATCCCTTTGAGGACTCGGAGATACTCTGATAAAACCACATTAGTTAGGAAATTATTCACCTAAGGGACACCTTATAATACTCTAATAGGCTTCTCTGATCCGCCTTAGACTTGAAAAACTTTAAATCAAACCTGCCATTACTTGCATTTAAAGTAATATCTAATTTAGTGAATTTTTAGTGTAGGAGGTAATCTTGAAAAAAAGAATTAATAAACTAACAATAACTGCGTATCTTAATTAGCCCCTCTTACTTCTTCCTCCCTACTAGTAACTATATTATATTCCTAACAAGTCTAAGGTATAATTTCTTATCATTTCAGAAAGCCACTCAGCCTTATCTACAGTAGGGAGGCCTAGGTAGCTAAAGTAGGTAGGTAGAAGCTCTCTGACAGCCCTTTAGATATCTAATTTGGGCCTCTGTTACCATTACCCCGTGAGGACTTGCTTATATCAATAGTTTAGCTTATCATGACATCTTCCCTCAAAAATAAAGCCTCATCTTTACCACAGTCTAATTTTGCATATCTACCAAGCTCCCTACTATTATCATCTTGAACTATAATCTAAAGTCTGTGACAGCCTCCATGGTATAGGATTACCTAGTTGGACTCAAAGGCTATACTTGTCTATAGAGAATGGCGATTAGGAAAACAATTGTAAGCATCGACTCAGATTCCCTATCACGCTCTATCAGGACAAACAGCAGAAGTTTCGATCAATCCCGCCCTCCCACAGATACGCCAGATGCAGTAAGATCAGCCAAAACTAACAGCCGTTCAAGTTCAACGCTTATAGGTTGGGTCTCGCACGTGGGTACCCTACATCAAACCCTGGTCCAAATAACTCGGTGAAGAACCTCGCACCACCTGACGATTGTGATCGATAGGGAATCCCTAGGGAATCGACGGGGCGCCTTGGGAGCCGCTTCAGGGAATTGGATATTGCACCTTGTCTTGTTCTGCTTCCTTTCAATTTTCTCTTCTCTCACAAGCAATCGGTCATATTGTCGATGTAACCTCTAGAAAACCTAACCAGGCCTAAGATCGATTTTAATGATAGTTATAATTGCCGGCATTGAGGCTAATAATACAGGATTGAGATGATCCGATGTTAGACTCATAAAATCAGGCGGGGAACAACTTGAGGTTAGTGGGGTGGGGGTCGTTCGCAATCTCCTACTCTCCGCGGGGCATTGTTATGAGCAAGGAATTGCCGAGAGTAGGTAGGATACGAGGTTTCCAGTTCTGAGAGGTCTTGTTTCAATAAGCTGTCAGCATCATTGTTGGTTCTTCCTTTTTGCGTATGAAATCAGCCTCATTTCTTTGAATGTGACTCAATATTTAGTAGGTTTCTGATTCAATCCGGAGTCTCACGCAGGGCAAAACTTATTGTGATAGGTTCGAGCCCGCTTTGTGAATACTCTTTAGGCATAGTCCAACCAAATTCTAGTGCATGTAACCCTGCATGATTTAGCTCGAGGCTACTTGGCAGGCGCAGCTTTGGGGGCCGAGGACCCTGAATAGTGGAGTAGAAGGAGGCTCCGGCGATCTCGGTTAGAACACTCCTCTCCTGGACCGAAGTGGTCTGAAGTTTTCAAGCACATATAAATATAATGACAGAGGGGGAAAGCAACTTAATCAGATACCGCTCCCCTTCATAGATTTTTCACCCTTGCTCAGGCATTCACTATGGCGCTTCTTTTCGCTGGTTTCTCACTTCTAGCGGCTGCTCACGCCGCTAACGTCACCCCAGTCCAGGTCCCATACGGATGCGCCAGTCTCCCAAATCTACAGCAAACCGGTCCCAACACCGGATTTGCTGGTCCTTGGAACATTGTCGTCGATCAATGTGTCAACACAACTGCTACCGACAATGCATGCACTATCGAGGGGTTCCGTGACGTGGCTCGAGATGTCACGGTGGACGGTCAGCCCGAGGCCAGGAAAGGCTTTGTAAGACTCCTCGCATTTCCAGGGAGAGCAAAGAGAATTTCAAACAGCTCTAACAACCAGCTTCAGGTCAGTATCGTCAATGGACAATATGACGCAATGTCCTACCTCATTTGTAATGATGGAATTGGATTTGAAATCATGAGTTACTACGACAACATGAACGTTTATCTCCCCATCAATATCACCAGCGACCCTACCAATGCCCAGCTCCAGTGGGGTCTCGCCGAAGATGATAGCGAGGCGATTAATGCCTATTATCATTATATTGACGACGTCAAGCAAGACGGGATCTTCCTCGGTGCCCACAATGTTACCAGCTGGGGTATTCAACAGCAGACGAACGTTCCCGGGACTAGCGGAGGTCCGGCGTGGTTGCTCCGCCTGTTGGGGCCTGGGAGTGAGGACCAGGAGACTGGCGAGGCTTTGAAGGATGGAGAATACGAGACGTTTATTCGCATTAATGCTTGAAGCCTGTTTAACATCTAGCAGCAACCGAAATTACTACGTAAGGCTGCTAGGAGGGAAGCATGGAAAACACTTTTGAACGCTCCCCATGATTGGGGGGCTACTCATTCTGTTCCAAATAGATCCTGTCCCTATTGGGGCAAATGCATACGATGAATTCCGGTGTGGAATCCAAGAGACATCCTTTCCTTAGTTTGCGAGCTGTAGATATTTCGATCCTTATCCATCCCATACTCCATACTCTGTAAAAGCCATTCAAGCTGTAGCATCTTGATACGCTATTCTAGAATGTCAAGTATACGCAAGATATGCATATTCAGTAATAAACTCATTGAGTGTTTGGCTGAATGGCAGGCAAAACCCGGTATACTGACCGGGTTGAATTCTATAGTAGCAGAATCAGCGGATCTACACAAGCTAAGCAGTATGGTGGGCGCGGGATATTTGAAAGTAGAAGAAATCGCTATTGGGTATTGAAATTTCCGTTGCTCTGTAATCTAGTTTTTCTCGAAAATCCCCTTCCATTCTTTTCATTATTCAATCCATCGCTCTCATGGAGATTTTCTGTTCCTACGGATGGAGAGGCAACCCGTCTGGCTTCTAGACGCTTCTTTCTTTGACGTCGCTTTTAAAGCTCACCTATATATACTCACTCATATTCCATATGTAAAATATCACACTCAAATCTCAGCCTCAAACGCAATACCCATAATAGCACCCCCGGCAACGGCAATCACAGCCAGAGGCTTGAGGTCTAGATAGTCGGTCGGGTTCCAGAGCGGCACAAGCGTCGTCTCCTTCGGTAGCTGCTCAATTGGTTCCAGAAACCACGTCGACGTCACCGCCAACCACGCCAGAACCCAGACAAATCCAACAACCTTCTGCCAAAGCGGCGTTACGGCTTCGGGGGCATCCGACGACTTCGCATTGGCATTAGCACTGCCATTGGTGTTGCCAGACGAACGACTGTTCTTCCAGATATATTGCACGCCATCCTCAATCATGTAGCCTAGTACAAAGGAGAGGAAGAAGTGCATGGAACCAGTTTTCTCTAGTGGCACGCCCTGTATGTGGTCGCTGACCACGTGCGTGATCCCAGAGATCAAGAACACGAGGAAGACGTTCGTGTAGCGCTCCAAAATAGACGGCCGCGGTAGATGGAGAACATCACGCGCAATAAAGTTGCTAGGCGTCGTGAAGGGGTCGCGCACGAATTGATGCCAGAATTTACTAGACAAGGATGTTAGCTCTGGCTGACTCGGCGAGACACGGTGTTGTCCGGGTTTATTGCAAAGAAAGGGGGAATATAAAACCAAGGGGAAAGAAGCAGCATTTCGTTGGTAAAGAAAAACAGGATATTTTATAGACACTCACCCCCAGAAGTTCCGGAGCGTATACGCATCCGCCATACGCCCAAACGCCGGTGGCCAATCCTCAGGTCTCGACAGGGCTAGAGCAACGCAGACGATGGAGCCAAAACGGTAGTGCGCATCAATCAGGATACGGACCATCAGGAACCAGCTGATTAGATTAGGGACGACGCGCTCCGCCATTTTCTCCAGCGGTGGGAACAGTTCTGGCCGCGCGAGGCGTGTATCTAGCGACGGCGCCTGCGTGGCCGCATTCGCACGCGCCAGGGCCTGGAAAATACTAAGGACCAGGTACTGCCACATGAAGATAACGGTCTGGCGGATTAGGAAGCGGACGCGGGAGATGCGCGGTCCGCGACGTGTGTAATAGTCCAGGTGTGCCGGCACGTTCTTAACCTGGCGCGGAGTATTAACAGCCCGGGGAGAACAGACCTGTTCGATGGCATACCAGAGGCGGTCGGACAAGAAGAGCTTCTGTGGCTGTTCCCGAGCGAGATCCCCGGCATCTAGCGGTTTGAGGAGCAGCATGTTGATGGCGGCGAGCACGGCGCCGACCAGGAAGTGGGAGGTGATCGGCCTGCTAGCAGTGGCATTTTCGTAGGGCTGAACGAAGCGGCTAGCGATGAAGACCATGCATAGTATGGCGACATAGCGCCAAAAAGACCGTTTAGGGGTGGCAATCAGGACAATGGCCAGGATAAGGTATTGCACGAGGGCGCTGCCGACGTAGTCGAAGAAGTCGGAGGGCAATTCCATGGTGCTGTGTTCCCTGGATCCTCTCTATTTCTATATGAGGAGTCGCAGGCAAAGCGGCCGGGAAATCTGACGTTTGTGAGGCTGGATCGAACCTTTTATTTGGGTTCAGCTGAGCGCTGTGGAAAGGAGTAGGTGGATTTGAGTGTGGGGGCCGTGTTCGCTGGCGGTCGTGGGTCTTTGCTGGCACGTCTCACCCGGACCCCAAAGTCGCAGCCTCGTCTCGCAGGATGATTTGCGCTCGCCATTCAATTATTTGGGAGAGAAATCACGCATCAAGCGAAGAGACGACTGGGGAAATTCTACAGCCCTTGCTCGATTTCTAGTATCGGTTCGCTATTACCGAAAGAAGGAGCCGCCGCGGATCTTGCATCTTCCATCTTGGATAAGCCTGTCGAGACAAGTCGATACAGACTGAAAGGACCAGGCTAGAACCAAATAACTACAAGTAGGGGGCTGTGCAAGATCCTCCGAACTAATTTGAAACCTCAGATTGAAGAAAAAAATAAATAAGGCTTCTATGCTCCGTTCACGAGAAAAGCTCGGACTAGATAAAACTAGCTATACAGCCCCCAGCCCTAATTGTACCTTGCACATGTCCGGCGCCCGCGCCAGAAACAGGATGAAAAGAAACAAAACCAAGAAAAAAAAAAAGGAGAGAGGGAAACAGAAAAGCCGACCCTGCATAAAGTACACCGCAAGAAGGACAAGCCCATGCCCAGACGCCGAAATGCTATCATACACAGTTTCATACATGCGGATGCATAAAGACAAAAGCACGCGGGGAAAACAGAAAGAATTGCAACCAAACACCGCCCCAAGTCATCAGCTCATGGCATGAGCGGGAGATAAGCGATCATGGCTGGAATCTTGTCAATTGACTCCACTCCGTCGCTTCAATCTCCGTCGCTGCCGCTGTGACGACTGGATGGCTTCATCGGTGATCAGCTCAGCCGGAGGCTCGAAATCACGTTCCTCCGTACTGGGCATTGGATGGCCAAAGGCGAGGAGGGTGTGCGTGCGATCGCTACGGGGACCACTGGCATCGGCGAGGGCCATCTCGCGCAGATGCGGATGTTCGAAGAATGAAGTGAAGGGTTTGTCTGGGGGAGGAGGATAGAAGATCGGGACAGGAGCAGGCGGGGAAGGGGATCGGGCAGGTTGAGTGACGGGTGGGTTCTTCGGTCGTTTGGCCGAGCTTTTGGTCTCGTTTGCTGAGGCCGCCAGATCGTCGTCATCTGGGCGGTTGGGCCGGGGCTTCCGGCTCTCTGAGACGGATTTGCGCCGTTTGGCGTCGAACGCGGAGCGCGTTTCCTGGTGCAGCTGGCGGGCGGCCCAGGCGTCGACGTCGCTGGGGTCGGGAGTGCTGGGGGTGGGGGGCAACGGAGAGCTGTCTTCATCCAGCTCTTCGGCGGCTCGGGAGCGTTTGCGAGAGTGTCGGGAGGGTGCATGAGACTCGGCTTCAGCATCGGCCACGGGTAGATTCTTCTCCTTAGCCAGCTTGCGTTTTCTCTCCTCGTCCCTCCAGACTTGAAATTTGGTCACAAGGGCGACCAATTCATCCATAAGGATCTGCCGTTTCGGCTCATACAGTTTCTTTTCACTGTCGTGCACGCCTACAAGGCCCATCACACGGAGCCAATCTTGGCCGCGTAGTTCATCCAGGAGCCGTTCGACGTGCTGTTTCTCATGCTGTGCCCGATCACGTTCAATGTTGCGCAGTTGTTTTTCCTGGCGCTCGAACTTCCGGTGCGCTTTGAAGTATAATTCTTCATTGAGCGGATCAATCCCCAGCGAGCTTGACGCGGGCTCCGGAAGCGTGATGGCTTGACAGTCATAGAGTTTTTCGAGTGGATTGCCAAACGGCGTGGGGTTTGGGGTAGAGGAAAGGGGTAATGGTTCGGGTAGGTCATCTACAAGGGTGACAATTGTGGCTGCGGCAAGAAGTTCTGGAGTGGGGGAGGATATCAATATCAGCAAATGCAGACTTAAGTCTCGCCAGTCACGTAAAAAGGGGTTTGAGGTCCCAACTGACCAGGCTTAGGGTCCTCCAGGCTGATAATTTGTTCATAATTATGAAAATATTGAGCCAGCTCGCTCTTGCATCGAGCTGCCGTGTCTGCCGAGCGAAGTGATCGCCTCTCCGTGCCTGTCCGCTCAGTGACCGTTGCTGGCGCTTCGTGCGCGGTCTGATCGCCCTTGAGCGTTCGTTGCGACCGCGTCGCCTCGACCGAGATAGGCTCGGCTGATTTCTCCAATGCCGCATGTTTGCTCTCCCTCTTGACCGTATCAGACGCCTCTGAATGTCCTTCGCCTCCAAGGTCGCCGCGTCTGGCCTTGCGCGCCACAGTGGGGGATATCGTCGGCTTCGCCCCATCCGCCGTCGAGGCCGAGGCGTCGGGACGCGCCCGGGGTGCTGGGTTGATTGCTACCGGCGATATCATGTCCAATGGGTCGGGAGACTCGCGCGCATCACGCAGGAAGTCGGGGGCGACGTCCCCCACAGGGGGTCTCGGTCGGAAACGCCCCGGAGTTTCTTGACGGCCCCATTGCCGTGGACGCGAGGATGGCCAGGCGTGGCCAATTGATGGTCCGACGCGATCGAGTCCACCGAGGAGGACCGGCGACGAGTGCGACGGGAGGAGGGACGAGGGCGCGTCGGCTTCAAGGGAGGGGGATTGGCGTGTCGAGCTCTGCCGGAGCTCCGGCTCTCGTCCGGCGTAGTGGTGTCAAGGCAGTCAGGCGAACTCTGCCGGCGACGCGGCCACAGGTCATGCAGGGTTCGCTGTTTCTTCATCGGCGGACCCTGACCGTCGTTGTGCGCAGGGTCGGGGTTCCGTCGCACAGAGCCGCGAAGGGACGACCGCGACAGAAGGGCCATTGCGGGACGAGAACGGGAGAGGGATTAGTCCGCAGTCATGCTGTGATGGCCACCAGACGAGAGAGAAAGACGTCGGGTTAGGGGCGGGAGGGAAGAGAGGGGGGGAAAGGTCAGGGCGCGGGGATCGCGGAGGTTGAAGAGCTGGCCGGCACAAGAGGTTCTTGGCGGCCTGCGCGATGCTGGTCGCCTTTCTACATGCTCGACATGCTTGACATGCTATTTGTGCCTGATGGCCACGCCCGGGCCTTCTGCGGCGACTGTACGGCAGTCGTGAGCCTTTTCTTTCGGGTGGCCTTTCTCTTGCTTTTATTTCGCCTGGTTCGATCGAGGGCTCTGTGGCCTGGTGGCCTCGCAGTTGGAGACCGATCTGAATCCCTCCCCGTAGATACCAGGATGGATAGCACCGATAGCATGTAAAGTATATATATGTCTCCGGAGTCTACATCATGACAAGATTATCTGTCCAATCACGATCATGCCCGAATGCACTACTTGCTTTCCTGCTGCTTTCACCCGCGATCTCATGGCTTCTCCACGCAGCAGAAACATGCCTCTGAACGAGATCACGGTTCCCCAGATCTCGACAACGTGGACCTGTTGACCTGTTGACAGCCTTCCCAAGCCCAGTCGCACCTTGCCTTTGGCCTTGTACCCACAACATATGGTGATTTCTATTTATCTCCAATTCGCCAGTTCTCCAGTTCTCCATTTATCCCCGGTTGTCCGTCTTCTTGAGCCCTGTGTCCCCCACGTCCGCGGGTGGGGGGAACCGGTTCACACCGATTCTCCGATCTCACATGCCCGCCCACTCCGTTCCGCCCTCCCCCAAACTCCTCTTCCTCCGCTCCTGGACCATGGCAATGGGTTCTGATCTCGGGGCCTCCCAGGTGGGACCAACGGCCGACCACCTGAGACCCCAAGGGCTTTTGCAACGCCGGACATCGTTCCGATGTCGAACGGAGGAGTTTTTGTGTCACGGAAGCACCAGAACCAACCCCGCAGAGTGGCGTGGGGGTCTCCGAGCTGCGCTGTCGAGCAAATGAGGAGGGGAGGAAAGAAATGACAAGAAATGACCAACATCGATCCAATCCGCCAACTGTGTCCACTTTTCCGCGTCGCCAATGAAGTCATCCGAGACCAACGAAAGTCACCCACGGCTAATCAGATCCGCCAGAGGGGAAAGAGGGACGTGGGGGTGGGGATCAAGACGTATTTATACGTTGGGTCAACGTCCGCAACCTTCCTGAATCCCTTTCCCCTCGCTCGATGAGCGGTGTTCCTGGTAAGATATGCATGCCCTGGCGCCCAGCAGACCCGAACTCAACCAGTGAAACTGCCACCGCTAATCACCACCGTCTAGACTCTTGAATTCGTGCCCCCCCCCCCTCCGCTCCTTCGCCATCACAGATACTTGCCCCCCCCCCGCCATCATGACGGCCAACGGTACGACGAAACGCAATCCCCTCCCTCGTGGATTCTACGTGCCTACCGTAGCTTTCTTCCAATCGGACGAGGAGGTGGATCTGGCCACCACCGAGAAGCACGCGGCGCGCCTGGCCCGCAGCGGTGTCACCGGCCTGGTCACGCAAGGCAGCAATGGCGAAGCGGTGCACCTGGATCGCGAGGAGCGCAAGGCGATCACGGCGGCTACGCGACGCGCGGTGGATGCGGCCGGCTATCCGACCATGCCCGTGATCGCTGGCTGTGGTGCGTCGTCCACGCGCGAGACCATTCGGTTCTGCCAGGACGCCGGAGCCTCTGGTGCCGATGCCGTACTGGTCCTCCCACCCAGCTACTACAAGGACTTGGTCCCCAAGGCCGCTCTCCAAGCGCACTTCGTCGCCGTGGCCGACGCATCGCCCGTGCCCGTACTGATCTATAACTTCCCGGGGGCCTCGTCGGGCCTCGACCTCTCCTCTGATGACATCCTGGCGCTGTCGCAGCACCCCAATATCCTGGGCTGCAAGCTCACCTGTGGCAACACCGGTAAGCTCGCGCGCATCGCGGCGGGCTCCAAGTCCGAGTTCTTGACCTTTGGTGGATCGGCCGATTTCACTCTGCAGACGCTCATCGCGGGTGGGGATGGGATCATCGGCGGGACGGCCAACCTGATTCCTCGGTCGTGTATGCGGCTGATGGAGCTATATCAGAGCGGCCAGATCATGGAAGCGCAGAAGTTGCAGGCCGTTGTTGCCCGCACGGACTGGGCGGCCATCCACGGTGGCTTCATCGCCGTCAAGAGTGCCCTTCAGTCGTATCACGGATATGGGGGCTTCCCCGCCGACCTTGCGTCGTGCCCACCCCCCAGGCGGCCGCCGCAATCCACGAAGAGTTCCGAGAAGGGATGGAGCTGGAGCAGTCATTGGGAAAAACCCGCCTCGAGAGCTAAAGACCGCTGGAGCAGGGTTGGACAAGTTGGGACCGCTCGTATTCACGCGTCTCGGCACGCAAATGGAAGTCATAACTAGACCGGTCGTTTGGAAATCGGCTCGGTTCCGTCGAAGATAGTTCAAAGATAAATCATGATACCTCCCCTTCATACCTCGTGTTCCCGTAACGCAAGCTCCCTCCCCGCTCCCTTGGCCTCGAGCCCGCCATGGCGAGCTGGTATATCTCCAGCCCGTAGCTTTCGGCGTCAAGCCACCTCCTCTCATTTCCGACGATGGGCTTGGGGCGGAGTGATACGCTTATATGGCACGGACGCTGCCTTTTCAACCTCCTCGGCCTCCTCTAAAATGTCACAGTGGCATTGGATAGCAGTCGCGTGCCTCCGTCTGCGAGTTTGGCCGTGACGTCGACGTTCGGCCCCTCTCGCGTCTCTCTCTCTCTCGCGTCTCCCGATAGACGAAGCGAGCTGTTCTGCCCAAGTACCCCGATGTCGCATCGTTGTCGTATGTGGAGGTCGCAGTTGGAACAAGGTCGTGGCTGTTCATTTAAGCTAGCTCGAACCCAACCGAACAACCGGCTCAAAGAGGGTTAGTCGCGTGGAGCGGAATGTAACCTCCAATGCTGCCTTCTGCAGCAATGGAACTGAAACACGAAACACGCTGTTGTTTATCGGCAAATTGAAGGAGCCCAACAAAAATCTCGGAGACACTTTGGGGCCCTGCAAGCTGTGAGGGCCGTGAGGGCTGCGAGGGCTGTGAAGGCTGGGAAGCCATTTGCCGAAGCGTTGGGGGCTGCTACATCGCATTCCCAGCGATCAGCGATCAGCGATCGGCATGCGCGTTGCCACCATAAATAAACCCCGGCTGCTCCTGGTCTCCAACTTCTTCTCTCTTCTCTGCGCCCACCTCATCACCATGAAGTTCATCTCCGTCCTCGGCGCGCTCGGGACCCTCGCGTCGACCGTCTCCGCGGTCAAGGTGAACCCACTTCCCGCGCCCCGCAACATCACTTGGGGCTCCTCCGGTCCGATTCGCGTTCGCCAGGTCGCCCTCCGGACCACCGACAGTCACGGACACACGCATGCCGTGGTCAATGAGGCCTGGGAACGTGCCTGGGCTACCATCACTAATCTCCAATGGGTCCCTGCAGCTGTTGAAGCTCCCATCTCCTCGTTTGAGCCCTTCCCCACCGCCGCCCCCGAGCCCTCGGCCTCGGCCAAGGCCAAGCGAGCAAGTACGGCAAAAGCCATTCAGTCGGTCCAGTTGTCCGTCATTGACGGAGACGCGGACCTCCAGCACGGGGTTGACGAGTCATACACCCTGGAAGTGACGGCGACGGCCGGCAGTGTCAAGATCACGGCCCAAACTGTGTGGGGTGCTCTTCACGCGTTCACCACGCTGCAACAGCTGATTATCTCCGATGGCCGGGGCGGGCTCATCATTGAGCAGCCGGTGAAGATCCAGGATGCGCCTCTGTACCCGTACCGGGGTATCATGATGGATACGGGACGCAACTTCATCTCCCTGCAGAAGATCCTCGAGCAGATCGACGGCATGGCTCTCTCCAAGCTCAATGTTCTACACTGGCACCTGGATGACGCCCAATCATGGCCGATGGAGATGCGCTCTTACCCGCAAATGACCAAAGATGCTTACTCGGCCCGCGAGGTGTACACGGCGGCCGATATCCGCCGGGTAATTTCCTACGCCCGATCCCGCGGGGTCCGGGTAATCCCCGAGGTCGACATGCCCGGCCACTCGTCCTCGGGCTGGAGACAGATCGACCCGAAGATTGTGGCGTGCGAAAACTCGTGGTGGTCCAACGACGTGTGGGAGTACCACACGGCCGTCGAGCCGAATCCGGGTCAGCTGGACATCATCTACCCCAAGACCTACGACGCGGTGCGCAACGTCTATACCGAACTGTCGGGCATCTTCACCGATAACTGGTTCCATGTCGGCGCGGACGAGCTCCAGCCTGGCTGCTACAACTTCAGCTCCTATGTCATGGACTGGTTCGCGGAGGACTCATCGCGTACCTACAATGATCTTGCGCAGTACTGGCTCGACCACGCCCTGCCCATTTTCCGCAGCGTGGGCTCGCACCGTCGCATGATGATGTGGGAGGACATCGCGCTGGGCACCGAGTCGGCTAACGACGTACCCAAGGACATTGTGCTGCAGAGCTGGAACAATGGCTTGACCAACATCCAGAACCTCACGGCCCGTGGCTACGACGTTGTCGTCTCATCGTCTGATTTCCTGTACCTGGACTGCGGCAAGGGTGGCTTCGTCACCAATGACCCGCGCTACGACGTGATGTCCAACCCTACCGGCGATGTCACCTTCAACTACGGCGGCATTGGGGGCTCCTGGTGTGCGCCGTATAAGACCTGGCAGCGCATCTACGACTACGACTTCACGTCCAACCTCACCGAGTCGCAGAAACGCCACGTTCTGGGCGCTGAGGCGCCTTTGTGGTCTGAGCAGGTTGACGACGTGACAATTTCTAGCCAGTTCTGGCCGCGGGCTGCTGCGCTCGGCGAGCTTGTCTGGTCCGGCAACCGCGACGCCTCTGGCCAGAAACGCACTACGCAACTCACCCAGCGTCTGCTGAACTTCCGCGAGTATCTTGTTGCGAATGGAGTGATGGCCACTGCCCTCGTACCCAAGTACTGTCTCCAACATCCCCACGCCTGCGACCTATACTACAACCAGACCGCAGTGTCTCCTTGAAGGAATGGGGGATAGGAAAACGGGGGGAGGGTTCTTGAATTGGACCGCTCTTTACATGCCTGTTGGTTCCTGTTGACGCTTATTTTGCTTCTGTTGGTCTTCTTTTCTTCTTCCTTGGCATCCATTAGGCATTTTTATTCCCTGCCATCGCCATCAGCCAGCCCATAACTTTTATCTGTACATACTTGAGTTCACAACCTCGATACCCATCAATATAATTATATTATTAACCGGGTGACCAAAACTTCCCCCTTTCCTTGAATTCCAGGAGGGTCCAGTACGATCTGAGACTCCATTTTCGTCTGGCCTGCATGAGCCCCTAGCCCTCTTCCCCCTAAATGTCTGTCTCCCCCCCCCCCCCCCCCTCCATTTTCCCAGGTGCTCCTATACGTTCACAACCTGTCATCGAACACGACCTAGGCCTCTTAGGTTTTTTTTTTTTTTGCCAGTCCAAATCCCAGCATCACGCGAACAGATCTGTCCTCGCATGCCTGTCTCGTTTCAGAATCAGCCCAGCTCCATCCAGGCCCATCGGTCAACGCCGGGCTGCGGTGCAACAATCCTGAAGCAAAACGCACGGAATATATTCTCTTCTAGGAGGTTCTCGCGCTGCACGTCAGATGTGGCTCTTGCCCTCTCCTTGCTTGATTCACCCCCAAACAAGTGTTAATTCCAAGCGAGGAAACTCCCAGAAGAAGACGCAAGACGAAATAGAAGAAGAAAAAGGGCCAGAAAGTATCAAGATTGCCCACCAAGCATCTTTCCTCACCCCGCTTGCACCCGCCCCTCCAAAAAGAAAAATAAAATAAAATTAAGCTCAGAACAGAGTATCCGACTCATCGGTGCCACCGTCCACATCCACACACTCACACACACACACTCTCTCTCTCTCTCTCTCTTTTTCTCTCTCTCATCTCGTCTTTCTCTTCTGCCAGTGGCACACGTGGCTTTTGCAAAATACAGACGCAAGAGAGGACACACCCGTCACACACAAGTGCAGTGCGTCGGCGATGTTCGGGTTTCACGTCCCCCTTCATTCCTTCCTTCCCCCCCCCGGCCCTGCTCGGGGCCCGCACGGGGCCTACTCGAGGGACATGGGGATCTGATCTGATCTGTATGTTTTGGTTCCTTGAAAAGTGCTCTAAGTCGGGAATGCAGGCGGGATTTCCTGCGTAACGTCGTGCCTTGATTTTGGAGGAGGCGGTTGAAGATGAAGTTGAAAAGGGGAGGGAGAAGACAAGGAAAACTTGACGCTGGTGGATCTGTCTAGATGGTTTGAATCTGGAAGTATATATCCCGGATCCGACGACGACATATTGGGTTGCTTGGTATTATAGGGTTTCAACATTGAGTTGATTGACCGGGTGACAGGGCTTGGACTTGCCTGTCTTGGTCTTTTGGGGAAGCATTTAGCTCAGTTGTAGTTATTCTAATACCTTCTTCTTTAGAGTTCTTGTTTCTGCTTGCGTTACTGGATCAAAAGGGCTGAGTATGTATTCGAGAAGAAGGCTGTGAGACGAAGGGTCAGTGGTGCTCGACAGGTCGATGCCGCCATATGATTAGCAATCTTTGACTAATGGCCAAAAAAGCTGGGAGGACCGCGGATGCTAGTCGGGGACGGAGTGGGGATATGATTTGTTCCTGATGGCGAATTTAACTGTTGTTACACGGTGCTTTGATTCTGGTACGGTGGTTGAGGGAGTGATTTGGTCCTTGTTGGGCCGTGACTTGGGGGAAAAGAGGGGGGGGACCACTTATCGGTTCAATTGTTAAATCCGATGGAAGAAAAAGGATATCTAGAGAGAGAGCGATAGGAAAGGGCATTCGATTGAGGCGTACATGGCGTTGCAATGTTTTGTTGTTGGGGGTGGTGTCTGTGAAGTCTAGAAATCTCGATATACTACAACTGCCGTAGCTAGATCTTCGCGGATCGTCGTAGAACTTCGCAGCGGGAACCAACTCTAGCAAAACTGGGGTTCTCTTTGCATGCTCGAATCACCTACTTCTAGTGTTACTATGTGCGGCCGTGTCAAAATAAAATATGCCGTCCAACATGCTGAAATTACCACACCCTGACCCTGACCCAAAGATTCCCTACAAATGACCAATTCTCGGTTCGGGGTAGACCCCGACGTTAGAAAGATCTATTATCCAATACCAAAAATCCCGAGGCCTGGGAAACCTCCATCCAAAGCAAAAGAGAAAATAGATGTTACCTGGACCCAGAAAGTAGGACACGACCGTCATCTGACGAGCCAATCCCAAATCCAAGAATCCAAGAATCCAACCCAAGAAGAAGCAAGCACCAGGAACCCCCCTGTCCAAGTGTCATGAAGGAAAGCTCAGAAAACTGCAAGATGTTGACGTGGAGTGCGATCCAATATTCAAACACCAATCTCCAATGCGGATCTAGATGATCGACACAGCCAATTCACTAGCCCTGGTTCATTTTCGTTTTCTAGCTGCTCCAGTCTACGGGCAAAAGGCCGACTATTCCTTGGACATTTGACCACAGCAGTCTATCTGTGAGAAGTCTATCTGCACGTTGCTCTTTTCCCCGCCACCAGAGTATCTAGCCAGCTAGCCTCAACACTCAATCTTGAGACACAGGAAACGAGACATCCCCTTTCCCACCCTCCTAATTATACTTTTTACGCAATTCTCAATCCCACGTCCCACTTCGATTTGCATCTTCCTATCACAAACATGGACGTGCTCTTCCACCCCTGCAGAGTTGTCCCAATCACCCAACCAGGTGTCCGGGATCTCCTCGCAAGATCCATATCGACCGCACGTCCCTGCAGAGACACAATCCCGATCACCACCACTATAGAAGTTTAAGCACGCTGCAATAGACACAAATGCAATCACTTCCTTCCCCCAATCCTGATCGGGGTGTACACCGGAATTATGCCCCCGTTCTCGAACGGGTAGATGTGTATGGCTAACCGACCTAGTGCGTACTCACCACGAAGCGCAAGCCACACCGGCTGTGCGCACAAACCATGGCTCTCGGATCTCGGCCAAGCCTAGAAAACGATAGACCAGACGCCAGATGCCAGGTGCCATTCGCGGCGCAGCGTCAAGATCCCACCACCCAGGGACCTGGAGACGACTGAGAATACGGTGTAAAGACGGGAGACCAATAAACGCGGGACAGGACTCTGGATGCTGTGGGGAGTAATTCCAGATGCGAGATGAAATCCACAGACCCAGAGAGTGACCCAGAAGCACTAGCAAAGCTATGTACATAGTCCGTACACAAAGCCGTGCCACACGACCCATGGGCACGTCATAATCGGTCACGATGCCCGGTGAAAAAAAAGACAGGGCAGCACGGGCCAGGCGGACATCGTCTCGATGGAGATGGCAGAGGGATCTCGGAGATAGTGGTGCAGGCTGGTCATTGGTGCGATCTACGGGGCAATTGCTTTTCCCGTAGTGGGGATGGAGTCTCTCTGCGGTCCAGTTCAGGATAATTGTGGATAAGGAGGGGGAGGAGGAAAGGAATATAGAACAAATTGTACGCCGTACTCCCCACTGCGTGTATCTTTCGGGGAAACTTAGCTTCTTCCGAGAAGAGATCCTGATCCTGATCCTGATGGTGGGAAGGGGGGGGCAGAGTGGAGAGCTGCGGAGTATGACTCCATCGTTGGGTTGAGTGGATTGGGAAGGAGGTTGGGAATGTAACTTGTTCTGCGGAGAAAGAGAAAAGGCAATAATGAACTCTTGGTATTTCCATATTCGATAATGAAGATTCAGATCTATTCCCTCGTCTGATGGAAAGGGAAACTAGAAGCCACGAAGGAATGACAGTGGCTTGCTGAGCCACCCGAATCGGTTTCCTTGCGCTGGATCCTCAATCCTGTGTGTTTTATTGTTTTTTGTGAGACTGCTACTGGAGTTTTGCTTCTTGGAGATGCAGAAAATAATGTCTGATTCCTCCATTTCTCCGAACTTCCGAGCCCGTGGCCCCTGGCTGCAAATCCACGCAATTCACCAAGGACCAAGTCCACAAGTCCCCGGCGATCGGACGGCTAACAGTCCCCAACAAAAAAAACAAAAACAAAACAAAAAACCGCCGACAGGCTCGATAAAAGGAGAGACTCAAGACACGACTCCGGTGGGTTGGGACTCAAAATCGGAAAGTGACAGGTCCAATCTTCATCGCGACCTGTCCCCCGGTACCGTCGATCCTGGGGCCTGGCGGTGGCACGGCAAAGTTCGGGCGCTTATGCATCTCTCTCGGTTCCAGGATCTCGGGCTCAGTGGTGCTGTCGATCCGTCCACCGCCAGTCGCCGCGCGCAATTCCAATCCTTGGTCTCGCGGGGTCCTCGTGAAGTCGAAGCGGACAAATATCCAGGAATGTGATGGGTGTGGTACCGGTGCCCGGACAAATTGGGTCTCCATTTGACAGCGCGGTAGGCTTACTAGTCCGTCGTTACTGCAGCGTCGATCCCCGTCGCGTCTGGAATGGTGGCTGTCTGGACTTCGTACTCGGGCGTCCTGCACGTCTCTCGCCTGCAGGCGCACGAATGGGCAAGGTTCCCGACGTTGCCGGACGTGGCCGGACCTGCGCGGCCATTGTCCCGAGTCATGGAGCGTGTCATAACCCTATCCCGAGTCCTGCCAACCAACGCATCACAGACAACCATAACCCTAACAGGCCACCAAAGCGCCGACCTCTCCCCCGGCCTCTCCTCTCTATCTCTTTTTCTCAGCGCTACAAAGGCTCTTTCCTTTCTGGGTATCCTCTCCATGCTCTCCCTATCCATCTTCTCACCTTTCGCTTGTCTCTTGTCCCTTGTCCCTTGTCCCGGCGCTCGTGCTCGTGCTCCCATCTCGGGGACCATCGGCCTTCATACTGCATTCACCCCCCTTTCCCCTTTCGTCTCCTCTTGCCCTCCCCTCTTCCCATATGTAATCCATTAGTCCGGGTGGTTGGCTCATATTGTTCGGGGTTGATCGACACCCCCCGATAGCATATCGTGTCACGGTGTAACTGTCTGCGCGCTGCAGTTCGCCCTCTCATCGTCTCTCCATCGCGACATTCCTTCTTCGGGTTGTTACACCTCGGGGCCCGTTCCCCCCACTCCCTCCCCGGGAACAAGAGCACACTCAAGGCCAGGGCCCGTTGCTGCGCCAGGGTCTGGGCTCGATCTCAAGGCAACTGAGATCGCGCCCATCCTCCGGGGCACGGGCTCCCGGTTTGGTGCCCGGGTGCAAAAGTGACTTAGGATGGGTCGATCCATCCTTCTATTTCCCCCCCCCCCCCTCCCCCCTCTCTATCTCCCGTACTGGGCAATTATTCTGAAAGAAGCTTACGAAGATCGCCCACCTTGGTCTCTGCCCATCGATGGGCAATCAGACGGGATCCACGTCGCGGCCGTCTCTCCAAGCCACCAATTTGACCGTACTCATATTCTAGTGGCTAGTGCCTGGGTGCAGATAGAACGAGACCGCATTCCTTGAGATCTGCATGATAAAATGATGTCAGGGCCCAGGATCATCGCGCCGATTCCAAGTTTCCAGAGGTCTAGCAGAGTCTATACAGCAGTAGTAACTGTAGTGGTCGTAGTATTGTAGTATGATAGTATTGTATTGACAATAGGTATATCCGATGATTCGGTGAATTGTGGGCGCGTATACTCTATCGTCCAGGCTATCTTTTGATCGCTTTATCGTCCGGGTACATCATCCCCCACCCATCGCACACAGGTCGATCAGTTCGATCCGCTCTCCGCGATGCTCCGTTTATTCCGTTATTCCGTGCACACAGTACTCCGGATCATCTCTTCCGGCCTATCGAGCTACAGATGCTGATCCCCAGACCTCCATCAAGGAAATTCTGGTCGATCCTCGAGTCATGCTTTAATCGTAGCCAGAGCCTCCTTGAATCGACGAGGATCCCCGTGGACGTGTGAGGGCCTCTGGCCTAAAGCTTATCTTGCAGCAATAGTGTCTTTAGCGGCTGACACCCGCGACGGGGCGATTGGACAGGGCCCCTCGTGAAATGGGAGGGCGGCTTTCGGTTCGGTTCGTGTCGAACCCGGGCGAACGCTCAGGCACCAGAGATAGAGAGGGAGACAGACAAAGCAGGCGTCGATCCGGAGCGGAATGGACGGTGGCGTTGAGGTTCGCTCCCTCCCCCATACCTTTGTTTTTTTTTTCTTCATGATACAGAATGTCCAGGATGTAAAGGACAAAGATGTACCGGATGTACTTTAGTCTTCGGTACTCCGTACACTCTGCACGAGTCCACCGACGGTGAACTATACTCTCCATACGTCCGTGCTCGACATTTCTGCAAATCTTCGACGGAATATACTTCGACCCCTCCCCGTGAAAGACTTCCAGTCTAACTCCGCCGGATCGATGGCATCGAGGGTGTTTCCAGGCCCCATGCCAAGCTTGGAGATTGGAGACTATTCGTCCCGGCCGGCTTCACATGTATACATTGTACCCTATACATTCGCCCCTTGTACTCTTGGCTCTTGGACGTGAAAGGATCGACCTCCGGATTGACCCCACTCGAGTCGAGTCCCGCGAACACGAACCCGCGCCCCCGCCTCTAGACGGGATCAACCGAGCCGTTCGATCATTCACCTTTGAATGCGCCATTCAGCAATCGTCGCGTCCTCTTCCCATTCCCCGCTCGACACCCGTGCTCTGGGTGGCACGAGCGCCGAGAGGAAGGAGGAGGGGAACACCCATGAACTATCCTATGAACCTATGAACCTATGAGCCCACGAACCCACGAAACACTTCACGCCCTAGAACAGCAGTTACTATGCTCTCTCTCTCTCTCTCTCTCTCTCTCTGTGGCCTTCCCCATGCCGCTTCGGTATATTGTATCTCTTTTTCTTTTTTCCCGCCCCCGAAATCTGAAGCTCGCCCACCGTCCACTCCTCTATCGTACGTGAAGAATACAGGCTAGGTTGTCTCAGACGCGTCTGCGCGGGAAACGGCCTCGCCTATCAGACCCGGAAATGGAAATCGGCGAGGCCGAGACTTAACCCCCGAAAGAGGGGCGAGTGAAAATACGCCACGAACTGTGAACTCTCTGTGTAAGTCAATTTCAATAGTGCACTAGGTAGTGGGCAGTAGGTTCAGAAAGAGGCGTTACTAGGGAATAAGAAAAGGGAGGTGTGAGAAGTGTATGCATTCGCGGGTTCTTCTCTAGGCGTGTGGCACTTGTCCCACACTCGTGTTGATCATCCTGAACGGGAGAGACCCCAAGAGCCTAGAACGAGCTTTCGCTTCCCCCTCCTCCACCTTTTCCCTGGACCCTGAACTCTGAGACCCTCGATGGTCGACGGAACTTTCTGCGGGCGGAGGTGGGTGGCGCGCGTCAGATTGAACACCTTTTCCAATCGCTTCTTGAAACTATGGCTGGTGACGAGGCGTCGTATTCGGAAGCTTGTTCTTAAGGCATAAACGAGTTGGGGGCGGAAGGGAAGGAGGAATAAGCGGTTACAATACTTGGATACTAGGGGAATTTGGGAGGAGATAAGGACGAGGATGAGATGCAGCTCTGAGTGGATATCAAGTTGGAGTAGAAGACAAGGAGTTGGATATGAGGGTGCAGGGATAGCAGGATAGTAGCAAGCAAAGTATACTACGTATGCCTAAATATATATTAACATATATATACTAGACGTGTAGATGCCTTTGTAATCAAATAAAGATAAGCTTAGAATTAAATAGAGATACGTTAGAAATAAATAGAGACACGTGTATAGAAATATACAGTGATGTATGGAAATACGATATTTTGTTCTTAACAACATATACATTGTTTACCAACATCGTGAGGTTTGCATGCGTGTCAGTTGGGCCATCGATGAGGCCCGCCCAAGAGGTCCGAGAATCACGCTTGACAATTTGTCCTGACGGTTTTGACCGGCCGACATGGCACATACAGTGACGTTTCTACGGGGGTTGGAATGCCAGGGCCCTGCACGACAACGGGAGGAGAGGAGGGGCCGGTAGCAGGACTAGTTCCAAGAAAGGTATGTCGGAGAGGCCACGTTTTCTGTCATGTCGGACAATGGGGCGTCAGATATGCGAGGGACCCAGGATCTGGGATGGAGAGCAAACCACCTCCCCCCCCCCCCTTCTTCCCCCCTAAAAAAAAGAAGACAGCGAGTCGCTGTGAAGTCGAAGCGACCTATCATCCTTCCTCTTTCGGCCCCCTTCGACGTGTTCAGTTCGATGCGGGCGATCGCCCCCTCCCCACCAATGAATGGCACTGAGGACATCGCACGAGATCCCTGCCGTACGAGGGTTGGCTATTTCTTTTTATGCGAGTGCAGGTGCAGGTGCAAGTGCAGAGAAAGGGGGCTGGGGAAAGGATAAGGATATCTACATCTCGCAGGGTAAATGCGGAATGCATGGTCGCTACGCACATGGCCGGGCTGGGGTCTGAAACGAATTCCATACTGGGGAGATGGTTTCAAGGAGAGTCAGGCTAACGTTGGAGTAATATAGAGTAACACCACTCGAAACGAAACGAAACATAATAAAAATAAAAGCAGTCGGGCCCTCGGAAGGAGAGTGGATATATTTGGTTTGTACGACTTGTCCGTTGCATCGGGTGGCAGGGAGGAGAAGGGGGAGGAGGTAGGTTCGCGGACGATGCTTCCTCTGGCTATCATGAACTGCCCAGCCAAATCCATCGCGTGAGCATTCGGAAAAGCCCCATTCGTCGCGACCGCACCGGCCATGCTGGATGTCAGGGGGTAGTCCCTGGCTCCCGTTTGGGGTGGGATGATGGATCCGGACCAGGGCCAGGACCAGGATCGCTGCCCAAAAAAAGCAAATAAACAAAAACAAGCCGGGGGTTCAAGGGGCTCCAGACCAATTGACCGGGGGGAGGGGGGAGGATCCTCAAAACGCTGAAATTAGCAATGGAGGCCCTTTCGTGGCCACATGGACAACAGGGGAATCCCAGTTCCACGACGGGCACGAGCCAATCGCGAGAGGAGAGCAGCAAGGGGGCCGTGGGGAAGCGCCGGGGTTAAGCCTGGACTCCGGAGTCGAGGGCAGTTCGATCGTCCCCGGGTCGGGCCAGGAAGCCCGACGAAGCACCCTAATGCCCTATCGCCGTCGCATTGAATATCCATAATAGGTCGTCGCTGATTTGGACGTGTACCTGCCGCAGGACCGATCAATCTATTGGGTTGCCAGTGATGGCCGGGAATCGAGCAAGGATTGGAAGGAAGCGACATCAAAACGCTTGATCCGCGATGGGAATCCCGGTCATAACGGTCGACCCTGTCATTAGAACTTGTTGGGCAAGATGTTGGGGAGAAAGGCGACCCTTCCTGCACTCATCTCCCCTCGACAGGGCTGTACTCCACTTAGAAGGGCAATGTCGTTTGGATACTTATGAAGACCGGCTTGACATAGAGTTATAGTAAGGCCCTGGAATCCGAGAAACGCTGCGCTAGTTTCCGAGATTCATCCAGAGATATTCGAATATGTGAACATATAAATACGTGGATACGTGATTATGTGGATGTTTGGATGTTTGGATCGGGGGAAGAGTCTGAAGTGTATTGGGAACGTGGCTTTTGGAGAACCCCACGTGGCCGTGCGGGCGCATTCCACGAGTCTGGGGATTTGCTCGGAGATCTAGCATTCCAAGAATGCCAGCCAGGATTCAGGGATTTATTTCCCAGGACACAGTCTGCGCCAGGTGGGTTGCGGCTATACTTGAAGTTCCGTTGCAGGATCCATGGACTGGAAACTATGGCACTCCTTCCCATTACCACGGGTCACGTTCCACTGGGACCAACCGTTTGCCGAGTTGGGTATCATGTTGACGGGCGAATCCCTCCCGTTGTCGTCGACTTCATCGTCTGCAGGCCGGGCGAGAGGAGATGTCGGCCCTCCAATGCCCGGAGAGCTGGAGAGAGAGAGGTTGTGTGTGTGAGATAGAGAGGAGCAGAGAGAACCGTGTAAATGTGAAATGCCCACATTCAAGCCCGGTCAATTGCACAGCATCACCGCACCACCACATCTGGCCTCCACAAACTATCCGGAATACGGACGAGGAAACACCCTCATGACCGTGCGGACCCGAGACATTGGGATCCCATCCACCATGGCGGGCCTGGAAAAGATGGCGTCGGGGTCGCCGATCCTATCGCAGCAGGGCCACACACCTTAGGGTTTGGTGGCCTCGCCGACCTGGCTCGTCTGACAGTCCCAGGACCGTGGTGACGGCTGAGGGTGGAGCCCCCAGCCTGCTGGGCTACCCTAATCATCCTTTCCACGCCGTGGCCACTGTCGACTTCGACTAGGACCAGGATGAGCAGCGTTAGCGAGTGCGGGACGCAGATTGGATCCTGAGGCCCGGCTCCATCACGCGTGGTCCGCAAGGGATGGGGACTGTTCCTCCCGACAACCCCGTTCTTGGTGCTTACTGGCTCCCGCTCCCCTCCGCCAGGGTGTTTCAGAGTGAGCCCGTTTGGTGAGACAGGGCCGCGGTGTGCACCGTGATTAGCTGCCGGGGACCATCTGTGCTGGTCCTGAGGACGGGAGCTCCCCACGACCAGAGACAGGGAAGAGGAAACTGCCACTAGCCAACAGCCAACAGCCAACAGGAAAATTGGACACAGGGAGAGACGGAAGGGCCGTTTCGATGACGCTGCTGACGAGGAGCAGGAGAAGCCTAACGGTCCAACCTGTGTGGGAAAATGGACGACGTTTTACACGTTACCTCGTGGCCGGAGGTTGCATCTCGCCATCTGGACAAGAAAAGCACTGCCACACTCCAGGTTCGTTTCCACTCTGCAACGATCGGCTGCACTTGGCCTTACGAGTCTGCCCGAAGCCAATCCGGCAGCATCGTTGGCGGATGCACATCTGACGGGAATAGCAGTGGGACCGGGTTATCGTCCTGCAGCCGCCGTAGGGCAGAGAGCGAGAACCATGAGAACCATCGTCCCCGAATCAGAGCGGAACCCGTCGGTCATGAATCAATACGAGGTCTGCGCTAGATGGGAAATGACCTCATGTACTCTGTACGCCGTCGTGCAGCATTGGCTCGCATGGGGTTAGACATTGGCGCCGGGATCGCCGAAGGATCCTACGATCGGATTTTTATTCTTTTCCGTTTTTGGTAATTTTCTTTCCTTACGGAGTATCCGCAGTCTATGGAGTATACTATACGTAGCGGTGAAAGAAGGCCCTGCTGCGCCTCACGCCAGTCGCCAGACCCGCTCCCTGTCGACGGTGTAGCCAATAGTCATCAGTTTGAGACATTCTCTACCTTGTTGATTGGGCCCACTCTGCGGCCGAATGTGGCTCGGGCAGGGTTTCGTGGCGCTAGTTTCCAAGCTGGCGCGCTCTCCTCACCGACTGGACCGTCCACAAAAGCCCCCCCAAAGTCCCAAGAGCCACACCCCGTCGTAGAGCCCGGTCGTATTAGTGACGGCCACTCCGAAGCAGCCCTTAAGCCCCCTCCAAGCCTCTTTCCCCCGTCCCCCCCCCCCCATTCAAATCCCAACCAAACTGGACCACACTAACGCGGTGAGGCCGAACTAGTTTCCAAAGGGGAAATTCGAGCTCATCCGTCATCCCTACACCCGCTTCTTACACGCTAGGGCTGCGGGCATGGCGTTGGGTTCGACCTGGACCATATCAGTCCGAAATTGAACATGCCTTCCTCGTTCAGGATTGGCTCTGTCCAGCTTTTCCGATGCGGGTCTGGGGGTTTGATGATTTGGAAGGCTTCCCACCCTCCCTTCCAGCGTCAGAATAGAAGCCAAGTTTCCAAAAGAGGACGTTATGCGGCAAAGTCCGAGGAATTTGACTTCGCCCGGAGCGTAGGGACCGTACCGGGGGATCCTCAGCCCTATCCTCATGATGACCATCTTCATTGAAAACATGCTGATTTTGGGCCGTTCTGCTGCTTCTGGATATTCTTCATTTGCCATATTTGGGAGGATCTTTGGAAGTGTGTTCCTTCCCCCTTCCCTCCTCCCCCTTTTTTTCCCCTCTCCCTTCTATGCTTATCGGATCTGTCTGACCCTCTTGACCCACTGCGCATAGAGGGCTTGTTTCCAGACTCCTATCGAACCCCCTCGAAAGCCTGTCATCTCGGCACGGGGGAGCTGCCAATGCAAGGCCCATGTGAATCTGGCAGCAGGCCCTTCCTGGGCAATGATGTACAACGGGGACCAAGTGGGATACCGTGCGGGAGTATACGCTCCCGCACCTTCCGTACCTCCCGTACCTCCGATACTCTGTGAAGCGCGTTGACCTACGGAATACATGAGGAACTAGTCATAGTAAGGGAGGACAGCGTCATCCCACGCCGACCGGGGTCTGCGCGTTCAGGAGAGGCCGGAGAAAGCCACGAGAATGAGCAGCAGTAGCGGCAGCACCAACGGGATGAACCGGCCCCCATTTCAAACTGTACGGACCCAAACCATGCGGCTCTTTGGAGCCCTTCTGAAAGGGGAGGGAAACTTGGTGTACTGTCACATAGATACTCCGTATAGGCGTAATTACCGAACTACAGCGGATAGAATCCAACTCCTCATCCCGCCCCCCAAGACTTTGGCCACGTAGAAGAAAAAGAAGAAGAGCATACCCCCTCCAACAAAAGAAAGAAAAACATACCTGGCTCTTTTCCAATTGATTTGAGAATGATCGGCGCCAGACCCGTCCCACCGCGGTTTAGCGTCGCCCCAGACAAACCACGACTGACCCACGACTAACCAGGACGAGTCGTGGTCGCACATCCGCCAATGCCCTAAGACCCGCCCGCGTTCGCTCGGAAGCCCGTTGGGGCCGTCGATTGGTTCAAGCGGTTCGAGGCCTCAATTTCCGTGGGCTTGGGCAGTCTTCTGCTCTGGACCAATCCTGGGACCCAGCCGGGGTTTGACATGCGCTGCTCGTCTGGCGGTGGTTCTTGTGGGGAACGAAGGTGGCCGATGCTGCTGGGGATCGGCGACCCTCCTTCTGACTGCTCTTTGGTTCTGGCTGGACCCCACAGGCCTGTCTGATTGACGTGGTCGAGATCTGGAATGTCATTGTTTCATTCCGGGGAGCCGATAGACCAGAGAGAGCGAGTATAGGGATGCCACCATCTAGCATGCAAGTCGTTGCAGAGATGTAAAGATGTAGAGGTGTCCAGATGGACCAGATGGACGGACATACTTCTCGACCCGGGGACATTCTCTATACCTCTGTACTCCCTATTCACTCCCTATTCACTCCCTATTCATTTCCTATTCACTCCCGCTCTCCTCCCTCATCGCGCTCTCTCCCACTATGACGGACCTAGTCTCAACCAAGGAAGAATCGCCCGGTCCACCTTATCGACCCTCTTGTTCGCGATACTGATTCGATGCGATCGCATGAACCGGCCACTTAGTCGGTCCCAGACGGTCGGGACGAGCCCCCTCATCCTTTTTGGTCGGTCTCGCCCTTTCACCCTGGTTCACGTTCGCCCGGGCGCTAGTTCGTCTTCTCTGCTCTCTCTCTCTCTCTCTCTCCCCGGCCCCTTCGAAACTCAGGCCCATCGAGCCCTCTCGTCCATGGCTCTTCCCGTCCATGCAGAATTCCCCCTCCTCCAAGCAGAGGCCTCCGCGCTTTGTAATGTAACCCTGTCAGATCGATGATCAACCCCCTCAAACCACGTTTTGTCATCAGGGTCATCTTCTCACTGCCAAAAACTCACAAATATCCACACCGTATCCGGTGGGTTCGGCGTGACCGATACCTAAATTTTGAGGGTGCGGATACAGGGATAGAGTGGATAGGCCGGAGGAAGTTAATTCGGGACATGATGGAGTCTGCCGGGAGCCCACAACAATCAGCAAAAGCTAAGACTACAAATCGACGAAAGAGGAAAAGATAAAATGGAGCTAAAAAAAAAAATCACCTGTCACCGATCTTCGTTCGTCTGACAGCCGATGGGCCGCGGGAGAGGAGTTCAATAGTAGCGTCCGTGTCCAAGACTGCCGTCCTCAAGTCCCCACCGTACAGCTGCGTACTCTGAACAAGAGTCGAGCAGTATAGAGGTCTGGGCTTCCTCTCTTTTTCCCTGTGAAGACTCGCTTGGGATTCCACAAGGCTGTAACATGTCATTCACGAACTGGGGGACACTATTTGACATTCGTGTCCACTAGGCACCACCCCGGTCCTCCCCCCTTCTTCCACTCCCACTCCCCTGTTCCTCTCCTCTGCCCCCTCCTCCCCCCCCCTATACCTATACGATGTAGTCCTCATACGCCGACGATCATCGTCTAAGGCTCGGACAGGACGATCGCCACCTGCACGACTTGGAAGCCCCTTTGACGGGTACATCTTGGGTGCTGTTGACGTCTCCTCCCCTTTCCCGAGTGCGTTTGCTCGTGGAGCTGTCACTTCGGGCGATTGGATTACTATTCTTCCATAGAGACTAAATTGAGATGATCATATAATTATTCCTTCGATCTCTGGTGGCTCCGGTCGGTCCACTCCACGGACACCCCCGTCCCCCATCAACCATCACTCACACTATTTACCCCCATGGGTGAAAAGGCGCGTCAATTCGGGACAATCGCGTAGACATACGATCTATCGGCTCTGTACGCCCGCAATGCTCCACGCTATTGGGGATGGATGATGCAGGTACTTAGGCCCTCGAGCATATAAGGCGAGACTGATGTACAAATATACCGACAAGGACCCCGTACAGCACGGAGGTTTTTTTTTTTTTTTTTTTTACTTTCAATTTTAGACTGCCCTGTGTATTCTTTTTTTTTCTTTGCATGGAATACGGGGGTATAGAGTACAGTCATATCTCTCATCCGGGTCCGGTGTCTCCTCGTTCTCTGTTGTCCTGCTGCTGCCCGGAGAAATCCCGCATGAAGGCGAGAGGGGGCCCGTGGGGCTCCCGGCCGAGGGCTCGTAGGGCAGAAATGACAAATTTAACAGGGAGAATATGTGACTGGGTGATATCCGAAGGCGGGAAAATAGTGAGATCATTCATTTATCTGATTTGAAATATTCCAAATCGCATATATATTAGTCCCATATATTGGGATATATTATACGTATTATACATAATTAAAGATTTGTATACAAGTACCGTATCTCCGTAGGGCGAGAGACGAAGCTAATTCCACCCCCCGTTGACGAATCCCCTTTCTATAATGCCGGATACTGGGGCTGCAGGGGCGGTACAGAAAATCCCCACAACGCTGTCAGAAGAGAGACTTCAGAGAATCAAGAGACGCAGGACGCCTGAGGGAGGCTGAGTCCGATCCATGTCTTATAGCGCGCCAGCGAATCGTCTAGGTTTGATTGGGCTGAGAAGGGGCCCTAAGTGTAATTTCCTGTTTGCTGGGCGCGCAGACGGGGCCCCGGGACTTGGGCACGTCCAAGGCCGGGTAACTAGTTCATGAAGAATCCCACAAGGATTAGACAAGAAACCCCATTTCCACCAGAAATGATACAAAGGGCGGGAAAAAACAAAACAAAACCAAGAAACGTACCGACCAATTTCCTATTGCTGGATCGCCTAGAATGTCTCCTATAGTTCCGATTACCCGGCCTATAATCGTCACCAGAATGTGCACCTCCCCCAACTAGAGCAAAAGCCTCCCCCAAAAAAGCAAGAAAGAACAAGAGAACAAAGACAAAGAGAGAAAGAGAAAGAAAGAGGGCAGAAAAAGCAAAGATGGTATCCTAAGCCGAGGCCAAACTTGCCACTGCACCAGCCAGTCTCGATCCGAGAGGTTTAGTCTGTGTCCCAATGGTATGCTTTTGGGGGGGACTGGGTGACGGGATCTTGAGAAGCCCAGTAGCCCAGAGAGAGCAGGCTCTCTGGGCCACTGGGCTACTGGGCCATACCCTACAGGTGCACTAAGCCTGCCCTTGTCCTTGCTGTCTGCGCACAGCCCCAGCAGTGTGGTTGAGCAGTAATTCCCACACGATCTGGGCGAGTCCTGGTGCGTACGGCTTCGTACGGCTTGGTACCGCTGTATTTCTCCGCCTCTCCTCGGGAGTTGGCACCCACGCGGTCGATTTGGGGGCCGCAGGTTCGTGGTGGAGGGCCCGGGAGTCCTGGTACGGTTCCCGTACTGTCACCCGTCCGATTTGCCCTTTTCGGATTTTGCGTCGATTTTCGTGTTTTGCGTTTCTAGTTTTGATTTTTGATTTTCTGTTTTAGGGTTTTCTGAGGATTTTTGATTTTCGTCTTTTTTTGGTTTTTAGTGTTTGGTTCTTGGGACTAAAATGACGATGCGATTTGGTCTTATTTGGATTTATCCTTTTTTCTCTTTTCTTTTATTTAATTCTAGTTTCTTTTTCTTTTTCTTTTTCTTTTTTTCTTTTTTTTTTTTTTGGCAATCCCCACGCCTACACTGAACAATATTATTATTTATTCCCTTTCTGGTTTTGGTTTTACTGCGAATAATTGGCAGAGGCCCTTGGATCGTCCCCGAGATGCACAAGACTATAAACTAGTCCGTAGGGCGCATCCAATGCGTCTGCTATAATATTCCCCATCCCCTCGACTTTCTCTGACCGCATGACAGATCGCTCCGACTGGCTCTTGCTCATGGTTGCTCAATGATCGAGTGCGGTCTGCAAACTATCTCTGTGATCCTCGTCAACCTCCCCCTGTTATCCACTCTCGGTCCTGCCGATACCCCAGGTTGTATATAAACCCGCCGGCGCCGTGGTGTCTGCCTTTCTGCCTTGCACCCCCCTCCACCCTCACTGTCCCAACCTTCTACTTCCCAACATCCTCTGGCCTCTCCCTTCCACACCCCGTGGCACCCTCCAAGACCGAAGACCGAAGACCGAAGACGCAAGGAGGTCTCTCCCCCTCTCCTCTTCCACGCGCCCCTTCTCCTCCACACCTCATTCCACGGCCCGTCTTGCCCAAAAAAAAAAAGAATCACGGCGACTTGCGACCTGAATGCGACCTGCGACAGTTTGCCCCCGTTTTCTCCCCTTGCAGAATCCCGTGGTGGTGCACCTTTCCAGCACGTTGCCTCGTTGATTGAATAATTCCGAGGTTCGCACGTTGGGTGACCGGGCCGCAATCCGAACCTTGTCACTGGTATGTGTTGATCCGCCACATGGAGCCTCTCCCGTCCGAGACACAAGAAGATCATTGAAAAAGTGCCCCGGCTGACTTGGAACTCTCGAAATCTTTAGAGTCGCAGACTCCCAATCCCTCCTGATCTCTCGAAAACCTCAGCTGGTCGTACGACGCGGGAGCACATGTCGACAGCAGAGCCCCAATCCTCGGATTTCGTTCTCTTCCCCCAGTTCCATCCATCCTTGCGTACCAAGATGCTTGCCCTCGAAGCGTCCCGACCCAAGCAATCCGCATACTTCCAGCCCATGACCATGGATCCGAGTATCGTGGATATGTTTAACTTCCCGATGGACATCCACCCGTACCAGCAGACCGCGGCCGATTTCTCGCGGGTCCCGCATTCATACTTTGACGCCCTACCCATGTATACCGACTCGGCGGAGGTCCAGAAGAGCTCCAATTTCCCGTCAATGCCGGCGACTCCTCCGCCCATCCCGACCCATTCGGCAGAACACCAGATTCCCACCGGCTCTGCCGCCTCGGGGCCGTCGATTGCGAGTGCGCCTTCCTCCGCCATCGGGTCACCGTATTCCGGAACGGCACAGGTCGTTCACGACAACTGGATGAACACCAACCATGGTCTGGGCCTGCCCGCCGCGGTCATGACTGACCTGTTCCCCAATGACTACATGGGAGGTGCGCTGGATATGGACGGACTCTACCAGGAAAAATTCCCGGATACATTTGTTGGTAGGTGCTCAAGATTGACGCTGGCGAAATTCTCCCCGTTCCCGACCCTTGGCATGGAACTAAATCTGTATCTCCAGATCCTTCTCTGATCCAGCCAGTGCAATCCGGCCCGGGTTTCACGCCCACCATCTCCTTTCCGGACCAGACCAATGGGTCCTACCCTACCGTACCAACAAACTTTCTTCCCCACTCTCCTGCCACCTCTCCCGTTCCTTATAGCGACTCAATGGAGCAGTTTTCTGGACCCTCACCATTGATGCTGTCCGCTGGCGCATTCTCCCGACCCGTCTCCGTCTCTGACCGTCGCTCCTCCATCTCTTCCATCCCATCCCGCCGCTCACCGCACAGCCCCGCATTGAGTAGCGTGGAAGCCGATGATGAGGTCAAGGAGAAGGGCCGCTGCCCCCACCCGGACTGCGGCCGCGTATTCAAGGACCTGAAGGCCCACATGCTCACCCACCAGTCTGAGCGGCCTGAGAAGTGCCCGATCGTGACCTGCGAGTACCACACCAAGGGGTTCGCGCGCAAATACGACAAAACCGCCACACTCTGACCCATTACAAGGGGACCATGGTGTGCGGCTTCTGCCCCGGCTCGGGCTCCCCGGCGGAGAAGAGCTTCAATCGGGCAGATGTGTTCAAGCGTCATCTGACCTCGGTGCACGGCGTGGAGCAGACCCCACCGAACTGCCGCAAGCGAAGCCCCACCGCGTCAAGCAAGAAGGGTACCAACTACGGCAGTGACGCCACAGGCAAGTGCTCGACTTGCTCAGCCACCTTCAGCAGCGCGCAGGACTTCTACGAGCACTTGGACGACTGTGTGCTGCGGGTGGTGCAGCAGGAAGAGCCATCGGAGGCCATCAACCAGCAGCGACTGGCCGAGGTCGCCGCGGACGAGGAGGTGAAGAAAACGATGGAGAAGCATCAATTGATGGACGTGGCTGGCCCCGTCGACGCTCTTGACGATAATGACTCTCACGACGAAGATGATTCCCACGACCTCTCGAGCTGGCGCGCCGGCCGCGGAGCTCCCAAATCCACAAAGCTCAGCGCCTCATCCTCCCGTTCGATCCTCGGCTCCAACAATGCCGTGTCCAAGCACGGAGGCTCCCGGGCCGTCGTAACCCGACGACGCAACAACCGTGGGAACTATCCGCAGTCCTGGGGTTGCCCCAATAGCACCATGAAGACGAAGAAGCGGGTCCTCTGCGTCTTCGACGGCCCGCGCCGCCTGTGGAAGGACGAGATGATGCTCAACAACGAGTTTGAGGTCCGTCTACGCCTACCCGGCGGTGCCGGAGACGGAACCCTGCGCGACGCGTATGTCACCGACCTCGACGTCGAAACAATGAAGCGCGTCGAGGGTGTGCACAGCGCCAATGAGGAAGAGCGCGGGCCATGGCTTGACAGCCCCTCGACGCATCTGATGGGCCAGTCCGCTATGCGGCTGCCCGACCTGGGCCACTCGCAGGACGATGAAATTTCCCTCCATGAATTGATGGCCTGATAACCTGAACGAGTGCTGTTTTTAATTTTCCTCTCCTTTCCTTTCACTTCATCTTGCGAGGACTCCCTGTGCCTGTGACTGGATCAGAACCTCTTGTACTTTCTTCGACTGTTTTTTTCTTTCTTTTTCTTTTGTGGCCATGTCTCATGTTTCCGTATACCAGCGAGCGGCGTCTTGACGATCAATTTGTCTGAATACGGATGATCGATGATACCTTTGGGGGGTTGTGGATTGTTTCTCTGGGATATTATGTGTTATCCTTATGTCTACTGATATTTCCTTCTATCATCGTCTGGGATCATGGTCTCCTGGGCTTTTCTTTTTCTCTCCTTCTGGTGACCGGCGAATCTTGCTACACACCTGGTTCCCGACCCCGCTGGTTCGGGGAGGCGATCAGGGGTGGCTGGTGTCTTGGAACTGAAAATACTTCGCTTTAATGGAATGTCTCTCATGATACCAAATTGGTTTTCCCGTTTAGTAACTCTAAAAAGCTTTCGGGTCAAATGTAGATTGTTGCAAGCCCCGACACTGAAGAACGGAAGAAGTCTCCGGAGTCGTCTAGATGGGCAGGGTGTAGGGCTGACCGGGTCACTGGTACCTGTTCGTCCCGTGGTTCGCCGCACGTCATAGATCGAACCCCGATCGCCTCGATCCGCATCACCGCCTTTGGTTCCCCCCCCACGTTCATCCCCACGTCCTTCTTCCTTCTCCGTCAGATCTCACCCACACCCACACCCACCATGCAATTAGGATTGTCAGAGCCCCTCGCTGGGCTCGTTGCCCGCCGGTTCGTAGCTGCCAAAGAGGGGAACCATCTCGTTTTCTCCTCAACTCACCTGTCAATCATCACCGCGGCCGGGATCCCCGTGAGTTACTTCCGCGCCACATCCCGTGCTGGGAATCCGACTTCGAAGTACAGCTCTCAAACTAACTTCTATGCCTGGTATGGGTACATAGTATCAACTTCGCTACTGTCCAGCCCTAGCAAAGAAGCCCATCAACCTCCAACCCGCTGAATCTGGCCCCAAAGCACCGAAACCAGATCCGTTCGAGAATCCATCGCCAGACCTCCTGCTCGCTCATTTCCCTCCAACTAATCCCACCCACGCCCTCGTTTTAAACAAATTCCCCGTTATTCCAAATCATTTCATCCTCGCCACCCAAGACTGGAAGGCGCAGACAGACCTCCTCGAGCCGGCCGACCTCGAAGCGACGTACGAATGCCTGCGTGCCTGGGCGACCTCTCCTTCCTCCTCGTCTAGCTCTTCTAGCCCCAACAAGTCCATCAAGCCACGCCTTTTCGCCTTCTTCAACTCCGGTGATGACAGTGGTGCTAGTCAACCCCATCGCCATCTCCAATTCCTCCCCGTCGAGGCCATGCACCGGCCTGACCCCGAGCACCCGTGGACCCCGCTCATCGACCACTTCGCCTCCCTCCCACACTCCCCCTCCTCCTTCCAAACCCTCCCCGCTCTGCCTTTCGCACACTTCGCCCTCCCCCTACCCCCCAATCCCTCCCCGCAAACCCTCTTCGCCATCTACACCTCCCTCTATCACGCTGCCGTCGCCGCAGCCCGCGGCCTCGACCCCACCCTCGCAGACTCCGCGGGCCACCCGACCAGCGGCCCTGCCGCGATAAGTTACAATCTCGCCATGACGACTTCGACCATGCTGATATGTCCCCGGCGCCAGGAGAACGCCACTGTGTCGGTCGATCTAGCCGCGGCCGGCGACGTCGCAGACCCCGGGGTCGTCTCGCTGAATGGGACTATTCTGGCGGGGACATTGATGGTCAAGGCGGAGGCGGAGTACGATGCGTTGCGGAACAAGCCAGGCGCCTTGGAGCGTGTACTGCGGGATGTGGGCTTCCCGAAGGGCGACGAGAGAGGGACGAGTGTGTTGTGAGCTTGCGCGGGCAGTTTGACCTGTATAAATACTATATAAAGCAGTTCCGATGACCGCATGGTAGAAGAAATGCATGGCATGATGTTTACACGAAAAGTAGAGCTTGGAGCCGTTAACAATCTGCAAGGGATTGGGTCTTCTAGGTTTGTTGGTTATGGTACTGTGAGGTCTTCATACGACCTAGTTAATGGTATACTATATCCGTGCCTTCAAGTCGTTTATCAAGCCCTATTGGTGTGAAGGGACGTCATCATTTGAGAATCCACAAAAAAAAGAAAGATATTTAAGAGGCGATAGTAATGACTGAGGCCTCGTAAACGTTTCTCCATCTCATATCAATATGAGTGCAAATCTATGATGATCTGGGAGGACATGCCTTGTCTTTCGAATCCGAGAGCGAGCGCGGAGGAGGCATCCGAAGTAGTTCAGCGCTTTCTCTCAGAGTTTTCATAGAAGATCACCTGGTCTTCGCCTTGTCATTTCCGGCCTGTTCGGTTTGATTGCGCTCTCTGTTCATTTCTAGTCTGGTCCGGCAACAGTGCAGCCAGCGTCATCAATCACCAGATTGCCTTTTCAACCCCTCATAGTCGCCATCCATTCTGTCTTCTTCAGCGACTGATATCGTGCTCCAATTCTTTACTAAAACATCTGTGGAGAGGTAAAGAATTTAAAACTTCAGATTTTGTTTCTTTCTGAGCATCACCATGATCCCACCGACTCATATCATAGATCCGGTGATCATAATCCTGCGCAATGCCGACCGCCCTTTTGCAGAGGTATTGGAAGATAAACTTGCTGCCGCTGAAACACTGCTGATGAAGCTACTCTCCCTGAAACTCCTACCGATGAAGCTCCTCCCGATAGAGTTGCTCTCCCCGACACTGCTGCTGAAGAATCCACCGCCGGGATATTGAAGCAGAATCTTTTCCGTATACAGGTCAGATGTTCTGAATGTAATATTATAGGGCATAGGATCAACCAGTGCCCTAGTAGATAGGATAAATCAATATCTAGTATTGTGGTGGAAAAATAGTGTTTTCAAAAAGTAGCAGGTGGGAGGCTGGCCCACTCGCTAGTGAAATACGTTATATTAGGCCTTGCTTGCTTATTGATATGATAGGTAAGCGTGGTCATAGGTATGCTAAATTTGCTGCTAAATGCGCGATATTAAGCTTCTCTATACGTGAGGTAGCTAGGCAGGCCCTAACCATACAGGATTCATTGAACTGAGGCTTATTTTGATAGTGGTGTTAATTAGGGAAGCAAAAAATGACGAAATATGAGTGAGTGACTAAAAATAGGTGGCGCACCCACAACCCGGAAGTTAGGGGGCGGCGCAAGGCACTAATAATGAAACACGTTAATAAGAGTTGGGATTTATACGGCAACTGTCAATTGAGCCAATACAGCCCCAACACCCGGCTCGAAAATTGGCCTGGTAATATATATGTGGAGCCTGATATAAGGATATTAATGGAAATATATCGTGTTGAGGCTAATATAGAGATGTGAGATCAGTATATTACCGCGTACGATCAATAACGTCTTTGATTTGGAAGTATTGCCACCTTTTGATTCGCTGGATTTTCTATTCTTGGAAGAGAAGAGAGGTAAAAAGAAATCACTCTTGACTCTATATTTAAGCATATTAGCTTCACAGGACATAAAGCAAAGCTTCAAAGAGTATTTAATCAACCGCATAGAGCTCAGTTTCCTCGATTTCTTGCATCAGCAACTGAACACTACTCAGCATATCACTTTTCACTTTCTCAATCTCAGCGAGAAAACTACCTTCTCGAGGCCCGCAAAATCCTAGCCTCTAGAATTCTTCCCGAAGGTACTAGAAAACAATAAACGGCTTTAAAGCACATCATCTAATAAATATTTCTTAGACTCAACAAGAAGTTCATAATGACCAAATTAGGATCAGGATCAGGATCAGGATCTGGCTCTGGATCGAACCAAGGATCAGGACCGACAAAAAATGTCACTCCTAACTCGAAGATATACTCAGTCAAGGTGAACGAAGCTAAGGCAGAAATAGCGAAAATAACTTTGATCAATTCCATCCTTACCCCAGAAGGTAAGCATGAGCATATGAGTAAGACCAATGCAATCCTTCGAAAGTATGGTTTGCCCGAGCAGCCTCATTGACCCGGATATCGATCAACGTGATTCTGTCTGATTGATCTATGAGGTTCCCATCTTTTTGCAGTGGCCGCTTTTTTGCCTTTATATTTGACAAACAGTTTCTGTGATCATGTATAGGTCTATTTTCCTAGTTCATATGATCTAGATCTAGATAGGAAATTGTAAAGGATTCCATTCAATATATCTCCATAACGGTTCGCTTTTCTTACCCCTCCTACCCCGCTTGACCTGTCACATTTCCTATATGATTTCCAAGCGAATCTATTATATTTAACCTAAGACCTAAGTTCCCCTCTACTGAATCTTTTCAAGATTCAGCTTGAAAGGAAAGGGGATTCTCTTTCTATAACCTAAATTTCATCATCCACTGCTTGCCGAAGAAATGACGATAAAGGAATCCGATTCCAACTTGTTCTTCTTCGTGAACAAATACTGTCATGTGTACTATTCGTAACCGAAACAAGCCGGTCGACCGGAATAACATCAAATATGGTTATTCCATAACAATTTGTGTCCAAATATCCTAGTTCAAATGGTTCATTGAGCAGTGCCAACTACTGCATCCGTAGAGGTGTTTACTGAAGATCTTGTAATTACTCGTGTAGGAGCCTAGTTTGTGCCAATTTGTGCTCGTTATTATATGACACTCCTTCCCTTTCTTAAAGTTTCTTGATGGTGCACTAAAAAGTTCGTCGAGTCACTGTTATTATCAGCCATAGTAGAAATAAGGACAGAAGTACCGATCTAATAGCTTGAAATATTATAATGTTAACACACGCGAACTTTCTCGGGGTCGCGTTCTTCATACCTTCCTAATTTGCAGAAATAGAATTAAGAAAATGAACAATACTCCGTTGACTCAGCCTTATCTGGGCTGCCTATAAAACAGTGATTAGTCTTGGCTCCCATCGAAATTTATTAAGCAGTTTTCAATAATCATATTTGACTGTATCATCGTGGCCTACTAGCTTACGTCACGAAGAAAGCGACGGGCAAGAACAAGTGGAATCCATCGTTGAATAAAGAAGCTAGACCCCGGAAACTTAAATAAGCATTGGGTTAAAGCTGGCTCGAAAAATTCCAAGACCTAATATCAATTCTATTGATCTTGCGATATATCTCTCGAAACACAACTCTCCAGCTATAATTGTCCAAGGGAAGGAAAACGTGGTGATGGTGTCGTGTGCACCCCGACCGAGCTCCCAGAGAGTCTGTCGCGCTCTGGGGCTTTTAAAGACTGGTCTTTTCATTCAAACAAAACGCCTCTATATAAAGACACAGAATATGGTGTGTTACAGAAAAGCTTGATTCATTGAAATTCATTAATGTGAACGTGGGTTTTTCGTGACTCGGCTTAAAACCGATTTCTCCGACGCAATCGCAGGACACGGACACGGACTTGGAAGTCCGCTTCTGCTCTGTTAAAACATGAGATTTTAGAAAAGGGGTATATATCACTTGCAACCCTCTAGAAAATAGAGGAAATTCTCTTCGTTTTCAAAATCTTGTCCGATCATTTTCTCGCCGTAATGGTCTCTAACGCAGAAGTCAAGGCATCCAATGCCCGGATAACGGAGGATACAGCTCCTCGGATTGCCGTTTTTTCGGGTGGCACCGACGGAATTGGAAAAGCCACATTGGCTCGACTTGTTGCGACAAACGTTGCCGTGAAGGTTTATGTTATGGGCCGTAATGGCGAGAAGCATCAACCTGCGCTTGATATGATTCGGCGGTCCAACAAGCAGGCCAAGATCATCTGGCTCGAAGGTCAACTTTCGCTTCTCGCAGAGATAAAACGAATGTGTGATGAAATCAAAGCCAACGAGACACAAATTGACGTCTTATACATGAGTCCTGGATTTATTTCCACTGGACCACGAGTTGGTATGTACCACTCCTGGAAGCAGTTTTGTTGGCGAACGCGTGAACTAATCATGATAAGAAACGTCCGAGGGCATTGGACTCGCGCAATCCTTGACCTACTATGGCAGAATGTCGATGATCACTCACCTTCTGCCCCTGCTCCAAGCTTCTTCGAATAGCCCGCGTATTATCAGTGTCCTCGCTGCTGGCTATGAAACTTCGTCGATATACCTTGACGATCTCGATCTAAAGAAGCCGGGCCACCATAGTCTCATTCCACTCTCCCAAGCGGGAGGCACGTACACCACCCTGACCATGTCTAAACTCGCGAAAGAAAACCCTACCGTGGTGTTTATCCATCACGCCCCGGGAGGAGTCGACACGGGTGTATTCAAGAAAGCCTGGGGTAATAGGTGGTACTGGCCACTGGTTGGCTCAGTAATGTCTACGTTTGGGACATCTCCCGAGACTGCTGCAGAAAAGATCCTTTATATGATGACCAGCGCGAAGTACGGCGGGAAGGGCGTGCCACTGGTTGCAGGTCAGAGCCCAGGGATGACAATGGATAGGACGAGACAGTCCGGCTCGCTTTTTCTGGTCAACGACAAGCTCAAGGAGTTACAGCAGGAGAAGGTCATGTCGGAGCTGAAAAAGAAGGATGCAGGGGATATTGTGTGGCGTAAGACCCTGTCAACGATGAAGCCATACTTGTAGGAGATGCTTGAATACACTGTACAATCTATTAGTTGCTAATCTACCTTGAATTTGAAACATTTTATATACAGTGAGGAAAATATAACTCTAATCATGAAGTCACATCCATGGATTCTAGGGCACTCTTTGTCATGTGTACACGTCTATAGGAGCCTTTTGAAGTAAAGATGTCAAGCGAGTAGAATACGGTATAGGCTCTTGAAAAGTAAGCTTCAATAAAATGCCATGCTCAATATTATGACGTCTGAAGAATTAGTATTCAGGGAGAAGCTGGTTGACAGCATTCCAATTGATGACATGCGCGGTACGGGGCTATGGTTTCGAGTATACTTGGAGTACCATACAAAACTGGTACGAAATCGAGTATTCCTATAATGTCTGTTCACTACGGAAAATGTGGGGCTTTGCGATATTGAATCACTCCCCTACCACTAGCTAGACATATAGAGCCGACCCAGTCATTTCAGATGGACTTCCTTGAATGCCAGCTGCTTGGAAATTGACTTTGACATCTTCAACTCCCCCTTTATATCCGCTGGCCCCCTTCTTTTTCGCACCAAGACGGCCTGCGAACTACTCGCACGGCCCCAACCCGATCCGACCGGGGCCGAACGGACTTCGGCAAATTAAGTCCGTTCCATTGTGACGTCCAACCCAGCAAACGGACAAAGGACTGTTCGCCGCCTGTCTTCTTTTTTGCTATCATTCATGCTCTCGGTATAGATGACCCCCACCGAATGCAAAACCTCTAGCCTAAATGGAGAAACGAGGCCCAACCCCGGGCTCTGGCTCATATGGTAAAGCTTGCATGCAGTGCGCCAGGGCGAAATGCCGATGTGTTGCCCGGCCCGATAGTTCCAGCTGCGAAAGGTGAGCATGATCGTGGTTTTCAGTCTCCTTGCACGGCCGTGAACCCCGGTTGAAACCCGGATTGACCGTCTCTTAGGTGTTCACGTCTTAAAAAACACTGCCAGCCGTCAGACTCAGCTCGGAGGCGAGCTCTTCGCGTTTCTGAGTCGGGCACGCACATCACAAAGCTCGAGAGTAGGATTGATACCCTCACGACTATGCTCCAGTCCATCGCCAGTGCGACCGGAGTATCTACCAATAAGCAGACTAAAGTAAACTTGTCTGAGTCTCTAGTCAATGGCGAGGCCTCAAATTATCACAATCCTGACACGGCGCCGCCCTCATTGACCGATGCTCCGTCGTCACATTCAAGTCCTTCTTGTACTATCAACTCATCAAATTCATCGCCATCGGCACCTCCGCCACCACTGTATGACTTGGACCTTGATGAGGCTGGATCTTATTTAGAACGGTTCATGAACCATATGATACCCTGTTTTCCTTTTATCACCATCCTCCCCGGCACTACAATAGAGCAGCTGCGCCGAGACCGGCCTTTCCTCCTGGAAGCGATCATCGCGGTGGCGACAACGTCCACTCAAGAGAAGCTGTCCCGCGTGGAAAGGTTGAAATATAACCTTACAAAGGCCTCTGTGCTTGAAAACCAATCGAGTGTCGACATATTGCTCGGCATCCTGACCTACATAGCATGGAGTACTGATCCCTTCCTCCAACGGTCAAGTAACCTGTCTCGGATGATGATGATGGCAATGTCGCTGGTCTATGATTTGCAGCTGGGAAAACCACCACCGTCACCAGAGATGATTACAATATCGAAAATGACACCAGGGCTGAGTAGCCCTGAGCAAAGCGTTGGCAACAGCTCGGACCAGGGTATGTTGGAAAAGCAACGAGCAGTCTTGGCCTGTTTTGTCCTTAGTTCTATGTGCGTTCTACTCTACCCTTGGATTAACTTTGACCACTACCCTGCCATATCCAACCGCCGGGCTTTCATTCAGCTAATACAATGTCGTATTCAGTATCTCGTCTTCTTTTAGACGTATAGTTCCTTTACGATGGGATTCACAGATGGAAAGTGCGATTGATAACCTTGAGAAAACCAAAGCTTGCCAATTGGATGAAAATTTTGCGATCCAAGTCCGTCTACAAGTGCTAGCACAAAAGGCATCGCATATTCGGGACCCACATAGCCATGTCGATGAAACGAAAGATTCGAAGAGTACTCCGTTTGCAACTTCCATGTATCTCAAGGTGCTACAAGGCCAGCTTCAGGAGCTCAGAGCTGCCTGCGTGGCTCATCTCCCACGGCAAGGTAAGTTGTTTCAACCCAGAAATCGAATGTACCAAACCTAGAACTATAATGGTTAAACATGAAGCTGAGAGATCTACAGATATGCTCACTGCCCAAATCCACTATGCTGAGCTCTGTATAAATGAGGTGACTAGATTGGCTAGTTCACAAGATCCTCTTCTCTCCGCTTGTTGGTCCGACAGTAGCGCAAATAGTTCTATGACGGGACTCGAGCATCTCGAGTCACTGTGGCGCTCCGTGTATGCTGTCAAATCATGGTTAGATGCCTTTTACACTATCCCACCCGGCGCCTACATTGGATTTCCGTTTTTCTTCTGGTTCCAGCTTGTGCGATGTGTGGTGATACTGAAGCACCTGTTGACATTTGATGATCCAGCATGGGACCGAGAGGCCGTGCGAAATACTGTCAATATGGTCGATTTATTGGAATGGATGACTGAGAAGACCGATCTTGCAAGTCAGGAGGCTGGTGAACAATCAGACGACGATCTCTTTCGGCGTGTCAACAAATTGCTGCGCATGTCTCATCAGTGGGTAATGGCGAAGCAAGGAGCCACAACCCAGGAGGAAGGATCTTCCTTTTACAATGAAGGTCCCAATTCTGCGTGTAATGGGGACAATATGATAGATTTGACTGATATGCCATGGATGAATGCCCTCGAGTTTGGAGATGGAACATGGCTTGAAGAAGTTCTTGGTTGGTCTCCGATGGTACTCTAGCCGTACAGACCTGGAGAACCTTGCTCATATGTGCTCTAATTGAATGGACATGCTATCCTTCTTGTCGCAACTCCATGTCCAACCAATAATTTCCCACATGACCCTGAAACCTAATTTTGGCGCATACCAATGACCAAATTGTGGAAGCTGCGTTTATCAAATAGTACGACTAGAGAATGCGGATGAGAATTTAACTTCCCAAAACTACAGATAAATAGGAGTAGAAATTGATTGGAAATCCCATAAAATTAGGCTCTGTCGCTTTTCAACTCCAGAACACTGAAGTTGCCAAATGAACAGGAAAATGAAACAGATCCGTCTTCGTACCTATTCTGCTGATATCTGAGCCCAAACATCCCTAACAGTCTCGCATAATCCATTCCCTATGACATATCACAGGCTCCAAATCAAGCGGATGATCTGAAAGCCGTCAAATCTTGACATCATGTATCTCACACCATTTCTTCTTGCATGTCGCGTTCCCAAACTGATAGCTCCCTCCTTGGTTCCAGATGTATTGTGCAACCTTCTTCCATGATACCTTCGGCGGCTCCGTGTTCGAGAGCAAGCGCTCATGGACCAATGGCGTGTACGTACTTGGTGTTTCTGCGTATGCTTTTACTGCTTCACACAAGAGGATAATCTAGAATTTCAAAATAATGGATTAGCACAATGATGCCTCAGGACTCTGGTCTGTAGCAATGAAAGTGTGAAGTAGAATCAAGTCTCATAGTAACAAAAGGGAGGGAAAATAGACCATTCAAAGGCCTTACATCCTTGTTCTGCCATGTTGGCTTCCGCACCCGCTGCTCTTTCGCTTTTGTGAGGGTGCGAAACCGCCCCCGGAGTGTCGACTCGGCTTCTTTAAATTTTCCAATGCGCTTTATGTCTTTGTACGATAGACCACATCGCTTCCATTCAAGAAGTAGCGCATTTTTCTTATCCATGTCGTTCATGGTGGAAGTCGAGTCTGCCAGAAGTTGTGGATCTGCTGACTCTGGAGAGACTGTAGAGAGGCTGGCTGGCATTTTACAACGAAACTCAACCTCTGATTCCGCTGCTGCATCCTGAATTGTTGGGTATGTAAGCTGATCGAGTTGTGCCATGGAAGGCTTTTCATTTGAAGTGAATGTAGGTCCCAGCAGTGGTGTTTGATAAAGGTGTCCTGAATCTGACCCATTGGAGATTGATATCTGGGATAACCCAGTGGAGTTGTAGCGGGTGAAATGTGAAGCAATCCCATTTCTCACTACGCATTCTTGTATGTTAGAGCTTGCCAAAGAGGTGTCGTTGATAATGTCCGAGACTGGCCAGCCATTGGCGATGTTCTCGGAATTAGACCACCTAGAAATTCCGCAAGACAGATATTGCGTGTGCCATTGCTCGCCATGGATTCCCATCATCAATGGTAGCCAGGGGTTGTTGGTACTCTCAAAAATTGCGGGAGGACCAACATGTTCAGGATCAGTTGGGTATTCCATGATCTTCTGGGGCACCTGGCATGGCATGCTGGATATATGGGACGGGAATCCCTGATAGGTAATCTGATCAACTTCAGAGCCATCCATCACTTCGAATGATGAAGTAGGGGACATATCGTCGTCAGCTCTGGACTCAAAGGATGGCGTTTTCGAAAGCCAATCCTGGCCTGCTCTTGGCATATCCTGACCCAGACTTTTGCGATTGTCTGCTGTGGCAATTGTAAGAGGCTCCTCGATGAAACCTCTTGTGGCATGTGAGGACAGGATATTGAAGTTGTCTCTCCTAGAGGTTGTGGCCTCAATGATAGAGGCAGTTGGCAAGGATGTGCTGCTAAGCGGAACTGTACTTGCACGGTAGGTAAGGTCCACTTGCCTAAGGAGATGGGGACTGGTCTCCATTCTCACAGGATGAGATTTAGTCATAAATCCTGCTTGAGTCATGTCACGGATATCTCGAGAGTGACTTAGTATTGTTTTCTGTTGAATCTGTGCCTCTCGTGGGCGAAGTCTCTGTTGTTGGCGGTGTTTCTTGGAGGAGCTCCAAGTGAGAGGATGATTCTCAACTGAGTGCTGGGACCTTTCACTAATGATACGAGATCCTTGCGTGTTTAAAAGAGAGCAGCGCCGAGAACTTGCGCCGTGAATTTCTGAAATGCGTTCTTCCTCGTCGGTGAACGATGGCCTCGGAACTCTAGGACTAACCAAGACATTCACCATAATTAGAAAGCAAAGAAAAAACAACCCTCAGAGGATAGCAAGATTTTTGGGCTGCATAAAGTGGTGCTCAATTAACCGAAGCTGCTTGTCTGTGGAAGACTTGGTCGTACACGGGTTGTTGCGGGTGTGGACTACCGCTAATATATAGTCCCTTTCTAAGTCTTCAGATGCGATATTGTCAATGCACAACGGCAGGACAGCTGGCTTCATACACTGCAAGGCTGACCGATATTTTAGCGCTCTGGTCACACACATACCACTTGCCAGACTGCTAGCCTATCCTTGTTCATGGGCCGGGGACTAGCAGTAACAGTTGTGCTCTGCTATCAACAGACTGTCTAGAACTCAGGCCTCCAGGTTTAAATTCTTTGACCGCAATTTCAGGTTGTGGGCAGGAAAGTGAGTTGGCTATTATGATCTTGTGGCTGAGCTTTTGGACGCAATGCGGTCTCAGATCTATCGGAAATCCAGAGATTGGAGTCAAATTGAGGGGAAGAAGATGGTATTGACCATGCACAGGCCAATTACTATTTTTTGAGGATTGGAATGACAACAGGGCAAAGAAAGACGGAGTAAGTGGCTGGTAATGCTCAGAATCAACGAAGAGGCTATCATTCTCTACTTGCTTTATGTATAAAACCTTGTTCTGTCAAGGATTTGCCCCTGAGTTCCAAGTTTCCGTCCAGGGAGTTCCGTGTTCCTTTAGCAGGTTGTCTTTTAAAAAGCCGTTGGAAACTTCCCCAGGTTTCAAACCCCCAGAAAATCAAGTTCGTTGGAAGGCTTTAGGCGAAAATAGATATGGATGGCTACCGAGAAGACTCTAACCCTAGCCAGGCTGGAAATCTGTGGAGCAAAATCCAATTGCCGTGGCGATCCACTTCCCGGCCGTTTCAGGTCCTTGGCTTATGTTATGCTGCCATACTCTAGTCCACCGATCCTAGGTACGACCCTGTCTGCATGCATGCGGAGCAGCCAAGAGGGTGAATACAGCAGAAACATACCATGAAGCCGGAATTTGGATATCCTAATATTCTCTAAATATCTTTATTTATTTATTCAACCGGCTGTCCGTATGATTTATGAGTTTCATTATTATAGATTGTTCAGGAATCGCTATGGTTGATTATTCCGGATCGCAGATCCGTCATCGCAAGTTGGACTGTGGCAACTCCAGTCCAAATCCCCCTTGACTACAGGTCTAAAATGAATCACTTCAATCGACAGAATGGGACTCAAAATATTTTTGATCCTCTATTTTCTAGGATGGTCGGTTTAGAAATGAGCCAATCTGCACGGATAGCCACATAGGGCTTACCAAAGAGGCTCCCAGCAATCCGCGCACACCCAAATCTCAAGAGATCCATTCAAGATTCTTGAGAAATGGCACTGAAATAACAGAAAATCCATAACATTGCCAAAAGTACGGATGATCTCGGAGATTTAAATTGTGGAGATAGATTTCCTTTTCCGCTATGTGATGCACCAGCTTAACAGAGCACGGGGGTATCTCCTTTTACCGAAATTCCTATTCGTTCGAAAAATGCCATGGATAATGTTTCTATCCAATGCATGTTACTAAGATGTCATTTCGAGTCGAATTATTGGAAAGTGTGATAATGTTGTGATATCGCGAATGGTGAAATACAAAATATCTAGTGCCACAATACCGAATATCCCCATCTGTCTCTTTTACCCCTTTCCAGGCCAGCACATCCACTAATTGGTTGTGTTTCAAAGAAGCTTCTTTTAGTTGGCTCGGGATGGGCTAGGTGGGGTTTAAACCGGCAGAATAGAGAACCAGCCTGCAGCGATGCGAACGCCCAGCACTTGTCTGCATCCTGGCCCGAAGGTCCATCCATCAGAGTCCATTCGAAAGCGCTGCCGTAGTAGTCTGACTCTAATATGCAGATGGCCATGATTCATGTCTTTGTTGTTTGGCAGACATGGAGGAAGTCACCCGGGACTTGGATTGGGGTTTTGAGAGATAATTTGGATCGCCAAAATGAGAGTTTGGACTGCATATGTTCATCCAATCTGGATTGCAGTGCCTGTCCTACGTTTGGGAGCATGATTTGTCTGCTTCTCTTAGAAACTGAAACTATCTACCACAAATATGGGGAAATGGGGCAGTGCTGGTCGAATATATTGAGCTGCCTTCTCATCGGCTAGTAAACCAAGCCGAGGCGTATTTCCATCCTTTTGAATAACTTCTTCAGAAAATTAAAAAAAGTCTCCCAGAGGAGAGCACCTAGGGAGATACACAAAGGTTATCCTCATTTCTAACGGGAATATCCCATGTATTCTAGGATTTTCCACGGGTCCAGCAATGTTATTTGGGTGGCCAGACAGCACACCCTGTCAAACCAAAACGGGTCGGCATGTCCTGCAGGGAGAAGCTGCAACGATTACATAATTATTTTCCTCAAAACCCTTTTGGGGTTCGCATGGAGTAGATCCTGCGTGCTGTAACGGTGTTGCAGCAATGCAGGTAGCCCCCGGGACACATAACTGCCCAATAAAAGTTTCACTCAATTTTGCCTATATCCATGAATCATTGAAGACACCACTGACAGTCTCGGTAAGTTTTTAGGCCTAGACAGAGTTGGCATGAGTCTTCATGTTGTAAGACATGAGGTACAAGATTGACGACTTTTTGACCGCATGTTTCTTCTACCCCTGACATAATGAATCGAAAAGCAGCGAGCCACTAGAGATGCAAATATTTAGATTTCCACCACACTGGGTACTCATGCAGAAATACCCTAGTGTTAGAAAATTTGATTTGGTCAATGAGATTGGACATTACAGGGAATCTGCACTGATCATACAGTACACTTGCAGGATCCCATAATTAGCTAAAGGCAAGCTAAACATTGACAGGTTCCCTGACATGAGATCGGAGACAATGATCAGTGACAGTCTCCACAGCGGCATCTGGATCCATACCCGCCACCCCCAGCGTAGCTGTGGGACGCTGAAGCTCGGCTTTAGTTTCCCGTGTCCGTCGGTCAGCTGCATCTCGTCGGGATGCCAGAGTGTCCAAAAGTCGGTCAACCAAGAGCACTGGCACCAATCAGTTTCAGAATCCTCAAAGGTGGCGATCAGAAACTGACCAGCAAGGAGGGTAAATGTGAAAGCGTATAATATGACCGGCGAGGTCATAAAGGTGTAGGCCAGTGGGAAATGGCTGGAAAAGGAAACAAGGCTAGCCAGTGAAACAGCAAGTAGAATACGCATGGTCATTGAGAGACCAAGGTAAAGTCTGCTTTTATGGCGCCGAGAGAGTACTAAGAACGCGGCAAAGATGCACATGGATATACTGGCGACGACAAAAAAATATATATACACGAATGCCAGTAGCTTCATATACATCTGCAGCAACTGCTGGCTACTGAGGAAGCTGATGTTGACTTTTTTGGATGGGGTTATATCCATGCTTGAGAAAAGCGCTGCAGTGACATTGCCCATGAGATCGCTGAAAAGATCCTCGGTGAAAGCGTAGCCGAGGACAGTGATGTCAGGACATAGAGGCTGCAAAGATAAGTCTTCCAAAAGGCTCGAGATGGCGGTCCACTCTTGTGTCGCGCCTCGACTGAACGGAATCTCCATATCGGAGATTGTGCTTCGGATGAGTTCAACAGCTATAGCTGTACTGGGGCGCGGCTCCTCACATACAAAAAGTAGTGTTTCTTCGAGGTATCTCAATTTAAGTGTCACATCCAAAGTGAGGGCAAGGATCTGGGAACCCTCGAGTAGGAGAATCAGTGCAACATGGAACGGAAAATGTAGCTGAACCCAGATCTGTTGTTTGAGCCTCCCATATCGATGCCATGGTGAGACATCAAAGTACACCTGCCAAAGAAGATACTACCAAACGTCAGGATGGATTAAACAGAGGCGAGAAAATTGCAAAAACAACGCACCACATTGGTAGTAACCCCCAGAATGTGGACAAACGACCATTTGGTCCATCCCCCGGGCCGAACCGTCTTGTTAACAATTCGAGTCACCGCAATCACACCTTCTCCAATAATGATGAGAGTTAGAAGACCCATCCGGATGTTGAGATGAGTGTCTTGGAATCCAATTTCTGGGAAGAGCCAGGAAACACCCAGAACAGTCCACATTTCAAACCCGAACATGACGAACCAGACGGTCCATATTTGAGGACGAAGGCCGTTGCCTCGGCTAAAGGCAAAGTACATCTAACAACAGATCAAATTCACTCGCATCGAAGCCCACAGAAAAGAGAGAGAAGCGTACCCCGAGATAGAAGATGGTTGTCATCCAAAACACAAGAGCGGTGTAAGCTACTCCCCGGGCAGCGGGTTTCATGTATGGGTGAATGAAAGCAACATTGACCGTATATTGAACGGCCAATAGTATTCGACTTCCGGCTAGAATGAGACTGAGGGATTGAAATGCCCAGACATTCTCGTCCCGGACGCGCGTAGTGAAGCGAGACCCAGCGGATGCAAAGCCGACCATTGCCCCCAGCTGAATGGCTTTGCAAACCCTTTCAAAGAAGGAGTCCCGAGCAAAGCGAACATCAAATAGTGTGACCTGTAACCAAGTAAACCAGATAACACCGAGGAAACCAATATATGCACCCAGCGCTAGCAAAAGACATCGTTATTAGAATGCCAATACGACCCGCGAAAGAGCTGCGAAAGAGCAGAGAGTACTACCGTTGACGTTGTTAATCTCATGTGTAGCTGTGAAGGTAGATAAATTGGCCACAAAAAACAAATCGAAAAAGAGTTCGATCGGTGTCGCATCTGGATGATGATACAACTGGGGAAGTCTTTGAGATTTATCGAGTGGACAAGCAATCCACGGCAACATGCCATGATGTTCTCTGGGGAGGCGCGTCAGAACCGCCAAAAGACGCGATGAGCTTGGTTCTAATTATAAAGTAACTTACGAAGGACCTCCCGCTAATGGCCTGGTATGAGATAAGGGCTGGCGAAAGACAGAAAGAAATCGAGGCGGCGCCATTATGGATATGAATGTTTTAAGAAAGAGAATACACCCGGGGTATCAAATAACCAACATTGAACAGATTGCCAAAGGCAGCAGAGAACATGTAACTCCAGGAGGAAGGAGCCGAGGAATCATGGCTCCTCCAAGCTGGAATCCAATGATGCCACGGGCGCGCCAATGCTTTCCAATCCACGGGCCTGTAAAGCTCCTGCCGAGGCGTTGGCGTCTGCAGCGGCGTCGATGCCGGCCTCCTTCTTGAGCCGCTCATAATTTTCTCCAGCTTCTTTGATAAGCGCTTGGATTTCCACCTCTCGCATGGCGATTTCTTCCTTTTCCTTTCGCAATTCTTCCATGCGCCGAATCATCTGAGTCTTCGATGTTTCCATGCCCGCCAGAGACGTACGTAATCGTTCTAGACTACTGGCCAGTCGAGGCAGCGATGTCATTTTGGGAGGAGTCTTGGGTCGGTCGATCCCACGAAATTGGCTCTGTCCGATAGCTGCCTTGGTTTGGGCGGCCTCATATGCCGCTTTCTGTTCCAGGTCTGAATCTTCCTCGTCGGACAATCCCTCGGCATCATCAATGAGCTCCCGCATGGCCTCGCGGTCCTTGTGTTTTCGTTCGCGCTCGGCTTTCCGCCCAAGAGCAATCTTGCCATCTTCCACGAATTCGTCGAATCCCTCCGCAAAATCTTCGTCATCCCGCAACAATCGAGTATCCCGTTCCTTCTCCGGCTTCTCATCCCTTGCAACCGCATCCCAGTCATCCCCATACTCCCCGTTATCGTCTAGGGAAATATAATCGTCCTCCTTGGCCGTGTGTTCCATGGCGAGTCGTGCGCGCCGGGCCTTTTTCTCCCGTATTTCCGCTTCACTGGGAATAGCTGATGGCCCTGAAACCGTCACAAGCTCGCCAAATTTGGCCGCGACGTCAATTGTTCTGTCTTTCTCGTCATCGGTGCTCGTTTTTGGGGTGGAGGGTGTCGAGTCTCGCAATTCTTTGAGATATTCGTTGCTGTAGCTTGGACGGTCCTGGTCATGTCCAACACGGGCGGAGAATGTATCCGATAGTCCAGAGGGCGTCAGGGTTCTTTGAAAAGCACTTCGTTCCATAACCTTGCGACCGAGGCCATGTCGTTTAGGAATGATGACTTCACTTTCCTGGTTGCTATCCGTCATCGAGGTCTCGTCGGGACCGAAGGAGAGATTCAATTTCGATTTCGATTTCACTTTGGATTTAATTGGGCGCTTGACAACAGGCTCTGTATTTCCAGTGATTAGCTTCGCCTTTCTGGATATTCTTCCGGCTTGGTGAGCGGAGAACTTGGTAAACGAACCCTGCGCAGCAGCGACACCGTCCTCCTCTCCCTCCAAGTCATCACCGCCGACCTTGCGAGGCTTTCTGCGACTGGCAAACTTCGAGCTCATTATGTCGGTAAGGTGAATGAAGAACTGAGAAGCCCCACTGTGAAGTCCGCAAGGCAAAGATGCTGAAAGCTTGCGCGAGCTCTTATCGCCGCCTATCGGGAACATCCTTTCTCCGAGCCCAACCTCCAAAGCGACTTCACTCACTCGAATCCTGTCAACCCGCTGAAAAGACACCAGCTTGCCCAAGATGCCTCAAGCTCAGCCAGAATTGAAGAAGGTAACATACCTGTGCATATTTCATACCCCAAACCATGTTTTCATTTTGCTAACATACTTTTGTGCCGCTAGTACATGGAGAAGCGGGTCTTCTGCCAACTGAACGGCAACCGCAAAGTCATTGGTATCCTCCGCGGCTACGATGTTAGTTCTAATCCCATATCCACTTCGTTAACGTGTCGCGACAAGCTCAAATGCATATTTAACCCAAGCGACGCGATCTTTCGAATCGGAGCCCGAAGTGAAGGTGGAGTGTACGCGAGCGCGAGGCTAATTTCCGTTGACAGGTCTTCATGAACATCGTTCTTGACGAGGCATTCGAGGAGAGGGATGGTGGCGAGAAGGTTTCGATTGGAATGGTGGTATGTCCGCCGATTTCGCCTGATTGTAGACTGCCCTCCTACTGACGCGCTTAGGTTATCCGCGGTAACTCAGTTGTGATGCTCGAGGCCCTCGAACGGATAAGCGACAAATAAATGCACCACCGCCGACAATATCTACGTTTAACAATTGAAGGAGACATTCCGCCCTGCTGGCTGCGACCGGCAATTGTGGAAACCATAATGATACAGGGAGTTTCTGGGTTGCTCATATAGGGACTATCAAAACCTTTTCTGCTTGTTATTTTTTGTCTTTGCTCGATGAGAAACATCTTCGAGGGCCCCTATAGTATGCTGTCCGATCGTCCTGGTCTCAGACGACTACCAAGATTGGCTCAGATTAAGAATCAGTCTAGCCAGAGTTCGTTGAGGCAAAATGACATACGGGTACAACCATCGTGACTTGATATTATCTCTAAAAAGCAAATGGATGACCACCCTCGCGCCTAAAGCCATGCGTAATATCCTTTCTCCCGCCGGTATCACTAGAAAAAAAACAAGGTAATGTGAAATAGGGGCTCCGTAGAATACATGAAGAGATGCGAAGGTACAGAAAATCGCGATGTTGCGTACTTGTTGGTTATTTTTTCTGCCCAAACTTGAGTTTGAGTTTGAGGCCACCTCCACTTGCAGGAGTGGACGGTGTAGAAGTAGCCGGTGTTTTAGCAACGGCATTGGGGATAGAGGAGGAATTTGGGATGTGAAGCTTCGGTAGAGCCGATGCAGATGGTGTGCTTGGAGCAGGACCAGTCTTAGACTGCTTGAAGGTAATTCTAGGTGCAGGGGGTGCCATAACTTGCTCCTCGCGCTTGCGCTTGGAGCTATCCTTGGGATTCAGGCTAGTTCGGATCCGCTCAGATCGGTAAAACCGTATCTTTCCATGGCCCATATTCTGGACTTTCCAGAATCGGGGGTATCGTAGTCTCGCAATCTTGGACGTGACAGGGTCAAATAGAATACGACAAACGTCAGTCAGTTCAGAAAGTTCCTGGACACCAATGGCTGACGAATTACACGCGGCCCACATGTAGTCCCGCAGGGAAGTATCGCCGGAGATCTCCCTCTTAAGTGCTTCAATGGCACCAGGTACCGTCTGTCGGCGAGCCAGATCTGCCTGGCGGACTTCAGTAGAAGATTCCTGTTCAATGATGAGACCATCTCCCTGGGTCATCTCTGCCTCCTGCGGTCGACCAAATGCAACCTGTGCCAATGCGCGGCCGAAAAGAAGTTGACAATGATGACGAACGTAAGCCGATGAATCGCTGGTCATCGAATAAATAAGCCACCGGAAAAGGTCATGGTTTTGTGAGATGTCAAGATCAACTAAGCACTCGAATGCCTGCAGTCGGAGAAGATCATATGTCCCAGAGCGGGTGTAGGGGATGAAGCGCATCAGATCCAAATCCTGTATTTTGGCTTGCATCAATTGCATTTGGCAATGCAAGGCAGCCCGTGCATATAAGTTCTGGAATGAGCTAGACCATTCGTCCATTCTCCTATATCGATCAAACTCAGCAATGGTGTCTTTCTCTAATTGCTCTTCAGCCTGCGACTCGAGAACCCGTTCCATATCGAAGTGAGCAAGTTCATCATCCGGCCGCGATTCATTTCGCCCTAGCATTGCGTGGCAAAGCGATCGCATCAAAGAAGCAACATAGTAGTTGTCCGAGAACTTTAGAAATATTAGTAACGGTATCCAGCCAGGGTCACGATATTAAGCATACCTCGTTATTGGAGTTGTCATTGAACTTGAGCTTGTCGAACAAAAACCGCTTCACGCGCAAGGGAGTCTTTCCGCTGTTGTCACGAACTTGTGAGATCGCTTCAGGGATGACTTGTTGCAAAATGTAGGAAGCCCGATCTGAAAAATCGTTGGACCGAATCATTGGTGACCCAGGGATACAAAAGAGCTCCTGAAAAGCCTTTTCAAGATGGAACAATCCGATCCAGTCTACTTCGTCTTTAGCGTGCTTTATTAATGCCTTTGCCGCTGTAACACGAATGCCGTGAAAATAACGGCTATCCATCAATGTGCGGGTGAAAATGGTCGAGATGAGAGGATGCTCGCGCTGTGCTGCCATATACTGAAGCGATTCTAGTTGAGCGACCACGTCTCGATCTTGTTGCAGCTGGGACAAATACATGTATCCAGGCATGCCAAGGGACAGTCTGCAGATCCACTCGAAATCTGCATCCATACGGATCCATTCGTATGACTCCTGGCCCATTCTTTCTTCATCTTCCTTAGTCCAGTCCGCCAGGCGCCAGGCCTGTGTCTCCTCATCTGTCTGTAAGACGTCACCCAGGCAATAGAGAAGTACTTCTTCCTGTACTTCAGTATCGCCTGCTGCAACGGCACGCTCTCTCTGTTTCTTGTTGCGCTTGAGTCGTTTGTACTTAGTGTTATATGGAATGTCAAATTTGGTGACCCCTTCTTTGATCTCGACAATATGCTCATATGGAGTACCATCAGCTTCATGGATACGAATGGTCATGGATCCAGTAAAGACAGGCTGGATTGCACCAGCATAGACATGTCTGATCTCTTCTTTGACATCACGAAGAAATGCATTCTTGTCAAGATCTCGCGCGGCACTTTGATCCGATTGGACCTGCCGAATCATCATCTCGACCACAAGCTTCTTTTTGTTGAATCTTTGGGTGGCCTGAAAACGGGGACATCCGGCGCCGTATACCCACTGCTGGAAGAAAACATCAAGTTTGGCATGGCCTAATCGTTCACAACACCTCTGGAACATCGCCGAAGTCACTGCTCCATTTGATAAGTCCCCTGTTCGAGATTGTAGAAAAATCCTGGAAATAATGCGGGACATAGTGGCTTTCCCACTTGCCTTAGTAAGGCGACGATCGAGAATAAATAGCACGAGAGGGGCTTTTAAGGCGATAAACCGATATTCCGAGGGGTCAATTTTCAAGAAATTACCCATGTCGTAGATGGAAGGCCTCTCGTGATCCAACTCACAGACCTTGTCGGACATCTGCTTAAGTCGATATCGGTACTCATTATTGCCGCAAAGCTTTTTCATGAATGTATCGGTAATGTACCACGCCATGCCCACGGTAACCCAGGTATCCGCAGGCTCGTTGGGTATGATGTTTATTCCAGTCCATTGGCAGGCGAGAGAATGAACGAGAGCGCGTGTTGAGTCATACATGGGGTCAATGATATCGGCTGGGAAGAGAAGGTGGCTACTGCAAATTGACATGGCTGCAGTTGGGAGTGTGTCTGCCGTAACGTCGTCCACGAAGCAAATTTTGTAGCTAGAGAATGGATATCCGCCATAAGTTAGGGAGAAAAAGTCTATCGCTTGCGCCATTGGAAAGCCTGTGTTTTGAACTTCATCGCCTCGCCCTGGGAGGCAGAACGCATGAAGTGGGATAGCATTTTCGCCGAGTATATCATCCCGATCACTCTCACGAAAATCTGCCAGGTTGAAATACTCGAACGGGCCAACAGCAAATCCAATCTGCTGTGCAGATAGTGGGGTATAGCATGCAAATGAAACCGTTTTCCTCGTCGGGTCTTTGGGGTCGACAATATCATCCGTCAGTTCGCCGGAGCATACCACGGACATATCAAGACCCTCATCATCGGCAGATATGTATCGAGTTTGTGTCTTAGGGCGAGACTGGGTTATTGAACCGGCCGTTTTACGGTCGAAGAGATCGCCCAAGGAGGAAGGACATGATATCGAGATTTCCCACACGCAGCGCGAGGACGGATCATCCACGCAAGGAAATAAAGGGCACCCAATTCCAGACTCGAGTGAATTGGTGGTGTACGCATGCGGGTACCGCCGGTCGCCCATATCAACGCCGACAAATTGGAGTCCATCACGAATACGGTCGATAGTGAATTCAATCTGAACGACGACAGCCGTGAATTGACGCAAATTTCCTTCAGGTATCCTCGCACCCGCGGGCCCATCAACATCGCCTCCAGCACCTTGTAGAGCCACGCGCTCTCGGGCTTCTGTAGACCGAGAGTCTAACTCTTTGATGTGAACACTCTTTGGGATCAAGATTTCAAGTTGTGGCTTCGGCGGCGTGCTCAGAATGCTGTCGACTTTAAGCGTCAGACGCTCGTGGTATTGAGGGCCGTATAAATGAAGGTTCTCATAAGGATCGACATATTTCGCCGATGCGACTTTTCCGTTGACCGTCACGCGTTTGACATCACCCTGTCGAAAATTCAACAAGATGCTCCTCAGGTCGCTACCACGTGGGTAGAGTGTAATTTCTGTATTGCCTTTGAGGCTCTTGTTCGCAAAATCAATTTCCAGGTCGACCTTTTGCTGCCCTACACTGAAACCTAGGTCCCAGGACGGCGGTGCAGCATCGACCATCGTGTCGACGGCACCCGGCATCGCGAAACTTTCTCACAGTCGAGATGCGCGGGATGCGCTTGGGACAACACCTAGCTTCATGTCCCTCCAACTCTGAAGCGCGACCGTGGTCGAATGCGAAGGGACGGCAGGGTGGAGGGTTGCGTTTGGTCGCGTTGCCAATGCGCGGGAATTGAGGGTCAGATGAGGGAAGGCGGTGAGAGGCGGAGATACGCGAGATGGCCGATTGTCTAGTGACCTCTCTAAGCCCGGTGCATCGGTAGAAGCTACTTGCCTCCTAGATCACCACTAAAAGTTTTGGAGAAGCTAGAGAGGAGAGTTTATTTTGATTTCGATGTTGACTCTATGATGATATACTAGAGCGGCAGGAAGGAGCAAAATTGACCGGACAAGGGAAGCAGTATGACCAGGCTACTAGGGCAAAGATATTCCAGGTTCGGTGAAGATACAGGTATGTAAGTAACATTAGATTGTCTATCGGGGATAATGAAGCTTGCCTTTGAAAGGATTCGCCCCATGGACTGGGTAACTTAACATATCCTACAGCTATATAGTCGATTTCGAAAAGCGATTACCCCTTAGACACACTAAGTTTGTTTCTCGGTCTTTACCCAAGTATATCCTAGTCTGTATCAGAACAAGTTGCAAATAACTGTTTCCTAATAACAGATCTATGGGATAACTAACTAGGACGGCGGAATCATGTAAATACTGTATATTACATTGATTGCCTATATACGACAACCCTCGTGCCCCTCCCGACAATAATCATGTCTACAAGGCCTATTTCAATCTACTCTTATCTGAAGATGTACGCAATATAGTACCGGAACCCTAATTCTTGAAATACTAGTGCTAGTCCAGCTAATATACCTCCGAATGAAACCTAAGCCGAACATCATTACCCGTAAGGAAAAAGTAACCAAGTTCCCCGTCGTTGCCTAGGCTGATCAGTACGTTTATTTTTGTTATTTAATAGAGGAAGCTTACGATAGCCATCGAGGGTGAGGTCCATGTTAGCGGGAAATTCCCGTTCGCTTGTAGGGCTCAGAAATAACGTATATGGCCCATAAGAACGCCAGGATCCGCGAACAAGAAGATTGTTGACGTTACCGCTAAAGCCAGAGACTTTGATGACAAATTTGTCATCTTCGGGAGTGTCAGACAGAGCGAATTTCGAAATTCCTATCTTGAAGGCAGTTTTTCCGAGGGTGATGGTGTTGTTATTAAATGTCAGAGACATAGCGGAGTTGAATTGTTATGTAGGATATACTATACTAAGACAAAGCTTGCGAATGAAGTGGAAGAAAATAGAAGGAAAAGACGAAAAGCACAAATCCCCACCACACTCAAGTTGGCAAATCCAGATCGACTTCGGGGTTTACCGTATACATCATTGCCCGACTTCCAAAAATAACGGGGCTTCAGGGGCCAAACCCACCCCGATGCGACAGTACTGGAGGTACAGTAACCAAGGTCCGGCCGTTCGCATCCACTTTGTCTCATTACCTAATCACCCAGATGGTCCCTGGCGGTTTTCATTGGGTCGCCCTGTGGAACATCCTTTCCCCGAGTGACCGATCAGCCTCAGGCCTCAACACCCTGGGGTCACAAAAATCCCTGCTGGAGGCAGTCCAACACTTCGACTTTTCCTCGTGATTGCGCAGCTGCAGTACCTTTTTTTGAGCGTGGCATATTCGGAACGACATCAGCGAATTGTTGTCTTTTCATCTGCAGATCGACACTCAGCCGAGGTGCCGGCAAATAACCCCGCTTCAAGGACCCTGAGATCGCTCACGCGACGCGGTCCGATCTTTCCATGATGAGCGCGATATGGCGGATGGTCCAAGGTTTGCCACCTTCAAATCTCATTGCAACTGCATACAGTGCTAATTTGCCATGTCATCTTGTACAGAGACCCAAGACTCGCTTTCCGACGATGCGCTGATGCCCCTGAAGTCGTACAAGTACTCGAGTATCGACAAATCGTTTATTTCGCGGTATATTCTCAAGCACTACGTACGGATAACCTGCAATGTTTTTGCACTCTTTTGCTTGCCGGCTGACCCTTGTGTCTATGGATGTAGTGGAATGCTTTCGTCGAACTACTACCGATGTGGTTGGCCCCCAACATGGTCACCCTGCTCGGTTTCATGTTCATCGTGTTCAACGTGTTCTTGATTGAGATCTTCATGCCCGACCTGCAGGGTCCGGTAAGTCGGAGACACCCTTCTCCAGCAATAGGCGCAGTGGCTAAAATCGTTTTCATAGGGCCCATGGTGGCTGTATTTCAGCTTCGCTCTGGGCGTGTGGATGTGAGTATCTACCAAATTTCGAGTCCTGCAGATCGCGCTGACCTAGGAAAGGTATTCGACCCTAGATAACGTGGATGGTAAACAGGCACGGAGAACTGGAACTTCCAGCGGACTGGGAGAATTATTTGAGTTCGTACCACCTCTGGGTCACCCATGGGAGTTTTGCTGACGGACCATAGTCACGGAATTGACTCTTTGAATTGTACCCTCGCCAGTCTGTTGGAGACTGCGGCCATGGGCTTCGGTGCGTCGCATTTGGGTGCGTACACCGCACTTGTTCCCTGCCTCGCGATGTATTTCTCGACATGGGAGACTTACCACACCCACACTCTGTACCTGGGCTATTTCAACGGCCCAACCGAAGGCCTCCTCATCGCCATCGGTATCATGCTCGCCTCTGGCATCTGGGGCCCCGGGATTTGGTCGCGTCCGATTACCGATCTCATCAATATCCCCCAGATCTTCGGCAATAACTCTGTCAAGGATCTCTGGGTGCCCATTCTCCTAGGTGGTTTCTTTCTCGCCCACCTGCCAGGCTGCGTTGTCAACGTTATGGCTGCTCGGAGAAAGCAGGGTCTTCCCTTCACTCCCTTGCTGAAGGAGTGGGTGCCTATGGTCGGATTCACTCTGTGCACCATTCTCTGGCTCTTTTCGCCCTACTCCTGTCTTTTGACCGAGAACCATCTGGTTCTGTTCTGCTGGACCATATCTTTTGTCTTTGGTCGCATGACTACCATGATCATTCTCGCTCATTTGTTGCGCCAACCTTTCCCTTACTGGACTGTTCTCCAGGGACCACTTGTCTTTGGTGCGGTCCTGGCAAACCTCCCCCGCATCGGCCTTCCGGGACTCAGCCCGACCCTGGAAGTCTGGTACTTGCGCCTGTATTTCCTATTTGCCTTGATTGTCTACTCGCACTGGGCTGTACTCGTTATCAACCGGATCACGACTTTCCTGGGTATCAACTGCTTGACCATCCGTCAGGATAAGTCCGCCGCTCGTGACCGTGCATATCGAGAGTTTGGCGAGTCCGGTCTCCCTCTGAATGCCTCTCGAAGCTCTAGAGATTCTCTGGATTCCGAGGATGACGGTCTGAAAAACCACTAGAGCTGTCAACTTTAATCACATGGGGTCATTCCCAAATTATCTTGAAACGATTATTCTTCTCCGCCGAGACAGTTTTCTGTGACTCGGCGTATACATCATTGTTTATACATCCTCTTATTGTAATTACGACAACACATCACAGAGCCTTTGACGATGTCATACGCGCAGGCACACAGCTTGTATAACAGCTGCGATCCCGGATTGATTTTTGGAGGCATCGATCCTGGGGATTTTATTTGCATATATATGTACTTACGCAAAATAAACTTTCGACCATAGTCCTTGTTCTTGCTCTTGCTTCTTATTCATAACATAATATCTAACCACTCAAGAGGCTGTGGCCGTCGATACGTTTATACATCTGCTTGCAGCTTCTGCCATCGTGATTTCATCACCCGCCCATCTTTAACCACGCCCTTGATGATTTGCTCGGCCCGATCCAAAACGGTGATATCTTCTAATGGGTTGGCATCCAGGATCAACAAATCAGCGGCAAATCCCTCCTGAATCTGCCCAAGACGTTTCTCTTGCATGAGTAGGCGAGCGGCATTGACCGTCGCGCTACGCAGAATCTGCACCGGAGACAGAACTTGGCTGCGGACGGAGAACTCCTTGCTCTGGGCGAAATGCATCGGACCCAGAAGATCAGTACCGAAACAGACGGTCACACCGGCATCGACTGCCATCTTCATCGCTCTTAATCCCTTTTGGAGAACTTCGTCATTCTTCGCGGCACCATCGGGCGACAGAAAATTCATCTGCTTCGACATCACATGAGCGATGAGAGTCGGAGTCAGGAATGCATTCTTTTCAGCCATCAATTTAGCTGTCTCCAGGTCGATGAGGTTTCCATGTTCGATTCCACGGACGCCTAGCTTGACTGCTTGCTGGATAGCTTGGGGAGTATAGCTATGGCTAGTCACGTAAGTGCCTGCGTTCTGCGCAACAGTGACAATGGCCTTGATCTCTTCGTCCGAGAACTGAACATGTTCAATGCGATCAGTTGGACTTGCGACGCCTCCACCGCCCATGATCTTAATAAAATCAGCACCCTGCCGAAGCTCGTCGCGTGCAAATTTATAACACTCGGCGGGCCCGTCGACAATTCTGCTAATTCCTGAAATAGATCCGCCACAGCACAGCTGTGTGCTGTGCGGACCGCGCATATCTCCATGGCCACCAGTCTGAGAAAGTGCAAATCCCGCAATGAACAGTCTCGGGCCGGGGAGAACACCCTCCTCAACTGCCTCCTTCATGGCTAGACTGGCACCGCCACAGTCGCGGATCGAGGTGAAACCACGTTCCAGCATGGTTTTGAGCACGTGTGGCTGTCGCAGCAGACTCATTCTTTCTGTCATATCGTTGTATGCCCGTAGATCGGCCTCGCCGGGTGTCACTGCGATGTGCACATGGCAATCGATCAGACCGGGGCAAAGATACTTCCCACTGAGGTCAATCACGTCTTCCTCCGGGATGTTCTCTTTTGCTACAGGATTATTTTCGAAATCAATTCGAACGATCGAACCGCCTTCTATCCGAACTGTAGCATTTGGAATCAATTTACCCTCGACGGGATCGATTATAGTGGCGTTAACGAAGAGCCGGGTCTTCGGAGGTTCCAGCTTCCACGGCTTGATAACTCGAGAGAGGTCCATTGTGACAGGCTGTTCAGGAGAAGGTTTGATGGGATCTATGAGGTTCGTATAACTACATGTAAGCACTCTTCTCACGCGCTTTGGGGATCGGATTGTTGGATCGTACTGAGAAATAATTGAAGCTTTCCGCGCGAAAATATATCAAGGGCTTAGCGGACTATTTAAAGGACTTGGCCTGGGTCCCAGTCCTAGCGCAAGCGAGCCTCGGAGTTTGCTTCTCGACGCGTGTCATAGGGGAAACCTCGCGTATTTTCTGCAAATTGCAACCTCGAACTGAACCCCCGATGCATGAATTCTGGACGCGAGTAGTCACCGTGTTCCTATTGCCGATTTACCCAATCAAAAGCCGGAATTGTTCCCCAGAGCCAGGGGAAATTCGATGATGATTGGCGGCTTCGGCAATCCAAGGACCATAGCGGCCCCACCTCGCATCGCCTCTTCATAGTTCTTCTCCCCGCGTTTTTCTTGAATAGTGGTCACGCGAATGATTGTCAATGATAACGAGAAATTAAACAAAACGGGGATATAGCTCCCGATGTGGCACTGTTATTGGCGGACAGTCATTGTCTTTTTACCCCAACTATACTGATTCGTCATTTGGTTGGGAAAGGGGTGATAACGAAATTTGCCTGTCACACATAAATACATCAGAAGACGCTCCTGCTTCTACATCGCGGTCAAAGCTGCCCGTCTGAGCCGTCCACCGAATTTCCTTGCACCGTATTTGATGCCAGGATGAAAGCCTCTCAATATGCCGTCGGGGATGACGCCCAGGAACGACAGCCAGATATTTCCGTCCCTGACCACTCGCGGCCGGCTTCAAGCCATCCCCCATTAATCCATGAACTTCGCCGATATCCGAAAATAGTCGTCTATGCCTTCGGCCTGGCCCTAGCCTTCCTCCTCACAGGTTACGATACAGTCATCCTCGGAACAATCACTGCCGTACCATACTTCAAAAAACAATTCGGCGAGCTTTACAATGGGTCATACATCATTCCTTCATCATGGCTGTCAATATGGAGCGCAATGGGTCCCATTGGATCGATGCTGGGTGCAGCAGCAGCAGGATGGCTACAAGATCGTGTTGGACGTCGATCATCGCTAGGTTCTAGCTGTGTGATATGCGCCATCGGAATTGCCGTTGCCTTTTGTGCCGACCTGCCTGCAGCCATGGATTCTCGGCGCGGAACCTTTCTGGTTGGACGATTTGTTCAAGGCTGGGGTGTTGGAGGTGCCATGGCTGGAGCTCAGACATATTTGTCCGAAACGGTCCCGACAAGCCTGCGAGGCTCAGCAATGGCCCTCTCTCCCACATTCATGTTGCTGGGAGAACTAATCGGAGCGGCGGTGATTTTCTCTTGTGAGAAGAAAACATCCTCGGCCGCATATCTCCTCCCCTTCGGCACACAGTGGATCTTCACTGCTCTGCCGTTTGTGTTGGCGTTGGTCCTCCCTGAAAGCCCGTCCTATTTGATCCGTAAAGGGAGATACGAGATGGCCCACAGCTCAATGAAGGCGTTGCATACCTCGCAGGTTGATGTCACACCACTACTTGCTCAAATGCGATTATCCATCGCCAACGAGGAACAACTGTCACGCGAGCTGACGTATCTGGACTGCTTAAAGGGGCCGAATCGCCGAAGAACGATGATTGTTTCTTTTGCCTTCATTGTCCCAAGTCTCTTTGGTGTTCCGCTCCTCGCTAGTGCTAGCTACTTCATGCAGGTAGTTGGAATGTCCTCGAGTTTGAGCATCGTTGTGCTTATTGTGGGAATTGTATTGGGGCTATTGGCAAATGCCGTGGGAGTCTGGCTCATGAGTCGTGTGGGTAGACGCGTCTTGATGCTATTGACTCTAGCAGCCGCAACTGTCATTTGGCTGAGCATGGGAATTTCAGGATGTTGGAGTGGTAACGTTGTCGTGTGGTAAGCTCTCCATTGAGCAGTTGATTGCGACTTTTGATAGAGTGAAACTGATGGGAATATCATATAGGTACACTGCCGCTTGCATGATGGCAGTCGTGGTAGTATGTGGCTTGGGTGCCTGGCCAGCATCATTTGCTGTGGCCGGTGAAGCATCATCGCTTCGCCTTCGTGCGAAGACACAAGGCATAGGTGTCCTATGCTACATGCTTGCTAACGTGGTATTCAACCTTGTTTTACCATATATATACAACACAGATGCTGGCGATCTCAAGGGTAAAACAGGGTTTGTCTATGCGGGATTGTGTCTTTTCGCACTGGTGGTCACCTGGTTGATTATACCTGAAATGAAGGGACGTACGGCGGTAGAGATCGATAAGATGTTTGAAATAGATCTATCCTGTCGCAAATTCAAGGGATGGGCAGATGAGACAATAAATATCAAAGAAGGCGCTGTATGAGGATATCATGGAAGACCAACAAGACTTGGCAGAAGAGACTGTGATACTTATTAGTTCTGATATTTCCTTTTTGCAACCGTTAATAGAACCATGCGTTATGAATGATGCTGGCAATCTTTGGTCGTATTGCAAGCTCCATAAATATCCAACATCTAATAGCAACACCAGTTCTGGTAATAGATCTTATGGTTATATGACATGGGACAAAGTTCTGCATTTACTCTACTCTGCATGCTCCACAACCACCTCTTGTGTTTTCTCCCCCGTCGTTGGTTCATTATGGTCCCCAAAGAGCATGTCCATTTGCTCGAGCGTCTTGCCTTTAGTCTCCGGGAAGAAAAAGATGTAGCTGATCATTGCGATCAGATTAAAGACGAAGAAGACGTAGAAATAGCGGAAGCCGATATTGGTAAGAGCAGTCGGGGAGAATTGGGCAAAGACGAGGTTGATAGTCCAGTTGGTGAATGTAGTGACAGAATTTCCCTGATTGCGAATATCCACGGGAAAAATCTCCGCGGGATAAACCCAGGAAATGATTCCGATGAACGTGTAAAAGAAGCTGAAGACAAAGTTCATAGCAACCATGGCACGCAACTGATTGCTGTTCTGCTCATCGTAGTGTTGTGACATCGCAGCATTAACGACTAGCGCGAGTCCCATGCCCGCAGAACCGATGATAAGAGGCTTGATGCGACCAACTCTTTCTAATGCCCAGAGACCACCGGTGCAGTAGACGATCGACAATGCACCGGAGATACCAATGATCATGAGCGACGTTTGGGTGTCAATGCCCAAGGAAGCATAAATTCGAGTCCCATAGTAGTTGATGACATTGATACCAGACAACGGGCCAAATGCCTGGACAGCGCAGCCGAGAATAAGGCGACGGCGCCACGAAGGCTTCGTGATGATCGAGGTCCAATTGATCTGGGTTGATGCACGCTCTGACTCGATAGCATCGCGAATTTCTTGGAACTCAAGCTCAATATATTGGTCTTTCTCAGCGGTTCCATCACCATGGAGCCTTTTAAGAGTTTCAAGAGCTTCATCATGGCGGTCTTTCTCCATTAACCAACGAGGCGACTCGTTCAAGAACCAGACGCCCGAAGCAAGAATGAGACCCGGAATGCATTGGAATGCAAGGGGAAAGCGCCCTAGATAGTTGAAGAGAACGATAAGTAGTTGATTCCAACATTTGGTGTTTCAATTCTTCCAATACTCATGAAATTTTGTTGTTTGTCAAATACTCACATTGGAATGGGGAGTTTGTGAATGAACACCCGTAACCAAGCCATTGGGCAATAAGATATCCCCAACTCAGCATCCATTGCAACAGACCGGACATCATGCCACGAGTGGAAGCCTCTGCCATTTCACCAGCATACATTGGAACCACGGAAGTGAGCATACCAACTGCGACGCCAGCTATGAATCGACCAATGATGAGCATCACCATATTGATCGAGCCAGCTTGTAGCGCACATCCAAAGCACGATATGCACGCCCCTGCAAACACAGAGAGCTTGCGGCCAAGACGGTCACCGGTAAAGACATTGATGATAGTTCCTAGGATTGCACCGCCTTGAAATGCTGAGACCACGCCGCCGGTAGTATTGTCGCTAGGATTGGAGAAATATTTGATGAATTCTGTCTGCCCAATCGTAGAAGTGATGATACCACTATCATAGCCGAACAAGAAGCCTTCGGAAAAATAGTATGTCAGATATGCAGTGAGTACCTTGAAAATGAACTAGTACCTCCAATGGCCAAGAAGACGGCCGAGAGTAATGTAGTGATCTTCGCCATCTGGATTCAAATGATGCTCTTGCCCCCAAAAACAAGCAAAAGATCTATTCACTAAGTCCCCATGGGGAGATTATATACAAAATCTGTCGGCGTTGGTGTTTGAGGGGGTACAGGGCCCAAAAACACCGGGATCAAGGCTTTCAACGATCAGCCTATTGGTGAATTTCACTTGGAATTGACGCCGGATTTCCCGACCTCGCATTAGCTCCAGCTTACCACGGGGTCGGGGGAGCGGGGTCTATTTCTCGGGGTAGTTTCATCCGAGTGACTCAGGACCGCCTGCTCATTTCAGAAATCAGGGCTTTATACGAAGTACAGAAGTCATGGGTCGCCTTCCCCCATGGGGTTCGATCAACTCAATTCGGTAAAGCCTCGAGGGGAAGAGCCAATCAAGTGCGTCGCGATGGATCCTACTCAGAGACACGGCTCAACTTCGGGCCTGGACTGCCGAAAAATATACGCCAATTGACAATGGTGCCACCCAGATGCCGTGGTTTCGGCTCGAAAAGAAAGTGAAAGATGAAAATTTTCCCGACGGTGGAGCCGAAGGGCCGATATGCCAAGTCGGGGTAATCCGGAGTCTCCTGTCCCGCATATCTGAGTCTGGGTGCCAGCCGATTAACGAATTTTCTCCCATCAAGTCGAAAACAACTTGATTTCTTTTTCCTTTCATTTCCCTTTTCCAATTTTCTTTTCTTTTTCTTTTCTTTTTCGAAAAAAAGAAGAAAAAAACCTTTCTCAAAGCAAGACTGCTCGATTGGAGTATTTTGATTTTATTTCTGGATATCCAAGTACAAAGAATAATGGATCTACAATCGCATCGCGACTCGGTCATTTTGAGGCCGAGGTAAAGGCGTAAAATTGGCCTTCGGTATCACTGTATGAGAATTTCATACTGACCGTGTGCCACTTGGACATGGTCACCAGTATGCGTCTTTTTCACAGCCGCCTCTCCTGATCTCGTAATTTCCACCTGCTTCACATTCTCAGGAAGCCTAACAATAGCAGAAGTTCCAAAAGGAACGGTCAAACATATTCTGAATTCCCTTGTCTTCCGCTGATCAAATTCGACGGAAATTAGACCGAATGGACAATCCACTGTGCCCTTGACATGGTTAAATTCGGATCCATAAGGAGGATCGACTTGGAAAGAGCGATAGGCATTATCAATGGGCTTCAATCCAAGAACCGCAGAGTAAAACCATTCATAGATTGTGCCGAGCATGTCGTGACATTTACTCCGACATTCGTCTTGCCAAAATTCCAAAAGGGTGGTTTCGCCACGACGAAGGAATCGCATATACGAAGGGTGCTCCTCTTGTCTTGCCATTTGTAGTACCAGATCCGGCCGTTTAGCATCAGCCAAAGTGTTGAACAGGTATCGCAAGCCAATTTCTCCGGCACGAATCTTTCCATCTGAGGTGTCATCGACAAATGCAGCCATGACGTCTTTCTTGTGCTTCTCGGGAACCAATCCGTATTGGAGGGCCATGGCCTGGGCGATGGCAGTCCGATCACGTTCTGGGAAATTGTCCATTGAGGTGTAGTATGCATAGGGACGTGATTCATCATCCGTGACGAGAAGATGCTGGTTATAGACTTGAGCAATTCTCTCAGCCCATTGTTGGAATCTTTCTGCCTCTGCAATGTTTCCAAGTTCGCGAGCCATCATCTCGACACATTGGAGACATCGATAGTAAATGGCAGTCTCAATGTTAGCTTGATGATTTCCAAAGGCAATATCACGGCCCCAATCGCCAAGTCCGTGTTCAATCAGACCTCCCTTGCGCTCCTTGGTGCGCATGTACTCCATGTATCTGACCGCAGCCGGAAATACTTTCGCGATGACATGAGTAGACCCATAATATCTGAGTAGAATATCTGGTAAGAAGCACAACGCACATCCCCAGGTGATTGTATCGTGTAGCGGACCACACATATATCGAATTTCGGGTGCCATAGTTGGAACAAGACCATTGGGTTCTTGAGCATCCAAGATATCATCAAGGATCTTAGTATATAACGACTCCATGTCGCGGATATACTGCGTCGCTGGTGCCAGGAGATGAGTGACCTCTAACCAGCCAAACTTCTCGATCTGAGGGCAGTCAGTGTGGTAGCTAAAGAGATTGCTGTTGAAAGTCCAAAACAAAGCGTTTAGCAAAGAGTTCATGTCTTCTTTATCTGTCTTCATAGTTCCAAGTCTTCTGGCAGCTGAAGAGATATGGCGTCCTACAGCAGAATGAATGACAGGAAGGCCCTCTCCAGGGTTGAGAGAAACACCCTCGATTTGGATGTAGCGTGCGCTTGTAAAACTGAAATCGGGCTCCCATGTCTCGGGCTGCCCAGTGCCTGCGAGATAGATTCTGGAGAACACGCCTGTTTCAAATTCCTTGAAAAGCGGATCCGGCATCAAGACAGTACCATCATCTTTGACTGTCTCGGAATACCGAACGATGATCTCAGATCCAGCTGCACCCTCGACAATAATCTTGACCATCGTAGATGCATTTTGACCAAGGTCAAAGCATACGACACCTGGTCTGGGAAGGTACGTTTTCACAGGTTCAAATGTCTCATGCAGCACAACAGGTGGTTGGGTCTGGTAAAAGATGTGACCTCTGGGACCGGTGAGAGGCTTTGCAGGGGCCCAGCCATTCTCATCGAAGGCAGGACTGTCCCAACCATGTGGATAAAGTCGCCGATCATGGTTTTCGGAGGCATATATGTTGGCCAACGTCGTTGCGCTTTTCTTCACACGCCAGGTTGGGTCTGAAATGAGAGTATTGTGGGTGCCATCTTCGTAGAAGAGATGCAGCTCGCAGAAGAAACAGAGCTCATTTCCATATCGGACATATGTGTTGTCCTCGTACATTGGCCAGAAGAAGCGATCGTCTCCCTTTTCACCGGCATAAAAGCCGTTGCCCACATGTGCACCCAGCGCATTTTCTCCAGTATTCAAATGCGCAGTAACGTCATATGAAGTGAACTGGATTCTGCGATGATAATTAGTCCAGCCAGGGTCTAGGCGGTGATCAGAAGCTGCTTGACCATTCACACTCATATTGAAATGTCCCAACCCAGAGGCGAACAGAATGGCTCGAGTTGGCCGTTGCTGCAGTTGAAACGACTTCCTCAAATAAATAGGTTTGTCACCTCCATCTCCAATCCACACTGCCTTCCACCGATCATGCTCATTCTCAAACCAAGTGCGGAATATGAGGCTTGAATGCGGCATATATGTTTGGTTCATACTGTAGGGAGGCAGCAGACGAGACCGCGGATAGCCAGTGAAGAAGTGTTGAATGGGGCTATAGTGGACATTGTTGGCATTGTCCCAAATCATCACTCTCCAGAAGTAACTGCAAGTTGATCTGAAACCATCTTCCGGTTTGCATAGAATATTTCGCTGTGCGTCGCTTTCGACGCGTCCTGTGTCCCATGCAAGGCTCGAGGCTTCCAGCTCTGGTGACTCCAGATCATGGGCGTCTGTTGCGAGAACAATACGATATGCAACTTGGGTGGCTCCCTCCAAATCAGTTTCGATTGCCCAGTAGAAGCGTATTTCATCGGCATCGATGCCGAGAACTTCATGGAAGCCATGAATACCGCATCGGGAAAACTGCATCACGGGCTATCATATGCGAGAGCAGCGATTCGTTTGGTTCTCAAATGACCTAAAGACTGAAAAGCCAAATAGGTAACGAAGTGTGTTCTGGTGTTTCTTTCAAATTGCAAAAACTCTTCGGATGAAACTAGCCATGGGGTCAGCCCAATGCCCGCGGGGGGACCCTTTCGGGTCGGATTTGCCGAAGTGTGGGGTGAGTGCTTCGGGCTATTCCATCCCGACAATGCCATTCCGGTCCGTGGTTGTAGGCGAACAATCCGCGTAACGGGTAACAATACGGCGTAAACCGAATGCCTACTAATCCCGAGCGCATTTTTGTCGATGAAAAGCCACTAAATCAAGAAAGGATTAGCTTGATTAGTGAGCTTCTCTAGCCTCTAATTTCCCCGCACCCCGACCAAAGTAATTTGCGCAAGTGCTCCTGCAGAGTTGTTCCTGAAACTACTTTGAATTTTGGGCTGAGCATCTATCAATTTTGACTTTCTCTATGACAGTAAATTTTAAAAAGAGTTGCCGATACCTCGGAAAAGCCGTTCGAACAGAGTGAAATCTTCCCCGGGGTACAGTATGATGTACATTGTTAGTCCGGGGAAGACCAAGAAATGGCAAGGCCCCATTGGAGCTTGGAAATCCAGGCATTACGGATTTTCCTTGTCGCAGAAATTATAAAACCTTGCTAGTCACACACACTTCTACTCCCATTGATTTTCAACAAAATTGCCCACCGAGGATTGAAATTGATCCATTCCGTTGATAATGATCTGGAAACCCGGATTTGTTCTTGCGACGTTAGGCGTCAGTGGAGCTTTATGTACGCCAGTTTCTAAGGCGAATGACTCGAAATATGTCAACTGGAAGACTTTCAAGGCCTACGGGGTGAATCTAGGAGGTTGGCTTGTTCAAGAGTCGACAATTGACACGTCATTTTGGACCAAATACTCTGAGGGTGCTACAGACGAGTGGGGTCTCTGTGAAAACCTCGGTGCACAATGTGGCCCTGTCTTGGAAAACCGTTATGCGACCTGGATCACCCTCTCTGATGTTGATACAATGGCCAAATCGGGGATCACTCTGCTGCGTATCCCGACAACATATGCAGCTTGGATCCATTACCCTGGCTCGAAACTCTATTCTGGTAAACAGGTGGACTATTTGCGAAAGATTGCTACCTATGCTATTGAAAAATATGGCATGCATATCATTCTCGACGTCCACAGTCTGCCCGGGGGCATCAATGGATTGACAATTGGAGAGGCTGCTGGTCACTGGAACTGGTTTCACAATCAGACCAACTTTGACTACTCCATGGAGGTGGTCGACGAGGTGATTTCATTCATTCAAAATTCGGGCCATCCGCAATCATTTACATTCGAGCCCATGAACGAGCCTGCCGATAACCATGATTTGTCGGTGTTTGGTACTTCAGCTGCTCTTTCAGACTCCGGTGCGGCTTGGGTTCTCAAATACATCAATAAAGTCTTGGAGCGGGTTGCTGCCGTCAATAAAAAAATCCCCGTCATGTTTCAAGGGAGCTTCAAAGGAGAAAAATATTGGTCCTCAAACTTCTCCAGCAGTGCCAATCTCGTTTTTGATGTTCACAACTATTACTTTGAAGGTCGAAACACCACTTCAAAGAACGTGCCATCCTATATTTGCTCTGATGCGAAGCAAACACCCGGTGATGGCAAGTTCCCAACCTATGTTGGAGAATGGTCGATCCAAGTACTATACAACAACAGTTTTGATTTGCGAGAGCGGAACCTCAATGTTGGTTTGACAGCATTTCACAAATATTCGCATGGGGCGGCTTATTGGACTTGGAAATTCTTCGGGAATGCCACAGTGGATGGACAGGGCACACAGGCTGATTATTGGAACTACAAGTATTTTACTAATCAGGGCTACGTTCACCCAGACGCCACTTACCTGGACTATTGTTAGGGGAGCTTTAGCGGGAAGGTCTATCAATTTTTTTCCCAGGGCGACTTCGTCCTGTACCGCATCTGGTCGGAGTATTTCGTCCGGCTTCAGTATCTAGAAAACACACATATTTATCTGGAAGCATGTGGAAAATGAAAATCAACATATTTCAAATTGAGGGTAGCAATGACTCATTCGGTCTACTAACTAACTAATTAACCAGCCCGGGAGAAATCCACAAATCTTACGTAATTCTTGCGCCCTGCCATTGACATATTGATTTAGGTTCCAGAGTCGTATTCCGGCTCTCACGTTCAAGGAGGCTCACTCAAATTCAAGCTGCTCCGAACTCGATTACTCAAACGGCCCCTCTTCAAGTCCTCTTTTCTCTCTTTTCTCTTTTTTGTGCTCTTTAAAGACTTATTGAGATTCGAAAATCTGGACACCTGCATGAACCAATTGCACGAAAACGTGTCTTTCTCCACCCAAACCGAAATGACTACGAAGCCGTTGGTAACATTGATCCCCTGGGATCCCCACTCGCCCGCCCATAGGAGATGTCTCTTGGATCAGCGGGATGAATGTGGCTGGGATCAAGACAAAGTTGAACACATATGGAAAGAAAACCAGATAAAAGGAACCAAATGCATATACTGGATTGTGAGAGTCTTCCAAACCTCACCACCAGGAAGTTCTGGTTTGAGATACTTGTGAGGTTTCAGAAAGCTAATTTATTTTGGAGGTAACATCCGTCAATGATTCGGCAACTGACGAGAGAACGGAAAAAGAAACTCATTGTTCTACAGTAAGTGCTTGATTCTTTAACTACGTAGTATACGTGAGTGAAATTAAGTCGACCTAGGAGACTGAACTGATTGACACGGCGATATCCATTAATGGAAGGGCCAGAGTGGGATCGAATCAAAAATTCAATCCTATTGGACATATCTCTCTAGATTCACAAAACCCAGGAGTGGAGAAAGTTGGCCTAGATCTCCCCGATGAAGGCATTTTCTGGATCAAGACATTTTTTATCAAAAGATCGTCACAGAGCAATGGCGTAGGCCGAGTTGCAATGGATGAAGTGGAGTCTATGGCTACGAGAGAGCCACTTATGGCGACAACACTGATGTTGGATGTGATCCCAAAGGAGGACGCAATGAAAGAGGACTTTGCCATGGCCAATCATGGATGCCTCCCCAAGGTACGCACATGGTTCCTTTTGAGATTCATTCGGATATCGGATCTGATCTGTGATAGTTTTCTACCGAGGAATGGTATCTGCGGCGAGGGTATAAACCTCTGAGGACCGTGGAAGACTACTATGACGTGGTCGACCGGAGTGGTAGGAAATGGGTTGTGAAAACTGTGTTTATGAAAAAGGATATTCTATAGACCGATCCCACCTCGCAATACATTCCACGCATGGAAAAAGGGATACCGAAAGATCTCCCCTCGTTTTTTACCCTTCACAGTAACGAGCGACGGGAATAGTGGATGAGTGGCACGAACAAAATAAAAATATTAATTAAGCGGTTGCCAGAGAATAGAACAAAGTACAAAATTTTTCCAAATATCCACACTAGCCAAAAATAAATTGCAGAAAGCAAGAATCAAGAACCTTGACAAAATATCACGCTCAGAAACATATAATCACAACATTCCCATCGCTTGTTGACCCGATTTTAGTTCTTACTTACTACCCGTCAGACCCAACGCATCGGTCAAACTACCCAAACCCAGGCCATTAATCAACTTGTCCAATCCTAGTCCACCGAGGAGACCGTTCAGCAAACCACCCAAACCGAGGCCATCGAGGAGACGACCGACTAGACTGAGAACACCATTGAGCAATAGGCCCACAGCAGCGATAATCTGGAACAGCGGCTCTGACAACAGTGACCAGAGAGGGTTGAGCTTCTTCTTGGCGTGCGGCATATCGGCAATGCGCTTGCGGCCATTATCGATGGTCTTGACCACCGTCTCGGTGAGCTCCTTGAGCATGTCGGCCAACTGATACTCTTCTGGAGTGGCGTCGCGCGAGGAGGCGCGCGCCTTGGCGGTTGCGGCAATGCGGCCATCGGGATCGAGAGCGCGAATAGCGCCGTTGCACTCCTGCAGAATACGGCCGCCTTCCTCGATCAGGGGCTTCACGTTTTGGACCAATTTCTCCTCGTCCAGTTCATCCTTGGGGGTGCGGTCTGCCTTGTCCAAATGCTATACTCGTGTTAGTGAATAGCCATGGCTTCGCGTCTCTGCTCGACTTACCTCGGTGATCATGTTGCAGACGGGTTTCACGCGCTCCAGCGTTTGTCCGAGGATGCTGCACATCTTTCCAGCTAATTCGCGATCATGCTCAGCCTTAGCTTGAGCCTCCTTCTCTTCCGGAGACAGCTCCTCTACCTCAGGCTCAGGCTCCTCTTCGGGAATATTCTCGAGAAGGGTACATTCGCCAAGCTTGTTGCCATCATTGTCCACCACGAAACCGTTGTCGTCGATGGTCTTCCCGACCAGGGTCGCCAGGTTGCCAGAGGTCAACTTGCCGATCAGATTGCCGTCAATATCACGAACTTCCCCCTCCCGGGTTACCTTGCGGCCTGACATGGGATTGACATCGCGTTGCTTCTCTTCGGGCTCCCAACGCTCGGCCTTGCCGATGGTGTTGCCATTCTTATCAACGATATCGCCGTCCTCGTCAACGCTGCGACCGAGGAGACGCTTAGCATCGCCGTCAATCAGACGTCCAATGATGCGATCGCCGTCCATAACGACACCGTCCTTGCCAACCTGAGCATTATCAAAGCCGAAGAAGGGCCCCTCTGCTTTGTTCTGCTCAGCACCAGGGATCAGCTCGGCGCGGCCAATGACTTGACCATTATCACCCCAAATTTGGCCCTTGCCGTCAACCTTACGACCGGCGAGGCGGCGTCCATCCCCCTCAGCGATACGACCAAAGACGGCACCCGTACTTGGATCAACGACGTTGCCGCTCTTGTTGACCACCTTGCCTTCGAGGATGGACAGGTCGACCTCGGGCTCAGGCTCCTCTTCCGGAGGCTCATAAGGCTCGGCGCGACCCTTGACATTACCGTACTTGTCGGTGATCTCGCCATCCTCGTCAACGCATCGGCCGCGCAGCTTCTTCCGGGTCGCCTTCGACGAGCTTGCCCACAATGGCACCATCATCGTCTTCAACGAAGCCATCCTTGGTGACAACCAGACTATCCATGCCGGCAAAAGGTCCTTCAGGCTTGCTCTCAAGCTCCTCCGCCGGGATGAGCTCAACGCGACCAACCACCTTCTTACCGTCATAGATCTCGCCGTCCTCGATCTTCTTGCCGGCCAGCTCCTTCGGATTGCCCTCAACAACGCGAGCGATGGGTAGTCCTTCGGGCCCGATTACATACCCGGCCTTGTTGCAGTGGAGGCCGTTCAGAATAGAAAGATCGGGAACATCCTCCTCCTCGGGCTCGGGCTCTTCATAACGCTCAGCACGTCCGATCACGCTGCCGTGGCGATCAAGAATCTCCCCATCCTCATCAACACCGCGACCAAGGAGCTTCTTCGCGTCGCCTTCGATGAGCTTGCCAACACGGGTTTCATTCTCATCTTCAATCCACCCATCTTGACCAACGACGAGACCTTCAAGGCCCGCGAAGGGACCTTCTTCGTCCTTCTCATCTTCGACGGGGAGAGCCTTGACTTTGCCGATGATATTGCCGCGGTTATCCCAGAATTGACCCTTCTCGTCCAGCTTGGCGCCGAGTCGGGAGACCTTCTTAGGGTCACCTTCGATGAGTTCGCCGACAGGCTTGCCGGTGGCCTGATCAATGACATAGCCGCGCTTGTTGCATGTGAGGCCTTCGAGGGTATCAAGGTCGGGAATTCGTTGCTGGACCTCTTCGGCGGCATCCTCGGCGGCATCTTGCACGTCTTCAGCGGCGTCTTCTACACCTTCAACTGCACTTTCAGCGGCCCCAACTTCATCCACATCTGGCACAGCGCCTTCAGCGACATCAGCGCCTTCAGCGACATCAGCGCCTTTAGCGACATCAGCAACGTCAGCGGCATCTCCGGCCTGGTCAACAGCATCATCGACAGTCGACTTGGCCTGCTCCGCAGCATCAGGAACTTCGGCATCGAGGTCATCCGCCACATCTTCAGCCTGATCGCCAACATCCTCCACGGCATCCTTGGCTTCGTCGACCGGTAGACCATCTTGAGCATCCTCAAAGTTGTCGTCAAATTCCTCCTTGGCGCCTTCTACTCGTTCACCTGCCTCGCCGATGGTATCTTCGATGGCTTTCTGCTGCTCCTCGATAGACAGCAGCTCAACCCGGCCAATTGCATCACCCTCGTCATCAACAATTTCGCCGTCGTCATTGAGCGTATATCCGATCAGGTCCTCGGGGTCGCCTTCCACAATCCGGCCGACGATCTGACCAGCGGCATTCTTGATCACGCCGCCGTCTGAGACAGGCAGGCCCTCGAGTTGAGCCAGGTCAGTGACCACATTCTGAGCCTCGTCGAGATGAGATTGCGCATCCTCGGGGAGGCCTCTAGCTTGCTCAGCGACATCATGCAAGATATCCACGCGGCCAATCAAATCACCGTCTTCATCCACAATCTCCCCGTCATCCCCAACGGTTTGGCCGACCAGATCCTCGGGGTCACCTTCCACAACTTCACCCACAGGGTTACCGCTATCACCGACAATCTTGCCTCCTTCCGAGACCACGAGGCCCTTCAAGGCGGAAAGGCTCAGCGGTAGCTTGCTAGCGACGGTCTCGACTCCATTCTGGACGGTGTCTTTTGCCTTTCCTGCGAAGCCCTTGGCCCTACTAGCCAAGTTGGATGTGACGCCACCGAGGGGGAGCAGCGGAGCCAGAGGCTTGGGAGACAGTGTCATCGGGCGGGGAGATCGGGCGACGTTGCTCTGCGGAAGGTATCTTCTTCTTGGACTTCGGGGAAGGCGTCTCAGGGATTGATTCCTCATCGATTTCGTCCTCGATTGGTTTGGGAGCCTTCGGCGTAAGCTTGCGGGCAGGCGACGGCTTATTCAGAGACTTCGGGCTATCGGAAACACCGGGTTTCGATGCTGCGCTAGAACCGGATGCCTTGCGTGCCTTGGCGGGCGTTCCGGCTTTTGATCCTAGCTTCGGGGGAGCTTTGCTAACAGCGGGAGAGGACATGGTGCTTTGTGAATTGAGGCTACTGGATCAAGTTTATAATAAAGCGTTTTGACTATAGCTCAGAGCATACTAGTCAGTATCAGTCTGCATGTATAGGATCATCAAACCACTTACCTATCAAAAAGGCTTCAACGAAGTATTCGAAAAGATGAAAGGTTGTTTTTTGTAGAGATGTCGTGAACTTCGTGTAGTTTCTCCAGCGGAAAAGTAGGAATAGATAATATACAATGGTTGGTGCTGGAAAGTATGGAGCTAATGCAAAATATAATTTTCACAGAGGAAAGTATTTAGGAATGAATAATTTCCTTGAGAAATATCGTTGCTTAAATGAAGAATCAGGGGTTCTGATATCATCGTTCCTCTGCGATCATGAAAGCAATCTAATATATGCAGTCGTGTATCAGGTACAACCATAAGATAGTCCACGACGTCATCGACGTTGATATCATGGCTACCTTCAGCCCTCCAATCCTTGTTCAGAAAAGCTGGCAGATTGGTCCAAGGTATTTGCAGCGCTTACAGTGCAGGAGCTCGCATGATGGGTGGCCACAAAGCCACAGGGCGGCCGCTGTATCATCGCTGGCATCATAATAGCGGGTCTGGCAGCGGGGCTCCTCAATTGGAAAGCGCCTAGAGATGGCAATCCCTGTATTCTGACAAGCTTGAGCAGCGAATCAGAGATTGATTTGGAGCGTGTGGCTAGATCGGGGTTTAACAGGATGGGGGAAGTGGAGCACAACGTGGTGGTATGGAGTATATTATGACGCGGAAGGTACCGAGTTGTAACACCTTTTTTCCCCGGGGCACGAGTTTGCTCTTGTCAGGTTGATTCTCACTTGTACAGGTTTTGCTTTATATTGATCTCGGTTGCAGTCTGTAGGCTGGTTATGCTGTACAACATGAGATCGGAAGATAATGAGATTGTACACTCTTCATTCTCTCTTTCTTCGCCGTAGAGTTTTAAATCATACACTCGTATCCTTTACAGAGACAAGTACATAATGGAGGAGTACGAAATGGAAAAATTAGCACGAGGATTCATGAGTGGCTAGAAGCAGGTTGCGACCCATGGAATGCTTCACGTCTCGCCCTTTGGATAGAACGCTCACCAGCGAAACAGGATATTATTTGCGAAGATCCAAGGGCCCTTGCTCCCAACAGAGGCCTTGACTTGCCTGCTCCTTGTCTACTCCGCTCTCTCCATCGCCTGTCAACCCCTGTCAGCGGGCCTATCCATGTGGCTTAAGATGATACTGTGTCCGGCTCGCTTTTGCCAGCCTCAACGTCGACGATGCAGCATGGACCAATGAGGAGCCAATGCTGTGGGTTGCTAGTCATCATTACATCAGATCTCAATTGTTCGACATTATAGTTGTGAAACTGTACAAACGCACACCACTCTGCTTCAGCGTGAGACAGAACATCCCTCTAGTATCTTTCGTGCTGCCATGGGCGCATTTATTTGTGTACATGGTAATACAATCTTTCTCTCGATCGGATGTTGATGCTCAGCAAGTTGGCATTGCTGAAAGTCACAGCAATCAAACTGTCATTTCAATGCTACCTTGATACGTACACCTCGGTGGACCAATCCAACATAGATAGGATCGCATTGACCGGGGAGGGTCCCTGGTCGGTCGCGACAGAAATGGAGGGACAGAGACTGAGCGCCGCAAGCCACTGGAGTTTCGGCCGGATGAGATCATGATCGATCGGGGGCGATTCATCATTTTTTAATCTATTTGAGTGGAGCCGACAGCCACAGAAGTCATCCCGACCAACAACTGATATCATCGGGGCAAATTCAAGGCAGCCTGGGCGCATGGGGTGCTTCACCAATCCGTTGTTTGTTTTCATGTCTTCCTGGTCACTCTGGTGAAATTATGCTGCTCATGAAATGGTCCGAAATGCTGCTCTTATAAAATTTTCAGTGTCACCACGGACATTTGAATGACGTCTGACCCGCAACAGTTGTTCCACTGCCGCGTGGGGTTTGACCCGCTGGAAAATCCCCGACCGCCGCCAGATTCAGAGTTTGGCCTTAGTGCCAACGGCGTGCAAATCAAGTTTTTGAGGCCGTGCATAGTGCACTCCTGGGCCCTACTACTTTTAGAAACTGGAGTGGCGCGCATCCACTCTAGAGGCACACTGAAGATTCGCCGGCGCTTGACAGAAATGAGTGTCCAGGCAATTTAGTCAGGATACCGCTTCTCAACTAGTGTTGGGATCTAGCATGTTTCACTGGCTTTTCGCCCGCCCAGACACACATCATAAATTCAAACACACGCAATTTAATCTTAGCTTCTTTTTTGCATTTTCGTCTCTAAATCAATCTACTCGCGCAGTTTATTTCCTGGACAGCATCAGTGATTGGGTACGTCAAGTCATGTGACCCGCACCCACAGGCGAATATGTCAGATAGTTATGTCTGTTAAAACCGCAACATCTTAGGGCAATCATAGATCTATGGGATCTAACTAAAATCAACTGAACTCAAAATGACCATCAAGACTTCTAGGTAGCACCGGAAGCCTTGCTTCCGCTTTACAGACTAACTCTCATTGGGAACTTATATTACAATGGCATTAAATTGGTTCAAACCTCACCCATTAGTCCCAACACTTTTCCTAGCATCGGCTTCAGGTTGGCGATAATTACATAATAGAAGTAAATTAGCCTGAGAATCGCGATTGCGCTGCTTTTGATAAAACCTTCCTAGGTAATTTACTTTCATTAAACTGGTTCGAGACGTCGATCCGCTGATAGCTTCAAAGTCAGATAATGTACAACGTTCGGGAGGCGTTGTGTTTTCATCCAGTCACATTGACAGGTACATACTAATCGAGGTCTGGGTAGTTCCAAAGTTCCAGACCTTTGCAGGAAAAATCAAAAAGTTGCCTGGTCTAGAGAGAAGCATGCCGAGGCAGGAACCACGTGTAACAATGCCTTGTATTTGCATAACCTTTTTGGCTGGCCTTGAATTTCAAGGGTGTTCTTTTTCACACTTTATCTATCTCTTAAATCTTTTTGGTCGAGGGCATGGTAGCGATGTGATATAAGGAGCGACGGTGAAAGTGATACTTTAAGACTTGCTGGTAGTCGACTGAAAGGGCAAAAATAAATAGACTCCATCAACTCTTAGATCAAGTCCTACAGTCTCAAGTTTGTTAAAGAAGATTATACATCATCCATGTAAATTAAATCAGATCAAGATAGTTTGTTTCTGGAACGTTAACCCTACCTATAGGCGATGATAGAACTTTGCGATTGGAAAACAGTACGTTTTGGGAACAAAGCTGAAGATAAATAAGTTTGTCAAAAGGCTCGTTTTAAGATATATTGCACTCTCTGAAACTACTGGATAAGGTTGTTTAAAAGAAAATTGATCCTATCATCCGCTAGCCTCTTAATTCTTTGGAGTTGAATCCACTAACTTTCATTTTTCATACTGACCAATGCAGCAGAGTTTATTTTCCGCCCAGGTGTCTATCCCAACTATACCGAACTCCCAGTCATGCTGTGTTGATCATTTTCATCATGAAGCCGTTTAATATAACTAATGCTTAATTTCATCGTCAAAATCCCAAGACCGACCAAGGCAATCAGTCCTACTCCGATCCATCCAAGTGCCATAGCTGAGCTTCCAACGTGGCCCGAGGCTGCACCGTAGGTGAGGGTTTCTGTCATTGACGCTGTAGAGCTGCTATTTATATGCTGCCACAGTATGGAGGTAAGGCCAAATCCAAACCCAAGGCCTGTGGTGAACAGACAAGCTGTAACCGCACTAGGTTTAGGAAATGGCCGCACCTCGATGTCTGATCCAGTTTCATCGAACTCCTCATGCCATCCAGGGAATGTTGAGAGAACTATCAAGCAAGTCGCAATCAAAATAATTGTGATAATTCTATGCGTTCTGTCAGTAAATTGAGGAAACTAGATGGTGGGATAGGAGAACTTGCATCAAGCCATCAAACACAATCTTTTCCCTGAAATCATTCGCAATCATGATTAAATTGAGCGGGTCCGGTGTGAATTCTGTGCTTGTGTTCCCTTGGCTGATGGTACTTTTTTCTGCCTTGATCAAATTGGCCAGAGCTCTAGCACTGCTGGAGCAAATGCGCTCTGAATCACTTTGCATCACGCAAAGTCCCATATACCCCGCTCGCACCTCAAGGCTTGTTCCGTTGCCAGTTTGCGATATACTGTGAATAGCCTGCATGATGGCTGTACTCACTTGTCCAGATACGGATGCAGTTGGAAAATTCGACGTGTATTGTAGCGACAATAAATAGATATTGCTCATGAGATTGGAAGAAGTGCAGCCTGCAAGTAGAATGGCTATGAGGAGATAAATTAACCAAAAAATTCAATAAAATATACAAATCATCTGATCTTTCTCACATAGCAAGGTTATTGGAAGAACCAAAATCATCATCAAAACGTGGTGAAACCCAATCATAGGTACCCATGTCGCTGTTGCGGCACATACGTCAACGTAATGTATTTCAATGTGGTCGAAGAAGGAACCTACAGTCTGGCAAAAGTGCCATAGCTTTATTGAAAAGGCGCGATATAAAGAATCAAGGAGAAAGGATAAGTCTGGAATGTGATTGAATTAGTTGCAAATAACGAGAGATTGGCAGAGCTGAAGGTACTCTACCTACCGTTTCGTCTGAGCGGGGTCAAATACCCTGGCTTACTAACGAAGCCTAGTTTGATCTAGACTAGTTCGTATTGTCTGATTTCGCTCTTCATGAACTGTTTGTTGGTAATTGATGGCGAAAAGACCTTTATGGAAAAGTCGTGTGCTTTACTGGCAACGGATCTATTTGGGATCTATATAGAGGAAGACATCGGGAATGGGTAATCTGGCTCAGGTGCTTCTGCAAACGGAAATCTGGATATCAACGGAGATCGGGAAGCCGTTTGGCAGGTGAATCCAGTCGGACTGAAACCTAATCTGCTGTCTGCCGGACTTGCTCAATTTAGCAGTATGCGCTGTATTGTCACCATAGCGTCCATCAACTGTAAGACTGCTGAGACAAACATGTATTGGTGAAGTTCATCGAAAGACACTAAATTTTGAACTAAAATAAGTATGTATGATCAAATTAAGCCCCGACAAAGCAGTCATATCTAGATCTGGAGCGATAACCCGCTCACTATTGGCATTACTTCGTTCATATAAACAGGCAGTCTCACAGGTCGGCACCCTTTCCCGCATACTCTTTAAATGTCTCCAAAGGCTGAGCGTTCCGACAGAAACATTTAGAGTTATGACAAGCGCCACCAGAGAATAATTGTCACTAACACAAGACTTTCAATCATCACAATCCCAGCAGTAAGCGCACTCTTGATACCAGCAGCAAGTGGATGAGTCCAAATTAGCACCAGCGGAACCAAAATAGAAATTGCGCTCGTAATCAGGAAGAACAACTTGATGCGAGCCCACCGAGGAGATAAAGTGCTGGAGATCCCAGATAGAATGATTTTCGGCAATGCGCTGCGAAAGGTCGGTTCTGACCTGTACCAGAATGGTACGCCAACAAATGCGATCACAATGATCATGATGGCAATGCTGACGGCACCTTGAATACCGGAATCCAGGTCCCGCGTCCAGATAATGGCAATTGGGGCCGCTGAAACAGCGCAATTCAACAGAATAAAGCTGATTGCAAAGCCGAATACGGCCCAGAGCGTCTGCGCTGCCCAGAGGCTTTGTTTGACTATCCATTGCCAAACTTTGAGGATGCTCATACTGAGCCAATTTCCTAGCCACCGGACTATGAGAAACATTGGAAGTGATCGGGGATGAACTGGCTCTCCATGTCTGTCTGCATATCTTCTGACATTATGTTTCATCGCTGTCTTGAGACTAGTGAGCCACTGGCTGCGTATGATCATCCGCATCATGTAAGAGAATGTTGTCACTCCAATTGCAACAGCGAAGAATTTCCAGATAGGAACTGGATTGGCAAAGGGCTCGACTTGCATGCCAAAAAAGACGTAGCGAATGACAATGGAATGAAGACAAATGCGAGCTCAGTGAGTCTTGTCACAGCACGAGTTTCGTCGATCGAGCGTCGACTGTCTAAAAGACCAATATTGGAAGTTAAGTATGTTGAAGTTCTCCGAAGTCGATCGACAATTCCATCGATTTCTGTTGAAAGCTTCCGCAGATCCTCTTTTACCTCTGATTTGGTCGCTGCACAATTATCGGTAGCACTCGGAGACTGAATAGTATCTAAAAAGGCCAAAAAAGGGCCCAGGGAGGCTTTGAGTTCTGGTAGCTCTCGTTGTGCGCGACCGATGAGCCGACGCCATAAAGCTAATCGATTCTCCATCTTTGTATCATCTAAAATTTCAACTTCCACTTCGTCAAGTATTCGGCATAGCTGATTGAGGAGAGTCAGCGTATCTTGCTTGATGATATGGAACAACGGTTTGATCAAGCTAATCGATCCTTCGGAGAATCTGAGCCCTTCGCAGATCTCTGTCTGAGTAGACTTAGTTTCGTTTAGTTCCTTCCCAAATTTCATGGTTGACCTTGGTGTTCGAAAGACTGTATCAAGATCGACTATTACTGCTCGCCGAGGCGCAATATGCTCAACTATGACTTTATGCTGTGACTTGTCATCCCACTCAACTATGCGTATCGGCTGCCTGGGTGTTCTTCTGACCGTCCAGAACCTACCAGATCTGCGGTTATCCCTTACACGCCGCGGTTCTTCATCAAATAAATAATGGAGACCATCTTCCATATCATCACTATCTGCTATGAATGACTCTTGCAAGAAGTCATATCCAGAATCATCGCCTATTCCCCGACGATTGTTTGGAGTCCAAAATCGATGGCTCTCGGTTATCTTCGGCAACGGGTCAAGAAGGACGATCACTTAACGGTCAGGTCTGCCTATAGTATATACCCATTACATTTCCGACCAATGACTTACCGACATCACAGGCTTGATTCATGAGCTTCCCTTTCCAAACTGAAATTCTCTCCTCTAAGCCACATTCTCTTTTCATCCGCACTGTTTTTGCAGGATCCGCTGACAAACTCCAATCAGACCTGAAGATATTTGTGACCACTCGCGTTTTAACATTTCCATGGCGGGTAAAATGCTCTGTGCTATCTTCGAGCAGATCCTCTAGGTCACGGTTTGAAAAGTATGTGGGCAGCCGGTATACAGGCCGGATCCACTTCAATGACATATAAGACTTCTCAAGTGATCTGGTCTTCCATGTTTGGGTCGATGGCTGGTCATATTCTGCACCGGCATAACCTGAATTCAGCAGATGCTCTTCAAAGAATTCTGGATTGATGCTGAAGGTTTCACCCAGGGCATCGATCGTAGGTTTGGAAATATCTTCCACAAGAATCAGACGCTGTTTTACTTCCGGTGGGGCGTAGCTAAGAGGCACAATATTTTCAACGTCAAAGATTTTTCGCGGAATGGCCTCAACGTTGTTGATATAGTCGTAGAAGGTAATTGAAGTCCGGTTGTGTCGGGACTCTTTAACAATATTTCCGTCTTTTATATGATCCAACACATGTCCTGCACTTTCAATGACCGTCTTGTATGGGCTCAAAACCCTTCCTTTTTCCTTTAGAGGGCCAGTTCCACTTAGAACAAGTGGTAATTCTTCTCGATATTGGCCCGGAGATGACGGTCTCGACTTTGGCAGTGGAATGTCTGAGGGAACCACAGAAAACTTCGGTTCGAGACACACCTCCAATGAAGTTCTCAGTGCGTCATCTTCCTCTCTGTGATCATTACTCTGCTGTTCGATGTATGGCTCACCAGTGGATGTGGACGATTCCGCAAGGGACTTGGGCAGAGCAATAGCCTCTGGAAATTCATTGTTAGCTGAGGAATAGCTCTGCAATAAATCATCTAGAGAATTCCGTGTATCTGATGCTATTCCAGAGCCCTGGTTGTGTTGCTCGTCTGCGACAAAATGCGTCTCTATGCTCTCGCGGGGTAGGTCTTTAATAGGTGCTGCAGGATATGGATGTTCCAACCATGCGAGAAGACCTTCAGGTGGCGGGTTTACCATCGTCAGATCAGATCCTAGGTTCAAATAGATGGTGCATATAGCCCTTGTGTGAGTTGGGTAAATGCGTTCTTGCACACGTAAATTGGGCTTGACCACAGTAGCTGAGATGAGCTGTGCGCAGATGGCTCGATATCAGTATTTGTCACGTGACAATAAAACAATTCTCCAGTCACCTGCAGCTCTAATTTTTGCGTACAGTGGGCAGCAGGGAAATGTCTCGGAGCCAAATGTGAGCATAAAATGACTCTCTGAGAGATAATTATTTCAGGATTTATCTCAATTCAAGGTCCCAATTCCGTGAACGATAGGCCGGCTACTTCAATCTCTTTCAGTGCTATATTTAGGATCGAGACAAGCTTACATAGCCTATCATCATGGATTAAGAGTATATGTAAGCCATAGTTACCTTTAATGTAGCCATATTTCTATTGCATCTCCTCGTCGATAAAAATTGAGAGACAGACATAACCATTTATTTTTGCGTGAGATAGCAGGTAGGTACCAATTCCCTCTTTTTACTTCACAAACTGATCCATGTTTACTTGGTATCTGAGAAGTGTAGTCTTTAGGCTGAGAAGTCGAAACTAGAGACCTATTCTCCCAGAAACTTGTCATCAATATTACTGGCTATCGAAATCAATGATCTACCCCGTTTGTCCATTTATGCTTTGTGACAAGTGTTCTCCTAGTCGCCTACCGTTCTTATCAACTGGTTCATCGCTACTTGCACATTTCATCAAATGTAACTCGCTCAAGAATAAATTTCGGAGTTCTGCGTCCAACGGCGTGTGTATATGTGATGTTAGTTGGACTATGCTATGTATTCCGTGGAAATGTCACCACTATTGCCTTGAGCAGCCCAAGAACCTCATGTGTTACAGGGAAGAAAACGATATTGTATCCATGGGGGCACGATCCCTCACAACGTCGTAATATGACTCCCTATTGTAGATTATCCCGATCGGCGAAGGGTTGGCTGAAATCCAAGACCATGAGTTGGTGGGTCCCGTTTCGATTGTACGATCTGGATGGCTTCAGATCCGATGAGTCGTCGACCAACAAGGTGTCGAATGTAATCCATAGTCCATTCCTGGTCTCTTTTGTTGGCGGTCTGAATACTCTCAACTCTGTTAGCATTTTATCAGATTAAATAGCTTTTAAACTGACGTCGTTGACTGGCGCTAGGAAGTTTTCGCTAATCCCAGGAGTCGGAACTTGGGATGCCACGACTTCGATGTTACCCCTTGGTTCAGCGTCGGCGCTCTTCACCCCAGTTGTATCGTCAATGATATTCACCGGATCAACCTCTCCAATCGGAAATATATCATAGTTCTCTAGAGAGTCATCGGTGGGGGAAAAGTTCCGTTCGAAGTTTAGCACGTAGCCCGCCATAGGCGCGCCAACGGCTTCGATCAGGGTTCCTTTGTCTGGTGCCCCCTCGGCAGGAACAAAGATCGCAAAATGCGCCCTTTGAGCCTCTGCATTCCGGGATGAAATAAGGTAAATTGTTCTGGCTGTCATCAAAGGCAATGGTAATTTGAAAGAGAAAGAAGTATTTAGGCGCTCATTCGCAGATTGTCTGCCCTCTGCCCTCACTGACGTAATACGACCGGGGCTAACGCTCTCCACTGCGGGGTAAACCAACTCTCTCCACCGATTGGGGTTCGTGTAGTGCAGGGTCATCAGTATTATATCCCACATGATGGCCTGTAACTCTTTTTATAACTATTCGGTACTGCCTATTATCCTTAGATATCATGTCCGGTCTCTTTCACCCTGCCTTCGACTTGCATATATACATACTCTTTCGATTTCAGTCACAATGTTGGGACATAAATATGTATATGTCCAAAATACTTGCAACTAGGCGGCTGATTCATCTGGAATGCTTTTAAGTCCTAGAATTTGACCAAGGGCATATTGTGATACAGGTATGCTGTGAGGTTCTTTTCTCCACTAATCATCCCCTTTCCAGTCACCGTAAATGAAATGGAAATTAAACAGACATTTTGCCCCTCAGCCTGAGTAGACCTCGGATCGGTGAATATTTCATTTTCAAGGCTCATTCGCAAAGGTATACATACAGGCCCACCCATGTTCGCCTTCCATATTGGAGACAACGGAAAAGCTCTTTCTAACCCTAATTACATGATCCCCTACGTCTAAAAATGTTATTTGTACTTTAAATTATGTCTCGGGTTTCAACGGTAATATCCAGACAGACAAGAGATGTAATCTTTCATACTATGATTCAAAAAATTGTGCCCGTCATTCCGTCCTCACTACTCCAAAGTCCGACCCAGTTGAGGATCAACCCAAGAACCGTTGTCAAATGGCGAGAAAACGAATGAATTATTATTTTACTATTATTTTTGTCTCCAAATTTCACATGCATGGCCACTTTGGGCCCCCTTTGTTCTCAATAGTGTGTTGAATGATCAACCTGGTTTCGCTTCGACGAAGCAACAGGGGGTCATATTTGATCACGTGGTCGTGGAACCCCGTAAGTTAGCGTCCCTGGTATGTACCTCTTTCCGCTCCCCGCACTGCCACTCAGGGCGAGTGACCAGAGCTGATATCAATTCAATATTGAAATTTGCTGTGCATTTTGTGATAAAATATCTCAACAATATGCCAAAGGCTGTCAGCTCTCCTCATCGCGTCCGATTTGCCCCCTTCCCCCAGGTATCGCTCACTGCTAGTGAAAATAACCCATATTTGTCGCTGGACAACATTTCTCCCGAACTTCTTGTAGTGAGACAATCCTATGCTAACTACATCACTCTTTGACAATTGGTGAACTAATGCACCCGGACTTCAGAACGACCCGTCGGAGATATTGACGGGACTCCCGGGATTGATTACAACCCCAAATTCCCCCTCACACCCGGGATCAAATGGAGCTCAAATTGGATCCCCAGGACTTCTTATGCAGCCTCGTCCTTCTGCAGCTCATCTTTTTATTGGTAATGAATGCTTTATCTCACAATCAAAAGATTGGATGAGCGTTTTGGATCCAGTAAGTCGAAATCAACAAAGACTAGCGGGACGACCAATTGTGAGGCTAATTTGATTCGAGCTAGGGCACACAATGCCTTCTCACTAGAGTGCCCAGTTGCACTCATCAAGAAGTCCAGGCGGCAGTGAGTGCTGCACATGTTGCCCAGAGGGGGTGGGAGGATTTAGGTTTTCAAACAAGACGAGAATATCTGTTCAAGCTTATAGATGCTTTGAGAGAGCTATCTCCTAAAATTGTGCGATAAACATTTGCAGCCCAGTACACCTTCCAAGGGCAGAGCTAACATAATTTCTCATAAGATTTCAGGGTTGTGCCGTGAAGTTGGAAAAACAGCAGGCGAGGCGGAATCGGAATTCCTTCGTGGTATAGATTGTATACATGCAGCATGCTCTATAGGGCCGGAGATGGCCGGCATGTTTCTAGGAAATGACCCTACCCTGTTACAAAGCTTTTACGAGCCTGTGGTATGTGTGAGACATATTTTGTATTTGTCGGCCTTTTGTGCAAGCCGATTTGCTGATTTGACAGGGTGTTTGCGTCTCTATCACTCCTTTTAGCTTCCCATTCATGACCCCTTTATGGTCCATTCCATATGCACTCATTACCGGCAATACCGTTGTATTGAAGCCGTCTGAGAAGGCTCCGTCTGTGCCGTGTCTATTGGCTAAGGCTGTGCTCACAGCTGGGTTTCCGAAAGGTGTATTCAACATGGTCCACGGGACACATTCCACCGTTCAAATGTTAATACTTCAGCCTGACGTGCAAGCAGTCAGCTTTGCAGGCTCAGAGTCAGCTGCCAAACAGGTTCATGATATTGCACGAAAAGCTGGGAAGCGGATCCAAGCAGAATGTGGAGGTAAAAATCACGGTGTGATATTAGAAGATGCCAGTATGATGCAAACTCTTTTCGCTATTGCTGGGAGTGCCTTTGGAGCTGCTGGACAAAGATGTATATCTCTTAGTGTAGCTGTCTTTGTTGGAAAAACAAATCAGTGGATACCGAATCTGGTTGAAGTCGCGCAGTCTATGGTTGTCGGTTATAGCGGTGATGCTGATACCAAAATTGGTCCGTTGATTGACCGTGCAGCCAAGACGAGAGTGACGGGGCTCATTGACAGGGCGGTTGAAGAGGGTGCCCTTCTTCTTTGTGACGGACGCAATACTCAAGTTCCTGGCTATCCGAAAGGAAACTTCATTGGACCCACGATCCTGACGGGCGTTGAAACGTTCATGGAATGCTATCAAACAGAAATCTTCGGCCCGGTCCTAATTTGCATGCAAGTCGAGACACTCGAAGAGGCAATTGAGCTGATCAACCAAAACAAATGTAAGTTAGAAAGTCCTCAGCCATCGACTAGGTCAAACTGACTCTATTCATTGAGTACAGACGGCAACGGATGCACCCTTTTTACAACTAGTGGGAAGCACGCCAAGACATTCCAACGGCAGGTGAATGTGGGACAGATAGGGATAAATATCCCATTGATTGGTAATGAACCTTGGCACTCCTGCTTATTGCTTTTACGGTTCTTATACTAACATATTCAATTAGCTCCCTACGGTCCCGCCATTCGAACAAGCAATAAGGCATCTTTTATGGGAGGTAAGAATAATTTTTTTTTTAATTTTTGCATTTTGAACCCTTTTAAATTCGAAATGATTCGGTCTTAGTACTATGGGTCTTGAGTAACTGATTTCATTTCTGTGAAGATCGACATGCTCCAGGGAAGACGTACTGGCCTTTCTTTACTACCACCAAAACAGTCTCCGCTCGATGGGATTAGTAGATCACATCAAATCCTTTGTGTATGGACTATTCTAGTCATCGGATTCGCTATTTCAATACAAGAAGTCAATCCTGATGTAGAAAGTCCTGACCTCTACAAGTGCTCAAGATGTTTTCAATTCCGTTACCCCAAAATCGTTCCATGACTATGAAATATACGTATTTCACCCTTCAATAGAAGTGATTAAATTCAGCAGACTTAAGTTCAGTTTTCTCAGAAAGAGTGCAGAATTGATATGCATTTCAGCCACAAATCGACTATTTACTACATGCCAAATCATAATACCTAGATAATGTGCAACGCAGAATTAAATCTATGGCAAGCGGTTCCCTTATCAATAGGCCGCGATAAGGGCAGGCACTTGGAAGATAAGCGCAGGGGAGTGGAAATACTCTGATAAGAGTCCCGCCCGAGAAGTGGATCTGTTTGTTGAATGCCATAACAACTTCCACGCACTCTCTTGCAGCCAAGTACAGACAGCCAGCCTGATTAGCAGGGGGCGGGGTCGTGCCAGTATCCCGTGACTTAAAATGCCCCCACAATCACTATCCAGAGTTCTTGTCCAGTACATCTACTTCTTCAAATCGACGGAGCTGCCATCGTAAGTTAGAATCAGAATGATCGCTGACCCTTCTTATCCCTCTTGTCGGTAACAGTTTCTAATCAATTTCTTGGGACATTCTCTTATCGGTCGCTCATAACATCTAGAAGTCAGCTCAAGGATTCAACAATAATGAATAATCCCTACAAACTGTGGCTGGCTGGCAAGGAAGAGCCTGGCCGAGGAAATCTGTCGGTCATCATTCTTGCGGCTTTGAGATCGTTGATACTAATTAAACCGAAGTATCTCTATTGAAGATCCTGCAACTGGAGAGATATTTGCGCAGTAAGAGAGAAGCTCGAGTTAGCTACAGTCATTCATACTGACATACAAAGATGCCATACTGCTTCCGAAGAAGATGTCGAAGCTGCAGTGAGCATTGCTCACTCGGTATTCAAGTCTGGTATTTGGTCTCGTGCTAGCCGACATCACCGAGCAGATGTGCTCGAAAAATGCGCGACAATGCTCTCAGAATCTCTACCGGAGCTGATTCAATTGGAGACGAAACAAACAGGCCGAGCTATCAAGGAGATGAATGCTCAAGTGCCTGCACTGGTGAAATGGTTTAAATACTATGCGTCTCTGCTCCGGGTTGAAGAAAGGGCAGTGCTTCCAACCAGTGGATCACTCCACAACTTCGTTGATCGAGTTCCTTTAGGCGTTGTGGTACAAATAACGCCATTCAACCACCCCCTTCTTATCGCTGTCAAGAAACTGGCCCCAGCTTTGGCAGCTGGAAATAGCGTTATTGTCAAGCCCAGTGAATTAACACCCTTGACAACTTTATTGCTAGGCAGAATTCTTGGTAAAGCAGGAGTACCACCAGGAGTACTTCATGTTTTACCTGGATACGGTGCCACGACGGGAAAGGTACTGGTCTCTCATCAATTAATTCGGAAAGTTGACATTACTGGTGGCACAGCTGCCGGTAGGGCGATTGGGGGTATTGTGGGGGGCAACTTAGCCAATTATACCGCCGAGTTGGGTGGTAAGGCACCTTTGATTGTTTTTCAACATGCTGATCTTGACGTTGCGGTGAACGGCATCGCATTCGGGAGTTACATTGCAAGTGGACAAACCTGCATCGCGAGCACAAGAATTATTGTGGAAAATAAAGTTATGAATCAGGCCCTTGACAAGTTGAAGGCCAAAGTGGAAGGAATTCGAAGTCGCATAGGAGATCCAAAAAACCTGGCTTCCATGATGGGACCTATGATATCACAAAAGCAACTACAAAATGTGGAAAGACTAGTTCAAGAAGCAATTGCAGGCGGCAGTGCAATACCGCTCACCGGAGCAAGAAGAATGACAGGGAAAAGCTCACTTGATGAATTCGATCTCTCCAAAGGGTACTTCTACGAACCCACGGTTCTGTTATCTCAAGATGGTGGAAATGGTATCACTAAATCCAAGATTTGGAAGGAAGAAGCATTTGGACCTGTCATTGTCGTCGTTGGATTTGATACCGAAGAGCAGGCAATCAACCTAGCTAACGATGCTGAATTTGGACTGGGCGCTAGCATCTGGACCAAAGACCTCTCACAAGCATTTCGGGTGTCAGAGCAAATCGAAGCAGGAATTGTGTGGGTCAATACACACCATCGGAATGACCCTAGCAGTCCCTGGGGAGGAATAAAAGCGGCGAGCGGAGTTGGAAGCGAGAATGGAGTTGATGCATTTAATGCATACACAACAGCCAAAAGCACCATTATCAATTTTGCTACAGCTGAAGAGTCACTTGCAACGGATGATTGGTTTGGAAATGATACAAATCGGGTTCGCTACGGATGAGCTGAGCAATTACTGCTCATGATTGCATAAAACTTTCTACCAATTGATCCTAAATGACAAAAATACAAAAAGGAAAAGAATTGAGAGAGATAGACTACCGTGTAATCTGTGATACTTGTTGCTCTTGCCCCATGGCTGTAATAATTGTTGAGTTCAAACAGATATTCTTGATCCTTAGAGAATTCAAAATGAAAAGGTTATGATATTAAAGTTGAATGAATTCTAATACAAAATTCGCAAAGAAAAGAGTACTGATTATCTTTGCCGGATATCGCTTTAATGGGCAACGTCCTCCCAATTTTGCCAGCCTCTCCCTTTAACTTGAGCTAGCTCCTCATCCGTATACTTCTTTCCTACAGTGAAATAACCGGCATTAATCTTGGCATCAATTTCCACACGGGAGTCCTGAGGAATCATATCTGTCAAGAGTCAGTATTTGTTCATGAATATCCATGAAGTGACTCACGTTCTGGAATCGGAACCCTGTCTATGATTGGAATTCCTTGATTTACAATGGCATCGTACTTCATGTTTGACATTGAAAGCATGCGATCAATCTTTGTGATACCCAGCCAGTGAAGAATATCTGGCATAAGCGCCTGAAAGCGCATCTGAGTTTCAAAGGTTAGATTTTGATCCATGAGAGAACTATTTGTGAGTGCTTACATCTCTCACGCCAGCAATGTTTTCCGTGCGGGTGAAGTACTTATCTGCTGTATCACCACCTCGTTTGCGTGCATTATATACCAGATATTTGACGACTTCACCCAGGGCTCTTCCCTCTTTTCGGAAGTAGATGACAACACCAGAACCGCCATTTTGTGCTTCTTTAATGGCTTCCTCAATGCCAAAAGCAAGATATGGACGGCAGGTGCAGATATCCGACTGGAACACATCAGAGCCATTGCACTCGTCGTGAATTCTAAGCGCAAGCTTCACATTTGGGTCTGAAACCTTTTCAGGAGGCCCAAAAATATAGACTGTGAGACCACCGATAGGAGGAAGGAAGACTTTGATATCTGGGCGTGTAATCAATTCTGGAAAGCTTCCCCCACATTTTTCAAATAACGTCCTCCTTAGAGTGCCCTCGTCAATATTGAATCTTTCTGCAACTCCTGGGAGATACCAAACAGGCTCAACAGCAGCTTTGGTGACCCTAACATCTCCTTCACTACTGACAACAATGTCTCCGTCCACTTGAAGGCGCCCTTCTTTCAAAGACTCGCTTATCTCGGCCAGTCGCATAGTGGCTTTGGTGATAGCTATTGTTGGCCGCACGTCCAGACCAGAATCAAGATAGCTCTTGAAATGACGGACTATATCATGACCAAACGGATCCATTGCGACAATTTTTGTTTTATCGCCCCAAGTCTTCTGAGGGGGAAAATTGAAAATCGGCTCCGTGTTTTCGAAACTGGGTTTGAAATCAGGCGGAAGATCACCAGCAGCAATTGCCAGAGCATTGTAAATCGAGTAACTGCCTCCATGTGCTCCGATAGCATTCCGCCGAGTAATTGTCTTGGTGTTTCGTGATACTAACACTGGACCTCGTGCCTGAGGGTCTAGTTTTCCCCATTCCAGCGGTACTGGGTCAACAACACTCTGGCCAGGATATGTTGTCAACTGTTGGATAATAATTAGCTCTAGAAGATGCTCTTTTAAAGTGAATAGTATCACTGACAATGATTCGATCGCTGGCTCGAGCTGAGTTTGGCCGATTTTGGTTTTTCGTTGATTCAATCGCCATTATGACCGTGACTAAGCCTTGATGATTTACAGAAATGAGCAAATATGCTTGAATTTATTGAAGAATCAATTGGCCTTTTTAAACCTGTTTCATTAATCAATGGGTGTAGACCCCTCATTACCTCCCTCTCTTTATTGGGAGCATGCCTAAAACTACGTGCATGGGCCGCGATAAGAGAGATTAAGATAAGAGGATAAGAAAGCGATAATGATGATAGACTTCTTATCTACACTATCACCACTCATCCGCTCCTCGGTTTAATCTTATCGTCGTTATCGATGATGTATCAGGTAGACCTAAGATAGCAGCATATCGTTCAAATCGCTAATTAAGTTATCTTGAATGGTAAAGTCGATAACAGATATAGTTTGAAGCCCTAAATTAGGAAAAAGAAATATGGGTCTATGTGAAAGTCTTATAGAAGACTTTCCGCCAGAGCTTGTTTCCGTCGAAGTTTGGCAGCACACATAGCAGAAACCACACCTTATAAGTTGATTCCTAAATTTAAAGGCACATTGAGACAGCAATATGTCCATGAACATAAAGAATTCTCAAGCTTTTTCATTTAATGATGGAATCCCAAATCAAAAGAACCTCCATATGCTCCCGCAAGGCAATCACCTTTTGAGTCTGATGACTATACTTCGTGATTCAAACACCAATTACAGATCATTCTGCGAGGTAACAGAAAGAATTGGTGACAAGCTTATCAGTGCAGGTACCTATATTGTCCCAGAGCCTCTGTTAAATCAAATAATCATTAATCTGCATAGCGCTTGACCTTCTCCCTTATATACCAGCCAGTGTTAAGACTCCCACAGGAGCAGTGTTTGAAGGAACAAAGGAGAAGACCCACATTTGCGCTGTAAGTATCCTCAGGGCTGGCGCTAGTCTAGAGAGTGCTGCTCGGCGTGGATATAGGTATGTTTTACTTGTACCATTATAATAATCAGAAGGTGGTTGACAGTAATGGAAAGAGGACCACTTTGTTTTGGTAAAATTTTAATACAGCGGGATGAAAAGACCTGCCTTCCGAAGCTTTTCTATTCTAAGCTTCCCGCCAGCATTTCGTCTCGGAGTAAGCTATGATATTAACTTTCCCACAAATGAATGGTGATTGACTGACATGACCACAAGCGGTTTTGATACTTGAGCCCATGCTAGCTACGGGAGGATCAGCATGTGCTGCAATAGAAGTTATCAAAGCAAATGGTGTACCGGAAGAAAATATTGTTTTCGTCAACATAATAGCAGCACGGCGTGGGGTAACAACGCTTCTCAGCCGATTCCCGTCTATACGACTTGTCACTGCAGCAATCGATGACGAACTTACATCCGATAAGTGTGTTTTTTTTTTTTTTTTTGATTTTAGGCAGTGAATAATCTGACGTCTCGCAGTATCATCAATCCGGGATTAGGTGACTTTGGAGATCGTTTCTATGGAACTGAGAGCTGATGTACCGTAATTTGAAACTTGAAAGAAATTCCACTTATGACCAATATTTTGACTGGAAATGGAATGGCTTTTTTTCAAACGGGATTTTGAATAAATGCATCCAGAAACAAGTCAATTCAAAGAGAGACCAAAAGAGGACCAGAAGCAAAACTATTTGATGTGCAAGAAGTGGGAGATGTGGTCTGACACACAGGGGGTGTGGAACAAGAAGGCATTTGTCCGCATTTCCGTCATACTTAAACTAAAATGAGTTGTTTAGGTTTCTCAAATTTGATTATTCCTAAAACTCGCAGCGATCTCTCTATTGAGGGGAAACAGATGGATTTTCTAAAACAAAGTCCCGTCACCATCTATCAGAATTGGGCTTGACTTTGTCTGTGGACGCAATTTGGCCGCTAGCTCGCGACCTCCTTTCCATGAGCCAGCCTCAAGCGTTTGCGGCATATTCAGTGAAACGCCTTGTTTGGCGAACTTCTTACACACGAGTTCATGAAGTTTATCAAGCAAGGCTACAGTCATTGCTCTCCATTCGACAATAACGTCACTGGTAGCCTCGTAGCTCGGAAGATCTCCCTGTGACTTCTGAAGTCCCTGTGATAGGGTGTTCTCTTTGAGTTTGAGAACCTCTAAATCGACAAATAGTCCGCCATTGCGATATTCGGGTAGCCCTGTTCCTTTTTCAGTGTTGATCCATTTGAGGTCCATAACACGCATGAACGGGACTGTCAATGAATATGCCAGCCACTGGGTTAACTTGTGGAAAGGTTGAATGTTCAAAGTATTGTTTTCACTCTGTTTACCAGAGTCGACATTTTCGAGAACTTTCAAGGGCCATGCATCTCCTATTGGCACGCCTGAGATTTGGGTTCGGTTTTTTGGCCAGGCAGGCAGTAGGGTCTCTTGCAATATTGTCCATAAGGTAGTAAAATCCAAGGAATCAGACTGCCCCTTCTGTTCAATCAAGTAGTCTAGTATATCATCCGTGAGAAAGATAAAGTGTGGAACGGGATCCATAAAAGACCTACCAACGAGATTCCCAGGCCTGCCTTCGGAACCGAAATACTTTGGAAGGCTCAGGAGTGATAGTCCAACTTGATTGAGCAAGCCTACTCGAGAGGAGTCACCTACAATCGGATTCTTTTCTGATATCTGAAAGTGCTTGCGAAAAGTGTCAAGAGTAAGATTCGCAAGACCTTGCCCTTTATTTTAATAAAGACAGGTTTAGCCCATGAAGATTAAGTAGTGACAGAGAACTACTTACCGTCAACATGTTCGTTTGCTCCCGTCGCACCACTGGTAAAGGCGCCAGACTTGAACATGTATAGGGCCGCGACTGCAATGCCTTCGCTTCTACCGTAGACTCCGCCCGTTTCTGGCTCTGTGAAATTCCAGACGTCCCCTGCTCCAGCATCAAGAAGAACAGAGACGAAAAATAGATCGATCAAACGACGTGTTATTTCCGACTTGTCTACCCCTGCAAGCTTCCACTGCTGAATGAGATCATCTACTCGAGGCAATCCACCAATTTCAAAGTGCTGCCATCTACCGTGTGGGGGGATCTTGTCGAATCTATCTGGTCCAAAGTCACGCTGTGTTCAAATTGTCATCGATAATGCCAATAGCTGCCAGGATGATATCAACGTACAGTGATAATCGATACCACAAAGTCCGCAACTTCAGGCATACGACTAGGATTGTATGTGAAATGGGAGAGATCTCCCCTCTCGGCGACCTGTAGAACCAGGTGAGCTCTCTCACGCACTGCCTGAAGGCTCTTCAGATATTCAATATCTGCCATGATGGGCTTGAGGAAATACAAATGTGGTTGATAAGACTCGAGATGAATAGAAATATAGTAGTGAGATAGATAACTCCGGACGATAGTATCTTCTTTTATCGCCGCAATGAAAGTAAATGGTCTGGTTTCAGTTGTTCTTTGTACAAGCTTACCCCGCCGCGCGGCCCCGTCCGCCTCCGCCCCGTTTGATCAGGTTACATGGCGGCGATAAGAGCGATAACAAATCTTGATAAGGGATAAGGGATAAGTGATAAGGATAAGGATAAGGCTTTATCGCGTGTGCTCGATCTTATCCTTATCGGCCTCGGCTTGGTCCCCTCTATTAATCATATAACTAATCTCTTGCTGCATTTGTTGTATTTTTTACCCATCAAGTGGAAGGACTCGGACAGATTTTGATACCATTGATCATTAAGATCAAAATCACAAGACGATGTCGGCTATCAAAACAATCAATGACTCAGAAGCGTCCCAAATTTTATCACAGCTTCGAGATCAATCGCTCAGTTCAGGAACTGTCCGCCGACTAGTTGCGAAATTGACCTCAACATTAACAAAATATGTGTTAAAGAACCATAAACCCGGGGAGAAGATCGCAGTTATTGTGGTATTACGCTCTGGTTTGGCAATGGCGGATTCCTTCCTCGCGGCTCTACCAGAGGATGCCGATACAGTGACCTACCACCTTGGTTTATTCCGGGAGAAACAATCTCTTCGGCCCGTTGAATATTATAACAAACTACCTCGAAAGAGCGATAGAATTAAACGAGCATATATTCTCGATCCATTGGTTGCCACGGGTGGCACTGCGAGAGCAGCAATTGATATTTTGAAGTAAGTTCACTCAATCAAGTTGCCAGCGATCTAGTTGCCTAATATCAAATAGGGACTGGGGTGTGGAAAAGATCACACTATTTTCTTTACTTGGCAGTGAGACGGGGATCAATAATGTTGCTCATGCTTGGCCAGAAGGGGCTGAAATATGTGTTGGAGCAATTGATAAGGAGCTTGATGATAAAGGATATGTCAAACCAGGACTGGGAGACATCGGAGACCGGCTTTTTGGCACAGCTTTGGAATAGTCATTTTCCTCATATAGAAGCCGATTGGCCTAATCGCATTCGTGATGAATAAATATAAAAAGCTGCTTCTTTCATATATCATTTGTTTTGAATTTGATCGAATCGTGTCCCAATTTGCCCATAAATGGTCCAAATGCGACTCCTATTGCCCAACGAATCAAAGAAGGATCAGAAATCCCCTGGCCCTTTGCCCCCAACTCTTATATGCTGGTAGCCAGTCTATATATTTCTCATATAATGCGATTGAAGCGGTAAGTCCCAGAGCCAGGGCAAGTCTCGTATCAATTTCTACTTCCAGAAACCGTTGCTCAATTCAATTCGAGCCACAGTAGGAGTGACAACCCTGTACCTACCAATAAATTCAATAAGAAAACTGAGGATTCTCATTGACAGAAGCTCTAGCAAAAATTTAGAGAATGGATCTTCGCGTTTTACCCGGATCTTATCGCATACTTTCATTTTGCTAGTGTCGACCGCATGATAGTACTCTTGTAACTGAGGACATGGATTGATGGGATTGACGGCAAACGCTCTGAAGGATCTGGTTGGATATCAGAAGTGGCCTTGCTGTTGAGAAATCGTACCATAATTCACCTTGGACAAGTGTGTTTTATGTCTCGCATTTGCGAATGAACGAAATGCTTTGCATAATATTTTGATATTTTCAGATATTTCAAGCCCTGCAGAATGATTCAAGAGGAATCGAATCAGAAGCTCATTACATGCTGCATGTACTGGGACGACAGCTCCGATAGTGATTGACGTCTAGCCGTGCAGTTAAATTAATACACTGAGGAATTAGGGAATGAGGTCTTGAATGTACGCGAAAACGCTGTACTCCAAGAAGCAACTACTCTGCACATGATAATCCCATTTACTTATATATAGGTGCGCCTCTGGATCGTAAAACACTCATGATACCCGGTGAAGTTCTGTTATAGATGAAATATGGGGAAAATCAATAATTGACGCTAACCGTTTCTGCCCGGGAACGAGCCGATCGGAGCCCCTCACTGGTTTCGATTATGTATTGTGTCGCCCACTTACCATTTTTGGCCAGCCCTGTGATGAAGGGTCATCCAATATCTGACGTAGATGCACGAAGGCGGCGGGGTATACCATAAAACACTCGACACAATTCTGTGCTCTCCATGTTCTCCTCCGGAATCAAAAGCGTTCGCGCCGCCATCGCTACTTGGCACTCCGGCGGGGGCGGAGAGCGTAGAAGATCTGATGGATAAAAGACGAATTCGCGGGGGTAAATTGAAGAATAACACGCAATCCTTCGGAGATTTAGCCAGTCAATTATCATCTCAAATTCGCTGGCAAGATGTTTCGTGAGGAAGGAAGTCGATTGGTGTACGAGTATGATACTGAACAGTTCTGGATCGAGCCGTGGGGCGAAAACGCGTTTCGGATCCGAGCGACGAAGTGCGCCACCATGCCGATGGAGGATTGGGGTCTCTGTGCCAAGGTAGCGGATTCGTCGTTTCCAATGATTTCTATCTCGTCTGCCTTTGCAAGTATTGATAATGGTAAAATCCGGGCGGTCATTTCTAAATTTGGGAAGCTGACCATCTACAACTCCAATGGCAAAACCCTGCTTGAAGAGTATACCCGGACTCGCCGGGATATCCTAGATGCCAAATGCAGCGCCATTGAGGTTGAGGCTCGCGAGTTCAAACCCATCCTTGGTGGGGATTACCATCTCACCCTGCGACTGGAGAGCGTTGACCCAAATGAGAAGATCTTCGGCATGGGCCAGTATCAGATGCCATACCTTGACCTAAAAGGCCATGATCTAGAACTGGCTCATCGCAACTCTCAGGCCAGTGTGCCCTTTGCACTTTCATCTCTCGGATATGGGTTTCTCTGGAATAATCCCGCAATCGGGCGTGCCGTCCTAGGAAAGAACATTATGAGCTTCGAGGCCTATTCCACTAAAGCAATGGACTTTTGGATGGTAGCCGGCGATTCACCCGCTGAAATCGAAGAGGCCTATGCAAATGCTACAGGCAAAGTGCCGATGATGCCCGAATTTGGTTTAGGATTTTGGCAGTGTAAGCTGCGGTACCAAACTCAGGAAGAGCTCCTGGGCGTAGCGAGGGAGTATAAACGCCGGAAATTACCGATCGATCTGATCGTGATTGACTTCTTCCACTGGCCCAAGCAAGGAGAGTGGAAATTTGACCCGGTCTACTGGCCTGATCCAGGTATATTTCTCCTGTTAACTACCTTGATTGATGACTACTTCAAACCTCTATGATCTCTAGTAACTAACTCAAAATACTCCTATAGGTGCAATGGTCAAGGAACTGAAGGAAATGAAGATTGAATTGATGGTTTCTATCTGGCCGACCGTTGATAAAAAGTCAGAAAACTACGAAGAGATGCGCGAAAAAGGTTTTCTGATTCGCGTTGATCGAGGTGTTCGAACTGGTCTTGATTTTGAAGGCGAGACTGTTCATTTCGACGCCACCAATCCTAAGGCAAGAGAGTACGTCTGGGGTAAGGTAAGGCAAAACTACTACGAGAATTACGGAATCAAAGTGTTCTGGCTTGACGAAGCAGAGCCCGAATACACAGCCTATGATTTCGATATCTACCGATATCACCTTGGGTCGAACCTTGCTATCGGAAACATATATCCACGGGACTATTCCCGGGCTTTCTCCGAAGGAATGACCCGCGAAGGCCAGCAAAATGTGGTGAACCTGGTGCGATGCGCTTGGGTCGGGAGTCAGAAATACGGCGCACTGGTGTGGAGTGGCGATATCGCCTCGTCGTGGAGCAGCCTCCGCAACCAGCTTGTGGCCGGACTCAATATGGGCCTAGTGGGTTTCCCCTGGTGGACTACCGACATCGGGGGCTTCCACGGGGGCGATCCCACTAGCCCCGACTTCCGCGAACTCTTTGTGCGCTGGTTCCAATGGGGTACTTTTTGCCCTGTGATGCGCCTGCATGGGGATCGTGAGCCCCGACAGGCGCAGCAAGGTACGACCGGGGGTGCGTCGTGTTGCAGCGGGGCTGAGAACGAAGTCTGGTCTTATGGACCGGAGGTATATGAGATTTGTAAGAAGTATATGCTCATTCGTGAGGATCTGCGGCCCTACACCAGGCAGCTGATGCAGGAGGCTGCCGACAAGGGAACCCCGGTGATGCGAACGCTTTTCTACCAGTTCCCATGTGATGAGAAGTGCTGGGAGGTGACTGAGCAATATATGTATGGCGACAAATACTTGTGCTGTCCTGTGCTGGGCGCAGCCGTGGCCACGATGACAGTATATCTTCCATGTCTTGCTGCAAGGGAACGGTGGAAAGAATTTGCTGGAGAGGAAAGCTGGGAAGGAGGCCAGCAGATCGAGATCGATTGCGCCATCGAGACCATGCCGGTGTTTGTCCGCATCGAACAGGTTGACAGCAAATAGATTTCAAACTGGAAAATTAGAGGGTGGGCCAGGATTGCATCTAGGAGTTGGGGCTGAAAAAGAGAGAACACCCTGAGGTAGAAGAGAACAGCGTGTCTGAGCTACTATACACAGCAGGGTAGCCCTATATAACCACATCTTCCTATCACCCCGCTAGTCCCTGTCCACAGGTTATTTCCCCGCTATAGTATTTTGAATCTAGGAATGCCTTGAAATGTCCGCTTCCGAGCGCGCTTTCTGAAGGGTGTAGAAGCTTGGTCTCTGGCTGCGGAGCGTACAAAAAACGGACCGAATATGTGGGGGCAACTTTCGTCTCCACTCAATTTAGTTCGAATGACCCGAAGTACCGGGCCCGCAAACGGGTATAAAGCCGCGGAGCCTGTTTCCTCCCCTTCTCTCCTCATCTGCCATTTACAGCCCGCCCCATGGAGGAGAATGAAGCAGCCACTTCCGGCAAGCGGAAGACTGGCAAGGGTTCGAGACGGACTCGTACACCCTTGAATTGCACCGTTTGCTGTCGGCATTTTACGCGCAAGGAGCACCTTGTCCGACACCTGCGGATCCACACGCAAGAAAAGCCATTTACATGTGAGACCTGCGGGAAGGAATTCTCTCGTATGTCAGTGCTTGCTTTTTCGCGAGACTTCCCCGTCTGAAATTGACCATGCTTGACTGCTAGGGATATTCTAGCTCGTCATGAAGAGACCCATACCCATAAGCGACAACCAGGAACCACGAAACCCCCATCAAATAGAGCGTGCTTGCAATGTGCAACCAGTCGGATTCGCTGTACCAGAGAATATCCTTGTATGCGCTGCAATTCCAAAGGCCTCCGCTGCGAATTCCCGATGTCGCCGAGCACCAAGCTAGACGGAGGGCGGAACAAGGAGGGCGTATCGGATGCCGACCCAAGCCCGGGTTCAGAAGTCCTAGTCTCTAGCGAAACTATACCAGGGCCCATCGACCTGCCAACTCAATTGCATGACGTACAGCACACTCAGAACTCATCCGGCTTAGAAATTCCTGTGCATAGCAATAATCGGGATGTGCTATCCATCGGCGGCATTCCCCATGGTTCGCTCGTGTATGAACCCAGCTTAAACCCGGTCGTCAGCCCTGAAATGATGACCGGCATAAATTGGCTCTCACCAGGCCAAACAATTCTCCAAGAATGGGGGAGCCAACTGGCCCAAATCACGGAGAATGAGTTCTTCCCGCCGGTGTTCAATATGATGGATCTTCCAGAGATACCCTCCCTCTTCAGTACTGTCACTGAACAGGAAGCGGTCCCTAGAAACCCCGGTCAGCTCGATTCAGATCCTACCCCGCTAGGTTCCTGGGAAGATGCAGAAAATAATTCTGAGGTGACAGGATCGAACTCACCTGAGGTGCTCCTCGACGCGCTGTCAACGGACACGCCTGGATCGGTGGAAAGCAAATACTATGTCCATGTGGTGGGGTCAAGAACCCCATTCCAACGCAAGTCTCGTAGTACGTGGACGGCACCGGAAGGATTGACTTTGCCAGATCTTTCAACCTCTGCCAGCATTACTAGCAGTACTCCATCGTCTGTCAACCATTGGCTAACACCAGAGGTGTATGCCAGGGTCGTCGTGAGTATACAGGAGCATATGAATGGCCAGTGGGAAATTCCTCCGCTAGAATATTTTCAACATTGTGTACACCTCTATTTTGACCGACTGCACCCCAACTTCCCCTTCATCAACAAAACAACCTTGCTCACCACTGACTCCCACTGGGTTCTGTTGACAGCAGTTGCTGGCGTCGGAGCGGCGTATCTACAATCACCCCCGGGGCCACAATGGAAGACTTCACTAATGGAGATAGTGGAAACGACTTTGGCTATTCATCTCGTTCGCTACCAAAATGCCTCCCAGGCGACAGATTCGATGCATCGTTCTGATATGCATATTACACCGGAGCTGGTCGATGAGCTCATACCTCTTATCCAAGCCAAAATCCTACATATGCTGTTTATGCTCCATAGTAGTTCTTTGTATATTCTGCGACGCGTGGGTTTTGAGCGAGCTGAACTAGCGCACTGGTGCTCATATCTTAACCTTCTGCCATTACCATCAGAACCTCTTTCTCCACTGATAGACGCTATAGATGTGCAGCTTTGGGTCAAAACCCAGTCGCGCCTCCGAGCGGGCATGATGATATGGGTAAGTGCAAAGATCAAGTCATAAACATGATGAGTTTTTGACATCAAAACCTCAGCTCTTGGATTCTATGGTTTCCTATCAGTTGGACTGCAAACACACTATGAAGCTAGGGGATGCCGTCAATCTGCTGCCTTGCCATGAGATAGCTTGGGAACAGCCATCTATTGCCAATATCAAGCTTGTCCAGAGGTATTCAGGTATGGATGTCATCTCGACTTGGCCTGAAATGTCACTCCACTGACAAGTGTCATCTGAATATAGTCTCTTTTTTAGATGCGATTGACATGATATATATCGAGAAGCGACTTCCCCCATATCTTAGTGATTTCAGCCAAGTTCTGCTCATCCACGCCATCTACCGCCGCACCTCAGAAGTCCTCGATGAAAGCCGTATGCGACTGTCTACCTGGAGTCCCACATCCAGCATACAAGCCATAGCCACTGAACCCAATCGAGCTCAGAATTGGCCTCCATCTAGCACAGCGGCGTCAAACTGGCGCAACGCGGCCTGTGACTCCCTCGATGTTCTGAACTGGGCGGCCAATAGCAGAGCAGCCGAATCATGCTGGGAAGAGCCAATAATCCTATATCTACATCTTTCGCGCCTGATACTCCTCGCTCCAACTGCTCATTTCCAGACGCTGGCAAAGTTTCCGTCATTGCACACTTTGAAATGGCCCCACACGATCCCTTCAAGCCAACACCATTACGAAAATTCGCGTAGCCATGTCCTCCAATGGGCCATTCGCGATCAGTTCAAGGCCCGACTGTCTGTCGTGCACGCTGGTGCCTTACTATGGCATGTTCGCCGTTTCAGCACCGACAGCCCCATAGAACCATTTAGCATTTACATCGCCACGCTCCTTCTCTGGTCGTACAGCGTTTCGACATGCCCGGTGAGCGGCCCGCCAGCTCCTGCGAGACTGAATCAAAGCTCACAAGACGAGGATGTCGCTCCAGATGATTCTGATAATGAGACTCTCTGGCTTCGCCTTGACCGGCCTTTGGACGATGAACTAGTTCAGACATATATACGTGTTGGGAGCAAGATGTCCGCCCAATTAAAGGGCGTCGGAGATATCTGCAAGCGTGACGCGCCTTTGAAGATTCTGAAGGAGGGTTATAAGTTACTTAACGGGGAAAAATATGCGAGGAGCCCCGGCAACGCTAACACTATCAATCAAGGTACGCCGGGGAAGGAAATACATTGCACGTGGGAGATGAAACGATCCTACGCAGCAACAATCAAGTGTCTGATCGATGCAACTGGCTCCTTGTAGTCTAAGGAATAATAAACGGAGATCCGCAAGTCATAGCTATGATGGGAATGTCAGAGTTGTATAGTCCCAAAACACGAGTATCATGAATGAACAGCGTAATAACGGTAATGGGAAATATGGAAATCTGCAGCCAATTACTGGTAGTTGGCCAATTGAACACAAATGAACCCGAGGAAGACTCTTCAAGGCCTGCATCGAGCTACAGATGATTGACTCCTGGATACACCTCTCTCTATCCCTCTCTATCCCATGGACCAATTTACATTCAATAGAAAATTCACCTCATGGATACTACCCCTCAGATACCTATCAGTCTATCCGTGGCCTGGCAATTTTCCAGCCTGGGAGCGTTGCCTCTCAATTTGAAGTACAAGTTTCCAAAGACTGAAGAGGAAATTCGAGGGACATTAATCCACATCGATCGATTAAAATCGATAGCACAATGGCTACATTATAGAGAATAACTGGCAATTTAGCTAACTCGTCAAGCAAGCTCCTACAGTTTCTCCTGGCACTAACCTACTCCACCAAACCCCTTAGTTTTCCCGCACAAGAGCGTCGTGGCCCTCAGCGTACGCATCAACACGATACTTAGAGAATTCTCGGGCGCCACATCCGCGTTCAAACAGGATATCCAACTCCTCAAACGTCCTCCCTTTGGTTTCAGGCAGCCGAAAATAAGTCCAAACAAAGAATACGAAGGCGCAACCCCCCCAGAAAAAGCCCGTCTTGCCCTTCCAGTCTCCAGCCGTTGGGTTGAGCATGTACGGATTGATGACATTACAGATTATCTGTGAGATGTAGTAGACAATGCGGGCAAGACAGACCGACTTGTTACGCAGCCGTGTCGACGAAGTCTCACTAATTATAGCGTAACAGATCGGACCCACAGTGAGGTAGTATATCAGTAGCCATAGAAGCATCATGGTTGCCTGCGCGTAGTTGCCGCCGACCGAGTCTCCGGCACCCACGGAGACGAAGCCCACCACCATCAAAAGGATCGTGAGCAGACCCAGCCCCCATAGGTAGATATTGCGGCGGCCGAAGGCATGCAGGAGATACCACGAGATGGCGGTGCCGACGAAGGCGAGCGCGAGTCCTCCGACAGACATTTTGAACGAGATCGTGGACGGAAGGCCGGCCTGTTCAAAGAAGTAGGTTGGAGTGCCACCCATCGACGAGCCACAGAACGGCTGAGCGGCAAAGGCCATACAGGCGATCTCTGTGCGGCGAAGATCTACGCCCCGGAAACAATCCCAGTAGCTTGTACCTTGGTCGATCTGCTTCTCCAACTCATTCGTGTGGATCATCATTGCCACGCGCTGTTTCGCCTCGCCATCTGCCTTGAAGCCGAGACGAATCATGCTGCGCTCCGCTGCCGCATAATCCTCTCGTCGGACAAAATACCAAGGGGATTCTGGGGCGAACAGCAGGATCACAAACAATGGAAGAGGCCACACCCATTGGATCGCGAAGGGAATGCGGTATCCCCACTCGGTTGTATATTGGGAGAATCCGGATTGCACTCCGGACGAGATGAGCTGGCCAATCGCCCAGCAAAGGTTCACATAGACCGTCAAATAGCCGCGCAGGGCCAGCGGGCAGACCTCGGACGCATACGCGGGAGCCATGGTCGCAAAGACGCCCCAGGGGATACCGCACAAGAATTCACCGACGAGGAGGACCGGCAAGCTGGTTGCAAAGAAGGGGATGAAGATGAATGCGGTGATGAGCACCAAGCTGGCAAGGAGAACCTTGCCGTAGCCGAACCGATGGGTGAAATAGCCATTGGCAAAGGCTCCGACGATGGTGCCTACCGAGACCGCGTTGCTGAGGCCATTTTGCCAGGACGCCGTGATCTGGTAACTATCGCTGCTCGCGATATACGTGCCGTAGTGTTTGGTGAAGGCTGGCTGAGCGAAGAAGGAGGACATCAGGACAATGTCGTAACCCTCCATTATGATGCATGTGGAGAGCAAGATCGACCACATCGCTGCTTTGGGGTACTTGCGAATAGCTTGCCCGAAGGTATATTGATGCTCCGCTGCGGCGGCTTGTTTCGCGAGATCGGACTTAGTATAATCGTCATGAGCTTCGTGTTCTATATGAGACACTTCCTCGTCGGTTTTTTCATTGGCAGCCATGGTTGGGTGCTTGTAGGAGTATGAAAGTGGAGTTGGGTTCTGCAAAATCTTGGGAGAATGGGTCATTCACTGCCGTGCACGAGGAGGTGATCTACATACAGTCTTCTAAGAGATCTCGTCAGTCTCTACCCCGCAAGTATCTCCAATGTCACGAACCGGGTCCTCACAGGATCTCCATTGTCCTTTTATTGATCCTTGGAGGTTACCATAGAGCTCTCCGGGATAGATTGACCCATCCGGCTCTCAGCAGGTGCGTCTGGACCAATACGGCTCGGGACGGTAGGCCTCATTCATGGCTACCCCTCCGGACTGCTAGCCTTGGGAGAGTCGCGTGGCTTTTGAGTTCCGACGGGGTAACTTTGATCTGGGCTTCTCCTGGTCTCGCAGACTCTAAGTTGCCATTCCTGCTGATTCACGCGACGGAAACAAGAAAATAGCCTGATATTGATCACTCGCATTGTGATCGTACTGGTCAAAAGTCGTTGCGAGAATTATGGACGATGTATCTTTAGTCATGAATCTTACACAGGCGTTTGAACAGGCTATCGTGATGTCATTTGGTTGGCCAGCTCCCGCTATTGACGGTTTTTATGATCTAGGGTTAAATTTATGTTCCTAGTCAGGATACAAACCCCCTATTCGGGCCATAGCAGACAACGATATTACCCTATCTGGATAGAAGCTAATATTGCCATCATACTAGAGATACAATTTATAATGAAACTGATCTGATGGTCCTCTAGTTAGCGAGATATTATAAAAAGGCGATTTTGCCACGAGATAGTTCTCTCCTAGCTCTAATTGTCTCGTTGGTATCCGGCTTCATATTATACTCACTTAGCATTGCCTTCAATATTATACAAACAGTCAGCAACTCAGTCTCCCATCGACCATATGTGAACAATATGCTGAATGAAATGATCAAATATCCGGGATCATTGCAACGCAACAGGCGCGAGACCGTTGCCAAAGTTTAGCAGGACAAGCTGGTGATACAAAAGCAGATGAAAGAGGTAGAGCACCTAACTGGGGAGTCATATAGGCTGGAGAGCATCTCAAGACAGGTGAATCGAATGCTAACGACTTGGTAATGCGAGCATTTATGCAACATTCGTTCTTAAACATGTATGCTGCCACCAAAACGTTCATGGAGCAACTCTCTCGAACAAGACAAAGATCAACGAAAACGATAATGTAAAGGATCTGAGTCAGCTACCCGGGCTTGATATGACGGACGATCCCTGGACAGGTAAAACTTTCACGAAAAGCTCTCCCATAGCGGAGATGGTAGAATTAATATTCACAGTTTTCCGACTTGTACACAAATGCGGAATCTTCCCTGGCATGAGCGGGGACAATCAACTGATATTTGTCCGTTTAATACGTTTTCACACCTCTCATAGATGTCGAGTCTAGTTAGAATTATTGTCTTCCTTATGGTCGATCATAAGTATGAACCAGATTTCAGGTATAAGAATCCTGTGTAAGGGGAAAGATAGGAAGAAAACACGCAAAGACAAGTCCAGGAAATCTATGAAGTCTAATCCCAGCTCTCTTCAATGAGAAAATGGCCTACCCGACTGTGTTATGGTTAGAATCTTGCCCGCTCCGGCGGGGGCATGACTGGGTGACGGAGAAGCATGCTCCATCCACTCTGCTTGGTATCCGAGACCTAGAACAGTCAGCCCTAGTCAGTTCTCTCCGACAATTTGATCCTCACGGCCGAGGATTTACTCCACGCCCCGCCCCGGATTCCGTTCTCCCCCGGGGCGCATTGTCCCGGCAATGGTCAACGCCACCTTTGCCAAGGGCGTTCGTCAGAATGCACTTGTCTCGGTTCAGTCATCTCCAGGTCACTCAAATCTCATAGAAATCTCACGTCTAACTATGCGCTCCTTTATTCCTGCATCCCCTCCACTTTAGACTTTTAATTCTCAACGGCGGCGCGGGGGGGGGGTGAAGAATCCATGCGGGGCCCCACAAAATGCGGTCCCGGGGGAACTTGGTCAGAGGAAAATATTAAAGGCCATCAAAGACAAGCGAAGGTGTGAATATCTCGAGCACAGCCTTTCGGATTCTATCTCAACTATGATGATCACTGGAAGATACCTCGCGGTCCTATTTGGGTTCGTACCCTTCCTCGTCTCGGGGAAAACCCAACTCATGAAACGAGAGTTGGACGGTTCCGCGTCATGGGTATACCTTGGGGAAAATACAGGGGCACCGCAACATCTTGCTTCGGGAATGCTTTACGGTCTTCCAGACAACGAGACGCAAATCCCAGACCACTTCTTGGCAGACATTGGATTCTGGAATTTGCGAACGGGTGGAGCCCAGCTACCGTCCGGCTGTCGAGGATGGACTTATAGTTATGATGACTTTCTGGTAAGTGATGGATCCTAACGAGATCGAAATGGCGGACGATTGCCGGACTGACCTGGTCAAAACTGGATACAGTGCCGAATGGAATCGGCCATGCATAATTATCGCACCGCAAGACGCTTTGGGGCAAATGTGCAGATTTTGCTCCATGACCTCTGGGGAATCGATGGATACGATTCCGTTGCAGCAATCCCGACTCCTGGCGACAACGGTGACTGGACCTCCTATAATGATTTCCTCTCCGCGATTTTTCAAATATTCCAAGCCAATGATGTGATTGACGGGATTTACTTCGATATCACCAACGAAATCGATAACACTCTTTATTATGAAAGAGGCATGGATCGGTACTTGGATGTCTGGGGTCTGACATACCATCGAGTAGCGTAGGTCAATCCATCTCTCATGACATGGAGCGATACTAAAAATGCAACTTTAGCAACGAATTTCCAAATGGAAAATCGGTCGGGCCATCATTTGGTCATCTCCCTGACCGTGGCGCCGCCGATTGGTACTCAGGCTGGGCCAGCTTCATCAAGTCGAACAACAGCATTCCAGAGTGGATGACGATGCACTTTCTTGAAGCTGATGGGGATCTGGTCACTTCCATCTCGGCCTTTGATGGGTTTCTGAGCAATGCTAGCATCTCTTACGACAACCCGTATGTGCTGAACGAATATGGCAACATTGACCAACAAGTTCCCTCCGGAGCGGCTTGGAATATTGCGCAGATGGAGCGTAATGGCGCTTTTGGCCTGCGTTCCAACTGGCGTGGTGATTATGAACTTCACGACTACCTGGCTAATCTCATTGGAAAAACGGACGTTTACCCCAACTACGACATCAACGATGCGGATTACTGGCCTTGCCGAGAATACCCGGTCTACCAATACTATTATCAAAATATGACCGGCTATCGAGTTCGCACCAAATCCACCGATGACACCCTGGGCGACTCGTACGTTGTGGTTGGTGACGATCGCGTCCGTATTCTCACCGGTGTTCGTCCATCAACCGGCACTTGGGGCATTGTGCTCTCTGGTCTCAGTGCGGTTGGTCTACCGGAGAATGGTCAGTTGCCGATCCAGACATGGCGATTTGACAGTGGGGACCTGTATACCGAGATCGATGGCCCCACTAACCTAGATTACTATACGCACGAGTATACGGATGACACCTTGTATTTTGTGATCGCGCAGGATGACGCAAATGTGGCCTATGCGTTCGAGTTTGCCATTTAATTGTATGAATCGTGGCCACAAGGAACCGCATTGCTGATGCATGCAGTATCTCCCAGGTATTTGTCAATTACCTCTGGATTTGTTGTTCAATTGGCATTCTTGCCCAAGAATCTTCTCAGGCGTGCCATGTGTTATATATAGCTTATTGCGCAATTGAGCAAGCTTTTCTCTACCTGCGATCTTAATCATGTCGCCTAGATGCAACAGTTCATATCGTCAAAGACAACGGGGCGTTGGATACACGATCGAGAAATGCCAGAAAGGATCCATGATATATACACTGCAGACAGGGACACAACAGACGCAGTAACAATAAGTTTAATTATGTGCGTTTGAAAGAGAAAAGATTCCTATGGAGACTAGCTCATAGTCGCCACTATTTTCTCAAAAATACTAGACTAGCTAGATTACCAAGGTGAAAATTTCCCGAAAGTTTAGAAAGCTTTTGTATAAGGTCACCCAAAGTATCTTGTGAATACATTTCGTGCAACTCATGACCAGCAATCATGCATTTTGCCCTTCATCACGGCGACCGCGTTTGATTGGTGAAGCTCCAAACAGTCCAAAAAGAACCGCCGTCATGCCACACAGAATCCCCAGAACCAGTGTCATTCCACTCCATCCAGTGTGTATGCGCATACCCCCGGCCAGGATAGGCCCCAAGAGCTGGCCCGCCGCAAAAGCCATATTGAAAAGTGCATAAGCCTGGCCAACAGGGCTTTCCTTACCAAAGGCACCGGGATACTGGGCTTCGTAGTCGCCGACTGCCTGAGATACCTCCGTCATGGAGACTACTTCAATGACCACGGTAGCGAGACCCTGGATAAACATGAGCGTGATCAAGAGCGTGATGTCGGTCTTGGTGTTGTGTTGGACAAGTCGTAGCAGGATCCAAGCAACGGCGGCCACTGTAAATGCAACTGCGCCTGGGACGCGGGCACCGACTCGATTGATTAATTTCCCGGCATACACACCCGCAAAACTTGGGACGGATGATGCCACGAAGATTAGACCGGCACCACTGGACGACCAGTGAAATTTGTCCATGACGTACAGTGGGAGAACCTATTAGTAATTTAGTCAGATGAAAAACTCCCTCTGTCGAACCGACGACCCAAGGGAAGAAAGGGGGGTGATTCTTTACCGTCTCTAGTGCTGAAAACATAACAGCTATGACAATAGTTGCAAGTAAGGCAAGGGGCAGCCGAGGCGATCGCAAAAGATCAAGAACAGTCGCACGCCGCTCACGGTTCTCTGGGGCCGCCTGTTCCACGCAAGGGCTGTTCGATCTCAAAAGAGGTCCCCCTTCATCGACAAGATGTTGCACAGCAGCAGAATACCCCGAGCTCGCGTCGTCTCTCGAGAACGTGCCGTAAGGATTACTTCGCGCATCGCCACCAGTAGAGAATAAGCTAGACTTATCATGACGGTGGGCGGCTGGCACTCCGTTAGCACGAGTCCGATTCCACCCTACACCTAGCAAGACTCCCAGACTTACCTGGCGCCTCGATCATTGCAAAACGTAGCACGACATCCACGACAATCAGCCCTGCCGGAATCGCAAAGGTCCCATGAAACCCCAACCGCTCATACATCACGCCTCCAATGGTCGGGCCCAGCAAAAACCCCCAGGTCAGCGCGATAGTGGTGTGTCCCATGGCCTCGCTCACCCGTTCTGGTGGGACATTGTCCGCCAGAATTGCCAGTCCCACGACCCACACTGCCGCCGCCGACAGGCCTTGTAGGGCGCGGGCGACGACGAGCAGCGCCAGCGACCTTGCCACCACAAACAGAGCTGTCGAAGCGCCTAGCGCGATGAGTCCGATCACGAATGGCAGCCGGCGCAATCCGGACCGGTCTGCGAAGTACCCGAAAAGAGCTGTTGCGATTAGCTCGTTACACAGCAGGATAGGACATGTGGGAAGGATATACGGGACCCGATGAGGAGAGTTGCGCCATAGACGGCGAGAAACACGGAGACCCAGGACTGTGCTGTTGAAACAGTTAGAGAGACAGGGTTGTGGGAATTGCGAAATGGAGTGGAGGGGGCTGGAGGGTGTTACTACCATCTTCTGGGCGGGCACCGGCTCGGTCAACCAGTGCGATTGGGATGATTGGGACGATCTAGAAGTGGACGTCAGTTTTGTATGGATACTTGGGAAAGAGTGCTCAAGAGTGTTATGAGATGGGGTCGAGGTATTTACGCACCATCCCGTAGATAAAGACATCCTAGTATTAACAGTCAGCGGTTGGAGAAACGGGCGGAGCGAGTTTTAGAAATCGACCATGTACCGTGAAAATTGCAATCGAGACCACCACAACGATAAAGGTCTCTGAGGAGCGGAAGTCGTGAAGCCATGGCCTCTGCGGTGATTGTGTCTCCATCGCCGCCAAGGTTGGTAGTCGAGTTGCTAAAAGAGAAGTTGGACGAGGCGAGGGGAAGGCGAGTATAGCGGGGCGTGCATGAACGATGATCGCCCGATCTGCTCGGGGCTGGGGGCGCCTGATCGGGCCTCGTCGGGGACTCGATTGGGTAGCCGCTTGCAGGCTGTTCGGAAGACAACATACATCCGTCGATTGGTGGGGCGTATTATTCGTCGAATCGCAGGTCTGGCCCGAATCTGCAGCGTGGTTTGGTGTTGGCTATTGGCCTGATTGTATCTGTATGTGATGGTAAGAAGCCCCACAACAGGCATATTGCTGCTCGATCCGAAGAGAATTGCTCACAATCGAAAAATTCTATCATGTATCTCTCTGAAAAGGGAGAAAAGGACTAAATGACTGCGGGTTGATTTCCAAATGTGTGCAAAATGTCGAGAGTTGATCATTAATAACTATAGACACCTCCAAATATGCAAAATCCCGATATATACAAAAAAAGAAAATTCAGCCCATATGTGCCCGTGCGCCGATGCTGGTCAGAGTCTTGAGGAAAAAAAGCTTCCGTAAGAGTCCGTAATCATACAAAAAAAAAGATAAATGTGGTATATAGAGATGCCTGTCGCCCAAGAAAGAAAGAATGAGGCGGCACAGGTATTGGTGGTGTGCCTTTTTTGGAGGGGCGTTTATGTGCTGGCCTAGTGGTGATTTTTCATGGGATCGACACCGCCAGGCCACGACTCATGCGGCTTCTGCGGTGCCGAGGGGTTGAACTCGTACCGGTACCAGTTGTCGGTCACCCACCAGGTGGCCGAACGAGCGGCTTCCCGCACCCAGTCAGCGGCTTCTTCGCCATATTCCGACTTGACGGCGTCCCGGAGAGGGCCAAGGTCAAACGACTTAATGGCCTTCTCCTCGCGGGGATCCTTCTTGGTGTCTGTAAAGCGCCATTCGGCTTCCGGAACGAGGGGGACAATCAAGCGGAATGGCTTGTCGGCGGAACGCATGGCCACCATGGAGCCACCGGTGTTCATGACGGTGAAGTGGTAATAGTCGGTTTTGTCGTTGCGGGTGATGATGGGGCGGATGATCGACTGTCCCTCGTACAGAGGAAGAAGGTCGTTAACGGCGCGAGTGCTAACCTCATCGAGGGAGCCCGAGGTGCGGAGAAGATCGAGGATAGTCGGCAGAATCTGGACGGAAGAGACGGAGGAGTTGACTTGGATCGGGGGGATGTTGGGGTTGGCAAAGACCAAAGGAACGTGGAAGTTGGTAACGAGAGGATTATCATAGGGAGTCACGTTGCCGTCCTCGAGGAGCGACAGGCCGCTATTTTGGTTATTAGCATAGGTTTCACAGAGTTTTCTGGATGGGTGAATAGGCAGGGTGTTAACTTACTGGTCACCCGTCATGACAATCAGGGTCTCGTTGGCAACACCAGTCTCCTCCAGGATGTTCAAGAAGGTCTCGTACCACCGGTCGTTGACCCCGATGGTGTTCAGGTAGCGATTCAAGCCATCATTCTTCCCACCGAAGGCGTTCGTCTGGGAGCCAATAAGATCCTCGTAGATTTTACCGGGGGTATCCCAAGGATGGTGGGTAACACCAGTCAAGTGGGTTAAGAAGAGACGTTCATGATCGCGCTCAGCCTTGGTGATAGCGTTCCGGAAGTAGCTGGCGAGCGCAGAATCGGGATAGCCCCAGAAGTTGAATTTTTCCTCGGTCCAGGTCGTGTCATTCGCGTGCTCCGCATCGATCGATTCGACGGTGACGATATTCTCGGGCTTGTATCCCAGAGCAGGGGTGAGCAAGTTCTGCTTGTCATAGGCATCCGTGATGGACTGCATGAACGCCGAGCGCCAGGGCCAATTCGTGAAGTCGTCGCTCTTGCTGTTGTTTGTCTTGGCACTCAGGACATCGAGGACCTGCGGCAAGCAAGGCTGGTAGATGTGGTGTTCGAATTCGTGATTGAAATCTACCACCAAGGGTGAAAGACCGCAGGTAGTCGCCTCGATACTCTTCAGGGTGAATGTTCCGCCAGTGTAGGAGTCTTCGGCGCGAATACCGCCGTAGGGTTTGATAGTGTGGTTTCGGTTGAATCCAGATGGGGCCCCAGTCAGGCGCTCAGCGGTGACAGTTAGGTTGGCCAGGCGCTGTTCGACATCCTTGGGAATCTTATCGTTCTTGAATGACTTCTTGATACGCTCATAGATGTAGGAGTTGTTGCGTAGCGGGAAAACATCGTACCGAGTGCTCTCCATCTTGAATAGGAAGATATGCTTGATTTTAACATCGCCGCCGTTCAGCACTTGACGCAGAGGCTCAATCACATCGTTGTGAAGGTTGGAAATGTGAAGAGGATCTTCGGTCGAATTATAGTGAGAATGGATGTTTTGTCCACTGGGGGTCTTTTCCCAGTCCCGGAATCCCGGCCAAGTTCCCTCGGGGAACCAATCAAATTCCGGAACAGCCGTCAGGGCAGTGGTCTTGCCATCCAAAGTGTGGTCTTTGAACAATTTGGCGAGCTTAGTCTCCGAGTCGACACCAGTGAAGGGCGTGATGATGACGGTCTGAGACAAGAACCAGTAGGATTCGTTCGAGGGGCGAAGCAGTCGCAGGAAGAAGATGAATGCAGTTGGGAAAATCACGAGGGCCCGCTTCAACCAAATCTTCCACCGTCTTGTGTGTTGCTGCTGCTCACTCTGCAGACTCGTTATTTCCGGGGGTGCTCGAGCAAAGGAGCGGAGTTTGAGACATCCTTGTCTTCCTCATCGTAATCGGTCAATGGCACTGGCTCGTAGGCCTTCATTTGAGAATTCATCTTGGCGGCCAGCTTGCTGCCCTTGCCAAATCGGTTGAGCAGGGACGTGACCACCGGCACCACCGACTTAAACATGGCCCGAAGGACGGATCCCCAGGTTGCGATGATTCCTTCCACGCCGCGATACAGCCAAGGGGTGGCCAGTGCAGCTGCTATCACATATAGTACCTCCACGATAACAAGACCAGTCAATCCGGTGAGCATGGTGTTGATGGAGGCCGGGTCCTTGTTGAAGCCGCCAGCTTGTCGCCAGTGGATCTCGGCGCCAGTGAGGAAAAAGAACGAGGTATTCGCGGCAGCCATGCCAGAGAGGATGAGACTAAAAAGAGAAATTCTCGAGTCAGCGCCGTTGTTCGGTGTCGTCCCAAACTCCCAGTCTTCCATTGGCGTTGCAAGGAGTCTATCAAAACGCTTACCTGGCAAGAATCACGGCTGTCGCGCCGAGCATACGCACCCATCGCCGCTCCCAGGTACGCGTGAGGGCAAACGCCACCAGCAAGAACAAGGCATCTTGGACGAAGAATGTCGAGCCCCAGAGAAGCAGTTTGCGTGTTGGGACGGAATCGCTATGAGCATAGATATGGAGGGATTTGGCGCAGACCACCGTGACGGTCAAGAAGCTGAACCAAAACTTGCGGGATAGATCCCAAGTGAAGGCTGCTTGCAGGCCTCGAGCGGGCAGTGTGCAGCAGAAGAACTTCAGGTACCCGAGAGCCGGGTGGCTCGCCCTCTGGGAACCAGATTGGCCGTCCCATGGCGCATTGGACTGTCGCAACATACTTGCGGCGGTATGGATGAGATGTGTTCACGTCGACATGGGAAAATCGGGTGGTCGGGCGGTGTCTCGCGCGTCCTAGGGAGGGCGGGAAGGGAAATCGAAAGGCGATCTGCGATGTATAGAGGTCTGGATGAACGAGAGACACAGCCGAAACCCCTTCATAAGACGTACGAAATAAATCGCAAATCGTTCGGCGGCGTCGGGTAGGGGACCTGCCAATATTAATAACAGGCGAAACAATAAATAGAATATGGGGAAGGCCAGCGGCCAATCGCCCCGACTGGTCTCACAGGCGCCCGACCACTTGTCCCAGAAGAGTGTAGCAGACGGTGTTGGGTGGGCTGGCATGGGCTTGGATGGGCATAGATGGGCATGGTCACGGTGGAGCGACATCCACCGCTGCCCACCGACGTCCACCGATGGCCGCTGGTCCAGGGTTTCATCCAGAGTCCGGCTCGTCTGTTGTGAGGGTCATGCGGGCTTTTACCCAAACGAGCGCGACTGTGGGGGGCGCTAGGCTGGAACAGGGTCCATCTGGGGCCCGTCCCGCCCGTTATGATTGGCTCTGTCGGGGCCCGGGAGGCCCTTAAAGTTCCAGCTCGAGGGCCTGCCAGTCTGCCAGTTGGGGCAGGGGCGAAATCCGACGCGCTGTTGACCAACAAAAAAGCGTCCCTGGCTTAAAAGACCCCCAAAAGGACCCAAACGATCCCAGCTCTTCCGTGCAACCCGGGCCTCAATTGGCTCTGAGGCCCCGCGCGAACAGCCTAAGAGGTCCCTCTTCGTGTAAGAAAAAGACCTTTTTTGAGACCTTTTTTTTCCCTGCTTCTTCGTTGCCTTCTGGAGACCAAGCAGCATCCGAGCCTCCGTGTCTTGTGCTCCACCTGCACTCTCACCACTCGCTCTGGACATCACAACGTGGCGGTCCAAGGTGGGCAGTGGTGCAGATGGTTTCCAGCAATATTATGAGCACTGCCCTTATGCTTGGCATTATTATTCATAGATTTCGCCCCCCTTCCCTTCACATCATTGAGGTCATTGCAGCCAGCAATGAGGCTCTATACTTCCTTGGCGCGGATGAAGGGGCTGTGGTAAAATATCGTGTAAAACTGCCAGGCTGATCGTGTTGGACACGGACAACAGGCTCCAGGCCAGAGGTTTCCATGCATACAGTATAGTGTGCTTTCGCCTCTCGTCTGAACGTCGATTATCATTGGGGTACAGGATCCGAGCGGTCCCAACGACCCCGCGTCCTCTCGTCATTGTAACCAGGAACCGTGCGAGGCGCCCAGCAGGGTCCAAACTCTGACGTGAGTCGCTCTGCAAGTCCGAGTTAGGTGCCAATTATAACTCGGCTGGCTGTGGTGTTGCAGTTGTTGGTCACCGACTCTTTCGTTTTTTTTTTTGCATCATAAACGCGCCGAAAGGGGGACTGGGAGCGAGGTGCGTCCTTTTCGTGAAGGATGTATACCCTTTCCCCCACCCCCTTATTCTACTGTAGGGTCTCATTATTAGCACAGCATCACAGTTTCCCTTGACGGGATGCCCGATGCTCCATTGCTCAGCTATTGGGGGACAACACATTCGCTCTCCGCGGAAGACTCCGGCCAGAGGATGCGGCGAATTCTCTTTGCAAGTGGGTAGGCATGAAAATAGTGCCTGCACCGAAGTGGGCAGAGACTCCGTCGATAGTCGCGCTCGACGGGCGCACCGGACCGCGCTGAGGGGGCAGACCACACAGGCACGAGATCAGCTACTGGAAAAGGGGTGCGGCTCAAAGCCCGAGGCTAGGATATGTTTCAAGTCCGATCGCATATTTGATTATGTCTTAATTGGCTGGTTTAGATTGGTCTTGGCGGGTGATTTCAGTGGGTCGGAAAACCACCGAGCCCACACTTAATTTTTGGCCCGCCATGAGATCAATCGATAGACAGCCCAAAAGGCAATGTTTGAGTATCGGTATGACTTCAGGATGTATGCACAGTCGCAGTCAGTCAATGTAGCTAGGACAGGCTACCGGGCGGAGTTCTATACTATAATAGATCATCATCATCATCATCAGCAGCATAGGGAGGCGGAGCAACGGGCGATTCCCAGTCGGCTCCAAATCCATTCCCGATGGGCGCAGCGTTTCCGTCGTCTCCGTTCTAGCGCGGGAAGAAGGTTTTCTACCCGGGCCACAATGCGGGTGAACCGCCCCCATCTTGGCATTCAGGGCCAAACAGTTGTCAGATGCAGGATTCTCGTGTTCGGTTTTGAGGTCCAGCAGTGGGACAAGACCCTGAATGTCAAGGGGACCCAGAAACCAAACCAGTCGTCTTGGCTCCCAAGGCTTAGCCATGTTGCGGCGAAAGGAAGACTAGAAAATTCCTTCCTGCAGGCAGGTGGAGAGCCAGAATGGGGGAAGCTTCTTGGCTGCCAAGAAGATGAAGCAAGTCAAGGGAACCGGGATTTTGACCAGATTGGAACGGAAAGCTGAGTGATCTCCAGTCCGACCTTGCGAGGCATTTTTTCTCATTCTGCCTGTCGACAGAAGAGTACTCCGTCCTCAAAACCATGTAAATTGGTCAGACGATAGATTATCCTCACAATGCGCCTCCTAAAGACATTTCGCCGGACGAGGAAAATGAATTGAACCTCCACGCAATAGAATCGGAAAGATCTCCGAATAGGGTGGATAAAATGAGCTTGATCGGATCAACTCGGTCACGAGCCCGTCTTCGCAAACCCTTCTTTTTACGCTAAACGACTTATGCCGATCCGACAGTGGGTTTCCAGAACCAGGTGTGGGAGCTGTGTTCCGAGCCTTGGGTAACACACCCGACTACGACGTTGTCTCAGACGACCCCCTCAGAAGGTTCGGTGCTGAACGATACAGTTCAAGCATAGTACTCCAGGTCGTCTTGTAGACCAACCTCGTTGTGTCGCGCATACTTACAGTCTCATCGCAGCGGCGTTCAGCTACTTTTAATGTGTTAAGAGATCAAAAGCCACAACATATATACTCCGTAACGTGACCATGAGTGATGTCTCATTCAGACTCCGAGCCGTTTATTTGCCGGTAATCCCGCATGCCTGTTCTTTTCGCCTTCGTGATGTTTTTTGATTGTTCCTTGGATTAATAAGAGGGAAGTCCGGGGGTTTGCCATTGGGTAGAGAGGAGAAAAGGCTAAAAAAAAAAATGAAAAGCAACAAGAAATCGCAAGCCCATTCAAAAATCGCCACACATGACTCCTCTGTCCATCATACCGTGTATTTGGACAGAAGGTCCCGAGGACCATGAGCTGCTTTGCAGGGTCATCTGAATAGTCTATCAAAGAGGGTCTCGTACCGACGGTCCTTGCTGGCAGTCCGACCCTTGATACAGTTGATCTCTAGCAACATCGCCTCTTGAATTCGGTTGAGACGAGAAATCTCGTGGTCTCTACCTCCTCATGAGCCTGTGCTGACTCCATATTTGAGGATCTCAACGCTAAATGCATAAAGAGGTTACCATCCTTGATCCGATCAAGCCCGTCGTTGACCTCCTTAACTCGTTGAAAGAGTTCATCGACGCGCTCTATTAAAAATAGCTGATTCCTCCTGGAGGCCTTCGCGTTGCTCAAAGATCTCCTCGATCTCCTCAGGTGTAAGTTTCTTAGCCGGCGACGAGCCGCGCTATCCTCTATCTCCTCGAGACGTAAAGAGCAGGCTTTCCCACGCCAGTTGCAATTACCGCACCGTGGTGTGTCATTTTCACGAACATAATGAACAAAGGGGCCTCCGGTAGCTCTGCAGTATCGACAAGGTTCCGCCTCTTTCATGCCCACCTTTTGAATTGTAGCAGCCTCAACTCGGGCATCTGTAGTGTCAATTTCTCCCATGAGTGCGGTTGAAGTGAAGAGCACGGCATAATGAAAGTGCAAAATAGGCTCCCACAAGGTCGTCTTCTAGGCGAGGCGCTCGAGAAGAGGGGACTCAGGCAATGTACCAGGTGCCGCAGCCCGGAACGGGTACCTGCTAATAATGCAGCCCATCGACCAGCTGAAATAAGATATGTCCCGACACCAACTCAACCCGACCCTCGCGAGGTTTGAAGCCAACCCTCATGCGGGTGACCCTCAGCGACCCTCGTTTTCATAAATTTTTGCCGCTTTTTCTAACAATGTCATATAGATTCGATGAGTGATCTAAATAATTCATAATTTCTTTCTATTTGGTCCTATTTGACATCATCAAATTCTCTATAAAAAAATAAGAATAAAAAAAATTGCAAAAAAAGAAAGCTGACCAGACCCGGGCTCGATCCGAGGACCTTGTCGGTGTTAACGACATGTGATAACCAACTACACCATCCGGCCACTTGTTGTGTAGAATGTTGTGTCATATTGTGTCTCATAAGCAAAGTTCTTCATTTTGACTTACTCGTCTTAGCAAGCCATGTCACTCCCCACTCAATATCATCCAATATTCGCAGAATTGATATCTGCCAAGAAGGAGAAGCCAGAATACCGCAAAGACCCACATGTCCCTCTGTGCGTCCCGCGATTACATAAACACTCGATTCTTCAGTCCCTCATTTACTAATCTAAGTAGCGCCTACAAACCCTTCACAAAAAAGTCAAGGAATTTAGTGGATTCCGTAGAAACTTCTTACTCAGTAAGCCCGGCTGAATATAGTTAGAATTGTGATTTTGCCCACATTTGCCCGGAATCACACCTCTTTCAGAACTGCAAAGATTGGGAACTTGAGGCTAATTAGAATCAGCCAGATCTACGAATAATTAGAGAGGATCTTGGCAGGAAAAGCTTGTTAATCAGTGTCAGGATTGGCCGTAATATTAGTAGTGCAAAGCGCAACAAATATTTGGAAGTAGCAGGGTAATAAAGCCTTCATTCCTTCCTATATTCATACCTTTATTCCTTCCTTATTACACACCACCAACCAACTGTAAGGTAGTAAGTATTGTAAGGAGAGAACAGTGGAAACAGAATATAGCTCTTGTCAAGTGAACCGAAACAAAACGAGATTGAATCATATAAAATTATCAGTGTCACTGAACGAAGCCCAGGAATACAGGCAGCATCGAAGTCAGATGCAACCTGTCACGTAACCAAAATACCATGGTAATCACCAATACAGTCGCAACGGATCCGCCCGATAACGCACTAATCCAGATACGGCTAGACCCCGACCATGGGTGCCTATGAGAGTGAGTGCCAGTGCTTCCTTCCATCCATCCTTCATCTCTCTTTTATTTCAATTTACACAGCGCGGCATCTTCTTGCTCCTTCATTATGGAAAATCCACGGATGCTTTTGGCCAGAAGCCTTCCCCATCTAATCAAAATTGGAGGGACCACCGAGCCCTCGGTGTCCGGAGAGCGGCTTTGCGCGAGCTACATGCACCTATGGCCCGATTTTCTAGCCCAAGTGCGTGCTGCTTGCAACTCATTGAGTTTCACCAGTGATATTAGTCTTACAGACTCACCCGAGGGTGACTTCTACTTCGTGGGTAGTGGGGTTGGCCTCACTACTCGGTTCACTCGCCATATATCCGACCCCGTTGCGAAAGCTCTATCTGTCTCGAATCTACCGTTAAAGTTCGGTGATATACAGGCAATCAAGGAGACCCCTATTGTTATCCCCGATATTACCTTAGCAATTTTTGACACTGGGGTTCCCTTAAGTTCTCATACAGCCACACTGATTGCTGCTGGAGAACTAAAAACGTGGTGGACTGTCGACCTCGAGGAATTCACGGTAAGGTCTGATTTAGAGACACGAACATACCTAGAACCATATATCGGTATGTTTTCAAATTATATATTTACAAATCGAACGTTTCTAATAATACTACAGGACAAGTTGTCTCGTATATGCGAAGATTCCATCTTCGTTATGGTTTCCTTTCAACTTACAAGTCTACCGTGTTTGTTAAAAGAGAGGATGATTTCTGTTTTCATCTCTCTATGCCGATCAACAAGGAGTCCACAAACCCATCCCTGAGAGAATGCTTCGCGGGATTTGCAGCTATCGCTGCCCAAAACCCGGACTATGAGGAAGTAGAGCAAGTCGATACAAGACTAGTAAGTCTGTCCGCTCTCCTATAATTTGTACGAATGCTGACTAGTAAATCCAGCTCCGCTCATCGAGAGCACCCGGTGTTGTCTCCTCCTTCCGAACCTCTGGATACCGCAGTAGATTTAGCGACCCCACCAATCCACTTGTATCCATCAATAATATTACTACAGAGTCGATCGTTATTGGCTCCAACGGGGTCGCAACCTGCCTTGTGGAATGCATTGAACTTCTTTCTTCCCCTCGGTTAGGACACAAGAAAGCAGTCTTTGAGGTGGAATATGGTGGAATGCGATATATTGCGAAATGCTGGTCTCGTGATCAAGATGAGAGGTAATTCTTAAGACGTCTATCCCTAGCGAGCAGAATGCTGACATGAACTCTCGGAAATACAGCGCTGCTAATGAATTCGCGGTGTATGAACGACTACACCAGCGTCAGCCAACTGGATCTGAGTTCTTTACCCGTCTCGTGTTCTCTGGAGAAATAATCTGCTCGACGCACTTCCCTGAAGGCCGGATCCTTCTTCTGGAGAAGGTTCCCGGGAAGCAGCTGTTTGGAATCTGGAATACCCTGTCATTTGCGGAGAAGGCACACATCTATAGCCAATGCAGCAGCGCTATTCAAATGCTCCGATCGATCTCTATTCGGCTAGTAGACTCCGGGAAGCACAACGTTCTGTATGATCGACAAAGTGGGAAGGTCACACTGGTTGACTTTGAGGCAGTTGTGGACCTTAGCGGGCAGGCCTGGACGTCTCTTAAACCCGAGCTTCCTTCAATCTTTGGAGTTAGCGGGATGTCCGAGTTCATTCATGGTGGATGATTAGGGTGCTCGCCTCATCTCGCTCCCGTTTCGCTTTGAAATCAAAACGGTACTAACAAAGTCTACTTTCTCTTAATCGCTGACGATTATCCTATTTGCTGATTATTTGTTTGGTGCTTCAGAGATGAAGAGATAGGTGAGGAATTTATAATATACCTTAGTCTGAAAATGACCTGAATTATCAAACATATATTTAGATAGCAAGATCGATACTGTATATATGTGGAACTAAAACTTTACCAACTAGCTAGACCGGAGCATATAATAGGTCATGCGTTCAGCAAGTAAGCACCGTATCTACATTGTAATTTGATTTACATCGTATACAGAGTAGTTAGTAGGCTCAGCTTGAGCTAATGCTTCCTTTTGTCTTTCATAACGTAGTCTGCAGACCAATGAGGACGGTACAACTTTCGTAGAATTGTCGGGACTCGCATTCAAACCAGAAGATAACGGTCAAGGAGAAGCGACACATACCTTTTTCTAATTGGGTCATTTTCTGGAAGTCGTATCTAAAGATTCCGACCGGTAATTCAAGACGACACCAGGCCAATGATATCGACGTTTAGCGTACTCCAAAGAAACATGGAAGTTGAATATTTGTTTGAAAGGTATTCGAGGATAGAACTTAAAACTGTAACTCAAAAACGAGATTTGGTACTTAGTATAGGCCAAAATAGCGTCATACATGGATTCAACGAGCTCCTTCCTTCCATAGATGTATCTGGACCTACATGCCCGAGACTTCCGTGAATTAGATAGATTACTCCGAAGACCATTCGCGCGAATAAGAAGCTCATCACAAACACAAGAATCTACAGAGTAAGCACGCTGAATTCTCTTTACATTAAGCATACTCCAGGCTAGTCACTAATGAGACTGAAGAATGGCCCCAATTGCGCACAGCGTCGCCCATGTTGCCCATAGCGCCAAGAGCCTAGACAAATAAGAAGGAAATGAAGGTCTTATTACCCTGCACGAGCTACTCCCAAATATCTGTTGCGCTTCGCACTGCCAATATTCTCGTCGATTTTGACACTGATTGGCGGGCTTTTCAGCCAAGATCCTTCCTAATAGTTCGTAGATCTGGTGGATTCTAATGAGTCTCAAGGTTCCAAACTTTAAGTGATAAAAATAGTGCAGTCCCGGGCAAATGTGCTCAAAATCACAATGTTAACTATATTCCGTGTCTGCGCGCTGATCCGTACCCCGCCTCCCCTTTCCAATTACTAACTCGGCGAACCCGGTGAAATTGCCCAGAATGACCGATGGGGAGTGATAGAAGCTGCACAATGGCCGATAAAAAGCGAATATGGTATGCTACTCCTATTCTTATGAAAGGGACTTGCGACCGGGATTTCATTGCAACCTCCCCCCGCCCCCGGCCTCTCCTTTCCCCTCCTCTCACGCTTGCACTCACTCCTCACATGTTGAATTGTGCTCGTACTCAGCACCATGGGCGTACCCGACATTACCACCGAGGTTCCGAAAACAGACATGTCTGATGGCCCTGGGATGATCAAGGTTCAGAATGAAGATGAGTTGCGTCTGGCTCAGATGGGTGAGTTCTGTAGCAGAATTGTGCGATGAAGACGAATCTCTGACAAGGAGGGCCAGGCCACAAACAAGAGCTCGTTCGCCATTTTTCTGTTTGGAGTCTAATTGGCCTGGCGGCGAACTGCACCATTTCATGGACCGGTAGGATCAGTAAATTCTTCTTTCCATATAACTTCTGATACGGTCTAGGTCTTGGATTGGGTTTAATCACCGATATCAATGCTGGTGGCCCTGGCGCTGGTAGGAGTTGGCCTATTCTTTCACGCACCTAATCTTAATATTGACGACGTGGGTAGTTATCTATGGCTTCACCCTCGTTTTTATCCTCCAGTCATTTGTCGGAGCATCTTTAGCTGAATTTGTGTCCGCGTACCCGACCGAGGGGGGATGTACCATTGGATTGCTGCGATCGCCCCACGCCGCTATAACAGTCTTTTGAGCTTTGCCACGGGGTGGTGCACGGTTTTTGGATGTGAGGATACTGTGTCTGAAGAGTCTTCGAGATTGAACCCTAACAGCCGTAGGGATTTTCACAACCGCCTCTACTAACCTAATCTATGCGACCACGGTTATGGCATTGATTGCATTATATCACGAAGATCTGGTGATCCAACCGTGGATGACATTTGTTGCGTATCAAATCTTGAATATAATCACATCAGGTATCATCATGTTCGGGAACCGATTCATCCCAGCTATCAACAAATTTTCTTGTAAGTCAGACATTCGAACTACCTTCATGCCTGCCCTGATATGTTTCGAAATTTAGTGGTTTATTTGCAGCTGGCTTGGTTTATCACAATGGTGACTGTCGCTGCATCGGCACCTGTCCATAATGACAGCAAGTTCGTGTTTCGAACTTGGATTAATAATACTGGATGGGATAATAATGTCATCTGTTTCATCACGGGCCTTGTCAACCCGCTGTATTCCCTTGGAGGGTTGGATGGAATTTCGGTATGCTCCAGGCTTGATTGGATACAACAATGGTAGTGATGCTAATTATGTACAGCATATTACAGAGGAAATGCCGAATGTTAGTCTGAAATCGCGTTATACGAGTTTCAAACTGACTTTATTCACAGCCTGGCAGAAACGCGCCTTTGGGGCTTGGTATGAGACCTTTAATCACAAGATTTCCAGTTATACTTGCTGACCAGGCTCAGCTATTACAATGTCAATTGCTTTTGTGACTGGCATCACATATCTAATCAGTCTGATGTTTTCCGTCCAAAATTACAGCTCATTGGCAGATACTCAAACTGGACTTCCCCTGGCTGAAATCTTCTATCAAGCAACATCGACAAAAGGAGGAGCTTTCGGGCTCGTCTTTATAATCTGGATAGCATTGGGACCTTGCGTAATCGGTTCTCAACTTAGTTGGTTCCCCCTTTTTGCAACACATGACGGAAAATAAACAAAGACTTACAATGATTTAGGTACTGGTAGGGTTTTCTGGGCATTCGCTCGTGACGAAGGTCTACCATTATCGCGAATGTATGTTATATTTCGTGTCAAAGGTAACTCACAACGAAGCTGACTTTCATTCAAGCTGGGCCCGTATCCACCCTAAACTCGGAGCGCCATTCAATGCACAGCTTTGTGTTGGTGTGATTATCGCTCTACTAGGGTGTATCTATCTAGGTTCCAGTACCGCATTCAACTCCATGATGAGCTCTGCTGTGTATGCATTTTTACAAGATCTGCTTTACTCCCATCTCAACTAGGCTAACTCATACTCAGGACGATCAATAACCTCGCATACATCGTCCCAATACTAACTAATGTACTTCTCTGTCGTCGTACAATGCATCGTGGACCTTTTGCAATGAATCAGGTCTTGGGAATGACAGTGAATATCGTCTCAGTGCTCTGGCTTATCTTCGCCATTGTGTTCTTTTCCTTCCCATACGAAATGCCCGCAACAGGTGAGTTAGTATATGGCTTTTGCTTTGCTCAATTAGAGGAACGTGTCTTTTCTCAACATAAAATACTGACATGTGTATCCTATAGCATCAAATATGAACTATACCTGCGTTGTAGTGGGAGGTTTTCTACTCATCGAGCTTGTGTGGTGGATTATTGCGGGCAAGAAATACTCCCAAACGGTACAGAGAGCCCGAGAGGAACAGACTGCGGCAGTAATAGTTGATGAAGTCCGGCGGAAAGATTGAAATATCATGATTAGCACTTTATCTGACATACATAACTTGGTGGCAACATATATCGTTCGCATTCACTTCCCACGCCAGCTCGGAATGAATTAATTTTCATTCTATGGAGAGCTCTCCGGGTGTCAATTGGTCACAGAATATTGGAGATAGACAGTATCAATCCTAAAATAGGTTCTCAGTAGGTGATCAATCAAGATACGCCGCCCGTACAGCGACTATTTCTCGGATGGCTTACCAATGACCCCTTTTAAACCCAACGCTCTTCAAGCGACCGGACTCCTTCAAGCCACGCTCGATGTACCAATTTCTGAGTCTCTCGCCTCCATCTCTGCCCTCTGGATCAACAGCCATCACGGCAATGACATTTCTGACCTGACTGATAACCGTTGCCGATCGTGACTCAGTCGCATCGTCCGACCCAGCTTCAGCTACTGCTTCCTCGCAATAGTGGCGGACTTTACCTATTCTCACAAGATCAAGCAAATTGTTGAGAAGATTCGATCCGATGGACTTCGAATGATGGTCCGGATGTACGAAAAGACTCAGTTCGACAGTAGGTGCATAGGAGACCAGATGCCCGCGGAATGGACTGAACGACGCATAGCCAAGGACCATATCCAAGCCCCCTTCCTGTTTGCGATCAGGGTCTATGGCGACAATATAGGGTAAGCCCTGGTTCTTCAAATCGTTCCATTTTTTGATGTACGTTGGCAAGGGCGGCGGCGTCCTCATGAAGGTAAGAGAGGTGTGAAGAATGTAATGGCTGTTGATCTCGCGGATCTGAGGTAAATCCTCAAGTCTGGCGGGACGGTATAGACTCATCTAGTTCATTTGATCTGGGGAATAGTTGGTGTGTCGCTAGTTTGAAGAAAGCATTATGTGTCACTCAGCAATGCCAGGATCGACGGTGACTCGGTGCTGAACGTGACAGGCCCGTGCGTACCAAACTTCGGTCTAATTGATTGGATCCATCTGGCGAGACATATCCGACGACCGCGGGAAAAAATTATCAGATTTGCTCCATTAATCCGCCATCCACTCTGTGATATGCAGCTGCATCAGGTACAGGGCCTAGAGACTCACAAGATGAAGCTTGGCCCCGACCATCCCGACACACTAAGTAGAATGGCCGACCTCGCGTCGACATATAAACACTAGGGTCGATGGGAGAAGGCGACAGAGGAGATGTACCAGAAAGCACTGACAGGCTAAAAGAAAGTCTTCGGTCCAGATATCTCTATGACCCAAGAATTTGTAGAGGAATCATATGCTCTCATAACTATAGATCCACTCGTCGTAGAAAATTATCATTTTATTCCGATCTATTCTTGAGTCGGCTCAGTACTCTCGACGTATAACGGTTGCAATTGTGTGATCAGTCAAGCTGAGCCTATAGTGCGGCTCAAACAGAGAGCTTATGCTGTGAAGCAGATCTCCTAGGAACAACGCATGAGTCGCCAAGTCAGATACAGAGATCTATTACGGGCTTACAAGGAGATCTATGGGATTTTCGTCCCTCGTGCATATGGTGTAATCTTACATAGCCGGGTACCGAAAGATACGAAGTGCATTTTACTGCTCCATCCAATTCAACGCGGACTTCTATATGACGTATCGGCGCTAAGGACAGGCCGATAAGTCTAGAAAAGCCAACGGAAGGGTTTATTGGTCAAGCCAATTTCGAGAATGGCTGTTAACTAGGCTGGAGAAGAAAATTTTCACATGAAACCCGCTTCTATTGCGAGCATTCATATCACAATGATTCCAACTCGAGGGATGGTACAGTTACGATGTGCTTATAGTTGCAGCACCCCGGCATCAACTGGTAACGCATGTCTCAACCAACTACAGAACAATTTACCTGATGCCTAGTCCGGAATTTACAAATGAAATACTACGGGAATGGACACTCAAGGTGAAAATATCAATACTGTTAATAATGACAATCGGATTAGGTCCCAACCTCTGAAACAATCTCTGTACACAATACAAATTCAATGAGCTTGAAAAGCAATAAAGACAGTCTATCGTGCGAGTTCTTTTCACTGAAAATTCTCACGGTGTTGGCTGGTGGGCATCAGGCTTAGGGTGGTTTTGGCGCCGCCGTTTCTCGTCCGGGGTTGGTTTGCTGTGCACTTCTCTGTCTGCATGGGGATCAAAGCCAAATCCAATGAGTCCCGAAGGAGGTGCATTTCCAAGATCATAGCTTTCATGGCGCCTTTTTCCAGGAACAGCTGATTTTGGTGACTGCTCCAACTTTGTGGCAGAAGTCTGTTGGAAAAATGTTTTCATCGGCTCCATCCCTGGGACTGCGAGGGTCATTGGATCTATTGTTGTGGATGAAGGGCTGGTCAATAAAGCGATAGAAGTTGACGGTAAAAGGGCGGGTACTGGACGTATCTCGGAGATTGTAATGGCCGGCTGATTCATCGTTTCTGACACTGGTTCCACCCGAGCGACAGACCCGGGATTTATGAACAGGGATGTAGAATCCGATGTTGGGCTTTCAAGGGCCGATGGATCTATGATCCCCGAAAAGAACTCGTCCAAATGGTTCGTCAAAGCTGACTGAGAAGCTATCACGCCTGGAGCAGAGACTCCAGAAATTGACAGATCTGCCAGTGGCGGTCCCTGTTGGCTTTCAGCATTTGAGGAAACTGAAGTGGATGCTGAAGTTGACGACATGCTAGCTCGCAAAGGGTCGGGCACCGAGATATTCGATGACGGCTGCTCTGGAACCACTGCTTCTGAAGACCGCGATATAGATGATGAAGTTATATTCGGCTGCATGGACATAAGCGTTGGAACCGAAGCTGATCTCGTGAAAGTAGGCTGCTCTACGGGCAGATTCTTCTGCCGCCCCTCTGTTAATGCAACAGCAGAGGTCGGCTGGATAGCGGATGCGCTCATCTCGGGATTCACTGCTGGTGCATATAAACCAATGCCCGTGAAAGATTCCTCCAGTCCAGGAACAGTTGACATCAACTGGGTGATAGTGGCAAGTGTTGATTCATCTACTTGAGGTTCATTTTGTGTAGCGAGAGGCGCTGTAGAGGCCGCCGCGGAGACAGCCACAGAAGCTGCAGAGGCTGCAGAGGCTGCGCAAGCGGCAGAAGCTTCAAGACTAGTAAAATTCACCTTCGCTTTAGCCCAGAGATTAGTCAGATCTTCTGTCACTGCTTGCAATTTCCGGACTGAGTCTTGAAGGTTTTTGATTGGGACGGTGAATTCATAATTGGCCACCGTGTGCTGGGTGCGAGAGACACGTTTTTCTATGCCAAGATGTCGGGTTGTATTTTGCCCTAAATTCTTGTAGTTTTTGCCTGCTAAAGAGATCCAGTTGGGAACGAGGCGCAATCGAGCTCTCTCAGACAGAAAGAATTCACCTGTCTCTGAGCGTTGAAATGCAATCCAAGCATACGCATCTCGAAACTGACCCTTGCGCTCGGCTCCTTGCCAAAACACGGACCTTTCTCTCTGCATCGCTTTTCTGTCGTCCTTTTCTGCGATCTGAATGATTGTATCGAAACTTGAAATGGTTGGGTAAATATCGGGTCCGTGCAGAGACCGTAGTGGCTGGTCGAATTCGTTCGTGAAACCCATGATTGGAATTCCGTCGATGACTTGCTTTTGATCGATGCCATCAGCAAGAGTCACACTGGAATTTCTCGACCGCCTGCCTGTATCGAAACCCGAGTCGTCAAGGGCTGATCGGGGAAGCATGAGGGCATCGTGGTTTGTGGTTTCGGGAGATTAAGGGGTCACGGCGAAGGGTGAGGAGTTGGCTTGAAAAAGCGACAGAAGTGGGCGGTAGACATTAAGGAGGAAAGAAGACCACAAGATGGGATACTACGGATGTTCTGAAGTTCGTTCTTGCCTTAAAAGCAGAAGGGATGGAAGACACGGAAGGTGAGAGATGGCGCATGACAAAACGTCATAACTGTACCAGTGCGTCTGAACGATCTGTAGCAAGAGAGCTAGAAGCTACATAGAGATATGTTTAACAAACCATTTACTTCGCTTGTGTTTGAGCAAGATAAGATCCGCAGCGTTCTTCAGAGGCGCCGTAGCCAACACCGTTGTTACATCAAATATATAGTATTTCCTATCATGTACACTTAAACAGGTACTACTACAACTGTCAAGTGGGAGGAAAGCTGTGCAGCCTAGTAAATAAATGCTAGGATCTCATGCAACTCAAGAGAAGGCCATCAGAGCAGTCAAGAGAGATACTGCTGCAAAGTCGAAGTTATACGTATTTCCCTAAGGGAAAGACTATTAAATGAACTAAGCCAAAGGTCTGGCACCCCATGGCACGATTCTTGGTAGAATCATGCAATTATTTCATTCTCGACACGCATGAGTGATCCCTACAGAAGCCTGTTTCTTTTCTGTAATTTATGCACGCATCTTTTAGCATAACAAGATTTAATGCGGCGGTTGGTCTCCAACACAGTGCTAAATAGTCCCGCAGAAAGCTAGAGCTAGCAAAAGGCAGGGTATTGATCCACTCACAGTTGGTAGAAGAGGCAGGGATGGAAAAATCGAAATATTATTTACTTCCAGTCCAATTATTTGATGGTCTGGATGTCAGAAATAATAGAGTTGTGCGAGGAGGACGGAAGCGGTAGCTACAGTTCCATAATGGGAAATGGAATACAGGAATCAAGCTTGAAACTGAGACGGCAATCGAGTGCTCGTCAGAAAAGCTCCCAAATACTTTGTTGACGATCGATCTTTGCTTCGATATCCGGGTAACATGCCACCAAATCCCCACCCCCTTCCGGCCCAACATTTCTCAGTTTTCCGCCTCGAATCCGAATAGTTGGATAATCCGGCCGGAAAACAATCAGACCCGGGCACAAACAGGGGCGGAAAACCCCACCAGGGGGCCCGAAAAGGGAGGCGGAAACCTTCCGGGAGAAAGGCTAGCCCCAGCTGGCCAGTTATGCCAGTAACACGCCGGCGCCAGACCGAGAAATGCCGGAAAGAATTGACGCCATTGAGCTAAACTGATGGGGGTCTGGATTTATCGCCCCGCCCCCTCTTCCCCAGGATCCTCTGCAACTGATTTGCGGGGGGAGAATCACCACGGGACCTCGTGGTCGCGGGGAAGATATCTTGGCCATTCCCTACATCCTTACAAACTCCAGAGTTTGATGTCGCCAAGACGGCCCGGTGGTCTTGGAAGTCGGGTAGCATGGCTATTTGATTCACGGTACGGAGGCTGGAGGCGACTTGGCTTCGCGCTCAAGCTCCCTCGAGAGCAAGACAGACTTGGCAAATTATGGAAGGATTCGGAGTATATAGACCTATCCTCTCCCGAGGATTATAGTAGACGCAAATTTTCCTTTCTAGCTCTTTCGGACAGTATAATCACCAATTTACGTCTAAAAATTGGCCATGTCCCATTCTCAGACCGACCGACTCTCTTACGAAGATGTCGCCGATGCAAAGCAGCGCTCGTCGGATCACGTCGAAGACTATAGCAATGTGACCACGATTGATGATATTCAAGTATTGGGCTTGAATGCAGACGATGAAGAATTCTATCGGAATTTTTCGCCTATAAGGAGGAAAAGCCTGTTAAAAAAGGTACGTTACCAGACCTTGCGAATGCAGCGTTTATCATTTTTCTCATTCTCATCAAGGTCGACTACCGGCTTGTTCCTATGCTTGCACTTTTATATTTGGTCTCGCATTTGGACAGAGCCAATATTGGAAACGCAAAAACGGCCGGAATGACCTCTGATCTCAACTTGAGTGGAATTCAATACAATATCGCACTCAGCCTATTCTTCATTCCATATGTTCTCCTAGGTACGTGAAATTACGGAAGTGCTTTACAACATCGTGTCACTAACCAAAAATTAGAGGTCCCAAGCAATATGCTTTTGAAGAATTTCGCCCGTCCTTCGGTCTATCTAGGGATTCTCGTTATATCCTGGGGCATTATTATGACATTGACTGGTGTTGTCCAGAATTTTGGTGGCCTGGTAGCAGTGCGAATAATGCTGGGAGTATTTGAGTATGTGACTATCCAAGCTCACTCTTCGAATTTAGGAACCACAGACTGATTTGTTTTCTTAGAGCGGGCTTCTTCCCGGGAGCGGTCTACCTATGTTCGTTTTGGTATATGCCTAAAGATCTCACAACTCGTATCGCTGTCTTCTATTGTGCGAGCGCCCTTTCAGGTGCATTTTCCGGACTCCTAGCAGCGGGGATCTCCAAAATGGATGGTGTGGGTGGCTACGCAGGCTGGCGCTGGATCTTCCTTCTAGAAGGTCTTGCAACCGTCATTGTTGGAGTCATTTGCTTTTTTTGTCTTATCGATTCACCTCGTTCTTCGGGGAAATGGCTGGACCCCGATGAAATTCGCTTTTTGGAACTACAACATTTCATCAAGGAGGGTGGCCAGTTCCGCGAAGAGAAGAAACGTGTATCTTGGAAAGATATCAGAGCAGTTTTGTTGAATTGGAGAATGTACCTACTGGCCTACATCCTGCTCTGCCAGTCCGCATGCTCTTACGGTGAGTCATACAAGATGCATTGTACTTGAATTGTACAGACTAATACTCCCTTATAGGAACAAAATTCACACTCCCCACTATTACAGAGGGAATGGGGTTCTCGGGCTCTAATGCCCAGCTTATGACAGTCCCGCCATATGTTGCCGGTGCAGTGTCGGCTATATTTTTCTCGGTACTGTCAGATCGTTTCTATTGGCGTATGCCATTTGTGGTAGCTCCTCTTTTACTTATCGTGATTGGGTACGCCATAATTATTGGAATTGGTGGCCATCTGGCTTCGCATATCGGTCTTGGATTCTTCGCAATCATCCTCACTTGCATGGGTATCTATCCCACTCACCCGTCGACAACTGCCTGGACAATGAATAACCTGGCACCTTCAAATCGCCGTGCAATCGGCAGTGCTTTCAATATCTGCGTTGGAAACATTGGCGGCATTATTGGTAGCTACATGTACCTTGACCGTGAGGAACCAACTTACCACACCGGATTCGGCCTATCGCTGGCGTTTGGTGGTACTGCACTACTGGCAGCCTTGGTGCTGGAGCTTTCTTTCATGTGGGGCAACAAGCGGAAGAGCGCGATGAACGAAGCCGAAATTCGGGATCGCTATAATGATGAGGAATTGCTGGCAATGGGAGACAAATCGCCTTTGTTTAAGTATACGCTTTAAACCAAAGCTGCAAATCGATAATAATGAATTTATAACAGCCTTTATTGAATTGGCCTAATCAACATCGTTCCTTTTCGTGTAGTCTTTTTTCCATCTGGTTCCTCGTTTGTTCATTACGCGGAAGCTGCTTTTTCAAGTGCCGATCGAATGAACCGAGTGGAGACTCAATCATGTCTCATCATCCTCCCGATGCACTATGACTTGGCCAACTGGATCGCCATTCGTTTTCCGCCCCCGTGGGGATAACACTATCTGGTTATCCGAAATATGGAAAGGAATCTGGGGTGAGGGGGTGCTCCACAATACTTCTCCCTCGTCATTCCTTCATCCTTCTTGCGGTAGTCTCCACGTGAGTATGCAAAAAAAAAACTATTTGGGAATATCCAAGTATATATTGCTTGGCAGGGGCGTTCCTTGAAGAAGTATTGCCCTTAATTTCCAGTGGAATTTCTACAACGCCCAGCAAATCATGGACGTCGACACATTGAAGGGAGACCAAACAGCCCACCTGGAGGTTTCTCCTAAAGTTACACAAGATGAAGTCACATTTGAGGGTTTAACTGCAGATGAGACGATCAAGCTTGAAAAAGGGCGTAGGTGGCCTTCGAACAGAAGTGGCAGAATTTCTTTAGCTAACGGAAACTCCCCTTTAAGTTGTCAGAAAAATTGACTTGCACCTAATTTCATCGTTATGTCTTCTCTTCATATTCAATATTCTAGATCGCTCCAATATTTCAAACGCCAGATTAGGAGGTATGCAAAGTGACCTGGGTCTTAGTGACACCCAGTATCAAACTGCAGTTGCGATTATGGTAAGCTCAACCTGATATGCGAAAAACAAGGCGGCTAATAAAAACTTTGTATTTAGTTCGCTGGTTATTTGCTAGGACAAGTTCCCAGCAATATTATTTTGACACGCGTCAAACCCTCCCAATATATCCCCATTGCAATTTTTATTTGGGGTGGAATCTCGATGTGTGCAGCAGCCACTCATAATTTTGCTGGAATTATGGTCGTGCGGGTTCTGCTTGGGTTCGCAGAGTCTCCATTTTTCCCCGGTGCTCTGTACGATAACTCCCTCGAGCTAGAGAGTTGATTTAACTGACAAATCATACAGTCTCTTGGTTAGTTCCTGGTATAAGCCACAGGAGATTGCCCCGCGTGTTGCAGTTTTGTATTGTGGAAATACCATTGCGAATGGATTTGGTGGTCTCCTTGCTGCTGGTATTCTTGATGGGCTTGACGGGGCGTCTGGCTTGGCAGGTTGGAGGTAAGGGAGAATTCCAAAATCGTTTTATCCAAATTGAATAACTCTGACTGGTTTTATGTCTAGATGGCTTTTCATAATTGAAGGTGCAGGTACAATGGTAGCAGGAATTCTTGCGGTCTTACTTCTACCTGATTTTCCTAATTCGGGGAAACGTCGTTGGCTTTCCGATCAAGAGCAACGCTTTGCTGAATGGCGCTTGGCTCAGGCAGCAAATTTTGAGGTGGATGAGAACGGCGACGTCAAAGAAGCGCTTATTGATGCTCTGACGGATCCCAAGGCATGGATGCTTATCCTGATTCAAATATGTCAGCTGACTTCGCAAACATGGACCTACTTCTTTCCTGTAAGTATCTGCGTTTCTACCTTGCTGTTTTGACACTGGATACTTTCATTATCGATTGGCTAAGCAAAATACAGTCAATTGTGAAAACCCTGGGGTTCGACAATACTGTGACATTGCTTATTACCGCCCCTGTATACGTTTTTGGATTTATCACGTCTCTAGGCAACTCATTCATTGCAACATACACCAACCAACGGGCCAGCTTGATTGTTTGGCCCCTATTGGTAGATATCATCGGAAACGTGATGGTTATCACTACACGTTCCACCGCCCCAAGATATGTCGGGATGTTTTTAATGTGTGCGGGTTCATACTCTGCATTCAACGTGGTACAAGCTTGGATCGCTAGTACAGTTCCAAGAACTCGCACTAAGCGAGCCATTGTATACGCTTTGGTCAATTTGTTTGGCAACTCGTCCAACATCTATGGTTCTTATTTCTTTCCTAGCTCTGATGCTCCTCAGTATCGAATGGGCGGAATAATTTTATCTTCTTTCGCGGCTGCGGGAATGGTTCTAGCAACTGTGTTAGGGCTTTGGTTACGCCAGTTAAACAAACAGGCGATCAAGCAAGAGGGCAGAGATGGCCAGCGTCGGTACAAATACCTGTGGTAAATTTGATTCTAGAAATTAATAGCGAGCGATTGAATTACAGAAGAAAATCAGGGATAGATATGCAATACAAACTAGGATTTCTGGACTTGATCCGATGGTGAATTATAGTGACGCCGAGTTTGAACTTGCAGGGAAGTACTGTTATCCACAAGTGCATCCGCCATCGAAGGTCGAAATGATGAATTACGGTATGAAATCAGAGAGCAGAATGATAGCAAAGTCCAGCCAATAAAGTCATTCATTATTACACAATACAATACACAGCATGATCATATATAGACATTAAGAAGAAGATGCAAAGGTTAATTTTGTCAATCATTGGAAAATATTGATAAGTCAAAGAAGCTGAAAAGGAGTACCATAGCAACTAATGTATAACAGGTAGACTTGCGTTTCATAGGAAGCGGGGATTTAGAATAGCTACTCAATGATTAGCAAATTTCAGGATAGGTTGAAGGAAACGAACACAGAAATTACATACAAGTCGGAAGGCGATCCAGCTGCGGCCAGAAGTCCAGGCAAAGTTCGTCAGTCGCGTCATTAAATGCCAACAAGCTGCCAATTCCGGGATCGAATTGATCCAAGCTTTGAACAGATGCATCAAGAGGTTCTAACAAGGGAATTGGAATAGCTGTCAAGTCAACCGAGGTCTGCTGATTTCCTGGTCCCAAAACTGTTTCAAAAGGCGGGTCTCCAGATCTTTCGACCCCTGTTGAGAGCTCTTGGCGAACCTCCCCTCCATTAGGTAAGTCCCTTGATTCGGGTGAATGATCCCGGGTGCCATTGCTATCATTTTGGCCGATAGTCTCGATTCTCAGAGCTTCAAGCACAACAGTATATCTCCAAGCTAGAGCATTCATCTCTGTTGCATGGCCAAGATGATATTGGGTGGCTTCTGCTAATTGATAAAGGACTGTAGGATCCACAGCATCAGAGTCATATTCTTGATCTCTGGGGAAAAGCCAGTTGTGAGGGATGCGCCCTCGCTTGGAATGTATGATGTATATGTATGCAATCGAAATGGCATTGAAAGCGATATACTGGGTATACCAGAAGGCAGGAAAGAGCAAATTATCTTTGGCAAGCTCCAAGACCAATCGCAAAGTATCGCCAATCGTGGTAAGACAGACTCGAAGATACTCTTTTTGACGACTTTCCACAGCTGAGGTCTGCTGAGAGAAGTCTCGAAGAAGAAGCGGTCGAGTTATGAACATTACAGCATGGAATCGAGCGAGCCGAATCACCGTCAATTGTCTCTGAAAAATAGAGATTAAGCTGCTTGGGCAAACCCAATCTCCAAGCAGTGGAGGCAGTTCTGATTGCCATTTGGATATCTCATCCATTAGCCGACCTATTGTTCGAATTTCCGTATTTCTCTCCAGGGGTTCAATTGAATATAAATCTCGAGACGCTTTTGCCAAGATGCGCGAAATCTTTGCATGGCAAACTGGAGCATCCATTAAACAATTTCTGGCAGGCCCTGGGCGTGAATTCAGTAAGTCCAGCTTTTCATCGTTAACGAGTGAGGGGTACTCTTGATCAATATCTTCCTCTCGCAGTAGTCGTGGTCTACCAAGGATCAAGCTTAGATATTGGTCAAGGGTGAATGAACACCACATAACACGTCTAGAGCATTCTAAAGTAACCTGTTCAGATGTCATATAGCTTAAAGCCCGAGTACCTGTCTGTCGTCGATGCAATCCCAGGGCCATTAGAAGCTGTATCGTTGTGCCGAAGTTGAACCATGATTGGTTCATTCTTGAGGTGCTAAGAAGATATAACACCGTAAGAAATCGAGCTTGCACTGATTCCAATGACGGACTTCCAGTTTCTCGAGTGAGGAGCTGCTCGGCCATCTGATAATATGTTTCACTTTGTTGCCAGTCTTGAGTGGCACCTGGTGCCGGAGAGCCGTCGTACAGAGTTGAAAACAAAGAACTAGTAGCACATAGCATCAGGATAATTGCCTGTGCAGCTGATGAGACTTCGGATGAAGTATGCAGTGTTAATCTGGTCTCATTTTGACCAAATAGCTCTGCCACCCACCTGCCGACAGTCCCTTGATGCAAAATTCGATAGGTCGGTGATGCAAAATCAAAATATCGTTGTACCAGGTGCTCGGTGGTCGACCTATCCGGCCAGCACATATGTGATGCAGGGGGTCTAGGAGCATGCCGATCGCCATGTGAGAAAATCGACGCATAGGCATCTTCGGAAGTTGAAGTTAAATGTGGTTGCGCAGCATGAAAATTCCTCACTGCTCGATCTAAGAAGGAATGGGCCGATGCAGGGCCCCTGTACTGTCCTCCAACTCTAAAGGAGTCGTTTGCACGTGGTGTAGACTTGTTTGTCGCAGTATCGGATGATGCATGTATAGATTGTTGTGTAAGTGAATTCACCGGGGAAGCAGCCAAGTGCTCCGTGCATGGTTTAGCAAGTTGAATTCCGCCGGCCGTCTCCACTTGAAGGGCCGAAGGCCTCGGAGAAGTGACAGCACCGCGGTGATACGGAACATCATAGGTGCAGGAGAGTGCAGACCGTACACAGAAACTACATGGGATATCTCCCGTGCAGGCTTTCTTGCGTGCCTTGCAAGCATCGCAAGCCCTCGTCACTTTGACTCTTTTCCGCGTTGTCCTCCCCAGATCCTTTCTGCCTAGCGACCCACGTGGGTCTTGGGATACATCAGTCATCGATTATCGCTCTAGTAACAAGCTCTTGTTAGACCAGTATTATTTTTCTTGTCCGGTTTTCGAGTAGGGGGCAGTGATGGGCGGAAGGTGTGCAATTGTGAGGATTCCGACAATCCTTCCCACCATATCTCCGCCCCAAGTCGCGCGTCGGAAAAACCAAGGGCCCGCATTTTGGTTGCCACCCACAATTCTCAAGCCAACCAGCCCTGGTTTCCATAGCACAATCCGGCCCTTGATGGTCTTTTTGTACGCTAAAAATTTCTGTACGATACGAAGCCATGTGTATGGCCGCTGTGCCTACCAATCGCTAACCATTGGTATATTGGGTACTTGCTTCGTCGAAGTCGGCGTGATACCTGAGAGTCACACCTGCTTTGACGAGATAATAGGAGGTTTATGTACAATTTTAAACATTTATTCTTGACTATCAAAAAAATCACAATTTTTTTCTGAATTAGAACATATATTTGCATTTGCAAATCCGCCGAGGCCCTTTTTCCAGGCCCTCACTTATGGGAGATTCTGAACCAGTCATCTACGACTGTCCCAACCCCGGAAACAGTAGCTCGTATATTATCATAAACCCCCTGCTTCTCCTATCTCTTCAGTGAATACTAGATTATCTATGACTTCTTTTAAACAGATGTCGAAAGTTACAAGCGATCATGTCGAGTCCATGGAGAGTGGGTGGTATTCAAGTCATGATCTTGGCCAACAAAGTCCCAAGCCAGATTTAAGGAACTATGTCTCGGACCCCGTGCTAGAAAAACACGTTGTTCGTAAGATTGACATGTTGATTATTCCTTTCATTTGCATCACATACTTGATCACCTTTATCGACAAAGCTATGCTAGGGTATTCTGCCGTATTCGGTTTAAAAGAATCCCTGCATTTGCATGGAACTGAATACAGCTGGCTAGGTAGGTTTATCACCAAGTAAATTATTGTAATCGCTAATGAATGGGCTTGGTGTAGGAAGTATGTTTTACTTTGGCTATCTGGCTGTAAGTTGTGCATGGCCTCCAGGCCTACTGCTCACTGTTGACCATTTTTCATTTCTTCAGTTTGAATATCCGACCACTTTTGCTATGCAGAAATTACCAGTCTCAAAGTGGCTATCGATCAATCTTTTCTTTTGGGGCGAAATCACCATGGCTTTGGCCGGCTGTAACAGATTTGATGAATTCCTGGGTCTACGTTTCTTGCTAGGGGCTCTTGAATCTTGTTCAACGCCGGCCTATTTGCTAATTACGGCAACTTGGTATACTGTTGAGGAACAACCCATTCGGATTGGCTGGTGGTCGACATTTCTTGGCCTAGCAAATTCCTTCGGTGGCCTTCTTGCCTTCGCCCTAGGTCATATCAAAGGGTCTCTTGATTCATGGCAATATCAATTCATCTTTATTGGAGCAATTTCCGGTGCATGGGCAATCATCATGTACTTCAAGCTCGCCGAGCGACCCGAGACAGCGTAGGTTTTCTTTCCCATTGTTCTATGTTATAACAGAGCTAACAGATCTAGAACATGGTTAAATGAAACAGAGAAGAAGACAGCAATTGGGCGCTTGGGACCGAAACACCATGGCGCTAATCATCGAGAGATCAAGAAATATCAAATAATAGAGGCTCTTAGGGATCCTAAGTCTTGGTTGTTCTTCTTATGTGGAGTTGCGACACAAGTTGTGAATGGAGCTGTCAGCAACTTCGGAAGTTTGATCATTGAAGGGTTCGGTTACTCAAACTTTACAACCACACTCTTTCAAATCCCATACGGAATGGTCATTCTGGTATCAAACGTTTCTGCCATGTATATCCAAAGATGGCTTCCCGGTCAGAGACGGTGTTTTGTTGCTGTGTTTTACGTCTGTCCCGCACTGGCAGGTGCCATTGGGATTCACACAATTTCACGGGACCATAAAGTAGCCTTATTGGTTTGCTATTGGGTAAGATTATACCGTCTCAGGTCATGTTTACTGCTAAATTCTATGGTACTTCCAGTTGACAAGCACCTATACCGCCTCATTTGCGATGACAATGTCCCTCATTACAGCGAATACTGGTGGCTCCACAAAACGCTCCGTGGTCAACGGTATATTTTTTATCTCATATTGCGTAGGGAATATTGTCGGACCATTCTCTTTCAAGACTAGCGAAGCTCCAACTTATACTTCGGGAATTGTGGCCATGTTAGTTGCGTATTGTGTCGAAGCTTTGTTGCTTTTGTCTTTTGCTGTATATGCGGCGATGTTGAATAAGAAAAAGGATGAAATTGTCCAGAGAGAAGGGTTGAGTCTCGGTGATGCTGTTACTCAATTTCAAGAGAGCTCATCCACTGACCGGACTGATAAGGAGGATCTTTTCTTTCGATACTCTTACTGAACATTACTATTGCCAGTTCATTATACGGAAATATGAAAATTCTACCTCGGGAAATTCAGTGGCACCTTGCTCGTGGATCTTAGGAAATATCTTTTATTATTAAAGTCCATTGATACTTGTAAGAATGCATTTTTCAAGTTGATGACAATTATCTTTGCCTTCCAGAGCACTAGCGTGTGAGACCGTTTTGGTCCGGTTTCTTTGAACACAGAATAATATCCCCGGACCCAGTTTCCTCAATTCATCCCATGGTAGCTTACATTATTACAGAATGGCTACTCCATTCGGAGGGCTAGCAACACCACCAGGAACCTGTAACCTGTTCAGTCATGCTCGCACAAAATCGTTGTCTTAAGCTTACCTTTAACGGCATACTGCTGAAAAAGAAAGAATATCTCCCTCTGCGTTGACACTCCTCGCTTAAGCGCTCCAAGTCAAACAATTCTCCAATCGGCATTCCCCAGCCAGCAAGTAGCCACTCGTGTAGCCAGAACTGCGTGTTTTTGCAAGGCCAGGCTTCCATGCTAGGCATATCACCAGCGATGGCTGCAAATCCAGTATCCCAAAGCCATCGTAAGGTCTGATCCGACGATTCGATTCCAATTGCTGGTGGTGACTGGAGGTCTGCCAAAGCCGTAGCTTGCTCTTGGGACAATTTCGTAAAGGCTTGAACCCAACCTGATCGAATGAAGAGGATATCGTCCTCTTTCAGCTCAGTTTCTTGGCTGGCTGCGATCTCTTGTAACGTAGTTGCCGAGATTTCATGAGTCGAAAAATGATCAATTTTGATATTTTTGGCCTCTGCCCAACTAGAATAGTCTAATAAGACTCCTCTTCCCACTACGCCACCATTCTCAACCCAAGCTAAAGAAAATAAATGATGAGAACATGCAATGTTCCAGGTGGGAATAACATCAAGACTAACAACCCACCATGTATACCATTGATATTCGTGGTCAGAAAATCGTTCAATGTATGTCCGTTGTAGTACTTTTTGCTGGCTTGATATCCGTAATGCCTGAATCCATCCCATTGGGAGCTGATCTGGGTGTTGAAGTGGAGAGTGTCATCATTGACGGATCTCGGTGCCTTGTTTCTAATGGTCTGTTCAAATGCTGCCCGCCCAAAGCACGGCTTTGACATAAAATCCAGGGGTAGGTCGGTTGAGATTCGAACGCCATCTCTAATTTCCTGAGAGGCAGCACTGATCACTTCTGGTGTAAGCCTATTCAACATCCCACATTGATCATTGTCACCAAATAGGCCCCACGCGTTCCCGGGTGGGCCATCTTTTTGCAAAGGAAGCTTTTCGAATGGAGGTATTTGAATCATTTCTCTTGTCAGGGAAACACCTGTCTTGTTTCATTGTTCACCCGTCAGCAGTAAAAAAGCTCCTCCGAATTTTCTGGGTCCAAGTGGCCAAGGTGCAGATCGGTGACCTTCGAGAATGAAGAATGCAAGAAAAGCTTCAACCCCGCAGAATTTCCACGGGTTCTGTCCGACTCTGCAGGCCGGTCATCATGACTCCGACTGATGACATCGCGCATGGTGAGAATCAAAATCCATTTCCGTAAGTCGATGGGGGTTAATCGTAAAAAGCCGACCCACCTGCTTTTCCGACATTTCGCGGGGTAGAGCCGAGCTCTATCTACAAAAAGCTTCAGATGCGCCTAAGCAATAGTACACCTGATTGAAGAAATAAATTTTCTCACATCTTTGTTGTGCTTCTTGAATCGCTTACAATGGCTATCACAACGCACTTCACACTTAACACTGGAGCCAAGATCCCCGCAGTTGGCTTCGGAACTTGGCAGGCCAAGCCTCTGGAGGTTGAGAATGCGGTTGAGGTCGCACTCAAGCAAGGATATCGTCACATTGATTGTGCAGCCATTTATCGCAACGAGACGGAAGTTGGGGCAGGAATCAAAAAGTCGGGGGTTCCTCGGGAGGAAATTTTCATCACTGGAAAGCTGTGGAATACCAAACACGCGCCCAAGGATGTCGTCCCAGCCCTCAATAAGACCCTCGAGGACCTTGGAGTCGACTATTTGGACTTATATTTGATGCACTGGCCTGTGTAAGTTTTTTTGTTTATCAAATGTTTTTATCTCGGGTAGAAGCTCATGTTTATCATTATCTAGTGCTTTCAAGGGCGGAGACAAGTGGTTCCCATTGAATGAGGATGGCGTATTCGAGCTGGCAGATGTCGATTACGTTAGCACGTACAAGGAAATGGAGAAGCTTCTTTCGACTGGAAAAGTCAAGGCCATCGGTGTTTCCAACTTCAACATTCGCCGACTCGAGGAGCTATTGAACCAGGTCTCAGTTGTACCAGCTGCCAACCAAATCGAGGCCCACCCATATTTGCAACAGCCCGATCTGCTGAAGTTCTGTCAAGACAAGGGCATTATTGTGGAAGCATATTCTCCCTTGGGTAACAACCAAACTGGGGAGCCTCGTACGGTTGATGATCCACTTGTGGGTGAAGTTGCCAAGCAAGTCAGCATGGACCCTGGCCCTCTTCTTGCCAGCTGGGGTGTGCAGCGCGGAACTGTTGTCCTGTCTAAGAGTGTCACACCCTCTCGCATTGCCGCCAACCTCCAAGTTCAAACCCTTCCCGACGACGCCTATGCCAAGCTTACTGGCCTCGAACGTCACAAGCGCTTCAACTTTCCCGCAAACTGGGGCTATGATATTTTTGAAGAAGTCGGTGATGAGGCAGTTCGCAAAGCTGCTGTTGCAGCAGGACCTGCCAACAAGATGAAGTTCACTGTTTAGGGTGCTTTTTTATGCTATCTGAAATGTCTTTATTAATATATGGATGCAATAGAGCAATAGACTATAAAAAGAACCTCAAAAATGTATCATTGTGTCTGTTCCATTTGGCCAATTTTGCAAAGCTAGATAATGTTGCATTCAGAAAGAATATAGTATCATTTGGCACCAAATCTGTCCTGTATAAATATAGAAACGATCCAGTAGCACCTAGAAGTCAGCTCGTATCGTGCACATGATAAATTTTGAAATTCATAAAATTGAGTAACTTGCTTCTCGAAAGTAATTGCTTGACGTTTGGACACATAAACTGCTCATGACGACCGTAGTATGTTGGCTCAGCCCCTCGCCTGGAATGCCACGGGTGGCGGAAATCGAGTATGAAGCGCTTCCCCGCATGTTTCTTTTCCGCCAACTGGCCCACATGAATCTCACCCCGCGGCGGAAAAGAAGCTTCCCCACGTCACCTTTGCTTCCAATTTCCGTCTCCCACAATGGCCATGTCATGTGCTGATAGCATGCCGGTCGGAAGTCTCTATGGAACCCGGAGTATTCTCCATATTCAAATATCGGTTAATTGTGTGGCGGGGAAAAACATGATTGAATAGTTGAATAGGAAGTGAATAAGTTCATGTAAAAAAGGTTCGAATATCCTAACACTGAACACTCCCAAGTTTCTGTTCCACAGTCTGCCGTCATACAATATGGCAGCATCGGTTCTATCTACACCGGCAGCGTCCGCACTGCCGCTCACTTCTTCATCGGCCACAACCTTCTCATCGAAGACAAACTCCACACAAGTAATTGTCCCGCCAAACCAAGATATCTATACTTTGAATGATCTTTTACGAGTCAGAGCAGCCGGTTACACGGCACACGATCCTATAGTAGCATATCCTTCATCAGGAACTGACTATGTATACTATACTCCAAACGAGGTACAAGTCTTCAACCACCTCTTTTTGGGTGATAAAACTAACTAACAGACGTAGCTGAATATTCTCGTGGAGGCTGCAGCCGTTCACTATGCCCAAACTATTCCCCAAAGAGTCTCATCAACTGATCCTGTCCAAGTGGTAGGGCTATTAGGCTTATCAGACTTTGAATACCTGATTACGCTGCTTGCCATCTCTCGGCTGGGACATACTGTCTTGCTTTTGTCAACACGAATCGCCGAGGATGCCTATGTCAGCCTGCTAGAAAATACTAAGGCATCTTTTATTGTCACTTATCCCAGCTTTCGAGAGATGGGGGAGAATGTCTCAAAGCGAACCAACGTGATTCAATTACCGGTGATCGCACCACAAACCCCCACTTCGCCTGATGTGCTCTCGGCCTGTCTACCAACAGCAAGCCTGGATGGCCCGACAGAAAGCAAGAATATCACCTGGGTTATCCATTCAAGTGGTTCGACTGGCCATCCGAAGCCCATTTACCAAACCCATTCGGGGGCCTTGAAAAATTATGCCAATAACTTCGGCCTTAAGGGATTCATAACTTTGCCTTTATTCCATGCCCATGGAATCAGCTGTCTTTTCAGGGCAATCCACTCCCAGAAATTGATTTATATGTACAACGCTAGTTTACCGCTCACAGCCACTTGTCTCCTTACAACCCTGAAAGAGAATTCGGAGATTCAGGTACTGTACGCGGTGCCATATGCCCTGAAGTTGCTGTCCGAGTCCGAAGAAGGGCTAGAAAGTATGGCTCGCCTTGAACTTGTCATGTTCGGTGGATCCTCTTGTCCAAAACCCATTGGAGATACTCTGGTGCAAAATGGCGTTCGTCTCGTATCACACTATGGAACCACCGAGACTGGACAACTGATGACATCCTTCCGTGAGCGGTCGGATTTGGACTGGGATTATGTCCGACCAGGCCCATCTTTGCTTCCATATCTCCGCTGGGAGGAGCAGCCCGGAATGCCGGGAATCTATGAGCTATGTGTAATGGAGGGATGGCCTTCGAAAGTGGCCAGTAACCGTCCTGATAACTCGTACGCCACAAAAGATCTTTTCGAGAAGCATCCGATAACTCCAAATGCCTGGAGATATTATGCCCGTCTTGATGATACCTTGGTCCTAGAAAATGGAGAGAAGGCCAATCCTCTTGTGATCGAGGGTGTTGCTCGCAAGAACCCCAACGTCGGCGAGGCGATTGCCTTCGGCAGCACGAAACCTCGAGTTGGTCTGTTCCTGATTCCGTCCGACAAATGTACATTCCAAACCGACGAAGAGCTTCTGGATAATGTGTTCCCCGAGATCGAAGCATGCAATGCAGAGTCACCTGCTTATGCATATGTGTCTCGTGATATGATTCGTGTCCTGCCTAGGGACGCCGTCTACCGGAAGACAGATAAAGGAACGGTCATTAGATCTGCTTTCTATAAAGACTTTGCGGACAATATCAATGAGGTTTACGACAGCCTAGACGTGCAGGGTGAACGAGTACTAGAAAGAAACGAGCTCATTGACTTCCTCCGGGGGTCGCTTCTCGAGATTGTACCGTCCGTGCAGTCCAGCTCATTGGGAGATAGCACCGATGTTTTCAGCCTAGGAATCGACAGCCTCCAGTCGATCCGACTTCGAACTGCCATTATCCGTGTATTGGATCTAGGAGGTAAGAAACTATCACAGAACTTCGTCTTCGAAAATCCGTCTTTGCAAGCGATGGCAGACCAGATCACCAGCTTGCGCCTCGGGCAGGGCCTCAAAGAGCAGGGTCCAGTGGAAGAGAGAATGAAGAATCTCATTGAGAAGTATAGCAGCGGGTTTAAGATTCATGTTCCTATTCCGCGAGATGAAGATGGCGAGTACATCGTACTCACTGGTGCCACCGGATCCCTGGGGGCTCATATCGCTGCTCAGCTAGCGGAATCAGACCGCGTGAAACGGATCTACTGTCTCGTCCGAGCCAAATCAATAATTTCTGCTCGCCGACGGGTCGCCCAGAGTCTTCGTATCCGTGCCTTGATCTTGTCGCCTGCAGCGGAGCGAAAGATCATCGCCCTGTCTTCTGATCTGGCCAACTCAGAGAACTTGGGTCTCGATGCTCAAGCTTTCGCGCAAATCAAGAGGTCAGTCACCACGGTGATTCACTGTGCTTGGTCCGTCAATTTCAACTGGGCGCTGGAAAGCTTCGAACAGAGTTGTATTGCGCCAACTCGAAACCTTCTGGATCTCTGTTTAAGCGCCGAGGGACTCCAGCCAGCTTCGTTTGCTTTCTGTTCGTCTGTGAGCACAGTTTCTCGAACTCCTGGGAGCTGGGTCCCTGAAGCTCTTCCAGAGTCGCTTTCATATGCACAGGGAATGGGATATGCCCAGTCGAAGCTGGTGGCAGAGAATATTGTCAATCGTGCCGCCCGTCAGACTGGAATGACAGCACGAGTTCTACGAGCAGGGCAGATTGTCGCCGACACTATTCACGGTATCTGGAATGCCACCGAGGCAATCCCTATGATCTTTCAAACTGCAAAGACTATCAAGGCTCTGCCTCAGCTAGATGATGTGCTTAGCTGGACCCCCGTTGATGTAATGGCCCGAAGCATTGTCGATCTCAGTCTGGCTCCTACTGCAGGAGAAATTATGAATGTGACCAATCCTACTTTGAGCCACTGGACCCATGACCTGTTGCCACGGCTGAAGGAGGCAGGGTTGAACTTCGAGGAACTTCCCAAGCAAACCTGGCTTCAACGACTCCGAGAATCGAACCAAGACCCGGAGGTCAACCCACCTGTGAAGCTGCTGGAGTTCTTCGCGTCCAAGTATGATAATAACAATCCTAGTCGAGCCTTGCTCTACGACACCAAAAAGGCGCAAGAAGCATCTCCCACTCTGGCTAGCGCACAGGGTCTTGACACTGACTTTACGTCGCGATTTGTGAACTACTTTACCACTCAGTGCTGGGTCAAAGCACCAACCCCAGCCTTGCCCCGTGAGGTCATCTTCCTCATCGGACCTTGCGGCTGCGGCAAGAGCACTGCCGGCCAGGCTCTCCAACAACGACTGGCCATCCCCGTCATCGAAGGCGATAACCTGCACTCCCCACTGGCGCGCCAGAAGATGGCCAGCAACCTTCCCCTGCAGGACTCAGATCGCTGGGACTGGCTTGCACATATCCGTGGGGCCGTGATGGACCGTCTGCTGCACTCGGAGATCCCCGCGGTCGCAGTGACCTGCTCGGCACTGCGCACCGTCTATCGCGATGAGCTTCGTCGCTTGTCTCAATTATTTGACTTCCCTGTCACTGTGACATTTCTGTTCTTATCGTCTCAGGACCGAGAGCAATTGAAACAGCGCATGGTGGCTCGGTTTGCAACCGAAAATCACTATATGAAGTCCACGATGGTCGATTCGCAGCTTGATCTCCTAGAGGACCCCACTGACGAGCCTGATGTATTTGTGTTGGATTCTAGCCAACCAAGAGAGCAGATGCTGGACAATGTGGTGGATACCGCGCGGGGGATCTTGAAGGCATGATCGAGCGAGAGATCGAATCTCGAATAAGAGTTGATTCGGTTTTTTATTCCGTTGGATATGCATTGCTTTTAGAATAGAGGACTATCGGATTGAATCTTATTGGGATATATTAGAAACTACGTTGCCGGTTTTGCTCGCTTTCCACTAACTGGCTTGAAACAATCAAGATCAGTAGCTGGGACATACTATATATAGTCACCCCGTACCCTCCTCGCTTGATATGGTCCGTAGTAGGCCCCTCTCGCCCGGATTGCACCGTGCCCACGAGATCCAATTGGTGGGTGACTTTGCTTGCCTCTCAATCCTCGTCCCTCTTATTCGACCACGGTTGCTCGCACGATCAACATTTCGTTTAACTGAACCAAGTAAGGACATAGCGGCATGATTTCGACCCGATCATGGTCTAGGTGGGCGATCGGGGTTTCCACGGGGGAAATACTCCGTGTCTTGCTCGATCTGGCCGCTCGACCCCCCTAAGCCCGAGATGTGCGTCTCGTTGAAACGTAATCCATCTGCATGCTGTCCAAATTGAAAAAAGAACACCGGCGATCGGCTACCAGATATTCAATCACTGAAACTATCGAGCTGTGACCTAGCAAGTATTGGCCCTGTTCTTACCCCAGGCGTTCCTCAACATCGGTTCAAGGCGTTCGTTCGTCCCTGTGTGAAATAAATGAAATGAATCTACGCCCCGAGTGAAAAAGGGAACAAGTTCCGGCATTCTGCGCCGATCGCAATCAAATAAGAAAAGCGAAGACGGGTTGATGGAGACTCGATGGGGCCGGTGTTGAAAGAAACACCAATCGCACGTGGTGCGAGGGCTTGGCGGGCTTTTTGGTTCGTCAGAACTCAAAATGGCAGCATGACGGCATTGCAAAGCCCTTGGAATCTATAGAGCCTGGTTACGCAAGTAAACAAACGATGCGGCGAGTAGTATCTTCCTGAATGTTGAATGCGGTTTGAATTGATAACAGGCTGCTTGGGATAGTCTGCATGGGGAAACCCAGGCGGAGCCCTCATGAATTTTCTTTAGAACAGGAACCGGACAAATCCGATTGACTTTGGCTCCCCTCGGTGGGTCGGGACCCTGAACAGCCCCGATTGTCCTTGAAAGTACCTGATTTTCCCTGATTGTCCCCGATGCCTGCCCTTCTGGACGATAGTCGGTTGACTTGGTCCCTGCCCTTCGCCTGGACAGCCATTTTGTCATCGAAAGGGTCTCACTGGCCCCAACGCCCAGTCGTTCGGTGGAGATGGTGGATTTTGCATAGCCTAAGCCCGAGGGGGGGCTCTTTTTTAGACCACCGTTCGCCCACCTCGCGTTGCAGAGCAAGTTGCATCCGTTGTCACTCCCTGTCCTTCGTTTCTGGCCCTGCTGGCCCTGTGCTCTATTGAATTGCTTGCAATTCTTACCATTCGTTTCTATCAGAGTTCTGTAACTCATCTCATTCGCTCGCTTTTGACATTCGATCAATTACCCTGGTGTCGGTATCTACAGTAGCTAGAATACCTGCTATTGACCGCAATCGTCGTCCCATCATTCATCCACTCCGAGTATTTACTATTTCGGCAACATGAAGTTCTCTACTTCGATCACCTTCGCCTCTCTCCTGGCCGCTGCTCAAGTTGGCAGTGCGGTGCCTCATGTGCCCAAGAAGGCCCCGCAACTCCCTGAGCCTGACTGTGATACCTCGCTGCCTGGCTCGGCACCCAGCTCTGTCCCTAGTGTCCCTTCTTCGGTGCCGTTCAGCTCGATCCCGGTGTCCGTACCGACCATCACCAGCACCAGCTTCCCCAGCAGCTCCGGTGTGCCGTCGTCTTCCATCCCGATCTCCGTGCCCAGCTCGTCGGTCCCTGCTCCGTCCCCGTCCACTGTGACTGATACGACCTATGAGACTACCACTATCTGCCCGGTCACCGAGACCATGACCTCTGGCTCGAGCACCATTATCTCAACTTACAGCACTATCTCGACTATTACCGTGACTGCCCCTGGCTCTAGTGTCACCCCGGCATCATCTGTGTCTCCTAGCTCTACCCCAGCCCAGGAGTCAACTGTCACCGACACTACGTATGAGACTACCACTATTTGCCCGGTCACCGAGACTATGACTTCTGGCTCGAGCACTATGGTCTCGACCTACAGTACTATCTCGACTATTACCGTCACTGCGCCTGGCTCCAGCGTCACTCCTGCCCCGTCCGTGGCACCTAGCTCAACCCCAGTCCAGGAGTCAACTGTCACCGACACTACTTATGAGACTACCACTATTTGCCCGGTCACTGAGACTATGACTTCTGGCTCGAGCACTATGGTCTCGACCTACAGCACTGTCTCGACCATCACAGTCACTGCCCCTGGCTCTAGCGTCACCCCGGCGCCATCTGTGGCTCCTAGCTCGACTCCCTCCCAGGAATCAACTGTCACTGAAGTGACCTATGAGACAACCACTATCTGCCCGGTGACTGAGACCAAGACTAGCGGTACCAGCACTTATGTGTCCACATACAGCACTGTCTCCACTGTGACTGTCACCACGAGTTCTGTTGTTCCTCACACCTCCACCGTCACCCTGACCCCTGCTCCCTCCGAGTCGGCTGTCACTCTGACCACCTATGAGACCACAACCATCTGCCCTGTCACTGCCACCATGACTTCGGGCTCTGTCACAATGATCTCTACCTACACCACCCTTTCCACTGCGACTGTGACTGGCACCGTGACTGGTTCCAACCCCGGCGGCCCTATGACCCCTGCTGGCCCTCCTTCTAGCGCCAAGCCCACCCCCAGCGGCACTCCCTCCGCCGGCATCACCAGCGTTCCTGTTGTCACTCCCTCCACCGGTGTCACTAGCGTGCCGGCAGGTACCGCCACTGGCATCGCCTCCACCCCATTGGTGATCGTCAGCAGCGTCCGTCCCAACCCTACCACTGGCGCATCTCCTAGCGCTTCCCCTGTCTTCAACGGTGCCTCGTCCGTGACTCTGTCCTCGGGTCTTGGCCTGGTCGCTATCGCGGCCCTGTCTTTCCTGGTGCTGTAAATGTGCCTCTTTTACGAAGTGATTTTTCTTTTCTAATTCGTGACGTGTTGCTTTGTTCTTTTTTCTGTGCTCCCGTCTTTTTGTACTCCTTGGAATGACCAGGATGGGTTGTACTTTAGTTCATACTTCAATTCAACGGTGGCATCATGTTCCGTGGCTGTTACTTCCAAAGAAGCAGAAATGGAGCCTTCCTGTCAAATATTGTCTTCAAAATTATTTTATTATAAATTACAAATGCAGTTGAGCCTGCGGACGTTCCGTGGTTATATCGCATCTCCTCCCCATAACCTCCATAATCAGACCTTGTGCCCTTCTGCTTATTTTCAGTAAATTGTGTGTCAAGTGACAGGCATGAAGAAACAAAGTCGTCTCTATGTCGAGATATGGCAAGGAGCAATTCGAATCAGAATCTTAATCCAGGGCATTTTTGCACGTTCCTGGCTCTGTGCATCTTACTTTTGTCTCGTCCCAATGCAGAACTAACACGCGACAGTGACTCCAGCCTCCAAATTCTTGCGCCACTTATAGATACGACAAGCGCGCCATGCAAGGTCAATCTCTATTCCCATGACCATTTTACGATGAGAAGAATTTTCAGAATAGTAATAACTTAGACAGAGATCTGGAGATGCTCACTGCTAGGCATTGGGAATTTGCAAATGAAGGTAATGAAGCTATCATGGAAAACACTTTTGGAGGCACGTTGAAAGAAGATTTAAGAATTGCACTAATTCACATCAGACATTAATACACTGATAATATGTGGTGAGACAGCCAGCCATTAAATCACATGCTCATCACGTCGTCAAAACTGGTCATTCTCGTATTTTAAACAGCGTCAGGGAAGACGTGGGGGTTAGTGAGAGTCTTGGGAGCCGAAGCACGGGCCTTGGTGCCAATCAGGTGGTCGAATGCCGGGGAGTGCTTGACACGGGGAGTCATATCCTCGAGATCCCACAGGTAGCCCAAAGTCTTGAGGACAGAGGTAGCGCTGTAGGACGAAGATTTACCGGTGACGGGGTCGGTGCCGTAGTTCTCAATGTAGCCCTGGGGCGCGTACGGGGAGACGAGCCAGGTGGGCATACGTCCACCCAGACGGTCGAAGTTGAGAGTGTACTTGCTGCCATCAGGGGCGGTCTCGGTGTAGGTCTTGTTATCGGGGCGAACGGCCAGAGGAGGGGCAACGTGGTCGAAGAAACCGCCGGTCTCATCATATGTGATCAGCAGGAGGGTCTTCTCCCACTGAGGGCCGGTGCGCAGGGCGTCGTAGACCTGCTTGAGCAGAACCTGGCCGAAGGAAACGTTACCGGAGGGGTGCATGGAGTTGGTGTTTAGGCCACAGCAGGACGGGTTGATGTACGAGAGCTGCGGGAGCAGGCCCAGGTAGGCATCCTGGTAGAAGTTCTCCAGCGGCACAACGTTGCTGGTGGCGTGCTTGGCAGTCCAGTTGAAGAACATGGAGTCCGGCAGGAAATCACCGTTGGTGCCGTCGTAGTTGCGCCAAGAGATGCCCTTCTCGGTGGCAACCTCGAAGATGCTGGTGGTGTCGACACCCGAAACGTCGAAGCTCTCGTCGTTCTCACCGTGGCCATCGGGAGTACCAGAAACCGCGCAGAGACGGTTGGGGTTGGTGGGCTGGCAATGCGGGTTAGCATTATTTATCATATGAAAGCAAACTGTGCCCTCTCAAGCCGTTGTCACTTACGCCAGGAACACACGAGTGCCAGTAGTTGAAGGTGGTGAACTCATCCACCAGGTCGACGAGGGTGGGGATCTCGCTCTCGGAGTAGTAACCCATCACCTCATCGGTAGCACGCTGAGCGGAAATGGCCGGGTACGAGGACATCTGGCGCTCAACGAAGCCATCCAGACTGGGCTTCAGGGAGCCATTGGCGATGGCCTCGTTGTCCGGCGAGTAAGTGCCGTAGAACTCAAAGTTGTTACCGGTAACCGAGTGGTCTGGATCATGCAGGACCGAGTCGTAGTCCTTGTACTGGCTACACATCTTCTTGCTGCCGCTCTGGGTGACGTTCAGTGGGTTGCAGAAGGGTCCGTTGTTGACCACGTTGTCGAGACCGTCCTTGTGGATACCACCCAGCATATTGTCAAATCCGCGGTTTTCCAGCAGGATCCAGACAACATTCTCGATCTTGTCCTTCAGGTTGGAAATGGATTCCTTGGAGCCGGACTTGTATCCCCAGGGCTCCTGGGAGTTCCGAGGCACCACGGCACCGAGGGCACTGCCCGACAGGCCAAGAACAGGAAGCAGGGTGTTCGCCTTCATGATTGGATTGACCTCGAAGGAAGATGAAGAAGCTTGGCTGGTGGGAAGGCGAGAATCACTTCCCAAGACGCGACGATATGCAGCAATTTATATCCGGGGTGTCCACGCGAGAGAGCATCGCTTCCCTAGCGTACGGTTGTACGCCGGCAAGCTTCCGAGAGAGGCAATTAAATGCTCCTCTCGGGATTAAACAAATGAGCACCGACTGTTTTGGGCACATGCTTGGGTAGTGGCATTCCATAGGTCTAGGGATATTGAACGGGGCTTCTTCAAACCGGGCAGCTGGCCGCAGGTGGAGAGGATGGGAGCGGGGTATGCAGGAGCCGGAGAGCCGGCAAATGCCCTATCTGCATCGAAACTTCGCTGCGTCGGTCTATCCCGTCCTTTTTCGTAAACGCTCGCTGGGGATTCGTGGGTGAGCCGGATGGTTTGTTTTGGGGCAGGAGCTTAGCATTGCTCGTGCCTGGCGAAGTGGAGTCTCCGCTGCGGCCCGCCAATCATCCACGCTCACATCGTCAACTTCCCAGCCGCGACGCTCCACTAGGCGGTCTTGGCTATTCTGGCCCGTCGCCAATCAGTGCTTGTATCGAGCGCATGCCTTGCTCCCACGTGCAGGGAGCAAGCATATCAATGCCTGGCTATCGAATATCAACTGGTGGGCTATCGGAGCAAGTGAAGCGGGTCTCTTCCGAATCGGATCTTACCTGAGCTTCAAACAACATCATGTTTGCTAGTCTGCAACCTCGTGGATCAGATTGACGGCGGAAGAAGCCGACAGGCTGACTTCAGACTGGAGCAGCTCGAGCTGCTCAGTCGGCGTGTCTGTTCTGATTTTGAAATTCCCACTTAATCAAACTCGAGGCCATCCCATTCACAACATCGTACATGTCTCCCCAAGAAATTCAAAGCCGCTACGGTAAGTTTTTCAATTGCCTGACGCGAATAATGGTCCCAGTTCAGTGACTCTATTCCCGGGTAAATAAAGCAGGATGGCCAACGGGAGTAAGGGGTGGGTCTGTGGCGCATAGAGATCTGGATCCCCGTGGATCATGCAGATTGATGATTGGATGCCACAACATCATTCAGATCACTTGAAGAAATCTATAGACATGAGCCATGAGCGTCAGGTATAGAGACAGCTTAGTAAGGACGATAGGTATAAGGAAGAACAATGATCCTTTTACCTACCGAGAAGCGGCAGGAGAAACAGTTATATACCTAGAGAGCTACACGGGACAAAGCAGCATCTATTTTTTGCTGGCTTGGTGAGAGCAAAAGATGCAGAGAAAGAAAGATGTCGAAAGCATAACAGTGGTGCCGCATGCTGCATATGACCGAGGTGCTGGTTGATTTGAGCAAGGTCTGAGCGAGATTCGGAGGTTGATTCTTCTTGTAAGCGTCATATCACGGGCTTATGACGGGCTTTGGGTCGATTTGGATGGGAAAACAGCATTGCCCCTTCATATTGACGCGCTTTTTTTTTCGCATGGGCCGGTGTTGGGGCAAATCTTGCTTCCGCGGAAAGAAGAAGTGCCTAAATAGCCATTACGCCGCAAGTTAGGCTGCATTATGTCATTAGAGTTATCGATTGCTTGATTGGTTGACGAACTTCTCCAGGGGGTCAGCCGGTGTTGTTGGAGACCATTGAGGTTTCCTGATCTCAAGGGTTACTACTAACCCTGATTGCGAAATCCGCATCCATCCTTCCTATCCTCCAACGAAGTTGAAAATCTGAAAGCCGATCGCCAAAAGTGTAATTGATTGTGTCTTGGTCAAGCCAAAGTCGAGAATGGCTGTTAATCCACCTTGACTTGGTCGTAGATATACAACCTGACTGTGAGTGTCTGAGGAGTGAACTGTTTTCGAATTCGCTGACAGCGTCCTCTTCTATGGAATCAGATTTTCAGTCCCCTCCTGATACTCCCTGAGTTGGCGCACGTTCTTCTCGTTCATAATGTCAATCAGAAAACGGGTCTCATCATTATCGTCAGGCTCTGCCTGGAAATATTGACCATTTTCGAATTGCAGTTGGGCACTCGATTTCGCCAACAGGTATGACGGCAATTTTTCGCAAAATGACCTTGGATATATATATTGTCAAGTCTCTGTATCTTCAGGAAAGAAAGTATGAAGCAACGGTTGTCTCCCAAACCTCTCTCTCTAGCTCCTCTGTCAAGCACCCAAGGAAGTTCGCTGTCGCTGTCTGCGCCCCATCCAAGCTTCATATTTTGAAGAATAGTGGCTTCCTTAGACAACTTTCTGAACAATATCACCCACGGCGAAAGCTCAGCCGTCCATGGTGCCCAGATGTCCAATGAGTGCAAGAACTTGACATTGGTAGGGCCAATCTGTCTCATAAATCGAAACACTTGCTTCGGCTCACTGAACCTGAACACATTTTTAGAGTAGATTGTTTCATTCCCTTCGCGCAGAATCTGCTTCCATGTTCGCAGTATTGCCAGTTCTATCGTTCGATATTGTGGATCTTGAGCCATGTCTAACAGGACAAGCTTTTGACATGTTCTTCCAACCGCTCACATTGGGCTTAGCCTACGATCAGATCGGCTCACGAGAAGAGTGTCGTATATTGTTACTCGAACTTCGGGTGGCAAATCCAGAAATCCGAGTCTTGGGTTGGTTTCATTGGTTGTCAGTGATTGAATGGTAGCTTGAGGATCCCCGTTGGACGATGGAGGTCTGTTGCTATCGACTGATGATTGTGTATCGAAGATGTCGGAATCAAAAAGTTTACCGCTGATTTTGTTAAACTTTTAACATTCTTAATAGCATTTGGTCATTCACGCGGAGAAGAAAATAACCTGCCTAAGGTGTTCACATCGCTTCTTGAGAAATTCTACTATGATAGGCTGGAACGTGTGAACTCGGGCGCTGATCTTGAGATGATCAATCGCGTATTATCTGAATGTTAGCAATTAGAGCCTTATGAGTCCGAAAATTGTAATTTCGATTTCGAATGCCCCCAGGTGATGAAGAATTCTTTGCGTTTATAAGTGATATTCTGCAGTAATACAGAATACGCACTTCAATCGTTTGTTAGAAAGAGAAGTTTCGACCACCCCGTTCGATGTAGAGTATCGCTGATCGTGGATTTGGATATAGGGGTATCATGGAACACGCAATTCCAGGGAATCATATAGGATGTCAATTGATAATCAGTATTGAAACTAACAAAGAGACACAATACATATTCACGCATCCTGTGGATAGTTTTATGTAATATTCTCTGTGGACAAGAGCTGCCCACCGATGCGAGATTGCAGTGGATTCTGGGGGCTTTTCGCGTGACAGAATCGGACATCTCAGCCTATACTTTGTCTTGGCAGTCCATCCGTTCCGAATTCCGCACTCCACCCAGCTCGGAAATCCGGATTCCACGACCGAGATGGAGTTTCGACGTGTAGCGACTCATGACACCCTGACCCGATCTAACCCAAACCTAGTGGCGTTCGATGGCGGCTCACGTTTCAGTGCAGCTAGCTTGGTCTTCACGGTGGAAGCAAGTCTGGGGACGGCCGCCCTGATTCTCGTTCGGGCTCTCCGGAGCCATGCTTTCAGCCTCCATGCCAGCCCGTATTCTCGTGGTCGGCTGTGTTAGGAGCAGGGAGCATCTTTCGACCACGCCACAGTTAGGCTTCTCCGGTAGAAAATTATGAACGCGAAATTAAGAGCCACTCATACCTTGCTCTCTTTGGGATCGTTCTCTGTTCGAGAAGGGTGCGATCAACAGGTGGATGCATTATTAGTTTTCGATCGGGATCCGCGGGGCGCGAGCCACGGGCCGAAAAATCATGCCAGAAAAAGAAAAAAATCAAATAAGACGCGACCAGTTTGGAGCTGCGACCGGATCTGGCCACACCTTCGGGCGTTCCGGCATGCCAGTAGGGTCCAGGCAGCAGTGAATTCCTGAATTTCCTGACCTCAGTTTCGGCGGAGACCCGCGTGTTTGAGTGGCCCAAGCGGCTTCCGAGGGGCCCACCAGGCGATAGGGCTGGAGCCAAGCCTAGAGGGGCGAGGGCGCGAGAGGGCAACCGAGATGATAGAACGATTCGAAGGGCCAGATTGTAGGTTGATGGTCTTACCGTTGCCATTGAATTCATTCTCAGAGCTCATTTCTGGTGGCCTGATAGGGATTGACCTCAGCATGTAGGGCGTAGAGTGCCAGAGTCGCGTTGCAAGGCCGGAACGCGGCGCGGAATAGGGTCCATTGCCAAGCCCCTAAAAGACGCTTATTCCAAACGCTAATGAACGGGACGATGTTTTTTTATCATGTATTGCCCCATACCAGTGGTACCCCGGTAGGGCTCATAGTGCCATACCTTGCACGCATTCAGGGGATTTGTTTAAATATTACGGTATCTGCAGTGTCGGGATTATGTCTTCATGTCTTCATGTCTTCCGTCCGGTCTTGATTGATTTACCCGGTGGCAGGTGTTTTGAGGTCATCGTGAGATGAGCTGGGGGCTCAGGCACCAGCGTTTTTTCTTCTTCCTCCCCCTGCATCTGGATGATCTCTGGTCTGATTCGACTGGAAAGGGACTGGAGGGTGCCCAAAGGCTCCTCCGCTCTCACTAGTCGTGAACTGTTCCCTGCCAATCCTCGAGAGGGCCCGCAATAATCCCGTTAAAATCGTCCTTTTTGTATGCTCCGTCCTCCGGACTGGTCCTGGGATCCGCTTCCTGTCTTGATTCTATTATTCTCACTGCCCCACAGCACTCTCGCCCTGGAGATCCCCCCCCATCACCGGAGATCATGATTGGCAGCACCGTAAATTCCCATGGGTTGACCTGTCAAGGAACCAGCGGCCGCAGCGAGGGCTCCGAAGCTTGGCTGGGTTCCAGTATGAAATTCCTCTGCCTAATGCGACCTCTCCCGTCATCCGCCATCGAACCTGGCGCACGAGGCAGGCTGCGGTACCTTGGAACCCAGCACAGCCCTTCCAGGCGTGCTGGTCACTTCGAGGTCACTCGTAAGGGTTTGTTGGTCGAGAATGTATTATTTGTATTTTGGTCATACAGACATATGGGGCGCAGTGGCAGTGAAAGCGAGGGGTGCGGCTCATCCAAGAGAAAGAGGACCTGGGATATACCTCGTCGGGGACGTTAGAGAGACGCCGCCTGGCGGTGCAAAGGAAAGAACGAGGTACTCGGTGGGTACCTTCAGGCGGTCCTGCCGTCGCCTTCGGCTACTTGACTGGGGCGTCTAGAATGCTCTTTATTTTTATACTGTCCAGAAGACTCCTCGATTCCAACAATGAGACTCCTGGACTTTCTGGTTTCGTCACTCCGGGTTACACTATTTTTCTTTCTTTGGATGCTTTCTTTTGGTCGCGTCTCCTCTTCCAGCCTCCAATCTCTAACCTGCAACCTGCAACTCGCAACTCGCAACTTCTACCTTCTACCTTCTAACCTCCCGCTAGCTCTGGAAGAGTCGACACCGGCTTTTGTTACTTGACAATATCACAGCCCTGAGCAATTGCGCACGATTGACCTAGATCCAGGGGGAGGCTGACGCTCGTGCTTACTGACTCCAGACTGCTCGTTCGCTTTCCCAACCGGGCGATCGACTCGAGTGCGCAAGTGCAACTCCCTTGTACTCTCTTCTGCAATTCCTTCTCCTCTGTGTTTGCATCATGGCGCCAACTGGTGAGGTTGTACCACCCATCATGATCACCACTGCGGCAGACCTATCGAATGCATCGACCAAACTCCCATCGCCAGCACCAGAGAAGAAGCGGCGCGGCCGTCGCGGTGGACGCAAAACCAATGCGGTCGATATGGTTGGCTCCAACCCGAAGAAATCATTGTTACTAGACGAGCTGGGCGATGCATTGGTTGAGCAGCTCTACAGCACCTCCAAACTAGACGACCCCTTGAATTCCTCCATCTCGAGCGTCCCAGTCGTGGATCACCGCCGCGGCAACCTCACCACCGCCCTTACAACCTCGTCATCGGCCAGTTCAAGAAGCAGCAGTAGCCGCACCTTGACCGGGATCGAGAGCACTCCGCCCACGAGCTTAGACGACCGTGATTCGCATGATATCAGTCTTTTGCCTCCGTCCACCGTGGTTCCAACACTCGGCCGTCAATATCAGTCCAGCAGAGAATCCCTCCAGATGAGCCTCCACGACGAGAGCAGCAGCAGCAGCAGCAGCAACAGCAGCAATCACCAGAACACAAATGGTCGCCCACAGGGGGATGTTTTCTGTCTAGACGATTTCACCACAATGACAGCCATCCAGAGATTAACGGCCCAGTTTGGTCGCGTTGCACACATGGGAATCATGGATCGCAGTTATCGATTCTTCGTCAATACATCCCGCACAGCGGCGCTGTCTTTTAAGATCCACAACCGGGTGGCCATCGTTGGAGGAGATCCGCTTTGCGAGCCCGAAATGATTCTGGGGTTGTTAGAAGAATTTGCTTCCTACCGACATCGGCATCACTGGGGGATCGCCTTCATGGGTGCAAGCGAGCACTTCGTGAAGCACTATGCCCAACCACAGGGCTGGGCGACGATTCGATTTGGCACGGAGCGCGTGCTCAACCCCCAGACTAACGAGGTTCTACTCGAGCGTGGCGGCAAACGGATCGCCGTCCAAACCCGCCAATTACTCAATCCGCACAAAGGGGCCACCTCGCTCGGTGTATATGCCCCAGCCGTACACGGCACCGATGCCCAGCTACAGGCAGAGCTAATCGCAGTGTATGATACTTGGCGTGCTGAACGCAACCATGCCGCGGGCCCACAGGCTTTCATCACAGTATATGACCCTTTCGCGCTACCCACCCTAATGACCTTCGTGTATAGCCGCGGGCCAGACGGGCAAATCAGTGGCTTTGCCGCATTGCGCAAGCTCGGCTGTGGCGGATATCACGTCGATCCGTGCATCGCAGCCCCGGGTAGCCCGAAGGGTATCAGTGACTTACTGATTGTTGCTGCCATGGCCCTGCTGCACCGCGCGAGCGCCTCGTACCTAGGCTTCGGCTTCGAGCCAGTGCACTCACTTTCTCCCGAGGATATTTCCGGTATACCAGGACCACTGGCAAAGCTCACCCGCGACCTATACAGCCACACATTCCATAGGCTTCCTATTCACGGCAAGAAGGCGTATCATGATAAATTTCGCCCGGATTCCCTCCAAGATTCGGGTCTATACCTTGTCTTCCCGGCTGGCATGCCGGGACCTCGTCATCTGCTGGCGATGATTCATATGGCCAATATCAGTCTACGCAAGATCTTGTGGGCGGATTTCCGGGCGTGGGTTGCGGCCCGGAAATCAAAATCATCCGCTTCAAGCCAACAACCCGCGCTCACAGATTCACCGAATCATCTACTTGCTGGAAATGGTTGAATCGCTTCCACTCTTTGCTTTCTACTACCCTTGATTAATCTTTTTTTCTTTTTTGTCTTCTGTTCCTCGCCCATGAACAATGCGATGTCTGGCTCTTCTTCTTTTCTTTTGTTCTTTTCTTTTGGCGACGGGATACTTTTATCTTGATATCGAAATTGGGGGAGCTGGGGAGCTGGGGAAGCACATTGCACCGGATTATGGCCGTTTGTCGTATTATATGCACCCGCGGAATCTGTACAGTAAGGGATTGACTGTTTTTTGTTCTTTTCGTATTTGGTACATAGAGACTCTCTTTTGAAAGTTATAATTGCCTGATACACGAAATTGATACCACCATTGTATATTCATGAACCATGACTCGAGGAGACGTCTGCCAGTCGGATATCATGTCGATTGTATAGGCAAACATTGCAGATCTCAGGGTCTCCTCCACATATCCCCCAATATCCCCATATTACCTCGGTATATCCTCCGTTTTCCCTGGTCCGCGCCTGTCGGGGACTGCAACAAGCTGGCGGCCGGCTGAGTCCCTGCGACTACTCGTCCCGAAATTTTAGCTACAGAGTTCTCTAAGTACAGGGTTTTTATTTTATCGTCTTGCTTCGAGGTATCATGAATGGAGAAGTAGAAGACCAGGAGAGTATATCATTTTGGTCAAATAGTTGTGAAAATCTTACGGGACAGAGATTTGGATATTAGAAAATGTACACACGGTCTCTCCAAGACCTTGGGTTTGGAGTACAGAGTCAGAGTATGTGCTTCGGCCTGAGACACGGAATAACCTGCTCTGCATGGGAAAGGGAAATAGGAAAGAAAGCGCCAATGAGGAAATCCGGAACCAATGAGGGAGAAAAAAGATGCCGTCCAAGCTCGCAATATTTTTATATACAGACATCTGTGCGTGACACCAGTGGTTGGAGCTGAGGAAGAAAGCCTGAAGGACCCAAATGAGGGCATATCGCATTTATGAAATTCTGCCAAAGAGAAAATCTTTTACAACGGGTGAGCTGGAGAACTCGGGGTTCAGGAGCACACAACTGCAAGAAAATCATTAGGATAAATTCGTTGAGCAGGTGAGACGGAAAGAGAAAATACTCACTTAAGAAAATACTCCAGTCCGATGCGTCGTGACTCGAGGAACTTAGGGCGGAATTTAACTGGGGGAAATCAGCAACGGGGGTCAGTGATGAGGAAGAGCATGGCAAGGACATACAAAGCACACTCTTAGGAGGGAGAGCAGGGAGGGCACTCTTCGCGTGCGGGAAGGAAAATTCAAGACGTTGCCGCAGATCGTCAAATTCGGAGTACCTATAGCCCCGAGACGTCCAACATCAGATCAGCCTCGTGCCGTGATGGAAGAGCAGTTCTCGAAGGGAACAGAAAATCATACCTCATGCGGACGACAATTGGGCCACCCTAGAAAATTCACATCCCCATTAGAACAACTGGATATTATAGTATACTCGATTCCTGGATTCGAACCTACATCGAGTGTTTGTATCGTGCAGTTCCAAACGACATAAGATCCCACTCCCGTCTTTCCCTGCACGACCACATAGTCGTCGATGGAGACGCTGCGTGCCCAGAGTCCCCGAGTCGTCTCCGAGTCTGGATCCACCGTATGATCCTCTAAGGTGATCTTCGTGGAGTGGGCCAGCGAGGTTTGAGATACGCGGGAGGCATTCCGCTCATGTCGTTGCCACCAGGGAGGAACAACCCCCGACGCCGGGCGAGACTTGGGGGTTGAGGTTGTTGAGCTATCCGGGAATGGGGCGGAGGGCGTTGCATTGCCACTGCTATTGTCATGGTCATGGTTGGTGATATTTGGTTCCGGCTGGGTGGGATGAGGCACTGCGGGGCTGAATTGGAGGTCCGGGGGCGGAGAGGAGAGCGGCGGCCGCGGCCGAGGTGCCGAACCGGCCTCCTCAGTCGCTGGCTCCATCCATTAGATGTTGGCCGGGCCTTGGGAGGGTCCTGTAGCGAGGGGCTATCAGTGGCAATGGAGTGTCAGCAAAAATGCTATTTACTTTGAACGTGGGTGTCACCCGAGTTGATATCAGGTTAGGCCGGATGTATGTTTCATGCGGAGGCACGGGGTCCATGATTGGGTCCATGCGGGGAGAGACCGTTACAGAAGGTGATCTGATCTGGCGCGGTACTTTGACATTTGGAGGGGGGGCGCGGGGGCCAGGAATGGGCAAGATCAGGCGAAAGCCTCAATGAAACAGAAACATTGGCACTTACCTTGAAACCGGGGTCCGAGTCCAAGCGACTAGATGAGAATTTAGCTTGGAAAGGGGCGCGGAAGTCAGGAAGTCAAAGAGCGGATGTGCCGGGTGGTTTCGCAAGGAGGTCGGGATTAGATAAGCGGCCACTTCATTCTCCAGCGTGTTTGTTGTTAGACCGGGAATCCATCCATCTTCCACAAACGGCCGAGATGGAACCACATTGCTCTCTGATCGGTCCTTCCATATACACTTGACATGGCCATAGCTTACCGGTCTGCAGCTCTGCAGTCCTTCCGGCTTCTCTCTTGCCTCTCCGTTCATGTGTCCACCCCTGCTTCTCCATCCTCGTCAGGAGAGTGGTTCCCGAACTGGACCCTCCTTCAACCACACTAACCCTATCCTGGCTAAGCGTCGTTGATCGGCGCAGCTGCTAAAGTGAGACATCCACCTTATCGACCCTTTTTTCCTCTTCCACAGGATTCCAACACTCGAGGGGTCGGGGTTCGCCTGCAGTTGGGGCAGCAGCTGGTCGAGGAGTAAATGGCGGTGACACTCATCTCAAGCTCCATAGCATCACTGCATATGGGATGATTTGCGGCATCCATTGACACTGCAAAGTAGCCGAATAGAAAGGGATAGGGATCCCCAGGGATAGGGTTGTGATCGCTAGACGCGCTCCCCGGATCGACATGTCGGCTAGTTCGTCTGCTCTTGGCTGTCAACCAGGGTGTTCGGGTTTATCATCTCGGGATCCTTACTCCTCACCCCGTCCCCCGTCATGTAGGTAGTGCCAGGTCTTGATGTACTGCACAAGTCATGTACGACTTCCCTGTGGATCACAATCCCTCGGTGTGATCAGGCAATGGCCCCCGTCGGCCCTAGTTTCGCTGAGTGTGCTTGCTGGTCTGCGTCCACTAGCAGAGCCCGTGCCCTCGCTAGCATTCTAGTGCCCATTGGCGCGAATTGGTGTGAGTTGGTGCCAAATATACGGAGGATGGCGGACGGGATTCGATATTCAGGGTCCGCGTGATCTCGTTATCGCATTATCGCACTATCGTGCTGGACCCTTCTCGCTTTTCTTTTTCTTCTGATCTTCCTCGCTCTTTTGTTTCCCCCTTTCTCCTTTCTTGTAACTCCACTTCTAGCTGTTCCTCGCTTCATCTGTCGCTACATCCAAAGCTTAGACCACGATCGTGCTCCTACCTCATTCCGAGCCTGTTCGAGAAGCTGCCCAGGAATCCACTCCCCGGGGTACGTTCTAAGACATGGCGGCTGTCCGGTCTGCCCTCTGGCTCCCTTCATTCCATGCACATACCCTCCCTCCCCACATGCTATTTTTACTTCTTTGCTGCGTGGCGAGTAGCCGATGTTGACGGTCATCCTTTAGACACACCCACGGTCAAGTCGCTTTTTTTTTATCCATTTCTCCACAGCCAAATCCACGAACATCATCTTCCGCACCCCCAGACTGCTAGCTAGAATGTTGTCCAAGCTGCTGCTGGCCATCGCTTCAGCTGCCACCTTGGTGAGCAGTCAAACGATCGATCCAAGCTCAGTGCCGCTGTCTACTCGCCGTGAGTCGCTGTGTCAACCTACTCACAAAACTTCTACCACTAACATGTGACCTTCAGAGGTTTGGTGCAACTCCCAAAAGTCTTCATGTCCTCTTATCTGCCTCCAATTCTCCTCCGGGGTCCCCATCGCGAACAACTGCACAGCTGTGAGTAACTTCCATCGAGTGCTGAATGAATCCAGGCCGCAGTCGCCCATACTGATGCTTTCCAGGAAACCCTGACCTACAGCTGTATCTGCAGCAACAACGTTTCCCCTAATGCCTCCGAGTACTCTCAGACCCTGCCCTACTACATCTGCACTGAGGCTGGCACCCAGTGTGTCAATGCCTGCGATAACTCGGCCTGCCAGTCTGCCTGTCGCAGCGATCATCCTTGTGGAGCCCAGGACCCTCCCCGCGTGAACGTCTCCACCACCACCACCACCAGCTCTGCCGCCGCCACCAGCACAACTCCCGGCAATATTCTCACAACCGGTGAGGCAACGGGCGGAGCACCGCGGCCATACTCGGTCGAAAGGGGCCATGTGTATGGGCTCTGTGTTCTGGTCGGTGGGCTCGTGACTGGGTTCGCAGTTTTGCTGTAAAGATCTCTCTTAATTATTGCTGGAACACCATGTGACAGGCTCAGCTCGCAAGTGCCAACTCTCCAGAGAAAGAGGGGCACCCGGGCCGGTGTTTGTCGATTGTCCCCGATGTCACTTTTTTGTTTCCTTAGCATTGAGCGGCTTGCCTTGTTGAATTTTTTGCATTAATCAGGCCCGGATCTAATTTGTTTTTTTTTGTGTTCTTGCTTCGATTAAGTTTTCCTCATTCAGACACGACCTATCATGAATGCTGCAATTTCGCTAGAATTTTCATATTGCAGAGTTCATAATTTACTGTTTGAACCTAAACTTTGCTCGGTTAATGAAGTTCCGTTAATCAAACCCTTTAATTTGAAACAATTTATTAATGTCCACCTAGTCTTTCAAACGTGTCCATCAAATAAACAGATCAACTCCGTGTATGAATTAAAGGCAGTTTTGAATATATATGATGCCAAGAAATTGGTGTTCAATTTGAAACCTTATAATTTAAGGGCCATCGCACTCTAAATGACCAGAGAACGCTCATAAATTAACACATGAATTCCTATCTTTACATTGTTCCATTTCAAGCGAGATGCACAGAATACCGAGCGCCAATATTCTAAACACTGTGTTCAAATAGTGTACTAGTGGGAGTAGGGAAGTCATGCAAAAGGAGAGGGGGAAAGAGAGGTTATTATATTCGCTTCATAAAAGGACTAGTGATCAAAAAATTCATGGCTGATGAGAGATATATTTCTTCTAAAATAGACATTGAGAGAACTTAATGGCTAATTCACATCTTCGCAGCACGGATTTTCGTACTATCCATTCTCTGCCCCTCGTCATCCTGTTCAGCAACTTCCAAGACAGGGAATCTAAGCGGCATGATGCGGCGAGGTGTGGACCCTGGGATGACTGAGTATTTGGAGAAATCAGTGACACCACATTTTTCCCGGAGAAAGTCCTCATCGGTATCTAAAAGTCCGTTCACAGTAGCTGCCGGGGCCCGCAGCATTTCAATAATCGCGTCGGAGAAGATGGTCTTTCGGTTTATGAGCAATGAGACAGGCCATACAATGGGATATCTGGGGAATTTCACATACGGGTTTTCTCAAGTCCTTCTTGTAGGACTTGTCTGAGGATTTATTGTGTTCTGTTGCAGCAGATTCAATAGACTGTATCAAATATCAGCTGTGCGTCTTCTAAAAGCTGGGACATCCAGCCATACCGATGCAGGCCAAATGCTGTTGATGGCCATCTCGTTACGCTCCTGGCGCACAAAGTCCATTGCGAGACCCTTGACCAACACACTCATGCCAACCTTCCCTATACCGAACTCGTCAGCACCACCTATCTACCTCTTCTACTTTCTTCCAATCCAATCTCCACTTACCCATCGCATACGCGGTCTTGCCCCGAAAAAAGCGCGAGTAGATCGGAGGCGAGACAACTACAATCCGGCCCTTCCAGCCATTCTTTTCGAAATACGGCAACGTCGCCTGGACCGTGGCATACAAACCCTCGGGGTTAATCTGTTGCATGAGCTTGAAGCGCTTGAGGGGGGTATTTTCCACCGACGACCACCAGATCGCCCCAGAATTGTATATAAGGACATCCAAATTGCCGAAGACCCGTACCGTCTCATCGACGGCCTGTTGGATCTGAGCTGCGTCGCGGACGTCCACAACAACCGTGGCGGCGGAGCCGCCAGCCTCTCGGATCTCACGCTCTACTGTGTTGATAGTTGATTGTGAGGAATTCGGGTCAGGCGGAAACGGCACAGTCTTGGATGCATCCGAGGCTGTCTTTGCCGCCAGCATTACTATGGTAGATGGTCAGAGCGTTTGGGTCAAGTTGACGTGCATGCTTTCGCACCTGCGTAGCCATTTTTGGCCAGGTCGACAGCCACTTGGCGACCGATGCCTCGAGATGCGCCCATGATCAGGGCGACAGGTTTAGAAGATGACATTGTGGTATTGCGTGGCTGTGTGAGTTGTACCGATATCGAAATGCGGGGAGTACTGGAGCTCGGTTTATGTATTTCTGTCGATGCGACCTGATAAATAGTATCGGCATGTCCTGCAGGCGAATTGTTTCTCCCACGGCCCGAGATTATTGCATCAATTAATCATCCAGTCATCGCAGAAATCAATGATTATTTGCCGTGGGCACAGCCCTGGTGATTAGTACTCGGTAAGGTAAAAGGAGGGTCGAGTCCAATGATTTCGTGATTACTCACAGTCCCGAGGCTCTGGGGAGACCTCGGGATTCCGGGGAACGCCTGAGGCAAAAATGAATAATCGGTTTGAAATGTTGTAAGCGAAAATATCAAAGATCTTAATGAGTGCAAATGGTCCAAGCACCAAAAACTAAATAATCTCTGAATTTTTACTTTGATTCTGGTCGTGGTTTGACACAACCTGCTGTGGAGGCTGAAATGGCGGTGCTCCAGGCGGTATCTTTTTGCCGATATCTGAATGACGAGCCATCACAATGATCAACCCGCATTGCTGGCCCAGTCACAAGACAGCCTTTTGACCTTCACCCAGCTGCTGCCAGGGCCGTTGCGCTCTCAATACCAAGGAAAAGCTGCTGTCTTGCATTTACTTTCTCCGTCTCTCTCTTTCAGCGCGTGTCTAGATCAGTTCAGCGTCTCCCGGGCTGTGCAGCGCAGGCGAGATGGACACCCTGCCAGACGCCCACTCCGCTAGAGACCGAGTACGCCTACCTGCAGCATTTTCTCCAGGAATCACATCCGCTGGGAATGCAAATGGAAGCGAAAACACAGAGAATATTACTCGAGTCAAAGTCCACGGTACGGTGATCCTCCTGCGGGGCTATCCGACAACAAAGCCCGCTGAGAACTGCTCTGGCTCGCCAGAAAGCTTGAGAACTAATATTTGAACTCTGGCAGACCCCCCAAAATTTGATCTCGAGTCATATATCGCGAATTACACCGGTATGTTGTCAATGCTCTAAGCATCTATACAGCCAGACTCCTAACGGTGTGCATACTCTAGGCCGCACCCGATTCGACCGCTTGTACCTCATAGGCACCACATCTACTGTCCTCTCTGTCGAAGCCCTAAAGTCCGCAATCATCGAAGCCAAGTCCGGAAAAGATGTCGCAAATTATGAAAAGGCAGTTCGCGCGCTGGCGGAGGTAGCACCGAACGAGGAGAGCGCCACCCTCGACTCAGCGTGGGTTCAGAATGTCCAACGCACAGTCAGGACACAGGACGATCGGCTGGACCAGGAGCTTCGCGGATACAAGAATAATTTAATCAAGGAGAGCATTCGAGTACGGACCCCTGATCTCGGCATACCACTGTGGTGCATACTGAACTGACGAATTGCTTTAGATGGGCAATGAGGATATCGGGAACCACTACTATGAGACCGGCGATCTTGTTGCAGCCTCGAAAGCGTACTCCCGCATGCGAGACTACTGCACAACCCCGAATCACATTGCCTCCATGCTCTTCAAGCTGATCAATGTTTCGGTCGAGCGTGGAGATTGGCTGAATGTCCAGTCCAATGTACACCGATTGCGCAACGCTCAATCAAAACCCGACGACCAGATTAAAAACCAGCCCAAGATGTCCGCGGCTCTGGGTCTCGCACAGATGCACTCGAGCTCATATCTCGACGCAGCCAATAGCTTTCTGTCGACAGACCCTAGCCTGGGCGACAGTTTCAATGAAATAATCACACCCAACGATGTCGCCGTTTACGGTGGCTTATGTGCGTTGGCATCTATGAACCGCGTTGAACTCCAGCTCCGTGTCCTCGATAACAGTTCCTTCCGGAATTTCCTCGAGCTCGAGCCTCATATTCGCCGCGCGATTGGATTCTTCTGCAATTCCAAGTTCCGGCCTTGCTTAGATATTTTAGATGCCTACCGCACTGACTATCTCCTAGACATCCATCTACGGCGCCATGTCTCAGATCTCTACAATCAGATTCGCACCAAGGCGATCAAGCAATATCTGGTGCCGTTCAGCCGTGTCACCCTGGACTCCATGGCAGCAATCTTTGCCCCGGCTGTTGTCGGAGGCGAAGCCCAGCCGACAGGCGTCGACTCACCCTTCGTCCAGGAGCTCATCCAACTTATTCAAAAGGGAGTCTTGGACGCTCGCATCGACCTGGAAAAGAGCGTCCTCGTCTCAAACCAGACAGATTTGCGAATGGAGGTGCAAGAGAAGACATTGGAGAGCCTGCGGTCTTTCAATGAAGAGGCGCATATGCGTATTTTCCGTGCTAGCGTACTTCAAGCAGGGCTGGAGGTAAAGGCATCCGGAGCCGAACGGCGGCAACGTGTGGACTCGGCGGACGCGAGAGGAACAGGGTCGACTGATAAGTTCGGCCGGGGTCCTGGACCGCGCGGTTAAACCGAGATTAGAATTTGCTAGATCTTGTCTCAGAGGACGGTGCTAGGAGGTTGTGATACGAACATGAGGCATGAGATAATACCCGGACTGCTGTCACGACCGAAATGAACTTGCCTAGTTATGCTCTTGATTCGACATAGAGTGCCCGGACTAAGTAGAGAGAGAGTATGTAGAGAGAGTAAGTAGAGAGAGTAAGTAGAGAGAGTAAGTAGAGAGAGTAAGTAGAGAGAGTAAGTAGAGAGAGTAAGTAGAGAGAGTAAGTAGAGAGAGTAAGTAGAGATATTGAGTAGCGATAAAAGATGCTCTACACAACAAATTAAAAGAGTGAGTCGCCTTCACTGGAATCAGACTATCTGATTGACTTCGGATTCAAAGGCGACAATTCGTCGGAATGCATGTAGATGTTATCCATTCATCCACTTCGCTTAATACGGAATATAGAGACTCCGAAGGCGTACAACCTTGCACGTAGCTTCGGATCATTGCTTTTTGCATTATTTTAGGGATTGACATACAATAGCATGCTCGGAGATGTCTCATTGCAAACCTCCAACAAGGAGAACGATGGATTTCGCTTTACCGACGAAGATCGATTTTAACCGGGACGGATGAGTTAGGGCTACCGGCTGGCATGCTGCATGTTTTGGCGTACAAAGCCTCCACCAGGTCCAACATCCGACCTCGGGGTTTGATATCAACCGGGGCATTTTGCATGCTCTTGTCTTACACTGCAGCACCTGACAGGAAGAGCCGACCCCGGAATAGGATCCAAAAGGCGTCACACCCAGTGCGAGCGCGGTGTCACTAGCTCCACTTCATGACTCCAACCTCCATTAATCAGTGTCCCACCCTCCCCGGCGCCGCCAAGCTGGTTAAGCCGGTTGAGGGGACAGATACTTCTTGGACCTGCTACACCAGTTTGCTTCACCAGCTGGTTCAACACACAAACCGTTACTGTGAGACACACCGAGGGCCTAACCCTCACGAACGCCAGTATGCTCGACTGCTTGTGTCTTTATCCCACGATGTGCTCTGAAAGCATCCACCTGCCTTCCCTCAAGACTGGCGTGGGCACTGGCATGACACTGCCCGCTTCTTCAGTGTCTGATTCCAGCTTCATCGCGTATGAAGACCGAGATGGTGCCATGGAGCCCGTTCGGCTAGGCTCGGGATTGTCTACATATCCAGAGCAGCGAATTGTGATGGATGGCCCCCGGCCAAGAGAGGTCATGTCATCCCCGTCTTCCTTCCTTCTTTCACCAATACAGTCTCTCAATATCACTCCGTTAGCAGTCGAGGCAGAAACAAATTCCTTAACACCACAAGGCAATCCGAAACGGATCCTGGAGCCAGCGACGGAGACATCTAGCAATGCAGTGTTGGAGCAACATGCAGCGCAGTCATTAGCTTTTGTGGACCGCCATATCCACTCTACACCGAAGGCCGAATGTGATGCGGCGGAGCATATACTGGCAGTAGCGCCTCAATTAGCTTCCATACCAGAGGAGGGAGCCGAAGATGACGGCAGCAGAGAAGAGACCGTGACAAGTACACCCTATGTGCTCTCGAGTTCACCGCAACCATCCGACCTACTAGAGGTAGGTGTGTTTCCGAGGGAGACAAAAAAGACAGCGGCATCGCCATCACCCGGCGATTCAAGCACAATAGCTTTCTCTCCGCCGGTTTTAAGCAACCCGAAATCCTCTGAGGGTGCGCCTTCCCCAGTGGTACACTTAACGCCAGCGCCTGATGTCATACCAAACCCGGCCCACGTACAAGAGGCAGATGAAGATGGCCAAGTGAATGCAGGAGATGCCTCTTCCACAGAATCCACAACGGGCGAAGAAAGCTCGATATTTGGTGAGAATTATCATTCCGACACTTCCAGCTATACGGCTTCCCTCTTGTCCGATGTGAAGAATTACACCTACGAAAACGGACGCCGGTATCATTCTTACCGCGAAGGCCACTACGTCCTCCCTAATGACGAGCCCGAGCAAGATCGACAAGACCTCCTTCACCATGTGCGAAACCTCGTCCTTAACGGAGCCTTGTTTCGAGCTCCGGTAGACCCAAATCTCCAACGCGCCCTAGACATCGGCACAGGGACGGGCATCTGGGCCATCGATTTCGCAGACAGATACTCCAGCGCCGAGGTCGTCGGTACCGACCTGAGTCCGATCCAGCCATCCTGGGTGCCGCCTAACCTCCGATTCCTGGTCGACGACGCCGAGTCACCCTGGTTGTTTAATGCGAGCCGGCCCTTTGACTTTATCCATGCGCGGGACTTGGGCGGCGCCATCGCGGACTGGCCGCGGCTGCTGCGCCAGGCCTATCAGCACCTGCGACCTGGGGGCTGGGTTGAATTGCAGGAGTTTGAGGTGACGCTCAGGTCAGATGACGACTCCCTCCGTCTGGCGCCGACGTTGTGCGAATTCCTCGGCCGCCTGCATGAGGCCAGTGAGGCGTTTCACCGGCCCATGAATATCGCCGAAGGCCACCGGCAGCGGCTGATGGAGGCGGGTTTTGAAGAGGTCAGAGATGAGGTGTACAAGGTATGATGATGCTTGCCCTCCATTTGCCCCTTTCCTCGTGTGATTCGTCGTGTTTCTTGTTCATGTGTCCCTACATGTTTGCTGTTTTCCTACATTTTCGCTCCGGGGGCCTTGGGATCTGGCCGATCTGACTGACCTGGCTGTTTTCGTGTGGCAGGTTCCGTCCAGCGCCTGGTCGAGGGACCCTGTACAAAAACAAATAGGGCGATATAATCTGTGCTCCCTCCTGATGGCGGTCGAGTCCTACTCCCTCGCGCTCTTCACCCGCGTTCTGGGCTGGTCGAATACCGATGTCCAGGTGTTCCTGGCGGGTGTGCGACGGGATCTGAGGAATCCAGATGTCCACACCTATTGCAACTTGCATATTGTGTATGGTCGGAGACCATGGTCCTATCATCGGTCCATTTAGACTGGTTCAACCAGCAGTCAGCTGGGTCGGCAATTGGGCTGGAACGGGGAGGCGGGAGCAGAGGAGGACGAAAAAGACGGAGCACGAAAGACGGATGACGGGGAATTGAAGGGCAAAGAAGGATTGGAGCAAGAGGCAAAAAGATGCGCCATGTAGAATAGTGATTATGATCGTGGCCAAAGCCCCCTTGGACGTTGTACCACTCCTACGCCTTCTGCTCTTCCCTTCCTCTTGACTTCGTTGCGCAGACGCCGACTGCGACCACACAGACACTCCAAGTGCCCAAGAGAACACTCCAACGTGTGAATCTGCACAATTCTGGCTGAAATCCAAGTGGAGGGTCCATTTCCTCTCTGCGACCATCCGTCCTGTCTCCAACCCGCCGGGAGCCCAGAATCATCCCGGTGTGACTTTGCAACTTGCGACGCGCAACTTCTTCGGTCATCGTTCGGTCATCCCAGGATATCAATTGCTCGAGATTGAGCAAAGCAGGGGTCTCCGAGCCACCCGTTCATCTCGCCTCCGCAAGCAATGCGCCCAAATAAGTAAATAATATGGACGTGGGGATCTGCGAGACCCTGGGGTCCATCCCCTTCTGGTTGCGATCGCCAGTGACGATGCTCTTCTCAGAGCCACCTTCCAGTGTCCTATTCTGGAGCGTGTCTGCAATACTCCTGGTAAGTTGCATTTCCCCTTCCCTCGGTGCGTCCTTGTTTGCGCCTGCAGGACCCTACCGCTACCCATCCTGCCCTCGCCTAACCAAACCAGCCCCCCGGTCTTTTATTTCCCGGCCATATGCTGCTTACATCACCTTTGCCCGGAGTGGATTGGCGCTAATACGTTGTGTTTGCGAACCTCCTAGGGCTTACTTGGCACGGCATATAGTATCGTCTACCAACTTTGTTGGTCCCCGCTGCGCCGTTTCCCGGGTCCGCGGCTCTGGGCAGTCTCGCGCATCCCAGGTCAGCTGTCAGTGTTGCATGGGCACCATCATCTGGATCTGACCGCTCTACATGAGCAGTACGGCTCGGTGCTACGGATTAGCCCTCACGAATTGGCGTTTAATACTCCACAGGCCTTTCGAGACATCTATGGTGCACGCCCAGGAGGGTGTTTCCCCAAGGATCGAACCCATTACTTGCCCCCTGCCAATGGAGTCAATCACCTCGTCTGCGAAGTAGACCATACTTCCCATGCCCGCCAAAGGCGCCTGCTCTCTCATGCCTTCTCCGAGCGGGCTCTGAGGGACCAAGAGAGCTTGATCACCAGCTATGTCGATACAATGATCTTCAAGTTACACCTCGAGATTCAGAGGTCCTCGTCCTGTGTGGATATCAAACATTGGATGAACTTCACTACATTCGATATCACAGGCGACCTGATCTTTGGAGAGTCGTTTAATTGCCTTAAAGATAGCAAATTGCATCCTTGGATCGAGTTAATTTTCAAGTCAATCAAAGCTCTGGCACTGGACGGCATCACGCGCCAATTTCCTGTTCTTCGCACATTCCTGAGGGCCTTTATCCCGCGGAGAATCCAGCAAAAGGCTGTTGAGCATTTCAAACTCGCAGCGAAAAGAGTGGACAAGCGCTTAGAAACTCAAACTACGCGTCCGGATTTTATGGCGGCCATTCTGCAAAATGGATTGAGCGAATCCAATGGCAAATACCAGGCAGGAAAGCGAATTATGACAAGAGCCGAGATTCACTCTAATGCGTTCATGTAAGTTTTCTTTTTTCTGCGCCCCGAAGCCGGTGAAGCTGTCCAGTCCTTTTGAACGAGACTGACTCTACGTATCAGTCTGATCGTGGCAGGTAGTGAGACAGCGGCGACACTCCTTTCGGGCTGTATCTTTTACCTTTGCACCAATCCGCGAGTTATGAATCAACTTATGACTGAAGTGCGCTCTAGCTTTGCGGACGATAAAGATATGACATTTCGAAGCTGTGCGACCTTGCCATACCTCGCTGCCGTCATTGAGGAATCGCTACGAATGTATCCACCCTTTGTAACAAGCCTGGCGCGTGTCGTTCCACGGGGTGGGGCAATGGTTGATGGCCAGTTTATTCCAGAGGGAGTATGCCATTTATGTTCCGCAACACATAATAGCTGTCTAACGATTGGTGCAGACAGTGGTTGCATGTCACCACTACGCTACTTACCACTCATCGTCAAATTTCGCACTCCCTGACAACTTCATCCCGGAACGGTGGTTGGGAAAAGACGCCCGTTTTGACGGCGATAAAAAGGATGCTTTGCAGCCCTTCAGCCTAGGGCCAAGGAACTGTCTCGGTAAAAAGTATGTGTCCACTGGATCTACGGCCCTGTCCTCTGCTGTGACTAAAAAGCAGCTCTTCTCCCTTAGTTTGGCTTACTGTGAGATGAGACTCATCCTCTGCAAATTGCTGTACCACTTCGATTTCATGCTGTGTCCCGAAAGCGCCAATTGGACCGATCAGAAGGTTTATTTCCTCTGGGATAAGCCTGCGCTGATGGTGACACTCAAGCCTCGCTTGAAAAATGAGAATAGAACGGAGTCCTAATTGGGCAACATGGCCAGCATTTTTAGAAAGCCTTTCCTGGCTCTATAAATGAATCTACGGGAGCCTTTCGATATTCTCGCTCATGGTAGTAACCACTGGACCTCACTTTCAATTTTTTTAGTCATTCTGGTTCGATGTATCTGCCCGTTCTCAATTTATTTTATTTTTCGATTATCGCGGGTGGCTGGCGGCTTAGTTGACTTGCCTCTGGGAGGATACGCATTCGTTGGCGGTATTCTTCCTTACAGATTTAGGTGGCTCAATGCGTTGCTGGGGTATCATTTGATGAGGAAAAAATTCCTATGTCAGCTGTGATCTCATCAATCCAAGTGATAGATATCTCTCAATAGAAATCTCTCAATTTTGACTTTTGAATTCTCTTTCCTCTGATGTGGTACTTGGAGTGGCTTTCCCCAATCAAGCTTTCTATTATTCACGAGAAGTTCATGTCCATATATATTGACTTCTTAGAACCGAGGAATGCTGCCTCAAATGAATAAGCTATGCAATTAAATGAGTACCTTTAGATTTTTTATCATCTCTATACATTACATTGTATGCCTCGCTTCTTTGCCGCGAGTATATAATTTCAACTGGAAAGAAAAGCGGAACACCATATGACCGAATTCATGTCGCCTGGAGCTAATGATATCACCTTTTATAATGATTGATTTTGCACTAGCAGCTTTACTGAATCGCTGGAATACTGAAACGTAATGTTGTTGTCTAGAATATTGAACGAATTCGGATACAGGAGCTCCTAACCCAGGTTATGAGTTCCCAAAACTATCGTTGACGGGCATTACAGCTTCAATTTAAATTGAACCTGTCAGTATTTCAAGGCAAAAAGGGGGCTATACAATGCTGATGGATAAAAATAACCACTAGCTCCCTCTTCAACGGAATTCCTTAACGGTAAATGCGCCCTTCTGGCGGATATCGCGACTGGAACTGCCGACATAGACACGGAATGTTCCACTTGGTACAACCCATTTCTGAGTCCGAACGTCCCAGTAGCTCAAATCTCGTCGGGTGAGCTTGAACGTTACTTCCTGCGATTTCTGCGAGTGGAGATTCACTTTTTCAAACCCACGCAGCTGCTTCAGCGGAGTCCATGGAGCAGAGTCTGGTAGGCCTAGATACAGCTGTGCAACTTCTGCTCCAGCCACACTGCCACTGTTCTGGATCCTAGTAGTGATAGTTCCAACAGTCTCAAAGAGATCAGCCGGACCACCGGGCACGGTGGCTCCCGTAGCCGGACCTGCACTAGCAAACACATTTACAGCAATGCCATAGTAGTCGAACTTCGTATATGAAAGACCATATCCAAATTCGTAGCGAGGGGCGATGCTGTTGACATCAAAGTGACGGTAGTCGACGAAGAGACCTTCTGTGAAATCATCTTGTTCCGCATTTAGCCAACCAGTTCCATAGTCGCTACGCTGTTTCGCGATTGTGTACGGGAGTTTCCCGCTGGGAGATGTTCCACCATATAGCACGTCAACCAAGGCATTCCCACTTTCTTGGCCAGGTAGTCCAGCCCAGACGATGGCTTTGACAGATGGTTGGGCCAGAATCGTCTCGAGAATCACAGGACCTACGCTGTGCACGACAACAATCACGTTCTTGTTGACTGCTGCAACTGCTTTGACGAGCTCGTTGCCGTTGTGCCAAGGATCGAGGTTGTTCCGGTCGCCGGCATTCCCTTCGACCGTGATATATCTGAGAATAAAGTCAGTATTGAACGAGAATCGGGGAATCTAAATGAAACACATAGACGACCATACCCTTCTCCGGAGTCCGAATTGATAAAAACAACTGCCGTCTTGGCGGCAGCCGCAGCAGATGCGGCGGAAGTCGTATCATCTGTTGTACTCGAGATGATTTTAGTGCCCGTCTTCTTCGCCTGGGCCTGAATTGCACTCAAAGGATCGACAAGATACTTTACATATTCAGGATTAGCAAAATGCTTGAAAGCCTTCGAGTGCCACTTGGGGCCCACTTACCGGGAATTGGGCGGTTCCACTGCCCCATCCCATGGCCAACGTCCCGTTATCACACCCATGATCCGAGCATGCGTTGGGGCCGTCGGGGTTCACGATTGCATCGGCTCCAATAACCGCCAGACTTGCCGGTTTTTTAAGGGGAAGAGCATGCCCGTCATTCTTCAACAAAACTATGGAGTCGCGAGCCACATTACGAACCACGGTCGCATGGTCCCCAGTAACATCGACGCTCGCTTTGCCGCCATTCCAGGAGCTGAATGAGACAGCGGGATATCCTTTGTCTTGCCCGAGGAGATACCAGGCAGCCAGGATACGAGTTGCCATATCGTCTACTCGGGACTTGGGCACAGAGCCATTGTTCACGGCATCCACGAGATTAGAGCCCCAGAAGATACTTCCAGGAGGACTGTTGAAATCGCTGCCGGGCATCGTCATGTCCAATCCGGCCAACGCGCTGTTGACAGTGGTGTGTTGCGCATTCCAATCACTCATGATATACCCCCGGAAGCCTAGCTCATCTTTCATCAGCTGGTTCAAGATGGCATCGCTCTCGCAGGCCCATGTTTCGTTCACTTTGTTATAGGAGCACATCACCGAGGCCACATCGGCCCTGACGGCATTCATAAACGGCCATACGTATAGTTCATGCGCAACCCTGTCGCCGATGTTCGAGCTGATGGTGTCTCGATTGTGCTCCTGTTCATTTCCAAGCCAGTGCTGCAGGGCATGTCAGGCATGGGTGCTAAGAGGTGATGGGGATATCACATACCTTGGCGCATGCTTGGGCGCCCGAGTCCTGCATGCCGTGAATCGTCTCTTCCATCGCAACCCCACTGAGATAGGGATCCACCGAGAAGCCCTCCCAGTTTCGGCCGCCATCTGGGTTCTTTCCCAGAGGACCAGCCACTGGCCCGAGCTGCACGTTAACGCCTAGCCCCTTGGCCTCGGCTCCCATCGCCGCACCTCGTGCGTACATTAGGGACCGATCCCAAGTCGCGCCAGCATTGATCCCTGCCGGGAACGCGGTGACGGGGTTCGCGAATCGGATACCCAGTGGTGAGTCTTGGAGACATAGCGAGGGATAGTCAATGGAGCTGGGTGCATATGTGTTGCCCACACAAGGTCCGCCTTCCCAAGTCACACCAGTCGCAATCCCAACCTTTTCGGACAGACTCATTTTCTTCAGTGCATTTTGGGCCTTTGAATAGGCTGCATCCCAGCCGGTACTCCCTGAGCCACGCGCCTGGGCGACCCCGGCCACAGCCAGGAAGGGCAGAAGAAGGTGTTGCATCATGAAAGTGACAATGGCTCCGTCCTTCGGAGAGGTAAAAGAAAAACCTCAAGGGGGAAAGCTTCCCCTTTAGCCCTTCTTATACCGAGGGAGACGGCGAGCCAATGCCTGGAAATCAAAGCCCCTCATCTTGAATCCGCATGACCGCTCGCGTAGCATGTCGGGCAAAAGCCAAAGTATTTCTTTCGGCCCTTGTGCAAGCCTCCGGCGAAGATTCTCGAGGCAGGAGGCGCCACAAACGGGGGTCTTGCTACGCGAATGGCAGTAGCATCCCTTGCTCGGGCCGTCCCAAGTTAGAAGTATGTAACCTCAGAAGTAAATAACGATGCGCTGCCCGCTTTTTAGCGCGCTGGCAGACGCCCCCGCTCGGGCTTGGCAGGTCGCGGAATCACGGAGATGCGGGGGTCAGTCCGCGCAGAATCAGCATGGATTTCCTTTTTTTTTTTTTTTTTCAATTAATGGTGTGGATATTTACCCCGCAAGATGGACTGCCTTTTTTTGAGATCCTATCGCGATTAGGGTTGAAAAACAAAGAAAACCCCACTTCTGTTCCCGTTCGGAGTATGAGACTTCCCACTGAAAGTCTAAACCTGCCGGAAAAATCTAGTAGTTAAGCGATTGATCATTTGCAAACCCATGTCGCATGGTGAGTGATGGAATTTGCTTACAGTGCAGAAAATTTTATCTACAATATAGAGAAAAACATAGACCGGGTAGTAAATATTACATCCAAGTGATCATTTCGGGCAATGGACAATTGGGCTTAAAGCCCTTCAAGAATATAGAGGTTTCATATAACATGGGATTAACGATTATCCCAGCTCAAACTTCCTCCAGTCTTTCCTGCTTTGGATTCTCCCCAAATGCTTTTTCACCGTCAAAAATGAGCGCCACTTCCTCCAAACTGTGACCCTTGGTTTCAGGGAAACCAAAGTAAACAAGAACAATCTCAACCGCAATCACACAGCAATAGACAATGTAATATTTCCAGCTGATGGCATCCATTGCTACCGGGTTGGCATATCCATTGAAGATCAGCACACAGGTTGATGCGATCTGCATGATATTGGTTCCCTTGGCGCGAAGGTGGGTTGGGAGAACTTCGGTCACATAGACCCAGGGCGGGCCATTAAGACCTGCGTTATAGAAGAACTGGTAGAAAAAGATCATCACGATCACCCCGGTGCCTAGAGAACTATCATTGAATCCTCTTTGTTGGTTGATTGCTGACAGAATCGTCCAGATCACGTAACAGGTCAACATCCCAATCGTCGAAAATAGAAATAATCGTCGTCGGCCGGCCACTTCCATCAGAGAAGCTAGTGCGATCGAGACTCCAAGATTAAACACAGTGAGACCGCCATTGATTCGGAGCTGCTGTGGGTCCGAAGTAAACCCGATCGAGTTGAGAATGAGATGCAGGTAGTATGCGATCAACCCGTTGCCGGACAGCTGCATCATGCAGGGTACCAAAATGATGATGAACAAACGATGCAGATTACCGCGTGTGGCGAGAAACTCTCGATACCCCATTTTCGAGGCCCCTTTGGCAGTCTGGATTTGCAAGATGATTTCTTTCATCTCAAATTCGACCAGAGGCGAATCCTCGTCTCCACCTGCGTGGTATTTTACCAACACTTGTCGCGCATCATCATATCGATCCTGTTGTACCAGGTACCGTGGAGATTCGGGCAGCAGGTAGACGCAAATAACCTGCACAAGCGGGAAAAACCCTTGCAGAAGCGACGGAATACGCCACGCCCACGATGCGTTCGGTCCCATAAAGTAAGTTCCATAGGTGACCCAAGCAGCGAGCATTGCTCCCAGGTACCACAAGTTGTTGTAGTATCCTACCAGAACAGACCGGTGGGTTGGAAAAGCGAGCTCACTGACTAACATCGGAGAGGCTTCAACCGCAATCAAGCCTCCGAACCCGATGATCATGCGAGACACCAGGAACATGGCATAATTCTGAGCGGCGCACTGAAGAATCGCTCCTATCACGAGGAGAAGTGACCCGATAAAAATTGGAAACCGGCGACCGGTATGGTCGCACAGCCACGGAGCAATTGGAAAGGCCAGGATCTGCCCGAAGATCACGCCGTTGGACAGCGATCCAAGTCGAGTGCCCGTTGGAGAATCGAAGAAATGCTGCCACTGACTCATGGATTGCAGGCCGTTCAGCATAGAGCCATCATAGCCATTGGTGGTCGAGGACAAATATGGGACTATCATTCCCAGATTGAGTAGAAGAAGGTGCCGGTGTCTATACCATGCTTTGTCGGTTTTGGGGAGGACATTTTGAAGGCTCCACCCGCTAGGGCCCACCATCTCGACCTGTTCGATTTGAGATGTTGATTTTGTTTCTCTTTCGCTCATGTTGAATATGAAAGTGTCCTCTTGAAGAAAGGTTTTCAGTGAATCAATCGAAGAGATCCCAGTCCAAAAAACGGTGACTGACTTCTTATGGAACAAATCTCTATTAAATCTTGCTTTTAAACATAGGACTGAATTTCAATGGCATCCGTGATTCCGCGGTGGTATAGTGTATGGCGTAGGACTGGAACCAATCTGATTCCAAGCGAGCTTGGTTTTATTAAGGCCAGGACGCATGGCCTCGGATATCAGCAATTAGCCAAATACTATTCGGCATTTCATGGCCATGCCGAATCATCTCACCGTAGGGTGGCGTCTGAACACTAAGCCGGGAAACGGGGAGACAAATCATCTTCAAGCGCTAACTGAAGACCCGTACATTTAGCCCGACTCCAGACCGACTTCCCCGCAATCAAAACCCCCATATTTTATGGCAGCGTGGAGGACGTTGCGGAGAAGGAACAAAGCTTTTTGGCCGAGGGCGAATCAAACCGGATTTACCGGTTGAAATGGCGTTTTGAAGTCCGTCAGAGATTCAAATGAGGGCAAGTGGAGCTTGAGCCATCGCGACACTATGACAAAAGCAGTCTAGACGATGAAACCTCACAGTGGTAATCCGAAACTCCGCTGGGTACTTAACACGGTAAAGGGGCCTTTCCAATGCCGAACCCTGCTTACCGTAAGATGCGTGCTCATTGCTAATATGGACGCGGCCCAATCTTTAGCAACCCAATTGGAGATCTCTATTGGAACGAATCCGCAGAAGAGGAAGTACTCGCGCACGGCAATAACATGGCCACGAAAGCGAGCCACGCAGGCATGCCATACATGTCGCTTCCGCAGGACCAAATGCGATAATACTCGCCCGGCATGTACTTCGTGCGTTCGGCTTGGGGCCGAATGCACCTATCAGGACAAAGATCCCTCTACGTTAGTAGCTGGTCTCAAAGACAATGGAACAGTCGAGCCACCCCTATACTTCATTTGTGAATACTGACAGGTTTTCCGATTATCTTCTTAATAGATTTGATGCTGCAAGTCTCGCTATTCTCAAACGATTAGATGATCTAGAATCGATAATCCAGACCGGATTCAATAATGAGCCATCTCCATCGGTCCACTCCCATGGAATTTTCTCATCACCCTCTATCACCCAGGATCATTCAAGCTCTCCTATGATCAGTCAAGACAATCAATGGAAGTTGCGTTTTATAAATCTTGAATCTGTCCTGGAGTGGCCGGTCTTTGATCGCCACAATTTTCATCAGCGAATACACTTGCTGAACCCACCTAATCATTCAAAACCTGCCCCAGTTCCACCGATTTCTATTGAGATTGACCCTCAAGAGACTGAATCTCTGATTCGAACCTTCTTTGATTATGTCAATATATTCAATCCCATCTTAGAGGAGGAAGACATCCAAGAATGCTCTAATGCAGCATGCTTCAATGGTATTGGCTGGGATGCAAAATCCTGCCTTCTGGTTACGTTACCCTTCACACCCATGCATCCAGCCTAAACTAATTTCATATTAGCTGCTCATATATGCACATGGACTAACTGCAAGGCCATTCTTTAACAAAGAGCCCCACGTTAGCCCTGCAGGAGACTTCCATCAATCAGAACAATTCCAGCGGGCCGAGTCGTACTTTAGTGCGGCTCAATCTCGCATGGGCTCACTCCTTTGCAGAAGCGGCGTGACTGAAGCACAGTGCTTCTTTCTTGCAGGCGCATATTTGATGGCAAATCTCGAACCGGTTCCCGCGTGGAGGATGTTTGTACAAGCATTAGCCTGTTGTCAGGGCTTCTTTCTTGAGACTGCAACTGAGCCCATCCACGACAGCGAATGGAATGCAAAGCAGCGAATATACTGGACGTGCTTCAAATCTGAGCTGTAAGTTTGGTGAAAAGTCAACTTGGTGATCTAATATACTTAATCTGAATTGATATCTCATTATAGGGAGCTTCGGCTGGAGTTGAATTTTGGACAAAAGAGTGTTCTCGACCTCAGCTATCCAACGTTGTTTCCGTCTCCTCCTGATCAGCTTAGAACAAAGGACGAAGCGGCATGGTACTTCTATCTCGCCGAGATTGCTTTGCGGAGATTGAAGAACCGGATTCTGGATACGGTATACCGTCACGACAATTCTTCCTCGAAATCGGACATTGAAAATGCAATCCTCGATTTTGAGGAACAAACTAATGGATGGTAGATACCCCTTTTTAACAACCCATTATTGCTCAAGTGAAAAATTCATATAGAAATATTAACTCCAAATGATGCTGATCTAGGTTGCGATCCCTACCCCCCGCTCTAGCGCTTCACGCTGTAAGTCAGGAGAGTGACCAATATGAACCCTTTCGATTTATTCTGAGCGGACATCTCCTCGACTGTCAAGAAACCATGTACTGGCACTTCTTAGTGGAAGGTATCCAAGGTCGACTCAACGAAAGCAACCATTATTTTGTTCGCAAGGTGCTAGAGGTGTGCATAGAACGAATCACGAAGAACCGAAAGGGATTCTACCACCGTCACCATGGCACATGGTTGATGGTGCGGTCATGCACACGAAGTGCATTAGCCCTTCTTGCTGCTGCCCAGCATAATGACCTGAAAGGGTTCCTTCCACTGGACTGGAAGAAAGCAGTGATTGATGTCACAGCGATGCTCAATTTTTGGCAAGATGAATCCAGAGATGTGCTAGAGATGCTCAGCATGGTGGAACTGCTTCTGAGAGAGGAGGATAGTGCAGATTGCCAATAGCCTATTTTTCCCACCTAGAGTTTCCTTCCTAGTTCATCTCAACACGCAGTTATGCTAGTAGCCAGCATATGTACAGCTCTAATATGAGAGACGAGAAGCGCCGGCATACGCGTTTGGAGGAAACAGATTGCAGAACGAGGGCACTTGAAAGTCTCTCCAGGACCGCACACAGGTAAAGAAAACCCCATCAAACCCAAAATTGTCTTGACGTTGGTGAAGTGCTTCCGCAGAATACCTGGGAGTACCAAAATTGGAAGCATGTGCAAGAAAAAAATGATGCAGTCAAAATTCAATTCAAAGTGTAGGAATATATAACTTCCAGGACTGTTACGGAAGATCATTTCATTCCTTCAGCCCGGAAATCTATGACATAAGACACACCGATATAGTTATATATGATTATGTCAAAATGTTAGATACTAAATCATATAGCGTGCCCTTTCTATGTGGCCAACTTGTCGTTCACGCCAATGTCACGCCCATCAAGGGGAATGCCAAAAGTCTCCAACAGATTAGTAGCGGCTACTTCACCTGTGCGGAAGGCGCCATGCACACAGCCATTGGCGACCATAGTGCAGTGCTCTCCTGCAAACTGCATACGGCTATGCTTGTGGGCATCAAGCGCGTCGACAAACATGTCGGGGTCGTCTCCGACCTTGTCGGCAGAGTAGGTGCCGTAGCCCGCAAGCGCATCCTGGGTCCAGTGTGTGGTTTCAACACTGAGCAGGCGCGGCAGAGCCTTGTAAGGTTCGGTACGGAAGAGTTTAAACAGTGGTTCAAAAAACTTATAGATTTCCTTCGAGTCGGTCATCGCTTCGATGCGCTGGGTTAAGGGCTCGGCGATTTGCACACACAGCTCCTTGGCGCCCGTCATGATCCACAGGTTGATCGTGACGGTCGCGTAGTTCAGGATGTTGTCTTTTTCACCCATAGAGCTCGTGCTGGTGCTGGACTGAACGGAGGATGCGGATAGAGAGTCCTCTTCCGCAGGAGAGGGGTAGAACATGAACTGGTCATTGTCTTTCGACCAGAACACGTCGCTGAATTCAAAGAAGACTTTACCCAGGGCACCGTAGCTGAATTTGGATATCCCCTCCTGGATGTCACTCGGAAGGGGCGGATTAAAAGACACGAGGTTGTGATGATACACACCTAACGGGAGAGTCATCACGACTGCATCTCCCTCCACAACTAGAGGGGTGCCATCGGCATCCGTGCATTGGATGCGTACGGGTTCATCTGCATCATCGCTACACTCCACGTGTTGAACGAGATGATTAAACCGAATCATGTTGGGCTCATCGCGGAGGGGCTCCGCGGTCCAGTTCACAATCCGGTCATAGCCTCCCTTCATATAGAGATTACGCTCCGTAATGAAGTAGGAGAGATGTTTAGACGAGGCCTGCTCGGTGCTTGTGCCGATCCACAATTCTACCTCGCGGACGGCCTGCGGGGCCCAGAGGCGCTCATCATCTGTGATGAGCTGATGCTGGAGGACAAATTGCTTGACAAAATCATCAACCGGATGGTCCTCGGCATCCGGATTAGTTTCATAGTACCACTCGCAATAGTCGGCGAACTCATCAGCGACTTTCTTCGCCTTAAACTGAGAACCGGCGCGACCCTCACGGGTAAAATACAACGGCATGCCGTCGTCATAGTAGTAGGGAATTGAGAGCTGCGGGATCAGCTTCACAAGACCGTTCTGGGATGTCTCGTGCATCCAAGCAGCACCTGTGGTGGATAGGTCAGCCTTTCCTTGATCGGGATTAGAGGGCGGTGGTTCCTCCGATATCATATCTTCAGATTCCGATCGCAATCCTACCAATGTCCCGAACTTTATCCCCCTTTCTGCTTGTCAAAATTCTTCCTCCAATCCGATCACGGGCTTCGAGAATCACGACTTCACAACCGTATCGATGAAGGACGGCGGCGGCGCGGAGACCCGAGATACCCGCTCCAACGATAATCACCTTCTTGCGCTCCGACCTCACTGCGCATGCTGCCTCATCCGGGGCCGACTCGATAAGAGTCGTGGCTCCGAGGCGCACAGCCAGGTCGGAGCAACAATTACTTGGTTTTATGGGACCCTTGACGGGAACGGCAGAGGCGACGTGAAAAGCTTGAGCCATTTTGGTTTGGCACGTTGACATTCGGCTTCAACAGGATTGGGGCAAGTCGAGGACGTTGGATCGGCGTAAGATCCAAGCTATTGCAAGTTGTTACAACCAGTGAATGGTGAGAACCGAGTTTGAGATTCGAGGGGAAGAGAGGGCTGAGGTGGCGGTGGAGGAGGGGCAGTAACGGGGGCTTGAAATAGGCCGAAGTATTATTTTCAGTCTGTTGATTCGGGCTCCCGAGGCTTACGCCGAGCGACCGGGCCCTTAACCCGATCGAGATAGTCCTCGCGGTATCGGACATGATTCCCCTCGCCTCCATATCTTTGGTGCTCCAGTATGCTTTGGGGCGCCCTTGATTTCCCCTTCTGACCCCTGAGACACGGATGTTATCAGCTGCATCCGTTTAGCTTGTGCTTGTTTCCGATATCCTTTGATTTAGCGGCCTCTTATCTCGCAGAGTGAGCGCGGCGATCCAACGACTTTCGAGCAGGTCGATGCGAAAGCCGAGCGCCTCTTGCCTCGTGCGCTAATCTGGTGACTCGTCATGGCTCGAGGAGGCGTCCGGTGGTCTCTCCTGAGTGGTTTCGGGGTAAAGGGCGTCGAGCGCGCAGGGCGTATGCAGGAAACGAGAAGAGGAGAAGTGAAGCCGGAGCAACGAGTGGACCATTTGGGCCGTATCTTATCGCCGTTATCGCGCTCGTCTCCCGAGTCTCCACAGGCACAAGCTTTTCTCTCCCTCTTGGTTCTTCCCCCGCCCAGCGCCTTATACATCTTGTCGCTTCCCCCTGTTGGATGGGGTTTTCGTCCGGTCTCCGGAGGGTTCTAATCGCGTGGTCGTCCTCTTGCAGCATTTCCAATGGACGAGGAATACCTCAATGGCACCGAACGCATTTTTCCCGCCAGCAGCGGGGAGGTCACGCTCATTCCAACGCCGACCAATTCTCCTGATGACCCTTTGAATTGGAGTCGCACGAGGCGGTATTGGCACGCCTTTTTGGTCTTGGTAGTGGTGGCCTTCACGGCCGCCACGTCCAATGACGCCGGTACCGCGGGAAATGGCATGAATGAACAGCTGGGCATCTCCTGGGACAACATCAACATTGCTGCCGGAGTCTTGTTCGTCGGGATCGGTTATTCCACCCTTCTGCTGAGCCCGGCGCCATTTTTGTATGGCCGCCGTATCTCCTATATGATCTGTCTCTTATGCTCGCTTATTGGTTCCATCTGGTTTGCTCGAATTCAGACTAGCGGCGACAACATTGGGAGCCAATTCTTCGTCGGCGTATCGGAGTCCTGTGCCGAGGCGCTCGCCCAGCTGTCGCTATCAGATGTCTTCTTCCAGCACCGACGTGGCCTCGTCCTCGGCCTTTACGTCCTGGCGACCAGTGTCGGGACCTTCATGGGACCGTTGGTCGCGGGATTCATCACCGATAGCTCCATTCTGGGATGGCGGTGGGCCGGCTGGCTGGCTGCAATCATTTCGGGCTCCCTGATTCTCATATTATATCTAGGGCTAGAAGAGACCACCTTCGATCGAGAAAGCATGATCATCGGGTTGAACCTGCCGCAACCAAACAATTCCGTGCCCGCGTCCAAAATCTCGTTGGAGGAGAAGGGCGATGGGCTGACGAGCGTACAGCCTGCCCCTCACAGAAACAGTGCCGATAGCCCCAATCCCCAAGAAAATAAGCCCACCACTTATTGGCAGCGAATCGCATTGATCACCCGATCTTCCACCTTGATTGGAACCGGCTTCAAGCAATATTTTTCTCGCCTGTGGTACACCCTACGCGTCTTCAGTTTCCCAGCAGTGCTCTACTCTGGCCTCCAGTGGGGAGCTCAAGACGCATGGCTCACGTTTTACCTCACGGTGGAAGAAGATAATTACTATGAACCTCCCTGGAACTATGGGGATGCCGCTGTTGGCATCATGACAGTCCCTACCCTCATCGGCGCCGTCATCGGCTGTATTTACGGTGGATGGTTCTCTGATATCTTCGTTGCGTGGATGGCCAAACGTAATGGTGGCATTTTCGAAGCCGAGCAGCGTCTCTGGCTGATGTTCCCTGTCGCCATCATTGGCCCTGCTGGGCTGATGCTGTTCGGCATCGGATCCGACCTCGGCTGGGACTGGCACAAGACGTACACGGGACTGGGTTTTATCGGCTTTGGCTGGGGCTGTGCTGGTGACCTCAGCATGGCATACCTCATGGATGCCTATCCGGAGATGGTCCTTGAGGGCATGGTTGGTGTCTCTGTCATCAACAACACCATTGGTTGCATTTTCACTTTTTCCGCGCAGTACTGGCTGGATGCCCAGACTCTCACGCAGGTATACGTTGCTCTGGGAGTTCTGAGCTTCGTCTTTCTGATGACGACTGCCCCGATGATTTACTGGGGCAAGGCCTGTCGGAGGATGACTCGGAAGCGGTATGAGAATTTCCTTCGAATCCGCGATGGCCCGACCAACTAGGAACTGTAATTTTTCTGCACTTTAATCCTGCTTTCTGTTTGTGTTTTCGTCTTAGTATACTCAGCGAGTTGCTAGCGTTTTTGAAAATTGGCCGAGTCTTGGGTTTAGTGTGGATAATTTTCTTCTGTGCGAGCCTGTATTAGACGCCTTCTGTCTCTCTTCCTCATATCCATAGATCTGTCTGTCGCGCAATCCAGAGTGCATGTAATCTATGTCTTTCTCATTTGAATTTCCGGCCTCCATTAGTTTCGAATGACTGGTGCAATTCTCTTGATCAGGGGTTTTTATGTAGCGCCATATTCTATACTACTTTTTTTATGTTTGCCGCCCGGTGACGGCATCATTTATCTATATTCCCATCCATCGTTATTCTATAAAACCCACCCATATCGTCAACCACGGAACCTAAATACACAACGGTCATGTCCAAACTTAACCTAACTACACATCGTCTTCTTTTTTCCGAGCAGGGATTGAGATCAAGGGTCCACGCTAACCCAAAATTGAGTCAGGTCTCAGGTAGAAGCCTACCTGATTGGTGCAAATGGAGCTTGGGGCTGAAAGTGGACCCCGTTTACGAGCGATATCAGGCCTCTGCCAAAATAAGAATCATCTTTCAATCTCACTCTTCTGACACCTCCTCCATGGAGTGAGAACATCTATACGAGAGACAGAAAAGCGGAGGAATTCCTGGTCACGGAGTTTCTCGACGGTCTCGTTTACCATGGAGCGTACCAAGTGGTTGGACGGCCTGCGCGGTATAGCAGCTGCGATTGTGGCCTTTGACCACTTCTTCATGAGCGATGTGTGGCATCCATTCGTCTCGTTCTGGACTGATCCGCCCGAGGGAAATCGGCATCTGGTTCAACTACCGCCTATCCGAATTCTTTTCTCGGCGCATTCGATGGTGACCCTTTTTATGGTGATCTCCGGCTACGCCATCTCCATCGGCCTCCTGAAAGCGCAAAACAGCCCCCAATTCTTAGCGCGGGCCTCCTCTGCCATTGTGCGACGGGTTTTTCGCATCTATCTGCCCGTTTTAGTGACGGCTAGTCTTGCACAAGTGTTCTATTTCTTCGATCTCTATCACTGGCCATTCGATGAAAACTTTCTGGCTACCTTGCCGAAGCCATGGACTGCCCCATGGGCCCACCTGACATGGGTTCTCAATTATATGGCCGACAGTATCAACATCATTTCCTTTGAGTATCGAGGGGCCCTGAATGGCCAGCTGTGGACCATGCCGATTGAGTTCAGAGGTTCAAATGTCGTCTACCTTCTCATCGTCGGCCTCTCGGCGTGGCGGCCAAGGGCAAGGCTCTTTGTACTGCCGGTGATCGCGGTATTCTTTCTTTGGTACGGCAACTGGGATATTTTCGGGTTTATCTGGGGTCTTTGGCTGGCTGAGAAGAGCCTCGCTAGGTCCCCGGTCTACGACGAGGACACCGATGAGGGATTCGAAATGGCTCAGTTTGAAGACACCGCTAAACCACGCTTTGCATTGTCCCTCAACTTGAGCTTCTGTCGCGGGAAGCGTCGGTGTGGTAATCTTGGATCCAAGAATTGTATCTCTGTCTCACGTGTGGCAATTGCGCTCACATTTGTCGCCGGTTTCTACCTTCTTTGCCTCGGAAACGACGGACACCTACCACCCGGGTACCAATTTCTCTCCATCTTCCAGCCGTCCCGCTGGAAGAATAATTGGGATATTTACCACTGGTGTTGGAAATCTATTGGATCAGCTATGCTTGTCTATGGAATCGGGGAGTTTCCGATCCTGCAGCGACCGCTAGACACGCGACTGGCTCAGTATCTGGGTAAGATCTCGTTCGCGCTGTATTTGCTTCATGAAACAATCTATGAACTGTGCAGGAACCCGCTACGTGATCTTATTTATTCAATCTTCAGTGGGGTTGAATATACCACCAGCGGCGAGGCCTTGAGTGCGGATACACTCGCATTCCATGCTGCCTGGTGGATAACCGGTCTTTTGCTCGGCGCTCTAACTGTTGGGGCCGCACATTACTATACCATATACGTGGATAATCCCTGCGTGGCATTCGCGAAGCGAGTAGACCGATGGTTTAGTTCTTAATTCGTCATCATTATATGAATCTATATAGAGAATAACATATCTAGTAATCGTCCAGGCAAAGAAAATGGAACGTCAAACTGTCAAAGCGCCGTATCTATACATCATGAGACAGATCAAGTTGGCTCGTTAGCTGGATATCGAGTACGCTTTTGCCAACATAGATCGAGTAAGTCTCAGCTTGAAGGCCCCAGGCTTGTTTCTCAACATCCCACTGACTGAGATCACGACGTGTAAGATCAAAAGTAAAGTGCTTCTCTTGGCTAGGATGGATGACTTTCTTTTCAAATCCACGTAGGACCTTCGTAGGGCCGCCCGGAATGCCGACATACAGCTGTGCAACTTCCGCAGCAGACTTCGATCCGGTATTTCGAACCGTACAATTGACAGTGGCGACAATATCCCACAGGGACTTCATACCTCCCTCGCTCACAGTGGTATTCTCAGGGAGATAATCTAGGCTGGCATCAGGATTGACAGTCACGCTGATGTCCGAGTACTTGAAGTTGGTATACGTCAATCCATAGCCAAACTCGAATCGTGGCGTGATATTTGCTGCTTCAAAAGCCTTGTAGTCGATGTAGACACCCTCGGTGAAGTTGGACTGGGGGTAATAGAGGTCTTTGGTTCCCTCGGGCACCACTGGTTCGAGCAGCTTGCCATAGTCCGACTCCTTGCGAGCTACCGTGTATGGAAGACGTCCCGACGGGGATTGCTTCCCGAACATGACCTCCACAAGAGCCCTTCCGCTATCCTGGCCAGGGATATGAGCATAGATGACGGCGGTGATGTTTGGGTTTTCGATCCACTCATCGACCAAGCGAATTCCGGCATTGTGAATGACCACCATCGTGTTCGGACATTGAGACGCCACGTTTTGCACAAGCTTGTCGGAGTAGGCGTCAGCAAGGGTTGCCCGATCCCAGCCTTCAGAGGCCTGTTCGTTAATGAAGACGATACAGGCGTCACTGGCGGGGTTGACAAGAGGGTGAGGCGAGGTGAAGTCCCAGGCAAGGAATGTGTCATCATCATAGGCCTGGCGTTGGAACGCGTGCAACGGAGCATCAATATAGGAGCCGGTGCTGGCGCCAGATCCAGCTCCAGAAAATAGTGTGCCGTTGAGAGCAACACCAGGGCCACGGTCATTAGGGTTTGCACTGGAGAGGAACATGGCCTGGATGGTAGCATTGTTCACGGCCGTGCCGTTAGGATAGGTCAATTCACTGCTGTACCCCATTGCCCAGCCTCCAAAGGAGACATCGTCCATAGTATTCAAGGCGGCAGGAATGGCATCATAACCAAACAGTGATAAGAACTTGGGGGTTTGAAGCGGCAATGCGCCATTAGTGTTCTTCACTAAGACATGGCCCTCAACCGCACCTTGAAGAATGGTTGACTTCGACTTGGGGTCACGAGCATCAACCTGCGCATGAGGCTCGAGAAGACTGACAGGGATTCCATGTCCAGGGTCCGAAATGGGAGCATACTTGTACCAAGCGGCGAGAATGCGAGTTGCCATATCATTCAAGCGAGACTCGTGCATTGATCCATTTTGAACTGCAGTAACTAGCGTATCATTCTCCCAGTAGGAAGACGATGGCATCGCAATATCCAGGCCTGCGTTGGCGCTCGCAATTCCCGTGTGCTGCGCGTACCAGTCAGATACGACAAATCCCTGGAATCCAAGCTCTCCTTTGAGCAGCCCATTCATGGATTTGCTGTTCTGACAGCCGTAACTGTTGTTCAGACGGTTGTAACTGCACATCATGGATCCAGCACCAGCCTTGACTGCATCTTGGAATCCCCAGAGATATAACTCGTGCATGGTTTTATCGTCAATGTTAGAAGAAATGGATTGATTGTGGGTTCCTTCTAGTAATGACGGAATGTTGCGGTTCGTTTCTTGTTCGTTGGCGACCAAGTGCTTCACGCATGCAATCACAGAGTGCTGGAGGCCACGGACAGACTCGGCGGCGAGGCTGCCGGACAAGTAAGGATCGGGACCAAAGCCCTCCCAGTTCCGGCCTCCTTTGGCAACCCTTCCTGCCGGTCCGACAACGGGGCCTAGGGCGACATTCACTCCCTTCCGCTTGAACTCAGCACCCATATAGTGGGCCCTTGAGTGAGCCAGGTCGCGATTCCAGGATGCTGCGACGTGCAATCCAGCCGAATAAGAGTTGACCATGTCGACACCTCTCACTCCGTTCCCAGCGTCCTGGAAACAGATACCCGGAAAGCCCAATCGAGGCACACTACCTGTCATGCCGGAGCAGCCCGTGGTGGTTGATGTATGGCCATATGTGATATTGTTTCTCTCGGCGGGCGTCATCTGAGACACGAGGTCTCGAGCTTTCGTGTAGGCATCGGCCCAGTCACCCAGTCCCTGTGCCACCGCTAGATAGACCAATTAGAAACGATGTTCCACTCGAAGGCTATGATTGCACTATAGACTCACGAGTATCAGGCACTGACTCAGAACGACCATAGGACCAGTAATGTTCTAGTTCGGTGAGATTGACTTGACCATCTTGAGCCACCGCGAGGGCTGCCAGTTGGATCCCTGCGGCAAGCGAGGGCAACAAGACCTTCATTTTGCGCCTTGGAGCTCTTGAGAAAAATCAAAACTTCGTGATCAGCAGACTTTGAATCCCATCTCGCCCACATCCCAGCTGTTATATAGTGACTTGGTGTCGGCAGATCTTCCCGGCTTTACGGAAATGAAACTTCATTCAACATGGAGTCATGAGAGTCATGCGACCAGTGGGCCTTCATTTGGCGAGCCATATTCATTGTAGCTCGGAGTTTTGTCGCTGTCTGTTCCAATTACAAGCCGTGATTCTTCACTGGAAAAAAGCTAAGCCGCCGCCAAGCCACTGCTATGGGGGGAGGAAGTGCTTTCTCCGGATACACACCACAAGTTGGCGGGGAGGGCTTAGAATAAGAGCCCCGTTGAGTCTCTCTCAGTGCGACGTCAGAGCCGAAAAGGGCAGCTTTGACGGTCAATCATTGTGGGGATGCGGGTGAAGACCAAGATTGAAGACCAAGGTTTTGCCGAAGTTTGGGTTGTGGCGGTTGGACGCGTGGAGAGAGCAAAACTGGGGAAAGCGCATGGGACCATGTGGGAACCCCAGAAAAAATTCTTCCGCAATTGTGACTTGTGTGGGGAAAAGACTACCGAGAAGGCGAAGGCGGATGCAGATTCATTGCAGAATCTAGGAAATTTTTGACGACCGGATTCCCACTGCGGCAAATGTTTGGTGAAATGGTCATTGAGCCGACAGCAAGCTTGTTCTGACCTCCATATAGAATCTTAGGTTTTCGCTGTAGGTCATGCCAGGACCTGTCCTTAAGGCCGACCTAATCTGGTGGGGTAACCTGGTAAGTACTTATTAATGCATACCACTTCAAAAAGCTGTTCCAATGAGTCAGCTCAGCTCATCGGAACTAGATAATGATCTGGATGGGACGTGCTGGTCGATGCCAAATATCACTTCGAAGAGCGATTTGGTTTTTGCATAATGTCGGAAGTGGAGGTCTTCTTCGTTCTGTTCTGTTATTATGAACGAGATTCAAAGAGAAGACAGGAAGAGCTACAGGGCCAATCGGGGTTAGGGTATATTTGCGTTAGCGGAGGGACAGCTAATAATCAACTTCCACCTGAGATACAATCGCAAGTAAACGCAAGAATATCAAGACAAGGGGTGGAGAAATCCGCTGCGAGACTGCTCTGCTATACCTAATAAGGAAGAATAATTATGACTTCATGACTCACATTGAACACTCCGCTGATTAACAGATATTTGCTATCCATGCTCCGAGGGATCTTCATAATCCGAGAAATGTGCTATCAACGCAACAAGCTTACAAGAAAATGCCCAAGATCCTCTTCTCTTCAGAGTTATCTTTCCTTCTACAGCCTTTGTTCGCTGAGAACTCCTTTAAGATTGTCACTTGGATAGCCTGTATCCAATATCAAGGGCGCCAGGGTTGACAGAGATTTAGCAAGTGCGATGGCCTCCCATTTTGATAATGCGAAAAGGCGGGGGTGAAGGAGTCGCCGGGAAACATGACTAGCACTTTACAAGATACCAGTGATGATGTATACAAGCCCAAAATGATCCCCATAATTTTTGTTGATGAAGAGCTTGAAGGTTCTAGATGTTCGGCTGAACAAACTTGACAACTGGCCGATCTCCTAGCAGCACCATTCATTGACTACTATGTTTAGGAAAGACAGCAGAATCTCGTGACACCTATAGTAGGATGCGATAATGAAGCATGACAACTTCCATCCTAAATCTCTCCCAGTCTGACACGAGTAAATGAAAATCAGCCAGGTCACATTTTTGCTACTTGTACAGGTTTTCGTTTTCGCACACAAGAATGATCCATCCATGAGCACGCCTCAAACTATCAACCAAAGCCCATCAAAGTTGCTGTAGTATAGGGAGCGAGGAAGGAAGAACAATAGGAGCTGTATGTCGAGAAGAGGCTTTCTTACTATGTTTCAACCCCATCACTGACGATTCGAGAGGGTTGCTTTCGCTGTTCTGTAGGAAAGGAAATATACGTGGATCTGAGTGGATCCATGGTATTGAGCTTTTATATGCAGGGTCCAGGTCCTCGAGATAAGCTTGAAAAAGTAAGTTCAAGATCTGCCCCTATATGACCGCTCTTGACCTGCAGTGCAGATACTAGCAAACACCAGCTCGTGTGCAATATAGATGGTTATGGCAGACTTTAAAATGAGGATTAATTGACAGAGATGTGAGGATCTCGATGATTGCAAATATCGGCAAAGAGTACTTAGGATCACATAGGCAATGATGAAATTTTAATCTGATCGGTATAAAGATATACACGAATCGAAAATAAGAAGAAGAAAAAAGGCAAACAGTAACCGGCGCTGGATCATGCTGTCGTGGAGAAAGGTATCAATCATTAAATAATAGGTAGATGTGTACATATATGGAGAAATACATGATTAACATCCATTAGAAGCAACGTTACCACTAAACCCCCCGGGAGTAATTATCACGAGAATGCAGCTAAATGCTTCATTCGCTCGGCGTGTTGAGAAGGAAACTTTCCAAAAAAAATTATCGCTTTTCTTACGCAAGAGCGTAGACCAGCGCCAGCACGGCACCACCAAGAGCCCAGGCGTTGCCAGCCAGAGGAGTGGCAGCGTTGGGAGCAGCAGGAGGGGTGAAAGAAGAGGTCGGAGCGTTGGGGGTACCGGTAGCACTGGGGGTGATCAAAGGAGTGCTGCTCGCCACAGGGGTGGACGAGGCTGGGCGCGACGAGGACTTCTTGGGGCTCGAGACTGGAGTCTGGGTCGGGGTCATGGTGGTCTCGGAGGTGGTCTCCGGGGTGGGAGTGGGAGTAGGAGTTGGGGTGGGAGTGCTGGTCGAGCAGTCACCAGTGACAGTCACAGGCATCCAGTTCATATTCTTGGAGTCAAGAGTGGACTGGACAGTCACAGTGCCCTGCTGCGCGGAGCAGGAAGCGTAGGTAGTTCCAGCGACATTACAAGAAACAGTAGCAGTGCTATGGCGAATATTGTTAGAGTTGCGATTCAAGACAAGTACATGTTCGAGGCGTTATGCAATCGACTTACTTTCCATCGTGGACGTTAAGCAGCTGCACGGAGGTCGGGCAAGCAATGGCTGTCAAACCCTTGCCAGGAATGCCACAGGCAGAGGCAGCCACAGAGGTAGGGCAAGTCACCAGGTAAGTGGTTGCATCCCCAGACTATATTGAATGGTTAGCGCGCGATACGCATGTGGTGTTGGGCGGGCATTTGAAACAGTCCCTTGCGCGCCTTGAGAAGGGCTCGCTAGATACATACCTGACCGAGGATGCCGGCTTCGAGGTCGCGACCCTGGAAGCCAGGCAAAAGCAGATTTGCGGTGCTACCCGCAGCGGCCGCAGTTGCGCCGGTCAAGAGAGCGACAGAGTGGAAACGCATGTTGACTTAGGTGCGAGGGTCGAGATTGACAGGCGTATAAGAATAACAGGAAGCACTTGGCGGTAGAAAAGAATGGACGCGGTAATTGAAGTAAAATCAACTACTGGTTTAAACGAGAGACTGTATTTAATGAAAGACTGTAGAGAAGTGAAAGGAAAGACACCGGCAGCGTCGCGCACGAAGAGATCGAGAGAAGGGAAAGGATGAAGCCTGTGTCGGGGGCGGAGCCCGAGGGGGAGGGGGGGCGATACGCTCATAATAGCGCGAATCCATCGTTAGGCCCTGCGACCCTGCGACCCTGCGCCTCTGCATACGAGAGCACCCTTGGCGGAGCGTTACCCGGACGCTGCTGTGGTTTGATAGGACGCCAAGCCAGCGAGCGGACCGTGGGACGAGGCGGGATTGGAGCGAATTTGCATGATCGTGAGCGGCTAGCGAAGAACGGTTCAGGAACAGGACCAGGAACGGTCCAGGAACAGGCCGAGCAGGGCCCAGGGGTTCCCCAGTTTAGGCTGCTCAGGGCATCGAATGGAAAAGGGGCCACGCTAGTCCAGGGCTGCTAGGCCCCTTCAGGGCTAGGGTCCGGCGCAGTGCCAGGGTTTGGGGCTGATTATGGCCCATTATTGCCAGATCCCAACTGGATCAGGAAGGTTGTGATGACGGTCGTCATAAACAGAGGCAGTCCAGAGCCGAGGACCGACCGTCGGAGTGGTCGGAAATGAGGCAGATGGGGGGCAATGGGAAAATAAGTGTGATAAAAGACGATTGGTATGAAAACTCAGACGATTCCTCGAGAGGGTCCAGAACACATTCTGCCCCGGACCCTTTAGGGGGTCCAGGCGAAATTGACCTGAAGTTAGTGGGGAGAAGAAGAAGCCCCGGAAGCCACGGATCCACCATGCAATTTCCATCTCACGAGGATGACCGATTACCTCATCGGAGACAGCCTCATGCCAGTGCACGAACTTCGGTTAGTAGTAGTGATAGTAGAAGTAACAATAGTCGTCGTTATTACTACATGGTCTCGTATGGGGCACCTTGAAAATGCAGTCCACCTGCAAGATCATACAGAGAAGAGCAAAGGCATAAACAAAACACTCGAAATCGAAACTGGTCAGCCCTGAAAGAATTTCGGAAAAACTAGGTACTCGGTACATCTACTGCTGCGGCACCACACGTACTGTCACATGTACTCTGTACCCAGCCAACAGAGCATGGCTACGCGCCGAGACTATTTAACGCCGAGCTTCCAAGATCCTCGGGGGTTTCAACAGCACTCGACGGCAATTATGAGTTGCGCGATTCCAAGGACCTGCTATTCTGAGAGCCGTCTTGCCGGTAACAGCCTTGTTGTACTCCAGTCATCTCTTCTCCCATGTTCCTACACAATAACCTAATCTTTGTTCAGCCCCCGAGGATGAGCCTAATATCGCCTAGCACGAACACCCTGAAACGCCACTACGGGGGGAGGATTTTTGGGCGTTTCGCTCAAGAGACAGAAATGCAAGTTCCCGAGATCAATTTTGGAAAGCGACTTTTGAAATGGAATAGTTCACGCGGATGCTTCCTTGATGGAAGCAACATGATTCATGGCCCCACACACGATCCCCGTGATAAGCAGGATGCCATTGAAAACGGCCATGATATAGAATGGGGTTCCAGACGACAGTACATCAAATAACAACCCACCCAATTTCGTGAGAATGAGGATCCCAGCCCCACCGTAGAGTGAGTAGACGCCGGCGATGGAGCCCTTGAGATGCGACAAATGCTGCATCCGCCGATTGACCGACCGGGCCAGAAGCGGTTGGTCCTCGCCCCCTCTTCACGGCCCTCGCGATCGGCCACCTGCGTATCGTATACTTTCTGTAGCGTCTCGTCCTCGATGCTGACCCGCAAAATGCCATTGCTCAGCACTGCGAGACTGCAGACAATCGCGCCAATCTGGCTGATTCCGATCAGGGCCATCACAACAAATACCCCCGCATTCCCATCAGGACCTTTGTACTGGGGGTTTGGCAACATGGCAAAGGCCAAGTAGCCGACCACCCCGACCAAGGCGGCCACGAGAAGGGGGAAATTGTATCGGCGCGATTTATCCGTTAAATATCCAAAGGCCGGTGCAGCAAAAAGAGCAACCAGCTGCGAGACGCCGGTCAGGATCGATGCGAGAATGTATGCCCGCGGGCACGCCTTCTTGATATCGCCCAGGCCCGTTCCAGAGACTGGATCACGGCCCTCGTCGCATAGGCCTGATGCGCGATAGTAGTGATTGACAGCTAGCGGGATGAACAGCGAGATCCCAACTGACGACGCCCGGGCGACGAATCCTCCCACATAACCTAGTCCGATGCTGCGATTTCGGAACCCGAGGAGCAGTGCCGTGGTCAGTTGCTTCCAATACGACAGCTGGGCAGGCCCATCCAGGTTATTGTCATGATCATCCTCATCGTGGTACTGCGAAGAGTAGATATTGCATAGTGATCCCCATCCTTTCTTCTCTTCACCGGGTAGATTTCGAAGGCCAATAAAGCTAGCAAAGCTGATAAGGAGGGCGACAACAGCAACTAGATAATAACTACGTTGAAGAGCTTCAGTGGGCGAAAGGCCTAGCTTCTCAAATCGGGCTGGGAGCGGCAAAAAGACGGCTAGGGAAATTAAAGCGCCACATCCAGCAAAGAGTCCGACAAACCCGGAAAGCCGAGCGGAGGGGGATGAACTAAGGTTACCCGCATCCTTTCGGCGATTGCGATGATTGTTCACCCTCTCCGGCGTGATAGTCAGGTCTGATGAAACAGATTGCCGGTAGGCTTGATATCGAAGAGCCTCTCCTGTTACTGTGGGGAGGACGGCGGTGACCATGGTCGACACGGCGGAGCCGCCAATGCTGAACAGGAGCCTGCCCAGAAGAAGCTGCGGATAGATATTTGTGGCCTGCACAAACAGAACTAATGCAAGAGCAATTATCGCATAGCCAACAGTACACACCTGTTTTGTCATTAGGCATGTGCAACTTTTGAGTTGATTTCAAGGGGTTCACTTACATGGCGTACTCCAATCCGATCGGAAAGGACACCCCAGATCGGGCAGGCCACAAGAGCAAGAAGTTCATCAGCAAATCCTAATGTTCCAACGGCATCACCCTCTCCCTTGTGAAGACCTATGAGATCTGTCACCACGAATGATACGGAGGAATTGATGAAGACTAGAAACGCAATAGAAAACGGACAGACGGCTAATAAATATGTCAGTGTCTGTCCCCAAGAGGCTGTAAATAGTGCCGGTGGTGAAGCCATCGCCATCGACAGGGCATTGCTCTGTGAATTGATGGATGCAAAAACACAGCAGATGGACAGTTGACCAAGTGGATGTTTCAGCTGGTTACGTTGCCGACGGCGGGGTGGCACGTGATGCGATCAGATAAACATCGCTGGTCTTGGCTGTATGCCTAATGCTGGTTCCACTTGTGTAACTGGGGGGGGTGTGGCAAACGAGGGGGCAATTGGTGAATCGGATCATTTGGAGAATATAGTAATACCTATTCTGTTCGAAGACAACTTGCTGGTAATGTTTGAGCATGGGGAAATCTAATAAAACTGTTGGGAAAGTTTTGTCGGGTAGTATTGGATCTGTGTTTATATATCTGATAACGTTGCGGACATATCCGCGATGAACTGTCGGAATAAGTTCCAACGCTATCAAAATGACTAAGCTCTGTTGCTCAATTTTAACATTGAATTTGGTTTTCTGCTTTGACCTTTTATCTTGCTTCTAGAAATTTCATCCATTTGAATAAAAAAAGATATTCTACTATCTCACTTAAAGACACAGAATGTCGCACTCAGGCCATATCGCGCAACTTCATCGTTGTTCCAATCTTCTCATTAGTATCCATCGGGGAGACCTTGTGCCAATAGCCCCACACAAAGGCCGAAATGATGGTTGTTGGCACTGCGAATGCCCAATAAATCCAGATTTTTGAAGAGACTCTCCACCCAGAGTCACTATAGTTGAAGAACGACATGCTGAAGACTGCACAAATAAAAGTGGGAGGGAGGAAAACAAATGTCACAAAGGCCAGAGTCTTCAGAGCTGCGCTGTCTGACATCATGGCGCTACTGATTTTGACGGTGACAGCCGCGTCATGCTGGGCAACAGTGTTGAAAGCTAGCTGGATCTCGTTTTGCAATCTCTTCTCGTTTGATACGGAGCGATGCTTTAGACTGCCAAGGAAACTTTGAAAAAATGAAAGCCGAGAGTGGACTTCTTGTCGGACTTGAGGATCTGTTTTTGAGCCCAGGAGGCTGGTATGGCTTGCACTCGCATGAATGCCATGGTGTTTTAGGATGTGGTCCATGGTTTGGATTGCAACATCGAGCGTCTCTGTGACATGAATGGCATGCCGAGCAATGTTGTGAAGGGTTCGGTAGTCAGGTTGCGGTTTGCGCTCTGGCGATTTTCGACCCTCGTCCGACTTCTCGATGGCTCGAACTTTGTCTCGAATGGACCAAACAGAACGCTCTTCAAGAGCCGCAACTTCCTCCAGTAAATATGGATAAACCCAAAAAGGATCACTCAGAAGAGCGCTCGGAGGGTCCTTGTTGACCAAAGGACTTCTTGTGTCTTCCTTCCGATCGAATAGAAGGATGCCAGTCTGTTTTGTAGAGCACAGCCATCGACTAAAAACATTGATCTTTGACCAATCGTACTCCATATCCTCATGTAGTTGCTTAGATTCAAAGAACACCCATGAATCTACAAATGATGATGTTAGTGTAACGCATTCAGAGATACCTGGGGGCAGGGGCACTTTCTAAAACCCGTTACTTTTTCTCCCTCTCTCGTGGCTTCGCATCCAAAGTAACCATTCGATTTTCGAACATTGTCAGACCACCAGAACTGTGGCATGCAAAAGGTATTGATTAGAATCTGTTTACAATCAGGGCATCCCCGAATCTCATTTGCACTCGCGACTCTTCAGCACACGTCAGCTTGGTTGACTATGGACAGCTTTCAATTGTGAAGAGATTATAGAGAAACGAACATAACATAAACCTGAGTGTCCACAGATATGATCTTGGGGGCTTGACTTTGATCCTGAGTGATGAGCTGTGATGTATTACATTGCTGCTCTCTCCAGCCGTCGCCTACATAATCAGAAGGGCTTATGACCCGAGGCTGGCGATCAACTTACCTTGCTTCCATTGGAATAAAGATAAGCTTTTACACGTATGGCGAGTCATCATGGTGGTGCCTGGAAAACCTTGATTTTCTAGGCATGCAGGCCAGCCCCAGGGTGGATTCCAATTATATAGGTGCGGGGTGAGGCTGAGTTATGGCAGGACACGGCTGTGCATACCTTCACCTGGGTGAAATCGTTCATGCACGAAGGGTTCGCGCGACAGTGAATAAATGATGTGTAAAAAAGCGCATTTAGTATTTTGATCATACTTTAATCATTTTTAGGGCCTTGTCTTGCACTCTTGCAAACCATGGATTAGTTGTTAGCCGCCCGGTTTCATGAAAAGCTCACAGTTCGTACTTTTGGCGCCCGAGAGCGACGTGTCAGCCCCGCAACCCAACCAATCCTGATCATCCAATTCACTTGAAACATAGTTGCGGTCAGTGAGGGCCTTGAAGAGGCTGACCTATTCACTTGCTAGGCTAGACTTGCAGAGGTCGCTTGTCATACGCGAGAGACATAAATCTGACGTATTTTTGATATAATATCTGCAAACTTATAGCAGGTATCATTCGTCTTTTATTCTTCTTGTTCTTCTCTCTCTCTCTCTCTCTCTCCCTCTCTCTCACTCACTCATATGTACTGGAGTATGCATTCGGTACTTAATACCCCTTCTTCAAGTCACCGATTGCCTTCGAATCGACTTCATGTATAGCTGATCCCTATTGCCATAACAGCTATATCCCTTAGAATTCGAATATACTAGGCAATAAATCATAGACAATAGGTTGGCGCTATATTTGTCAATTTAGCTGGCGAACATCTCGTGGTTTTGTTGGCTAAATTCTCAATTTGCTCCCCTTCGACGGGAACAGATTCAGAAACATTTGAAGCGTAATTGCTCAGCCTGTATCTTCCGAGGTGGCCTTTCGCAAAGCTCACCTTGCCCGCCAATATCACACTTGGTCAAGGAAACACCACAGAGATATGATCGATACTAAAGCCTAAGATTTTCTACCTCAGATAGAAACAAAAGAGAGATTGAATCACTAGGCCATATAATAATACTCAGTAATGATTCAGGTGTTGAGGTGCTTGCTATGAAGCAAGCCTTCGCGTGGGCTGCGCCTGCTCGAATGGCCAGCTTGTTGACATTTCGATTCTCCTCTAAACACTTTTGCTCCAACGTGACATGAACATCGCTCTCTCCTTCCCTCCCTCCCTCTCTCATTCACACACACTCTCCCTCTCTCTCGTACTGTCTTTTGCCTTCTCAGGTTCTTTTTTATTTTCTCAAAACTCTTTACTAGTCCCATACACCCACGTCTCACTCTCCCTTCTTCTTTTTTGTTTCCTTGATTCATCTCAGAGGATCCAAGAAACCTGACTACGGCCGTTATTTTCACTGCCACTTGTCGAGTTCGCTTTCTGATTAAAAGAACAACATGGCGGACATCCCTCCAAACCAGACGACGAAAGGCCAGGCTGCCGACTTATGCCCAGAAACAATGACCTGGGTTGATATCTGCAAACAAGCAAAAGATATCACGTCACGGCTGGATCACGGGACAACAGTCTTCACAAGCGGTGAGATCATGGTGGTCCATGAATACTGGAAGGGATTTGAGATGATGGGCATTCCGCAAGAGCCTCCCACAGTCAGATTCATGAACACGCCTGGCGCTAAACGTCACATCCGAACAATGCTTCGTGACAGAGGGCTTTCAAGACTTCCATTCAGTATTGATATACCCTCGAATGATTCCGTGGAGCGGAAGCCTTTCGACTGGAAGCCTTTGGCTTGGAAGAAAGACCTCATCATTCCTGCCCTCGCCAAGGCTCTGCCTACCCCCGCCACTCCTAAAGCACCATATCCAGAGACTTGTGAGAAACAGGATATTGATACCGTTTTCTCAGGGCACCAAAACAACTCTTCTCAGACAGAGTCAAAAAAAGTCTACCAGGACACCCCCAAAGCCTCTGAGCAGACTCCTTCGTGCCCCATGTCCATCTGGGCTACATTGCCTTCTGATGAGGTCAAAACGCCCGCATCTGTTTCTAGCAACCTCTCAACCACTCGCCGGCACGCGAGCCCTCATCAGCTCACAGGAACCATTCCCATTGGATTATCAACTTTTCCGGCAGCCCAAACACCCGCGACGCTGCTTTTCAATACAGCCAATACCCCCACCGCTCCTCTGATCCAATCTGCAGACTTGGTCAAAGTTCGTGTAAATGGCAAGGAGCAGATCGTCAGCATTCAAGCTGTGATCGGTTGTAATAGCTTTCTCCAGTCGACCATTCGTTCCTTGAATGAGACAAATTCTACACTGGAAAGCTTGCTACGTACCAAAAATGAGAGGATCGAGGCTCTGGACAAACATATCGCATCTCAGGACTCCCAGATTCTCCATTTAACCACTCAAATTGGTCAGCTGCAAGCAAAGCTACCGGGCCGGCGGCCAGCTGCTTGATACTTCTTTTCGGGAATCGAGAACGTGGAGAGTTGGATGGAAGGACGGCAGGAATTTGTCGCCAGTTGATTTACATTTCTTATCGAAGCTTGGGGTGTCGCAGCCAAACTTACATTGTATTTCATTTCTGAATCATTTCTACTCTGATACTCTAATATCCCATCTCATTCTCTTGTGGCCTAAGTTATCTAATGTTTGGTTCCAATAAAAACGGCTCTCGGGGTATCATTTGATAGCGTACAAGCTCCTCCACCCTTCTGGCTGGAGACTCCCTACTAGTAAACAACCTCTAGTTACTGTAAATAGCTAAATTTAGGGTTCAGATTCTACCTTAGAAAGCTGCAGCCCGTTACTATGTGAACCTATTTTCATGAAAGATTGACCCAAGGGCCAATTTGCCTAGTTACGTGGGTGAAACCTCAAGTAGTTACTATCATCAAGTCACTTCTGTGGTAAGGTACAACACCTCATCATTCAAACATCTATATATCATTGCAAGCTCATTTACATAATCCTCCTATGTCATAATTAAGGATATCTTGTGATGTTAGTACTATCTCAACTCGCATTGTTCTTTTTTTCAACAAAGGTCCTTTTCGGTGAGAATATCTTGTATTTCGGCTTGCTCATTGTGTTAGGAATGAACGTCGTTTCAAATACCAATAATGACAGACAAAGCTTTGATAGCCCTGATACAAGTGGTTTTTTTCCTTCCAAATTATCCTATTATCAAATATTTTCTTTGGCATCATATAGAAACTCTGTCGATCTTCAGTGGCTACATGTGCCTCAAATATCCGAGGATTCTAAGTTTCCAATTACGTCACTAATTATCTGCCAAAGCCTCAGCATCTATATCTTCCTGTTTCATATCCGAAAGCGATCAGTGATCATCCTAGGTATCAAATATAGATGCTTTTCTCTGCTGGGTCCGGGCTTTTAAGCATACATTGGCTGGGTAGGTGAGTGCACGTGCCCGGTGGGCGGACCATTGAGGCTGACGTAAGATGCGGAGGCGAGCCGTTGTTCTGGAAAGCTGTCCAGATCGAGTTATAGTCCACGTCTCTCAATGCCCGTGCGAGTTTACCCCCCTTTGCTCGTCTGATGACCTTTGTCTCGCGAGTGCCAGGTCAATCGCCATGAGACTGGCCGTGTACGCCGGGGTAAGTAGCCCTCCAAGCAACTAAGTGTACCCCCCTTTCCGGTTTCCACTGACTCCTGCCAGGCCTCCGTGGTCTTGGCCACCGGTGTGTTCTTGAAAGCTCTACATCAGAGAGCAAACTTCTACGCGGCCTGTGTGTATCTCTCGCAGAGCAGTGCTAATCTTATGGTGAGTTTCAACCGCATCCTCGTGGTGAACTTCTCAACTGGTCATCTCTCAGGAACACTCACTAATCTATGTGCTCGGGATGGGAACATGTAGATTCTCACCAATCTGTGCCTTCTTGCTACCGGATTCATCCTTTTTTGGCTACAGCGACTTCTCTACGGACGCCTACGACCGATCGAGACGGAACAACTATATGAGCGAGCATGGTTCGCGGTGACGGAGACGTGTCTGGCCATGACCATCTTCCGGGGAGAACTCGGGGGATGGTTTCTGGTCATGTTCATCTCCCTTTTGGTTGGAAAGGTCTGGGGTTGGATTGGAGAAGGACGTGTAGAATATCTCGAACAACAGCCTCCCCCCAACCCGCGATTGTTTCACATTCGACTAGCACTCTCGCTCGTCTTGACGGTTCTTTTCAATGCCCTCTTGCTGCAGTACTCTATCAACACCGTGATCCACCAAGCCCGGCCCGACATGATGGTCATGTTCGGTTTTGAATTTGCAATTTTGGTCATCTTATCGAGCTCTACCCTCGCTCGGTATGGCATCGCATTGGTGGAGATCTATATCACTCGCCAGCAGATCAAGAAGAGGATGGAGGAACGTCGAGCAGAGATCCGGGCCTCCCGTGTTGAGGCCATCAGAGAGCGTGCCCGTGCTGGGGAGAGTTCCCCTCCTCCTTCCTCAGATCTTCCGGATGAGAATGACGTGAATGAGCTGGAGATCGATGTCCCGGGCTGGGAAGAAAAAGGCAGATGGGTATTCTACCTCGACTTGCTCACCGACTTTGTTAAACTTGTCGTCTACTTGGTCTTCTTTGCCATCCTTCTAGCGTTCTTCGGCTTGCCAATTCATATTCTACGCGATGTCGTCGTCACAATCCGCTCCTTCGCCCGGCGTATTATGGATTTCCTGCGATTCCGGAACGCAACTCGTGACATGAATGAACGATACCCAGACGCTACTGCAGAGGAGGTCGCACGGGAAGAAGTTTGCATTATCTGTCGGGAGGAGATGGTATCAGCTCAGCCTGCTCCAGATGCTGGCGGGGAAGCTGACCAACAAGCCCCAAGGAGGACGCAACGAGTGCCGGACCGACTACGTCCCAAGAAGCTGCCTTGTGGTCACATCCTTCACTTCGCTTGTCTTCGCAGCTGGCTGGAGCGACAGCAGAACTGTCCAACCTGCAGGCGGCCTGTGCTGGGAATTGCTGGTGCCGCTGTAGCGGCTGGCGTTAATGCTAACGCTCCTGGAAACGGAGCTGGTATCCAGCCAAACAACGTTGGCGCAAATCAGATGCCCGGTCAGCCTGGAGCTCAGGGGAATGACATACCCAGACCTCGCGTCTATCAATTTGGCCCGTTCCGAGTTGGATTTGGGGCTGTTCGTGGTGATCTCTTCCAGAATCTTCATCAGCAAATCCACCAGCCCAATGCACCCATGCAACCCGCTCCTGATGCCAATCCACAAGGTGCGCGTCAAATAGGCTTTGGTTTTGGTTTTGGCCGCCGACCCCCAGTGCAGGCACCGACACCAACTGCAACTTTCCAAAACCAGCCCGGGACCGCATCTAACTTTGCCGACATCAATACTCAATTACAACAAGTCGAGCAGCGGATTGCGCAAGAGATCAACTCTCTGCGAATTGCGACCGAGCAATTGCGACATGTGCGTCACCTTCAGATGGAACTTGATCGACTCCGTCAACAGCAAGCAAACCCACCAGTCCAGACTCCGACATCTTCAGTCCCTACCACAATGCCACCCAGTACGTCGACGATCACATCACGCCGTCAGTTTGTCTCGAGCCCCGGTGCCACACCTTTGGCATCTGGAGACTCTCGCCTTCCAGAAGGCCTCAGTATTCCTCCTGGGTGGACGCTACTTCCTCTTCACTCAACTGAGCAAGGGCTGGGCGGTGTTCCTCAGGAACTCCGCTCACCCCCCACAGTACCTGGCTCCTCACTATCCACGCAAATACCAACCACCACGGTCAATTCTGGGGATTCTTCTGTCTCAAACCCGACGCCTCCTAGCAATAGTCAAAGCGAAGAGGTGGAAGCACCTACACATTCCACAGCTTCTGCCATGGACAGCAGTACGCCGAATTGGACCACGTCTGCTGACGCACCAGCGGGGGATCAGCGTGCGGAGTCCCCCTCGCAGGAATGGACGGATGTACAGTCGGAACAAGTCCCTGAGTCGAGCCCGGGCCTTATCCCATCCACATGGGGTAGCAATGGGCAAGCGAGCAAACCAGTTTCCGATTCCGACAACACAAATGCCGATTCTCAGTCCAAGGGCAAGGGCCGTGCAGCCACGGTGGAGGAGGCAGCTGATGAAGAGACAACATAGTAGTCCCTTCCTCGGACTTCTAGAGTGAACTCAAACTTCTCTCTTGTAATTCTTGTTTTGTTTATTCTTGGGTCCCCCAAATTTCGTTCCCCCTGATCGCATTCTCACGTTTTGGATCAGCGTTGCATGGCGTTCATGAGCAAAATATCATACCCGGTCCTTTTTTTCCCCTCCAGTCTTTCCCCTTCCTACCAAGCTCGGGCTTCTTTCTCGGCATGTCAGTTTCATTCTCCCAGGGTGAATCAGGCGAGTGATTGCCGTTTCCCCAGTGGGTGTATAGAGAGCTTCATTCTATGTAACAAATCAACAAACACGGGATGCTGTGCTTCTAGGTAATGAATTTTCTTTTGCGAGGTTACTTTTCATCTCAGTATGTACTGTAGAAATTCTCAATTATTTTCACTAGAAACACCAAAAGCAACCGCTCTCGTGAACCCGGTCTATTGGGATAGCAATGACAAGCAATAGAATGAGGAGATATATATGGTACAAATTTCCCAAGACAGGAGATTCTATGCACAGCGTTTTTAAAAGAAGGTCCCGACCCCCAACGCCCAGTAAGAATACATGCAATTAAGTCACGACGATGCCTGAGCCAACAAGCCACAGGCGAAGAGACCGATTTTCGATAATATTGTACAGTGTATGGCACGGTATGTGTTTTATGCGGATGTGCCGACGAACCGCAGGACAAACTCGTAGACGCCCAGGGTGATGATTGCGGAAGGAATGGACCGAGCCATATGGGGCATCAAGCCACCATACAAACCGGCCATGCCCTCCTCTTTAGCGATCAGGCGGAAGCATTGGAGCAGGCCGGTGTATTTCGGGACCCCGTTCTCCATAGGGGCTTGGCGAAGTCGAGTGCGGATAACCTGGAGAGCGAATTGATCAGTCAGGCCGAGCTTAAAAGCGTTGATACGTCAGCGTGGTCCTCAAGGACTGTTGGCTTACCTCGTGTGGATATGCGATGAGAGCGGCAGCAAACTTGGCAGATCCCGCCGCCCCGGTTGTGCTGATCCAGCTGGTGATTTCCTTTTGTGTGGCCGTTTCCATTCCATCCGGGGAACCCAATGACTTGTTCAACATAGTCTTCAATCGTTCATACAGGACTAAGTGCAGGGCGGTCTCTACGGATCCCAAGTAACTCGCGCTGAGTCCCTTGTACATGCCTCGGATTCCCTCCTGGCGCAGCACTTGCTGGATACAATCGAGACTGTTCTTGTACCGGCGGGTTCCTGTCGTAGCCTGGGCCTTGTCTAATTGCAGCCGTGTCTTGACCAGCCAGATCGGGTTGGTGGCCGTTGCGGTTGCGATGCCGGCGGAGATGGCGGCCTGCGCGTGGATCAGGGTTGAATCTTCGCCGCAGCCTAGCACTTGGGCTCCGATCCGCTTGCAGTTTCCGTAGACATAGAACTTGATGGCTGTCGCCGGGACCACGCCGGCCAGACTAGGGCCGAGACCACGGAAAAATGCACGCCATCCTTCTGCTCGGTAGATGTTGCCGATGATGCGAAGTGTCTTGTGGCTTGTATTTGGGGGGATGGCGGCATTCGCGGAGGGAGAGGGACGTTGATAAAAATCGGATTGGAGTCTGGTTCTCAATACATCGAGGGGAGAAGTTGCGATGGCCGTGGCGAAACCTCCGCTCCTAAAGAACGCCGAACTGTTAACCTCTGGGGAGTCCGGAGATGGCGGCGATCTCAAGGGAATCAAGAAAAAAAACTTACGCGCCGGCCAACAGGTGTACCCAGGGATCATGAGATTTGCGCTCTTTAGTGTAGGTCTTGAGAGGAGTTGTCTCCTCGGCGGGCCGACCATGTATCTTGGGACTTGGCTGCATCGTGCCAGCACATTCTCTGAGCAAAGAAGAAGACTCGAAGCCGGAAATTTCCCTTTCGGGGGATCAACGCGACGCAGGTTTTCGCGTCACGTGAGATAACCAATCCCTGGCCGCTGATAGACGCCACTCGCCACTCCGCGCGACGTGTTCTTTTTTCCGTTCGGGATCGTATCAACTCTGGTCGTTTTCAATTCGAGGGCGTTGAAGGTAGAAGATCGCAGAGAAGTTTTGAATTCTTGCGCGAGAGCCTTACATCGGAGAAGTCTGTGGTTTTTTTTTTTTTTTTCGCAGTATATATATCTCCTTCGTGGATATAGTTACTCAAGATACAGCCTTTCCCTTCATGCGACATAGACAACGTTCTTCTTTGTCACCCCAAAGGAGTTCAACTAGGTCTTTCCTGTTAAGAAATTGACTGGCTGCTCATGCTGAAATCATATCTGGAACTCCCGGGACTGTTGATCTCACCTGATCATGATTACCTTTCAAGCTTGTAGTTGCTGAACGCCGTGCGCGATCTTAAACAGACGACCCGGTTCAACCAGTGCGCCCAAACACCCTCAGATCGATATTTTAAAACCAGACTTTGCCATCGAGACAAGAATTGTAAGCTCGAGCTATAATACTCGTCGATTTGTCCGTGCTTCAGCTCGACTTCTTTAACACGCAGACACGCATATAGGATCCCACAAGTATGCTACGTAATGTACATGTACTCCGATCTGTGGCTAAAGTATAGTTCCAGTCTAGTTCTTTTGACGCCTTGGCACCCGATCGGATATTCAAAGGAGTCTAGACGAGGCTAATTTGGGAGTTTTATACTTCGAAGATCGACAGAGCAGATTGGGACACATGTTTCAGGTGTTGACCCAACCCCCCTCGTCCTCGACGGTGTAGTAGTGGAGATGAATTACTAGGATTCAGGGGGCGATCTTCGTCCCCCCGTCCTCTTATCACCAACAATTGCCTGTCTTATGCCCATCGCTTGCTCTTTTTTTGGGGGGCGATTTTGGAGCCAACCAACTCTTGTCCATAGGCACATTTGCCGCTGTGATCACATTTCTTGCACCGCCTCATTCCTCTTGGTTGCCTCGAGTTCCTTTCCTGGATCATGACCAGTTGCTTTTCTTCCTCCTTCCCTCGCCTCCCTTCGTCTCTTGTGATCCCGCCTAACTTACCGATAACCCTGGTTCAGCTTCGCTGAATCTCCCCCCGGCCGGCTTTCGTCATCCACGCGCGGCGCGCAATCCCAGGGCCACTCCTGATCCACTTGTACCCGATTTTCCGCCATTCATTCGCCCACGCCCCGCGCGATGAGCCTGGGTAGTTATCCGCATGTCGAATATTAGGTACGGACGGGACCTTCTTCAATCTAGACCTTTCCAAGGGAACAGACTTGAGTCTTCCCCAAACTTTCCCAAGCGCCACACCCTGATTGCCTGCTCCATCTCTCCATCTCTCCATCTCTCCATCTCTCCATCTCTCTATCTCTCTATCTCTCTCCCTTACACCCATCTCCCTGGTTTGCCCCTGACCATCGACCTAACCCCCAATGCTCCTGGTCCTGTGCAATACCGTTCAGTTGAGCTTCATGTACGTTCATGGAACAGTAGCGCCTGGGGTCGTTGCAGGCTCTGGACCCTACTCCCTTCCCTCCCCCCCCAGCTCAACACCTCTTCAAGGCTTGTGGAACATAGTGCCGCAATGCCGGTCTTTTGATGCGCAGTCAATGCTAAACTTTGTTGGGCTTGTGCGACAGATCAATTCTCCGCGTATAATTGTCTCACCCGATCGACTTCCATGATTCTCCCACGGCGCGCAGTTCTTTTCCTCGGCTTAAGCTTCTTCCTCATCCTCTTCTACACGGCCCATCAGCTTTCACAACCATGGCGTAATTACTCCCAGGCTGTGGGCCTCGGAGAACACGTGTTTTCCTCTACGAATTGGACAGGGTCGTTCAATTTCACCACAAGCCATGGCGGCAAGTCCGCCTATGCTCCTCAACCCAATTTCGTGCCGGGAACCGCCAAACCACTGGGGTACAACTATACCAAGACGCTGGTTGTGGCTCGAATCAAATCGGAGGATACCACTTGGATCGGGGAAGAACTGCCAGATTGGGGCAGTGCTGTCTATGTCGCTGACGACCCGAAAGCACCCCTCCACCCTCCCCAAAACAAAGGCCATGAGGTCATGGTCTATATATCCTATATAATCGACTTTTACGAGAACCTCCCTGATGTCGCGGTCTTCATGCACTCGCACCAGGAAGCCTGGCACAATGAAGATTTGTTCGATCGCGATGCGGCGGAGATCCTCCGGCATCTCAGCCTCGATCGTGTGACACGACAGGGATACATGAACATCCGCTGCCAATTTGGACCTGGATGCCCTGCGTGGATGCACCCCGGCGCTCTTATAGAGGATGAGACAAAGCAGGAAGAGGTGATGCTAGCTCGAGCCTGGGGTGAACTGTTCCCCGACCAGCCGGTTCCATCGGTTCTGGCACAGCCATGCTGTGCCCAGTTTGCCGTGTCGCGCGATCGAATCCGCACCATCCCGCGTGCCCGTTTCATCTTCTACCGCGACTGGTTGCTCCAGACAGACCTTAGTGATTATATCGCTGGCCGCATTTGGGAATATCTTTGGCAGTTTGTTTTCACTGGTCAGCCTGTCGTTTGCGTGGAAGAAAGTGTCTGTCTCTGCGATGGCTATGGGGTTTGTTTCGGTGGCCCAGATGAATTCCAGGCCTACAGAAATTTGGAAACCGAAAAAAACGAGCTCCAAACCCAGCTAGATAGCTGGATATCTTGGGACGATGAATTCGACTTCGACGACGTGCAGGATGACTTGGACGAAACCACGGAGCTGGATGTGCCCCATCTCAGTCGCAAGGCCAAGTTCGAACGTCTTGTTTTCGAAAAACAAGTGGCAGTTGCCGATACCCTTGAAGCCGCTTTTGAACGTGGAAAGCACCCTAGGAACCGTGCTCTTGAGGCAGGCCGTCCCTGGAAGGAAGGCGATGGCTTCTAGGTTTGTTGAGAAGAAAAACACTGGGTCCTCACTGCTCTGATTTCAAGGCTGGCCTGATTTCGAGAGAGCAGTGTATTGACCTTACCATTTATGTGCCATCTCTTTCTTTTATCTTCTTAATATCTTGCGGCCATTTACACAGTTGGAGATGATATCTATACAAACGGAACTTTCATCTTTTTCCCCCAAAACTTACCGTGGAACAAAATCTGCTATTTTTTTTGGTGGAACTTTTTTTTGGGACGGAGATGCGATGGATTGCATGAGCCTTGGTTTATAGATTGCGTCTCCTGAGCTCTTCTGACTGTACATGTATACCAAACCCTGCCTTTGCTTTTATGGTAATTTCTAGCGGAAATGATCTCGATGATAAAAAACAAATAAATCTTAACCCATCTCCAATTGCTGTTTCCTTTCCCCTCCTTTTTGAAAGAGGGAGAAAAACCCTCCCGTGTTGATGTCGAGTCCCCACTTGCTACTTGCTGCCGCTTGGAGTCGATGAACGCTATAGTCACGTGATTGTCATGCAAGGTTTGCATTGTCTGTCCTTCCTTCAAACTGCGCAAACATCACCATCAATCGCCCCGTCGCGTTGCGCTCTTATCAGGCGGATGTCTAGAGCTTTCGCGAATAGCTTCTGTGCACTCCAAACTTCGACGCGCTTTACCCTCCCCTTTTGGGGTGTGGTGGTGTGAATATTCCGCAAGTAATCACCTATCATCCGTGATTCCTGAACGCCCCTCTCACCTGTTTTCTGCCTATCTGCCAATATTGTTGCTTTGGAAATACTTCGCAGCGCCTCAAAAGTGGTCTATATGGTCTAGCAGAGTTGTTCGATCCTGAATTTCTCCCCCAGGACGGTTGGAATTGATCCTACTGTGCATATGCTCAGTATTTCGGGACTCTGGACAGCTCTCCACCCCCATCCAGAGCATCATGACTTCCTCAAACTCGAATAACCAACACCCTCCTACCTCCTCTGCCGATCTCCCAAACCAACCCACCTCCACCAACCACTTTGATCCCAACAGTGGCTATGCGCCAAATGACAACCAATTAGCGGGGCTTGTGGAGGCGGCAACCGCCGCCGCAGACCAGGATGTATCACACCAATGGGCGGCTCCTACAGCTGTCGCAATCGCTGCTGCGGCTGCGGGCCACCACCAGCTGGAAGGCTATGGCACTGACATGCACCTCGGAGATGATGGCTTTGGCGATGCAAACTTTGCAGCTAGTATGGGGGGTGGCAGGCACTTGAGAGTACAGAATGACCATACCCAGGGCTCCGGGCTCTCTCGCACCGTGTCCAAGAAGAGAAAGAGAAACGATGACAATCTCGATCCTGCACTGGCGGGAGCTGGTCTCTCCGGATCACAGCAGCAGCACTCTCAACCGTCCCAGCAAAACCAGCATGGATATGTTGGCGATAGTATTGACATTCGTTCTGTCCCGCCACAGTCCCTTTCTGAAGCACGGGCAGTTGGTGTACATTCCGCCGCAGCGCTGTTCCGCCAGCCCTCGAGCAATAAGAAATATACGCGACCACCGATGTCGAAGCTGTTCGCCTCCCTAGAACTGTCACCGGAGAACTTCCTTCACCTTCAAGCAGCGGCGAAGACATACATGCTGAACGATGATCATCCCGAACGACGTGACTGCGTCGGCCAGCGAGGGAAAGGAGATACGGAGATGGTCAAATTGCGATTGTGGAACTGCGTTCGCCATTTTCTCGAGGCTGAGGGGAACGGCGAGCGATTTTTCGGAGAAGATGTCGTGAACGAGGGAATGGGCCCAAGGACCTACATCTGGCCGCGTGATCAGCAGAAGATCATTTCTCTTGTCATTCCTTTGTTGCGAAGGATGGTGACCAATGAACGACAGCGCCAGTATGCCATTGAAACCCGTAAAGGAGGGAGCACAGAGGAGCGTCGTCGTCGCAAGACCAACGAGAGCTTCCAGGATCTGAATGGCCCTCGATTCTCTCCAGAGGAGCAACTTCAGATGCATAACCAGAGCCAATCGATGCCACCTCCGCCTCCGTCAGTCCAATCACATCCGCCAGTGGAACCGGATCAATCTTTGGATCTTGGCCTGACCGACCTTCTTCTGGAAGGATATACTGTCGATTGGAATCAAATTGGCAGGTGTTATGACATGTATAACCACGATTACGAACTGGACAACCTTTGGTCTCTCTCTGGCTTGCAACAGTCCGATTGGCGCGGTATCGTCGCGGCCGTTGATAGCCATTATCATGTGATTCACGATGGTGGCTTCGATTGTTCGTCCCCTTGCGAGGACACCAACATCAACCGGATAATCCATGCTGACTGCACGTCGAGTCTACCTTGGCGCATCGGAGGAGGACGTAATGTAGCCGCCCGTGATGAATTGTAAGTTGTCTTTCCTAGCGTACCTTGTAGACCTGGCCTAACAGCTAACGTCCATACAGTGCCAGCAGTATAACTCGCGATGTATCGCGCATTATTCGCGAAAACATCGCTACCAGACAAGGCGCCCAACCGACATCTCAAGGACAAGCCGGAACAGAGCACCAATCCCACCCCCAGCAGCTGTTTGTGCCTATCCAAGGCTCAACCCCCCAAGGAGCCACAAATCCTGCCCCCGACGCCAATTCCCATACCCAAATTTATCTTCGCATCAATATTCTTCAGCATGGCAAGCGTGTTTTACCTCGGCTCGACCTTCCAGCAGAACAATGTCCCAGCATCGCTACCATCAAAGAGTCTGTTCTCCGTCGCTATAATGGACAGATTCCAGGTCTTCCCCCAATGCAAGAATCAGAAAATCTTGAGCAACAGGTGCGAGATGATACTGCCGCCGCAAGCTGGAAGGTCAAGGCCTTGCTTCCCAGTGGCCTCGTTTCCATACAAAGCGAGAAAGACTGGACATTTGCGATCCTGTCTGCGGATACGGTAGACTGGATGGACGGGGACTTAAAGGTTCTGGTGGAGATCGAAGGAAATCATACCCCCTAGTAGACTGCGTGTCTACCATTCTATGCGGTTGCTTTTTTGGTTCATTTCTTGAAGGATCCCGGACTTCGTGAGGATCCTGTGTATTATTTCTAAACTCTTGTAGAGTTGATGACAATCTACTATGTGCGACTCACCGCGCTGTCTTTTCACTTCTTCATTCTGAACCTTCCTTTCGGTTGTAATGGGCTCACTTCGTTCCATGGAATCTCGCCGCGGCATCGCTGTCTCCGTGCTCGCCAGGGAAAGAACGTGTGCCTAGATCATCTCAACTTCTTCCTCAGCTGGCCACTTTCCGTGAACATATTACCATATAACTCCATTCTCAACTCATCTCAGCGCGATGGAGCAACTTGAACAAGCCGAACACTCCGAACACTCTGAAACTTCCGAACCCTCCCTGTTCCAGGCCATCACCACAAGCGCATCTGCTTCTATTCTCACCACCAACGACCGCCCATCCAGCACCACCCGATCCGGGAGCGAAGGTACCTCTCAGACCACCACCAGCCTCCCCAGCACCGACGACGAAGATCCGCCCCCCGATAAAAGAGTCCGATTCCTATTGGAAACCCCGTGGCGACTAGGAGAATCTACATTAGACGCCTGGAATTGCCTGCGCACCATCCAGCCTCACCGCGAACCTGTGCTGCGCACAGAAATCAGCATCCGCAATGCGCCCAACCTATTCAGGTTCCTGAACAGCCATCCTCCACAGCGTGAGGCGTTTCTTCTACAAGCGGTTGGCGACAAAGCACCCGATCCTTGCAAGCGGTGCGCCAGGGGCGCGGGCCAATTCGTGGGCTGTGTCGCTCTGTCAGACATGTTCCAGGGCTCCTGTGCCAATTGTCACTGGGTGTATAGGCCCTGCTCGAAACAGAAATGCAGCTTTTGTACGTCTCTTCTTCCCTCCCACAGCACAGCACTATGCAAGGGAGGCGCATTTCGCTCGTGCTGCTAACAAAAGCCTGCTAGGGTCGCCGGTTGCCGCTAATGTCCAGGCTCGCGGCGTGAGTCGCTTTCACTTTCATGAAACTACTGTCTCGGGTGAGGTGTCCGTGTGGCAGGATGAAGCCGTGCAGCTCGCGTTGCAGCGTCCGGACTGAGCTTGGCACGGGCTGGTTTCTGGAGTGATTTGGAGGGAGGGTGTATACATGATTATTCTTAGCTGGCATTGGAATTGCTCGTGCACAGATTGCGATAGACAAGAATTCAAGGTGGGATTGCACCTGACCTAATTTGTGTATTTCTGGACCTCCATACCTGCAGCGTAGTATTTGACTCGTAGCAAACAAACCGCGGTATACATTGGTATCTAGAGAGCAGGCATACCAGGCAGCCAACTCGTATCGACTGACAACTGATAAGAGTTTCAAATAGACGTAAAGCAATATGAATGGACGTGAGATATCCTTTACAAGGCATGAGAAATCCAGGGAAAAGACTCATATATCGCTAGCTGCCTAAAACACTCAAATGACAATGCAAAATATGGAAAAGGAAAGGTCCATGTCTCATAATACAGGGTAAGGCTAATGATGAGTCGACAGGAATATAACTCACGACGGTATCTTATCGAAAACAACACTGTCTCAGTTGTTCCCACAACAGAAAGCAGAAGAACTCCATTCTATACGCCATATAACATCCAAGGCCAGCTGGAAAGAAATCGAGAGAAGTAATTACCGACTGTCGACCTCTACGGGAATCTCATTTATTGTGAATCAACAGGTTTCGGAACGAGTCCCAGTGGTCTGAATCAGCATAACTGGAAGGCAGATCTATTAGAATCGGTGATTAAGTGAAGGAGGGTAAGGCAGCTTACATGTAGACCATGCTACTCCGCAGACTAGACGCCAGGGTCTCTGGGTACCAGCGGAAGATATACATGACGAATGCCCAGCTCATGCTGGCAAAGACGGGCCAGGCATTGTTGGTTATCTGAGTCCGAGCTTCTGGGGTAATGAGGGAGGAGAGAGGATGCATATTGGGCTCGACGGCGAGCTTGGCGAGAGATAGCATCACACGGGCAAAGACGTAGATGACGATCTAAGTTGTGTTAGTCTTGTACAAGAAAAAAATATTGAGTTTGGGCGTGGCGTTGGGGAAGTGCTGTCTGTACCTGCTGGCTGACGCTCCCCGGTTGCCGGCCGAAGACCGCATATCCGCCTAATAAGCCGGCGAAAAAGCTATCATAACGACCTTCTTTCTTGGCACCAGCGGGATTGATGTTCCGAAGAACAATCATAGAGGCTTTATAAATGATTGCAAATGTTGCAAGGTTCCGAGCATGCTGACGGGTTGCTTTCAAGACGAGCTTGGTCTTTTCCCGGAATCTATACCAGTTAACCCGTTAGTCCGGCGGGAAACTAAAAAGCGAAAGGAGAGGGGGCTGGACATACGTTCCCGATCGGAATAGAAAGATCATTCTAGATACAAATCAGCATGCTTTATTCTTGTCAAATATCCTCGTCATGGAGTATTTCAAGCGGATGTCCTGGGGGGGAAATACATACACCAAGGCATGCGGGAATCGCACTTTCGACCCGTAGATAATGCCATTGCGTGCACCTTTGAGTAGTGACAGTAATGGTGCAAGATCAGGGTTGAGAACGAGTGCGTCCAGACGGGTCTGGGAACGAAGGTCTTGTCAGCTGCTGCAGCTATCTGCATGTGTTTTGGGCTTTTGCGGGGACTGCTCACCATGAGCGCATCCATGACGGCGCGCGAGATACCTCGGCTGGAGGTCGGACTCGGACGGAGGCTACTGAAAGAGGGCACGACAGCGACAAGTCCTTGGGTATATGAGGTTCATGGAGAAGTAAGAATAAGAACAGGTTCAGGATAAGGATAGCGAGAGGGGAGGCGGCACTTCGCTTCGGATCCGCATCGAGAAAGGGCCTCGGCATGTGAGACGATGCCGACGGCCGACGTCATGGTCACGTGGATATATTGTATAGAGCCCCGGGAAGTCTGTGTTAATGAAGGATGCTGATAATGATTTAAATGGAGTTCTTTATCGATTCATGACACTTTGTATAGAAATATAGCTAGAGAATAGATCGAAAAAGAAGCATCGCTTCAATATGGTACTTTTCCATGCTGACACAGGAAATCCCGGGCATACACAACAGGCGTCAAGAAGCACAAAAACCCAACCAGACCAAACGCCATTAGAGTAAATACATGACAATGCAAATAAGGACAGGATCTAGTCCACCCGGGCCCTCTTGTGGCCTTCATCCTCCGAGATTTCGTCCACATCCATCATCTCCTCGTCCTCCTCATCTGACTCCACGCCGGCCCGGCGTTTCAGACCCTTCATCTTGCGGGTTTGAAGACCGCCCAGATCCTGTTTGCCAAGGTGAACACGGCCGACCTTGTCACCAACCAAGTCCATGCTGATGTTCTTCTTCATCTTGATCTCCTCGTTGGGACGCTTGCCCTGCTTCATGGCCTCCTTCATGGCTTCGGGTGTAGCCGAACGCATACGGCCAATCTTGAAGTCGAACTTTGGTCCAACTTCCTCCAACTCAACACGAGGAAGCTTGTGGCCGCTGCGCTTGGTGATGACTTTGTACCAGCGGAGGTGGATGACCGGAGACAGGTTATCACGGGGCTCCTCGGCGCCGACCATCAGAACGTACTGCAGACCCTCGACATCAATCTGGTTGGTCTCTTCACCCTTGAACATGTCGAGGAAAAAGCTCTTAAGCATGACGTGCGCTGAGGAAGTTGGATCCTCCCACAGGCTACCGGCAAACAGCATCATCGGGCGCAGCCCAAGTCCAACGTGCATAACCAACTCGTTGATGGGGGGGATGGCTTGGGGGTCCTGCGGAGGCAAGAGCAGCATTTCACACATGTCGAGCAATTGTGAGTTGAAAATTCGAGCGAGGGTGATGCAGTTTGGGCGCTTCTTGTTGCTGCTTCCAAAGACCATCAGACCACACTCATTCTTGTTCGCCAAGAACTCCATGCTCTCGGTGTTCTCAAACGGATGAATATTCTCATTCTTCTTGTGAAACAGGACGGAGTGCGGCTTCGTAAGGGAGTGGAAGGTCTTCAGAACGGTGTCGAGAGCCTGGGGGCATTTTGTGCCATGGAGAATGAGTGTCTTCTTAGGGCCCTCGATGAGTTGGGGCTCGCGCGCTTTAAGAATGCGCGCAGTGCGCGGGTTCTTGGCCTTGCTAAAATGACGAGATCAGAAAAACAAGAATTTAACAAGGAAAAATTGGTACATACACTTCGCGCAGCATTGTGGTAATAGAATGTTTCTGACACAGTTGTAGAGGCTTGGGATAAAAAACGCAGAAAAGTTTTGGGGGGAAGGCTTGGCACTCTTATCGATAAGCCCCGTTCCAGAACTACAGCAACGGCTTGGCATCTGAAGTCCATAGTTCGTCCAAGTAGCATAATTTACGATTTAGGGGAATCTGGGCTAAAATTATTCTGAAGTTAAATGAACAAAATAATCAATTCATATGATTTTATCTAGAGCCAGGTATGAAGGTAATACGGCGATAGATCTGCATGTTTTACTCCAAACGCAACTTCTCGAACTCCTTGATCTGCTCCTCCAAGCGAGCAGCCTCGCTCTGGGCATCACGAAGACGCTTCTCTTCTTGCTCCCGGACCTCAACCTTGACCTTCTCCTTCCAGTTAGGAGCACTCATGACAGTCTGCGACCGACGAGCGGCCTCACGGGCCTTCTCGAGGCTGGCTTTGGCCTTCTCCTCCTGCTCGAGGGCAACCTCCTTGGACACACGAAGATACACAGCAGCCTCAGCACCGACCGCGGCAACAACACACCCGGAAGGAGGGATCTTGTTATCTGGGCCGAGGTGGGACAGCTCACCCAGGGTCTTGCCACCGAGAGACTGGACACTGGTCATCTGCTCGGAGATGGTCTTCTCACTGATGGCGTCGTAAGTCTGAATGATGATATCGCCCTTGGTCTTGACATCGTACTGAGCCAAGATAGACCGGATGACCTTGGAAGTGTTGAGAATGAGCTCGTAGGCCTTTTCGGCGGCCGGGTCATCGAACTCGGCCACATATTCGGGGAACTTGGCCTTCATGATGGAGATGGTCTTGTCATCAGGGCGACGGGGCAGACGCTGCCACAGGTGTTCAGTGACGAAGGGCATAATGGGGTGAATCAAAGCGAGCGCGCCCTCCAAGGCAGTGTAGAGAGTCTGCTTTGCGGATTCCTGAGTCTCGGGCGAGGCATCGGCAGCCAACAAAAACTTAGAGTTTTCAATGAAGACATCGCACAGCTGACTGTACCAGTACTGGTAGGAGGTGTTGGCGGCAACAGAGAACTCACGAGCCTCTAGGGCCTCATTGATCTCCTTCGCAGCGATGTTAAACTTGTGGAGGATCCAGCGCTCGGACAGCGACTCATTGCCATTCTTCGCAACCTTGGCCTGAGGCTTGAAGTCATCGCCCAACTTTCCAAGAACGAACTTGGTAGCCTGATAGATCTTGTTACAGAAGCGACGGTATCCGTGAATAACCTGGACATCAAAAGCAATATCACCGCCTGAAAATTGGAAAATTAGCAACATATAGCACAAATCAGACAAACATAATAACTTACCACCAGTGGTGTATGAGACAAGGGCGAAGCGCAGGGCATCAGCACCGCACTCGGGAATACCCTTGGGGAAAGCTTTCTTTTGATACTTAGTGGCAGTAGCGACCTCCTTATCGGCAAGATTGCCGGTCAACAATTTGTCGTGAAGAGTCTGAAGTTGAATGCCCTCCATGACATCCAGAGGGTCAACAACATTGCCTAGGGACTTAGACATCTTCCGGCCCTCAGAGTCACGGATCAGGGAGTGACAGTAAACCTCCTTGAAAGGAATCTTGCCAGTCATCTTGATACCCAGCATGATCATACGAGCAACCCAGAAGAAGAGAATATCCCAACCGGTCTCCAGAACAGAGGTCGGGTACAGGTTCTCGAAATCGTGGGTCTTGCGAGGCCAGCCCAGAGTCGAGAAGGGCCAAAGGCCAGACGAGAACCAGGTATCGAGCACATCGGGATCGCGCACCAACGAGAAATCCTTTCCAGGGAACTTCTCTTCAGCCTTCTTGCGAGCGTCCTCCTCGGTACGGCCAGTGACCCAGAAGTTACCGTCGCTGTCATCGTTCTCCTCGCCCTCAATCTTGACAAAGTAGGCGGGGGCCTGGTGGCCCCACCAAAGCTGACGAGAAAGACACCAGTCGTTCAAGTTGTTCATCCAGCGGAAGTAGTTCTTCTCAGCGGATTCGGGACGAATGATAATCTCACCATCCTCAACAGCCTTGATAGCGGGACCAACAAGGCTCTCCATCTTCATCCACCATTGAGGCTTCAGGATAGGCTCAATAATATCATTGGACTTAGCACAGACGGGCACCTTCATGGGGTTGTGCTCCCATTTCACGTACAGGCCCTTCTCCTTCAGAGCGTCAATGACCTGATAACGAGCATCAAAGCGCTTCAAGCCAGCGTAAGGACCGGCATTCTTGTTAAAAGTACCGTCATCATTCATAACGGAGATAAACTTGAGGTTGTGCTGCTTTCCGCGGTTGAAATCGTTGAAGTCGTGGGCCGGGGTGATCTTCACAGCACCAGTACCAAACTCGGGGTCAACACCCTCATCGGCGACAATGGGCATCAGGCGATCGATGAAGGGGTGAACGGCGTGCTTGCCAATCAAGTGCTTGTAGCGCGCGTCATTAGGGTGGACAGCAATACCGGTGTCACCAACCATGGTCTCGGGACGGGTGGTAGCAATCTCAATGCGTTCTTTGGTACCCTCAATCTCGTAGCAGAAATGAGTGAGGACACCGAACTCGACCTTGCGGTCGTAGCCAGGCACATCTAGGAGGGTGCGGCCTTCAATCTCCTTGTTTTCAACCTCAAGGTTGGAGAGGGAAGTGTTCAGAGCAACACACCAATTAACCAGACGGTTAGCACGGTAGATAATGCCCTCCTCATGGAGACGGACGAAGGTCTCAGTCACGGCAGCAGACAGATTGGGGTCCATAGTGAAGGCCTCGCGGGACCAGTCAAAGGAGCCACCAACTCTCCGCAAGGCGTTCTTAATGTTGCTGTGGTATTGATCCTTCCAGTCCCAAATGAGCTTGACCATAGCTTCACGACCCAGGTCATGGCGGGTCTTCTTCTCCTTTTTCCACAGCATCTTCTCCACAACGCTCTGGGTCGAGATACCAGCGTGGTCCATTCCAGGAAGCCACAGGGTAGTCTTGCCCTTCATTCTCTGCCAACGGATCATAGTATCTTGGAGGGCGTTGGTCAGGGCGTGGCCCATATGGAGGGAACCGGTGACGTTCGGAGGAGGAATAGGAATAACGAAAGAACCCTCAGGCTTGACCTTGCCATCGGGACCCCATTCGGGTTTGAAGAGATCACGCTCCTCCCACCACTCAAGGCGGCCAGCTTCGATGACCTTGGGGTCGTATGCGTCGGTGGTCTTCTCCTTCTCAACCTTGGCGACCTTCTTTTCGGCCTTAGGGGCAGCGGGTTTAGCGGTAGCGGCCTTGGCCTGCTTCTCAGCGAATTTCTTTGCCTTCTCGGCCTTCTTGCGCTCACGCTCCACTATCAAAGAATCATCAGACCGTCAGCGCTTCGTTCTCATCCGTCATAGCAACAGATTGACTTGGGGTTCGCCAGGGATACATACACTCCTTCTCAGACTTCACCTTCGGGGCCGCCGCGGGGGCAGGCTCCCCAGCTGTATCATGTCATTGTGAGCTTCAAACCGGCGACAATCCGATGAGTCATTGGGAGAGTACTCACTGGGAGGTTGAGCTGCAGCGTTTTCAGCCATTCTGGAAAATGATCGATATTGCGGAGTGAATCTCCAAGGCGCCGATCGCGCCACGAATCGCCGGATAAGTATCTTGAGGGGAGGAAGATGCGACAAGGAGGGGTGTTGTGCGAAATGCGGGCAGATTAAATTTCCACGGCGAATGAGAGTGGGGTGCCGCAAGATGATTGGTGGGAACCACGCAACGAGCCGATCTTCTATATCATCGATAGATTACACCAGGCGGGCCGATCATGAATGGGCGCTGGTACGATTCCTTCTATCCTGTTCGGTCCTCAATTGCTGTTCAAACAAAATCGCGTCGAGACTGCTCTCACGTGATGGCGCTGATGCCAGCGGGTGATCTGATCACGGCCGATAAGCCGGCGATAGGAGGATTACACGACTACAAACGGACGGCCGACGATCTATAAAGTGACAGGCTTCAGGGGAAACAGGTGGAATTCGCGATGCATTGTGTCTTCAAAACCCCTCGTGAACTTGAGCAACAAGAATGACGACCTCCCCGATACCATCACTCCATTGAATGTGCATGTGAAATCAGAAGCAGCCGCAAGTTGAGAAAAAGTACTGCGAAAAACAACAACAGACGAGATTCACAGAGAACGTACAAGAAATAGAGAGAAGGAAATCCTTAACACCAGAACAAGGACGAGGGGAGAAGACTGGGGAAAGCAGCGCTGTACAATTCAATTAGGCAGTGTGAGAGGGAAGGGATGGCCCCGCCCGTTCTAAGACGTCAACTGATTTATTGCGCTCACTAATATGCCTGCAGAACCGAGGCGATGCAAGGCTGATTGGCCCAAGAAGATTAGAAGTCATGTCTTGTCATCAACGTCGTCTCCTTTGAAATTCGGTCACTCATCGTGCGTAGCCACTCTTCATCTGAAACGGGAAAAACCTAAGAATACGGGGCTCCACGGCGACGTTCATTATCATCTCCTGCTCATTTTCCTGGTCGTGCGCCGCTCAGGACGGCGTGGTTCAAATTCAGATAAAAAGGGGAAGTTCCATGACACCAGGCGTCGTTCAAAATTGCATGATGGCGAAAGGAGGGAAAAGGATAGGTGCAAATAGGATAGGAAAGCCACGGTCATCCGACTGATATATTACCGGCTCAGGACTGAGCGGCGGCGTTGTTTCGGGCGTCAGCGCGCACGGGGTCAAAGTACGGGTGGGCCATCGCTTCCTGGGCAGTTAAACGGGCCTGCAAAGTAAAGTTAGTGAATACCTCATAAGTCAGGATTAGATATACCCAAGGAAATCATACAGCATGGTCGTAGCGCAGCAACTTGTCAAGGAAATCGATGGCTTCATCGCTGACGAAGCGCTGGTTTTCGGCAGTGATGAACGAGGGCCACGGCTTGCGGGGAAAGCGGGAGAGAATCTCGTCATACTGTGCATCCAGCTCAATATCATATTTGTCCAGATACTCGAAAAGTTCCTCGGTACCGAGGACCTTCGCAATTTTGACCAGTTGGTCCGAATTGCTGTTTCCGTGGAAAAAGGGCTCCTTGCGGAAGATCATGGAAGCAAACATAGCACCCAGCGACCACATGTCGAGGGAGTAATCATACTCCTGGAAGTCAACCAGCAGCTCTGGGCCCTTGAAGTAACGAGAGGCAACTCGAACGTTATACTCCGTACCCTTGTGGTAAAATTCAGCAAGACCCCAGTCAATTAGTCGCAGCTGCAGAATAATTAGCATATCATGACCATTCGACATAGATCCAGACATAACGACAAACCTTGCGCTTCTCATGGTCAATCATGACATTGTGAGGTTTCACATCACGATGCATGATGCCCTTGCTGTGGCAGAAATCGAGCGCTTTCAGAAGCTCGTAAACATAGAAACGGACATCGTAATCGGTGAAGCGGGGGTATAGAGTCCGGAAATCAGTGTTGTTGACAGCTTCAAAGACAAGACTGGGGGTCTTGCTCTGATTGTCCCGAACAACGTCCAGCAGGGCTACGACATTGGGACCGCCGGCGAGGTTTTGAAGAATCTTGATTTCACGCTTGATCTTCTTCTTCTTGACGGGCTTGAGAACCTTGATGACACATTTCTGGTAGTTGACGACGTTGATGCCCTCAAACACCTCTGAGTACTTTCCCCGGCCTAAAACGGATCGGGTCAGCAAAGGTCGGCCTGTCAGTTGGACGCCCCCACAGTGCAAGCATGGCGGCAGAAGATACCGCTCCGGCTGGGATAGGCTCCATCGGATGATACGTACCGATCTTGCGAACGATCTCATAATTCTCCAGCACACCCCAGGAAATATTCACGCTGTCATAGTCCCAATAGGACCGAGGCATATGCTCGTTGACATCGGCGTAGACGCGCGCCATGGTGATTGCAGACGGCTTCCGAATCCGCCCACAATGGAAATGAGGTGCGGCGGGGTCACGCGGGGCGCAACCAAGTGACGGGTTGAGAAGGGGTTCGGGGAGGTGGTCACAGCAGGGAGACAACGGCAGCAGCGGGCTCAGCAACTGATCAGCCCGAACGCAGCCGTGCTATCGATCGTCCTGAAGCAATGGGATTTTGGAGGGGGATATTATGATGAGAGCGAGATCTGTTCCGCCTTGTCACGGGATTGCTGTGGAGAGCAGCCTCAATGCGGCTAGCCTGTGGCCTCGGATAATCGTTGTGCCGAAGTGATTTTCAGATTGCCTCTTTCGGACAGGTCGGGACTGGTGTTTCTTCGACTTCGCAACTGACGCACGAACAGGCCTTGGGGCTCTTTATAGACGGCACGATGTTCTTCGATTTGAATATCCCGTACAGCTCAGATGATCCTGAAGTGCCGCATACCTTGAACTTCCTCGCGGAACGTAAGTCATTCTTCCATCTTCGGCAGACGACTCGAAACACGTTTGGCCGCGGAGGGGCACATGGAGGACTGACATGACCTTAGTTGGTTACACCACCGTCGCTTTGTCCCAAACCGTCACCGGCAAGCTTCCTCCGAGCCTCCTGCCCCCTCCCCTTCCGCCAAATTCGCCAAAGTCTCTCCAGCTTCTGACTCGCCTGAACCTGACGCTGTCCGATCCCGCACAGAACCAGCGTCTAAACAGCCTATCCCAAGCTTATGATTTGGTTGCTCTGCGTCCAACCAATGAAAAGGCATTGCTCAATGCCTGTACAAATTTGGAGTGCGATGTGATCTCGCTTGACCTCTCTGTGCGACTTCCATTCCATTTCAAATTCAAAATGTTGTCGGCTGCGATATCACGTGGCATTCGGCTTGAGATATGCTACGGGCCTGGAGTCACAGGGAGTGGTCTGGATGCCCGTCGAAATCTGATTGGCAATACCATGTCATTGATTCGAGCTACACGGGGTCGCGGTATTATTGTGTCAAGTGAGGCCCGGAGAGCGCTGAGCTTGCGAGCTCCATGGGATGTGATCAATCTGGCCTGCGTTTGGGGATTGTCACAGGAACGAGGCAAGGAGGCAATTTGTGAAGAGGCAAGGAAGGTGGTTGCATTGGCCAAATTGAAGCGTACTAGCTGGCGTGGGATTGTTGATATCGTTCATGGCGGAGACAAACCCACTGCCGAAAAACCTGCAGCCAAACAAAAAAAGCAGGAGAAATCAGCCACATTGGCACAGCCTGAAACCACCAACGATACTTTGAAACGAAAAGCATCGCTAGGCTCAGAGACAATCACCGAGGAGACCGAGAAACCGCTGTCGAAGAGGGAAATGAAACGGCGAGCCAAAAAGGCTCGATTTGATTCTCGCAACGAAGATGCAAGCTGAGTTGTGATGTTTTCTTCTGAATCTGAATCTGCTGATTGATCTGGCATGCGCTAGCTGCCATGCAAGCAACAGCCTCAGCAGCAAATATTTCCTGCCTCCCATTAGTCTCAGGACTCTAAAGACTCCCCTGCCAGCTGTTCGGTTAGCGACAGTGCTATGCACCTCGTGAGATCAGGATATCGATGGAGCTTCTGATGGGAGCTTCATTCGAAGACAGCCATATGAAATGGTCGCACTTGTTGTCTCCCATTCGTTATGAATGATCGGTCCATAGTGCACGGGGAAGAGCCTGAGCAGCTTCATTCAAGATTTGTGGATTGCTCATGAAGTCTTCCGCAAAATTACCAGTTTTCTCGACAGGTCGCTCTACAAGTTGACTCTGTCAAAGCGGCCATTGTGTAACTGCTTATCCTATCTTTGTGTCTTGTCCTGCAAAATTTATTAATCAAGGCCAAGCTCAATATCAAGCTCAAAATACATTGACTCCCGCTTTCCCGGTGTTTTTGACGGTAATAGATTAGGAATCTACCGGCCACGAATTACCATTGCTACCTTCAATAATAGAGCCAAAATGCCATGACAAATTATTTCTCTCATCTGGTTTCAAACAAAACCGTGTATTGGATCCTCATTGTTTCATCTATTTCTCTTTGTATCAACAACGACAACGCCTTTGCAATTTTCTTGCTGCACCCTTCTTTTATTTTTTAACTTCATCCCTACACCCCTTCACCTCGGATTTTCACTCTGACAAATATTTTTCTTTATCTCTTAATGAGATATCAGAATTTATTGTATCTGTCTTACGTCCTAGATTGTTACATAGCATTTCATGGAATGGTTGATACTGGCGCCATATCCCGCATGTGGGAATTGCTTCCACCATGTTATCGACTACAACAAAGCAGCCTTTGAAGCCTACAAATGTCAGAAATACCCATTGATCAGCTACATCATTGGCAGAAAAGGCACAACCTGCGTGCTTCCAGTTGTGGGTCTCTCATATTCATCCTCATGTATGATTTTGTCTTCCAAAATCGTTGCTCATGTCGCCTGCCCTTGCCTTTCTTAATACAAACAAAGCCTCATTACTCATGAGCTCATTCCTTCTTCCTATGACGCTGGGCCTTCGTCCTACCCTCGTATCTACGCACCAAAACTCCATCGCGGTCACTTCAATCCTCACATTTATATTACGCTCTAACTAATCTCTAGCCTCCTAATATCCTTCCACTCTGGTAATGGCTCTTCTCTCTACTTGTCAGTTTGGGGTCATAGATTCCCCTGTCAACGTTACCATCGTCCTACTGCAGGTAACTTTTCATGTATGTTCAATGATCAAATCGGGCAGGGTCCGACAACAATGACTTTCAATGGAAGACAAATAAGCATCCCACGAAGGCTCTGCGTCTCTTCAAAAGCACCTTATGTTTGCCTCTATCTACTTTACGCGTCTACTAAGCCCAAACTGGGAGGAAGGTAAAGAGCTCTTGGGGAGAGGGCGTAAGTACATCGCCGTTTCACTCCCTATATCAACTATTTCCAACCTGGAAAAGGGTTTGTTCCCCGTACTACCGATCGAGTGATCTCTGGTCCCCATACCAACTACCATAAAGAAAGGGGGAGGTATAGCAAGTCTCCACCCGCTCAACTTTATTAACAGATGCTGTCCGGGCTGGGTGGAGTTCCGATATCGCAGCACTACAGACGAGCCGATGCCACGCTATATCAAGTATCTCTTAATGAAGACTCGCTGAAAATGAGGCTCTAGATTGCCATGCCCGCGCTATATCCCCCAGTTTGGGCACTAGTGCAGCCCCGAATGTAACACCGCAATGCGACGCGCTCGAGCGGCCGCGGGTGACTTGGACCGGGACCGGGATGGATTCAAGAGTCGTTCCAAGACATGAAATCCGCAAATCAAACGCGGCAAAACAATTGCCGGATACTAGTTGATATGTACACGCGTTCCCATGAGAATAGATCCAAGAAAAGATGTATTGTAAGAAAAAGAAAAGACATTAAACACAAAACCATGCCCAACCGAGTTCTATCAAAATAATCAAAATAAAAATAAAAAAGGGAACAAAACCAACTGTCACATTCAACAGGGAAGAGAAGACAAGAGAAGAAGGAGGACTGGCTACTATAGTATCTTTCTATCATTCTTTAATTTCCTAACACTGGGACCAATGCACGATATCCCCCGCCCAACATTCTCGGCACGGCTGGTACTATCACCTGGATGGCGGTCCAATTGCGCGATTGGAGGAATTAATGCCTAGCACCTCATCCTATCGTCTCATATACCTGTTTTCCCCCTCATGGCAATTCTGGTCCGTGTCTCAGAGATGAAGCCCCAGTCCCCACTCGCGGCCATTTCTCCGCCCTCTTGGACTTGGAAAGACAAGATATCGTAATTACACTGGTTCATTAACGGTGCATAAAGCAATATTTGGAACCAACTATACCTCCACAGACGGCTCTGAAGCCACTGCATTTTCCAAGCTGCAAAGGACTCAATAACCATGAGTCTGATTCCGACTTCTTGCCCTCTTTGCAAAGGATGTGTTCCTAGTGTGGCATTCCTTTCCGGCAGTTTAATATTTCCTTGAAATAATACTGATATCGAACTTTGAGGGTTGGTTGTCTAAAGCTTGATAGTATAGACTCCAAGTCTAACGGAGGATAGACAGCCAGACGGCAGAACAAGAGCGTTGATGTAACCCTCGAATCTGATACTGCTATAAAGTAGTGCTATAAAAACTTATTTAAAGATAAGATAGGTAACCACATTTTTCTAATACTAATGTGGACTCTAACTGGATCCGCCCTCGGCGGTACGCATTCATGCTGCTACATACCTTACTTATCATTCGAGGAGAGAGTTGGTGTCCGTCCATAAGCAACCAGCCACCGTAAATCAATCAATCTATAGTCTGGCACTGTCCCCAAGAACTTTGGCAACCATCACCACCATTAGTTAAGACTGTCCCTAGTCTTTCTGGTATGGAAAGGCCATCTGGAATGATTGGACAAGATCATGTCAGGCACAGCTTGGTCCTGGAAATGGAAACTAGTGACTAACTCATTTCTCGATCAGTTGATTCTTATATCATTGGAGCACAAAGAGCTGGCGCTAGCCTGAATATGGTAGTCTTTGTGCCGCTGCATATTGTAGGGTATTTTATTTGCGACTAAGATACGTTATTGGTTCGGCTCTTGTTAGAAATGGGGGAGAGGGGGTCCGGTTCCCCTGTCAGCAAGATCACATCCTCTCTTTATTGCCCCATGCGTTGTGCCGTTTGCAAGTCAGCTTATCCGTCTATTTGACATTGAAGATATATTTGTTTAACAGTGTTTATATGCTTTGTTCCCAACTGGTGATCAACACCTACCTAGCGCCGGCAAGCGCTGTCCAGTTATCATACCCTTAGACGCGGGTCAAGTCTTCCCACCAAAGATCTGAAGCCGATGTCAAATGAATTATTATTATGCAGGGATTTCCACCCACTTCTCCTGTCAGAGACACTCTCCTTCTAATTCAGGTCTGATTATGTACTCAATCTTCTTTGGCAGTAAGGTTTGATTGTTTCTTTTTTTATTTTTTCTTTCCTTTCCCTTTTTTAGATCTGAGCGACAGTAAATATGTTTCGTTTGAGCATTAACTTTTCAACCGACATACCATACATACGCCCTATCTAGGTCCCATCAATAATTCGACAATATGCTGATATTTCCCAAGCGCCAACTTATTAACAGGGAAGATAAAATGGAATCTGTATCCAGCATTACGGTGCATTCATAATACAGGAAACTTCATCGTGCTTCATTTTTAACGACTTGAGGACTACTCTGTAGATGATCTAACACGTGGATGAATCCCTTAATGATTTCACTTTGCCAAGTGTGCGCATGGAGTAAATTCGAATTTAATCCCCGGAGTATTGATGCTGTATCAAGCTAGCCGAAGGAATGTAATCTCTCAGTGACTTCATGCCTATATATAGATATCACGGTTTGTTCTCTCTAGTTGAAGCCTCTGATGCTTTGGAGTTATCCATCCGGCCTGTTTACTGTTTATCAGGATCTTCTCTTCGGCCATCAGAAGAGCCTCCACTACCAACGCTTCAAGATGACAATACACCCTTACACACCCTTGGGAGCCTCATCAGTTGTGATTGATTTCTAACAAATGTCCTACCTCATACTATATTAGGAAGGCGCAGTGGCAATTTCTTTGCTTCAAGCAGAAATATGATGTCCAATCATTCCACGTCATAAGTCATAGGTCATCGACCAGGAGTAGCCCAATGCTCCTCGGCCATTCGGGTATAGTCGGACACGCTCTTATTCGTGGCCGGGTTCATTTCCCCTCCTTCTAATCCTTCTGCCGCTCATTGGGTCCCAGATGATGCTTTCCGGGCCGTCATCTTGCTTTCCTCCCCCCTTGCACCCCACCTCCCCCTCCCCCTCCCTCCTCGACATGCTATCCCTGGTGTGGCGCGGAGCAACGCTATCTGCGACTATTCTGGCTGTCGGCCTAGATAGCAGGGCTGTTGAGCGAAATGATGGCACGATCAATGGAGAAGGAGAGGGGGAGGGAGGGAGGAGGAAAAAGAACACAGGTATTGTACATACCCAACTGCCGATATGCCGGAGATCTGCTTCTCGCTGCGATGAGTTCGAGGGCGTTCTATCATGTCGCAAAGCTTTCCATTAGCTCAGGGGTCCATTGATTCTGTTTCGTTTGGGTTGTTTGGGTTGTTTTGAGGAGGAAGGGGAAAACACCATGCTCGCTGGCATGGAGCTAGCTATCTCCAACAAAGAATGCCTACCTCGTCGGCTTTGCCGGGCTCTTGCTAGAGCTGGCTCCGGAATTGCCGTTGGTTGTCGCGCCTTGAGGCGACGATTTGCCCTGAGGGGAACCGTTGGCATTTTTCGTGGAATCCATCCTGTGGTTGATGGAACAGGGGTTGACCCTGACCGAAGAGGAAAGAGGAAAACGAGAAGAAAGGAACAGTGGATATTGAGATGTCCCTCCTTGTCGATGTAGTCTGGGGGGGGAATATCACGGCGGATGAATGTGCCAGGAGTGCAGGCGCATCTTATGGCGACCACGGAGTCCGGCCAGCGTGTGGGAGGGGGACCGGCCCTTCTTTTTATATCGTATCTAGTCTGTCTCGATAATTTTTCCCGCGATCGAATAGGATTCTTTTTTTTGGTTTTTTTTTATGCTTTTGTTAGAGGGTTTCAGAACATCTACGTTCGCGCCGACTCGACCCGTGACCCGCGTTGGGCATAGAACAGGCGGATTCACGATCGACGATGCTCGCCCACGTCTTCTGTGCCCAAACAGTCCCAAGCAGGCCCGTCTTTCCCAGTTCCCAAGAGCCGCATGTCACCTTCCAATTCTCCGGTTGCCTGCTGCGAACCAGCCTGCCCCCTCTTCCCTGCTGTCTTGTCACTTCTTGTCCCGGAGATCGTCCTCCCGCTGATACCGAGCATCGATCCTTCCCCTCCCCCGGCACATCGGATATCTCCATATCCAATGGCAAGCAGCGAGCATGTTTGCATGATGCGCAAGTGATGCTGTCAACGCAGTCGATGCCACTTGGTATAGCTGGGTACACTGAGTACACTGGAGCCCTACAGAGTGACCCACAAGGGTATCCTGGCCTTCAACCGCCTCTTGGTCTCGCAACCGTTGACGACATCCGTTGCTCTCTCGTCTCTTGCTCTCTCACACCCTCCGTCTCGCGCGTCCCTGTTTCCCCTCTTCGCATCCTCCATGCACCTTGCCAGCCCAGTTGGGCATCGACCCTAGTGGTGTGCTGGCCGTTGCACCAACTCGATAGGGTTCCCCCCCTTCTCATGCCGACTTGGGGAGGGCCACCACATCCCGTGGGCCCACTGCGCATGGACCAGTCGTTAATCTACGTGTTTCACATGTGAGCTGCAGCCCTGTTGGAGGTGGGCGGGGTCCTCTACTCCACACACTTTCGCTCTCTGTCGTTCGCTCGCTCGCCCGCTCTCTCTTTCTATATACATCTAGGCGTAGAGTGCATCGTACAACATCAGAGGACAGGGCGTATCTACCATCCAACAGCAAGACCCCCTCCAACCCCCCCTCCCCTCGGGGACGCCACCTCGGGAATGATAACTATATACTTCTCTGGTGGGGAATATTCCCAAGAAACATAAAGCATAAAACAAACATAACCGCGGACCGCTGCGTAACTCAATTGGCGGGTTCCCCGGAACTCGGGACCGAGCGTTTGCTTATCTCACCATTATGTCGTCTTATCAAGTAGTTACGACGACTACAACAACAACAACTACTACTACTACTACTACCACTACTATTACTAATCTGATACTGTTATTGCTTCTACTCCTTATACTAGTACTAGGTAGTACTCTGGAGGGCCTGGCTAGTTTACCAGGGCTCGCGATTTCGGGGCGAGGACCGAACGGGAATTATCATAAATCAGGAAGGGGGCAAATCATAGCCCTGATAAGCATCCTGATCGCCTAGGATCATGTGTTGATAATTCCCATGACGGCGGGAAAATTAAGAACGCGCCGTCGTCCTTCCCGCCGAATCAGCGTATCAGCGCGAAGTTTGCGGCGTCACTGATCTCTTATCTCCGGGACATCAGATGACTTCGTTGCGGGCACGCTTATTTTCATCAACATCGACCCCTTCGAACGGGACCGATAGGGAAAGAGAGGTGGAGACATAAAAAGAGAGAAATAGAGACAAAACATAAAGAAACAGAGAAAGAGAGAGAGTGTGTGAAAGAGAGAAACAGAGCAGGGTATATAATTGTACAGAACTATAATACACATCCATCCATCCATCCATCCATTCCACCAACTTACTCGTCAGCCACACCAGGGCCCATGTGATGATCCTGCAGACATCCTCACCGGCCGCTGGAACAGGAAGCAGCATCTCCTTCTCTCGCCGCGCTCGTCTCCCTCATCTGCTCCCGGACACGTCGAGCCAGATCCAGCGTCTCCCGGGGCAGCCCGGCTAGCTGCGCAACTTTGAGCGCGTGCGACTCCCGGTTGACGCCCTTGCGCAGCCGATGCACGAACGAGAACGAGCCAGCCTCCGTCTCCTTCACGTCGGTACAGTACCGCGCTAACTGGGCGAATCCGCTTGTCATCTCCGCCAGCGCATGGAAGTGCGTCGCGAACAGCGTTCGGCACCGCGTCCGCTCGTGGAGGTGGTGTAGACACGCAAAGCTCACGGCCGTCCCGTCCTCCGGCGTCGTGCCCCGCCCGACCTCGTCCATGATCACGAACGACCGCGCCGTGGCTTGCTTCAGGATCGCTGCCGTCTCCAGCATCTCCACCATGAACGTCGACTGGTCGCGGAACAGGTCGTCCGCCGCCCCGATGCGACTGAAGATCTGGTCCACAAGGCCGATCTCGGCGTATGCTGCAGGTACGTAGGCCCCAACTTGCGCGAGGATCGTAATCAGCGCGTTCTGCCGCAGGAAGGTACTTTTGCCCGCCATGTTCGGCCCCGTGATCAGCCAGATGCGCTCCTCGCCGCCCAGGAAGCAGTCGTTGCTCACGAACGACCGCCCTTGCTCCTCCAGTCCCAGCGTCACCGTCGGGTGGCGCCCACCCGCGATCTTGTGCACCGTGCCGGTGTTCACAATCGGCCGCACCAGGCGCTGCTCCCGGGCCAGGATCGCGAACGAACAGGCCACGTCCAGCTCGTCCATCACGGCCGCATTGCGCCGGATCTTGACCAGGTTCAGGAGGACCTGGCGGCGGAGCTCGTCGAAGATGGCTTTCTCCTCTTGCCGGATCCGAATTTTGGCATGGTCCATGCGGCGCCCAAGATCGGACCAGGCAGGCAGGTAGAAGGATCGGGTGGATTTGGTCGAGGACACGTTCCGGGTCACTCCCAGCTCCTCAAGAGAGGTCTGTGTGACCTTGGCGCCTTTGACGTGGCAGATGTGGCCCAGGCCCGGAGTCCATTTCAAGGTCAGCGTCGAGGAGCCGACATAGTCCCGGAGGCGCTGGGTCAATCGAGCCTTTTCGTCCACGAGACGCTCGAGATCGCCATGGAGAATGTTGAGGATCTCGCTAGCATTGCGTCTCATGATCCAAGTCTCAACAGGACCCGATTCCGAGTCCACCACCGCGGTGCGCTCACTCGTCCTGGTGGACCGCACCTTTTTAGGTAAGGACTCGAGCTCACTGGATGTCCCTTCACTGAGGGTCACCTCTTGTGCTAAACGGGCAGCTTCGGCGGCGGTACTGTCTTCAATACGTTGTTGTTGGAGGAGGCCCTCTTCGTCAATAGCGGCGAATATTCGCTCTGCAAGGGCCATAGGCCCATCAAGATGGAGCCGGGATATCATAGCGTAAAGGCTTTTCTTCGCTCCCGTGGCTGCTTTTGTGGAGGAACAGAGAGGTCTCTCATAGTCAGATAGAACTTGTTTGACGCCTTTTGACGCTTCGATGGCTCGTGAGAGACAGATCAGGTCATCGGCGTCGCCCTTTCCGAGGGCAAACTTCTGAACTAAACGTTGGGCATCATAGCTGCGTTTAAGTAGGTCAATGATGCCGTCTCGAAGGTCTTCGTTCTCCAGAAACACTGACACCAGGTCGAGCCTTTCGTTGATGATGTGGAGAGACGTGGAAGGAGATGCTATAGCATACATGTTAGTAAATAAAATAGAGATATAAAACGCAAAAAAAGCGATGAGCTCGGAGATGAGAAGGCGCTAAGACATACTCAATCGATCGCGGAGAAGGCGAGCTCCACTCTTCGTGCTGGTTCTACGCACAGCATGAAGCAAGCTTCCCTTTCCGAATCCGTCTCTTGCCGTCTCTAGAATTTCCAGCCCTCTCAAGCTATTGCGGTCAATGTTCATGGACTCGTCGAGGTGCCTTCGACGCGGGGGTTGGAGCTTGAGGTCCGTTCTCTGCAGCTGCACGCGAATATATTCGAGTAAGCTGTATCCGGCAGCAACTTCCTCCTCCGTAAATGACGAATGCACTTCATCAGGAATAGGAGCCTCCAGCATCGGGCCCCACTGGGCTAGAGGTGCATACGCTTCAGGGAATTTGAAGAATGTGACCAAACGATGCTCGTGTCCAACTAGCTGTTGCAACTCTTGTCCGATCAAATCGCGGAAATTCTGATCCACAAGAATTTCTCGAGCACCAATCCGTGCAATGGCAGATGCGAGCATTTGCGTGGTGGTAAGCTGGGTATAGAAGTCCCCCGTCGACAAGTCCAACCACGATAGTCCTACTCGCTGAGGCACCGAGGATAGCACATGCTGGCCTGATTGGACATGAACATGTTGTCGCGACTGCTCTTTCAGAGAAGAAACATCCAGGTAAATAGCCAGTAAGAAGTTATTCTCCGACGGGTCAATGAATTTTTCATCAATCAATGTACCGGGCGTAACAATCCGGGCCACCTTTCGATCAAACATAAGTCCTGTGGACTTTGCCTTGCCCTCTGCTTCAATTGCAAACTCCTCACTGATAGCCACGTACTTGTTTAGATCCTGGACGAGGATCTTGAGAAATCGATCGAGCTGGAAAAGGGGAAGCCAGCCATGGGCACTGGGCCGGCACTGGTCTTTTTGGTTGCAAGCTTCAAACTAAGAAGTGACGCAAGTTCTTCGGCCTGCTCAAAATACAGCTAGAAACAAGTGATCAGCTTCTGTGTGGTGGAAGACTCTCGACTATTACGCGGTGCCTACTTCGTAGAAGCCTCCCACTCTGGTAAGAATGACACAGTTCTTGAATTTCTGCATATTGTTTCGATGGCCTTGCACCACCGTCGGATACTGGGGCGCATCGTCCACTCCATCGTTATATGTCTCCAGCTTTAAAACGCCCTGAGGAAGGTCCTTTAGTTTGACGGTGGCTTTCGTTTTCGCGCCTCTCTGTAATCCGGCGTGTGGGACCGCGCTTGGCACGCGAGCGCGTATGGGGGTACGCTGTGCATGATGACAAATAGTTCGATGGACTGGACAATGGTATGACAAGACGAGTGAGATCGAAACAGCAAGATAAGGGCGAGATTTAAATTGGCACAGAGACCGACCACTGAGGCGCATCGTTCTTGTGACGTTGTTGTCTTCGAGCCCGCCAGTACGGAGAAGAAGCGGCAGAACTACAAAGCTCCCCTCTCTTCCGCCTTCGCCACTGAAATCTTCCCGAGCTGTTCTCCCTACAGACCCCAATCCTCTCATCAACCCTGGCCTCCATTTCTCCCCCATCAAGTCAACTCGCTTGCGGCAGGAGGATGAGCCAGGTTTGTGAGATCTTTTGAATTCTTCCAATCGCTGACATACCACTCTGTGCGGCGTGGTCGACTACTGAGTTCGGCGCATCAAGCCGATCAGAGTCGCGACTCTCTTTTTTTGTTTCTTTTGATCCTTTTTACTTTGATACAGCCGTTTAACCAGCAAGATGGCGGATCAAAATATCTCGCAGTATAAGTACTCGGCGATGTCCAACCTGGTTCTCCAGGCGGACCGTCGATTCATCAGCCGCGTCAATGACGAGGCCACCGGAGACCCGGAGTCTCTCGCAGGTCGCATCGGAATCCGAGAGATGGGCTCGCGAATTGCCCGCGACGATGCGCCGAAATCGAAAAAGAAGGCCGTTGGGCCGTCCGACCTCGAGCGGGGCGCAATCCACGAAGGCGAAGACGTGCTTATGCGGGAACAGAAGAAACGCCAGCGCGGCCAGCCGGCACAACTACGAGGCCAGGGTATTCTTTCCGCTGCGGATGCCCTTGTCGAAGGCTTGAAATATCGCCCACGAACACCAGCTACGCGAGCCACTTATGACCTTATTCTTACGATCACCGGAACCAACCTGGGCGATGTCCCGCACGAAGTTGTCCGCAGCGCGGCCGATGCCGTGTTGGAGTTGCTCAAGGACGAAGAAATGAAGGATTTCGATAAGAAGAAGGAGATTGACGATCTTCTGGGCAGCTCAATGAACCCGAAGGAGTTCAATGAGTTGGTCAATCTGGGCAAGAAAATTACAGATTACGATGCCCAGGATGAAGACGAAGATATGGAAGGCGGCTTGGACGAAGAAGGCGCTGAACTTGATGAGCGCCAAGGTGTCGCTGTTGTCTTCGATGAGGAAGATGAGGACGACGAGCGTACGGGCACCGTGGACGAAATCCGTGACGAGGATTCCGATGAAGATGAGGCGGACGACCAAGATCGACCTGACATCTACGAGGGCGCCGCCGAAGAACCCGAAGATGGCGACGAAATGGTCATTGACGGTGGGCTTGCCCGAGAGGATAAGACCAAGGGTGAAACTGGGTTGAGTGTCGCAGCCCGCGAAATCGATGCCTACTGGTTACAGCGTCAAATCGGTGATGTGTATAATGATGCTCACATTCAGCAAGAAAAGACTCAAGAAGCGCTCGAGATCCTCGGTGGAAAGACAGAGGACGGTTCCGAGAAATCTTTACGTGACGCGGAGAACGACTTGATGGAACTTTTCGACTATGACCACCCCGACCTCGTCGCCAAATTGGTTTCCAACCGCGACAAGGTTGTCTGGGTAACTCGCTGGAGACGGGTTGCAGAAGACACGAACGCGCGCAATCTTCTGGAAATCGAAATGGTGGAGGCTGGACATCGAGCTATTCTGGACGAAATTCGGGGCAAGACCGCCCGCGATGACCTCGCTGATCGCCCCGAGAAGAAAATGAAGTTAGACTTGATGGATGTTGATGTCCCCTCAGCTCCCGAAGCAGAGGAGAAACCCGTTGGGGAGAATGGCCTTGTTGGTGGTCTGCAGCCAAAGCGACTGATCAACCTCGAGAACCTGGTCTTCCACCAGGGTAACCATCTCATGACCAACCCTAACGTTAAGCTTCCTCAGGGCTCAACTAAGCGGACTTTCAAGGGCTATGAGGAGATCCACGTGCCGCCACCCCAGGCTAAGAAGCTGCCTGGTGAGAAGAACATTCCGGCCACTGAGCTGCCCGAGTGGGCGCGCGTTGGCTTCGGATCCGCTAAGGAGCTTAACCGCGTTCAGACCAAATGCTTCCCAACCGCTTTCCATGATGACGGAAACATGCTTGTCTGCGCACCTACAGGATCCGGAAAAACTAACGTTGCTATGCTAACCATCCTGCGCGAAATTGGCAAAAACCGCAACCCTGAGACAGGCGAGATCATGCTGGATGACTTCAAGATCATTTATATTTCTCCCTTGAAGGCTCTTGTACAGGAGCAGGTCGGAAACCTTGGCAAGCGCCTTGAGCCTTATGGAATCCGCGTGGCCGAGCTTACTGGTGATCGTCAACTCACCAAGCAGCAAATTGCCGATACCCAGATCATTGTCACCACACCCGAGAAGTTCGATGTCATCACGAGAAAAGCATCTGAGACAAGCTACACTAACCTTGTTCGTCTTGTGGTGATTGATGAGATTCACTTGCTCCACGATGAGCGTGGTCCTGTCATCGAGAGTATTGTGAGCAGAACCATCCGCCGTACCGAGCAGACTGGCGAGCCTGTGCGCATTGTCGGTCTCAGTGCTACACTTCCCAATTACCGCGATGTTGCAAGCTTTCTTCGCGCGGATCCCGAGAAGGGCGTGTTCCACTTCGATGGCTCCTATCGTCCTTGCCCCCTTAAGCAGGAGTTCATTGGTGTCACCGACAAAAAAGCCATCAAGCAACTCAAGACGATGAACGACATTTGTTACACCAAGGTCTTGGAACAAGTTGGTCAACGTCGAAACCAGATGCTTATCTTTGTTCACTCACGAAAAGAGACAGCTAAGACCGCCAAGTACATCCGAGACAAGGCAGTTGAAAATGAGACTATCGGCCAGATTCTTCGCAGTGATGCTGCTAGCCGTGCAATTCTGTCCGAGGAAGCCGAGTCCGTTGACGATGCCTCTCTGAAGGATCTTCTGCCTTATGGTCTTGGTATTCACCATGCTGGGTTGAGTCTTGCGGATCGTGACTCGGTTCAAGCTCTTTTCGCCGATGGAAGTATCCAGGTGCTCGTCTGTACTGCGACTCTGGCCTGGGGTGTTAATCTTCCAGCCCATACGGTCATTATCAAGGGAACCCAAGTCTACTCCCCCGAGAAGGGTAGCTGGGTCGAGTTGAGTCCGCAGGATGTTCTCCAGATGCTCGGACGTGCAGGTCGACCCCAATATGACACTTTCGGCGAAGGTATTATCATTACTTCTCAATCTGAGATCCAATACTACCTCTCGCTGCTGAACCAGCAATTGCCGATCGAATCTCAGCTGGTGAGCAAGCTTGCGGACAACTTGAATGCTGAAATTGTCCTTGGCAACGTACGCACCCGTGATGAAGGCGTGGAATGGCTGGGCTACACCTACCTCTACGTTCGGATGCTCCGCTCCCCCGGCCTTTACAGTGTTGGCGCCGACTATGAAAATGATGATGCTTTGGAGCAGAAGCGAGTTGATCTCATTCACTCTGCTGCTACCGTTCTTGAGAGAGCTGGCCTGGTCAAGTATGAGAAGAAAACAGGTCGTGTTCAGTCGACCGAACTCGGACGGATTTCTTCGCATTATTACATTGGTCACAACTCGATGCTTACCTACGCTCAACATCTGCAACCTTCAATTACCACTATTGAGCTGTTCCGCATCTTTGCTCTTAGTGATGAGTTCAAGTATATCCCCGTTCGCCAGGATGAGAAGCTGGAGCTTGGCAAGCTTCTGGGCCGAGTCCCAGTCCCTGTCAAGGAAACTATTGACGAGCCTCATGCGAAGATCAACGTTTTGCTCCAGGCTTACATCTCCCGTCTCAAGCTGGATGGACTTGCACTGATGGCAGACATGGTCTACGTGACCCAGTCTGCTGGACGTATCATCCGTGCTCTTTTTGAAATTTGCCTGAAGAAGGGTTGGTCTTCTGTTGCCAAGACTGCTCTCGATCTGTGCAAGATGGCAGAGAAGCGCATGTGGCCGACCATGTCTCCGCTGCGTCAATTTCCACACTGCCCTCGAGACATCCTCCAGAAGGCTGAGCGGATTGACGTCCCCTGGGCTAGCTATTTTGACCTAGATCCTCCTCGCATGGGCGAGCTCCTTGGCATGCCCAAGGCGGGACGTGTTGTTTGCGACTTGGTCTCGAAGTTCCCGCGGCTCGACGTCCAAGCCCAAGTGCAACCTATCACTCGCTCCATGCTCCGCGTTGAATTGACCATCACCCCTAACTTTGTTTGGGAAGATGCCGTGCATGGTACTGCGCAAGACTTCTGGATCCTGGTCGAAGATTGTGATGGAGAGGAGATTCTTTTCCACGACCGCTTCCTGCTGCGACGCGAGTTTGCCATGGCCGAGATGAACGAGCACCTTGTTGAGTTCACTGTGCCCATCACTGAGCCAATGCCACCAAACTACTTCATTTCTCTAGTGTCTGACCGCTGGATGCATTCCGAAACCAAAATTGCCGTTTCGTTCCAGAAGTTGATCCTTCCGGAGCGCTTCCCTCCTCACACCCCTTTGCTGGACATGCAACGTGCGCCGGTGAAGGCCTTGAAGCGCGAGGAGTACCAGAAGCTGTACCCCGATTGGGAGCACTTCAACAAGATCCAGACCCAAGTCTTCAAATCCGTTTTTGACACTGATGACAACGTCTTCATTGGTGCACCCACGGGAAGCGGTAAAACTGTCTGCGCCGAGTTGGCCTTGCTGCGCCATTGGGCCAGCGAAAACAGTGGCCGCGCTGTTTACATCGCTCCCTTCCAAGAGTTGGTTGATCAACGCTTGGCTGACTGGGAGAAGAGACTGGGTAATCTTGCAGGTGGTAAAACCATTGTCAAGCTTACTGGAGAGACTACCGCCGATCTGAAGCTGCTGGAACAAGCTGATCTCGTTCTGGCCACGCCCGTTCAATGGGACGTCTTGTCTCGCCAATGGCAGAGACGTAAGAATGTACAGACAGTGCAGCTGTTTATCGCTGATGAGCTCCACATGCTTGGCGGCTACGGCGGTTACGTCTACGAGGTAGTCGTTTCTCGTATGCACTATATGGCTTTGCAGACTGAGAATGACATGCGTATCATCGGTCTGAGCGTGCCGCTTTCTAATGCTCGCGATATCGGCGAGTGGATTGGCGCCAATAAGCATACCATCTACAACTTCAGCCCTCATGCTCGCCCCATTCCTTTAGAACTTCACATTCAGTCTTTCACGATTCCCCACTTCCCCTCTCTTATGGTCGCTATGTCCAGGCCCGCCTATCAAGCGATCTTGTCATTGTCACCTGATAAGCCGGCCTTGGTCTTTGTACCTAGTCGCAAGCAGACTCGGTCCACCGCTATGGATCTCCTGGCCGCATGTGCGATGGATGATGATGAGGATCGATTCTTGAACGCCGATGTTGAGGAACTCGCACCTCTGCTTTCCCGTGTCCAGGAGCAGACACTTGCTACTTCGTTGACTCATGGTATTGGATATTACCACGAGGCTTTGAGCCAGACCGATAAGCGTATCGTCTCGCATCTGTTCAGCATCGGTGCCATTCAGGTTCTTCTTGCCTCTCGCGATGTATGCTGGGAGTTGGATCTAACAGCTCATCTCGTTATCGTAATGAATACTCAATTCTTCGATGGCCGTGAGCACCGCTACGTTGACTACCCCATCAGCGAAATCCTCCAGATGTTCGGCAAGGCTTCTCGGCCGGGCGTTGACAAGAGTGGCCGTGGTGTTCTGATGGTCCCAGCCGTGAAGCGCGAATACTACAAGAAGTTCCTCAACGAGGCTTTGCCCGTGGAGAGTCACCTGCAAGTCTATCTCCACGACGCATTTGTTACGGAATCCAGCACCCGGACTCTTTCTTCGACCCAGGATGCTGTCGACTGGATGACTTATACTTACTTCTACCGCCGCCTCCTCGCCAACCCCAGTTTCTATGGTCTCAGTGACGTGAGCCATGAGGGCCTTAGCACCTTCTTGTCAGAACTCGTTGAGAACACGCTGAAGGAGTTGTCCGAGGCTAAGATTATCGACCTGGATGAGGAGGATGACAGTGTATCTCCTCTGAACGCGGCCATGATCAGCGCCTACTACAACATCTCCTTCATCACCATGCAGACCTTCCTACTGTCTCTCTCTGCTCGCACCAAGCTCAAGGGCATTCTGGAGATTGTGACCTCCGCTACGGAATTCGAGTCCATTCAAATGCGTCGCCACGAGGATCACATCCTCCGCCGGGTTTATGACCGTGTGCCAGTGAAGATGTCCGAGCCTGCCTTCGATTCACCGCACTTCAAGGCATTCGTTCTTCTCCAGGCACACTTTTCGCGCATGCAGCTACCGATCGATCTTGCCAAGGATCAAGAAGACATCATCCGCAAGGTCCTCAACCTGCTCAGTGCCTGTGTAGACGTTCTATCCTCGGAAGGTCACATCAACGCCATGAATGCCATGGAGTTGTCGCAGATGGTGGTTCAAGCCATGTGGGATCGTGACAGCCCGCTGAAGCAGATTCCTCACTTCTCTCCCGAGGTCATCCAGGTGGCCAAGGAGTATAAGTATGTATCAACCAGTCCTTGTTTACCGTCTGTTACTAATATTCATGTTTGCAGTATCAATGACATCTTCGAGTTCATGGATGCCATGGACCCCTCGGAGAATAAGGACTATGCATCTCTTGTCAAGCGTCTGGGTCTCAACAACAAGCAACTGGCACAGGCTGCCGCTTTTACCAACGACAAGTATCCCAGCATTGAGTTGGACTTTGAAGTCGAGGACCCAGAGAGCGTTACCTCTGGCGAACCCGCCTACCTTCAGGTTAAGATTGAACGGGAAGTGGAAGAGGATGATGAGGTTGACACCGTTGTTCACGCGCCCTTCTATCCTACCCAGAAGATGGAGAACTGGTGGCTTGTCGTCGGCGAGGAGAAGACTAAAAATTTGCTGGCCATCAAGCGAGTTACCATTGGTCGCAAGCTAGAGCTGCGCCTGGAATATGTGGTGCCCACTCCCGGTGAGCACGAGTTGACGCTTTACCTCATGAGCGACAGTTATGTTGGTGTTGATCAAGCTCCTACTTTCACTGTGAATGCGGCGGAAGGTATAGAGGAGGATGAGAGTGAAGAAGAAGAAGAGTAGATGATTTATTTGTTTGGTCTGTAATAATAGTTTTATTTTGGAGCCTACCGGATACAATAGGTGTTTTTATGCTGTTTAAGATATCATTTCGCGTAAAAAAGCAAAGTCGATATTCCTTGGTCGCGTTCTGGTATTGTAGTGCTGCTTTATCGTGCTCCGTCGTGGTACGATAAACCCCGCACGGAGTCACGTTGCAACCGCAACCCCAACCTCCCGGTGTCCTTGTCCCCCTTCTCCTCATCCTTCTCATCCTTGCATTACCTCTGTCAACCGTCTTGACCCCTGTTGCCTTTTTGTCTCAGCCTTGAAAATCTGCTCATATTTTGTCATTGCGTATTTCTATTAGCTTTCTTGGCAGTTTCCCACCTCTGCAAAGCTCCTTGCTAGCTATCTTATCTCACCTTGAGCTGATATGGCCATCCGCCCTATGAAGTTCACACCCGAGTAGGTCTTCTCTTCTGATCGTAGCAAAGCTGGGACTCTATACTTAGCTCTGCCGCTCCCAATTTAACCGTGCATTTCAATTGACAGCTCGCAGGGTTCTCCTCGGCGCCCCAAGGCGGTCCTCTGCCCTTCCCAATGCAGCCGGCACACTTGCGGTGTATACGCAGACGTCCTATTCCTTCGAGTCCCACTCCAAAACAAACGAGATACGAGTCATCGAAATACAGACAGGTCGATCCGCTCTTATCACCAATGATCCTGGCGCCAGTAACCCCCAGTGGCTGGGCGACAGCGACCAGCTTGTCTGGCTGAAGACCAAGTCCAACGGAAACACCAGCTTCATTGTTGGCGATGCACGTGAAGCCGATAAGACATACACTGCAGGCACAGTTCCTGGCCCGGTCTCGGACTTGAAGGTGACCGTCATTGAGCCCGGAAAGATTGGCTTCGCTGTTACCGGAAAGGCTAACCCGGATGGGTCGCTTTACAATCCCCATGATGCGAAGAAGCCGCATACGACCGGCCGTTTATACACATCACTTTTTGTTCGACACTGGGATGCATACATTGAACCACAGAAGAATGCCATTTGGTACGGTTTGCTTGAGCAAGCTCCCTTGACACCAGCCCGAAGACAGGCCGGGAAATTCTCCGTGTCTGGCCTGACCAACCTGATCTCGGTATCGGGACTGGCAGGAGTTGAGTCGCCAATTCCTCCATTTGGCGGTACTGGTGATTTTGATATCAGTCCTTCCGCGATTGTCTTCATTGCCAAGGACCCAAAGCTCAATCCAGCTACCCACACCGCCTGCTCGTGCTACTACGCCCCCATGTTTTCGTGGACTAGTATGACCGTCTCAGATGTAAAGCCCTGCAGAGTCACGAGTCTTCAAGGAGCGATGGCGTCGCCTGTTCTATCTTCGGATGGTAGCTCCATTGCTCTGTTAGCCATGCGGAAGGATGGGTATGAATCTGACAAGAACCGAATTCTCTATGTGCCCAATCCATGGAATGGAGAGATGTTCGAAGTTTTCGAATCTTCCGACAGAAAGGGAGCTTGGGAACTAAGCCCTTCTGCTGTATCGTTTGCCCATGATGATAAATCCTTGCTTGTCCAGGTTGAGGAGCAGGGCCGTGTTGTCTTGTATCAGCTGGCTATTGATGGAATTCAAACCGCCGGTCCGAACTCGATGAGGAAGCTTACCAGTGAGGGATCCGTCAATGATGTTGTTCCAGCCGCCGCCAAAACCTCCAAGCTTTTCGTATCGAGCAGCAGCCTTGTGGATAACAGCATCTGGTCTATTATTGACCCGTACAACCCTAGCGAAAACCAAATTGTATCCTCACTTGGTCGTGGAGGGGCTGCATTCGGTCTGCACTCGGCCCAAGTGAGTGAATTCTGGTACACGGGAGCAGAAAACCATAAAGTGCATGCATTCATTGTGAAACCTTCCAATTTTAAGCCTGGCGAGAAATATCCGCTGGCGTATCTGATCCACGGTGGTCCTCAGGGCGCGTGGAATGACCAATGGAGCACTCGATGGAACCCAGCCGTTTTCGCTGAACAGGGCTATGTCGTGATTACACCCAACCCGACTGGCAGCACTGGTTATGGACAAGATTTCACGGATGGTATCTGTGGCGAATGGGGTGGTCGGCCGTATGAAGATCTCGTGAAAGGATTTGAATACATTGAGCAAAACTTGAAATACATCGACACCTCGCGTGCCGTGGCGCTTGGTGCATCCTATGGTGGTTATATGATGAACTGGATTCAAGGCCATCCCTTGGGCCGCAAGTTCAAGGCTCTCGTCACACATGATGGTGTGTTCAGTATGACCTCACAACTCGCCAGTGAAGAACAATATTTCCCCCTGCATGACCTGAAGGGCCCAATCTGGAGAGTTCCTGAGAATTGGGCCAAGTGGGATCCATCGCGCTTCACGGCTAACTGGAAAACGCCTCATCTCATCATCCATAACGAACTGGACTACCGTTTGACTATTGCCGAAGGACTGGCAGCCCTTAATGTGCTGCAGATGCGAGGCATTGACAGCGCTTTCTTGACGTTCCCCGATGAAAACCACTGGGTTCTTAACCCGGAAAACTCGCTCATGTGGCACCGAACTGTCATCAATTGGATCAACAAATATGTTGGTCTTTCGCCCATTTCGGAGGAGCCGGATCTCTCCCTCCGAATGAACAGCCTTTCCCTTTAAAAGCTGCGATGAATGCGTATGAAATTTGAGAAATGCCGAAGATGGACTCAGATATGATGAAAACGCGCGCCTTTTCCTTTTTTTTCTCTTTTTTTTAACTCGTTGCCTATCTCTTTTCTTGGAACAAAGACTCATGATCGGTCAGTGTTTGAGGGTGCATGGTCTTTGATGGACACAAAGGGCGCAGTTTGTTCGTGGGCCGTGCCGCCCACTGCTATTTTAGGAGGTTTCACCCCATTATTGTGTATAACTTTCTCATTGAACTCACATCTGGACAATCGGAATTCGGAGCACCTGTATGTGCACTATATAAGAATGCCCCTCTTCTCACTATGATTTTGCGTATCCTACAGTGGCACGTCGATATACGACTCTGTTTTCCATCGAAAGCACAAATATACAACCAGTTTGTCCATTGCTTTATTCGATCATCGCTATGCCGACACCTATGTATCCTCGCCGTTGCAGCTGGTCCTCATGCACCACATCTTCGAATTCATCCCAAGGCTCATCCCCGATCGAGGAATATGTGCACTCACCAACAGCCCTTCGATTTCACCCTCAGTTTTTCCAGCTGCTTGACCACTTCCGAACGCCCTTACATCCCCTGATCTCTTGCACCAACGGCCAGGCGCATCCAGACTTCCCGCCCAATATCCTGGCCTTCCATCTCCTCACATCTTGTCAGCTCGATAATCTGGCATACTATTACCACCAAGTCTGGCCCGCCACTGTAGACACCAAGGACTATCCAGTTTCAATCCGCCCATGGCTCGGAACTCCATATGAGGCGACGATCGACCTCGCAACCAAGCGCCGTCGCTTTGGCCAGTTTATCGGGCTTCAGGGCTGCGAGTCTCCCATCGACGACCATAGGAATTCTGGGCAATCAGAACCGGAATCAGAATTATCGGAATCAGGATCGGAACTCGTGAAGGACGAACACGAGACCGAAACAGAACAGCAGATTCTCGAGCGCATAGAATGGGAATGGCAAGAGGCGCTTGTCGCAGCCTTGAAGGATCGCAATTGGTTTGGCTGGAAATGAGTTTGCTCTGTTAGCTTGGTGTGATATTGATTATGTGCTTTGCCAGAGCTCAAGATCGATCAGGCATATCATGAGCCATGCTCTTTGATGTTCGAGCGCTTGCATTGGATTCATGTTTCTTTGTTTGCATTCTTTTTTTCAGAATATCATGCTTTTATTGGCCGTAGCACGATTTTGAGCCTTATGTTTCTCTTTGTTTCATTCAAGTATCATTTCAATCTCGGTGCAACTAGGTGCTTCTGTGAGCAGGGCACGCTGTCAATGTATTGGATATAGTTTGGAGAGAAAAGACTTTTCTCATATTCACTCAGACACAGAAGCATTTTTCAATAGCCAAATTTTTCAAATGCGTTTCCAGAAAAATACTCGTTTGACTTTGTGCTTCGCCATTATTTGATCATTCATCGAATTAACGTGGTGATTTCAACCAGAGTCCCACTATAATCAAGCATTAATTCAGGCTGGCCGTCAAAAGGGCGCCAAGTTTGGAGCTTGAGAACCGATATCATGAGCCAAATAGTATCATCTGTCTTTTCATTGGTTTCTTGTCCTCCATATTTCGATGATATAGTATTGTCGCACCCTATAATAACGTCAATATTTGAAAATTAGGAGGAAGAAACACTCAAACTCACATAAGCCAAAGTGACACTTGAAAGAAAGTTAAAAGGGAAGGTTGAATTCGGAGGCTAATAGGGATAGGCACTGGATGATTAGGCTAGGGCTAGTTTGAGGCATGAGAAAGCAGGCTTGTTGAACTAATATTCCGAATCAACTCGAGTTGGGATCTATACCTGGCTTTTAAAATCCACTGTACAGTCTCTGAATATCTCTCCTGGCTCAAATATTGAGTCACCGTATTGCCGAGGTCGAGAGCCGTTTTGGCCTGCCTGATTTGTCTATGCGGAGGCGACGCCGCCGTGAGGGCTGCAGTTTAGCCGGTTCGGATAAAAGCATCGCGAGACTTGGCTGTGACGGCTCGACCGAACTTGTATAAATAATGGGTATTGAGGAGCACTTGCTCCGGTTTTATTCTTATTCGATTGCTACACCGGCTGTTGACCAATCTATCGCCTCCATACTTCTCATAGGGACGCTTGAGCGTATATTCGTTCGTCCTCCGCGACTCGGAATAATCTCATCATTGTCGGAAGATTCCAATAAATATACTGCTGGCAGCCAGCATGGCGACGAAACCCCTCATTACGCATCTGTATACCGCAGACCCTTCAGCCCATGTGTTTAACAACAAGCTCTATGTCTACCCTTCTCATGATCGAGAAACAGACATCGCCTTCAACGACAATGGCGACCAGTACGACATGACGGACTACCATGTGTTCTCCATGGACTCAATCGACGGCTCTGTCACCGACCACGGCGTTGTTCTGACGGCTGACGACGTTCCCTGGGTCTCCAAGCAAATGTGGGCGCCCGATGCAGCGACTAAGAACGGCAAATACTATCTATACTTCCCCGCCAGGGACAAGACCGGGATTTTCCGCATTGGGGTCGCCGTCTCAGATTCCCCTGAAGGCCCTTTTGTCCCCGAGCAGAATTACATTCCAGGCAGCTATAGTATCGATCCGGCCTCTTTTGTTGACGAGGATGGCCAGGCTTACTTATACTTTGGGGGCATCTGGGGCGGCCAACTCCAATGCTGGTCGCAGCCCACATCCGACAGCAAAGGAACCGACGATGTGAATGGTCTGGTCTTCGATGCCTCTAAATCAGGTCCTCAGGAGCCGTCAGGACAGGGCGTCTCTGCTCTCTGTCCTCGAGTCGCGAGGCTGAGTGACGACATGCTCAGCTTCGTCTCGCCGCCACAAGATCTGCAAATCTTGGCTCCAGAAACGGGCGAGCCAATCGCGGCGGATGACCATGAGAGACGCTTCTTCGAGGCTGCGTGGATGCATCGCTATAATGGCAAATATTACTTCTCGTACTCGACTGGAGACTCGCATTATCTCGTCTACGCGACGGGGACATCACCTCTGGGCCCGTTCACGTACGAAGGTCGCATTTTGGAGCCGGTGCTGGGATGGACGACGCATCATTCTATCGTCGAATTTAAAGGACGGTGGTTCTTGTTTTATCATGATTGCGAGTTGTCGGGAGGTGTAGATCATCTGCGGTCTGTCAAGGCAAGGGAGATTGTGTATGACAAGGAAGGGAGGATTAATCTAGCTTAAATTTTTGGTCTACCACTATGTATCAAGTAATGAATTTATCATCATAAGAGATATACCATTGTTTATTTCTTTCCGAGTTTCTAATGAGTGGGTAAGGACGACATAATATGTATATAATTACACGAGTGAGAGGCAGTCAAAGGCCAAGAACTTCTCAGATCTGCTTGGCAAAAGGTATCGCTTCAATGGGATATAATTGGGTTAAAATTATCATTTTGAAAGAGGTTCAAATAGCTACAATATCACATCGCGGCAAACGGCACAAACAGTAGAAAATCATTAGGGAAATCCCCCACAAGTTTCCCAACCCTATTCTTAATCCTCCCAAACCTTTCAAATTTATGCTTCTTATTCTCCATTATACGCAGCCTGCCAATGGCTTCCGTGACACCGTTAGCATCATATCCTGTCAGCAACATTGCCGCCGCCAAATAAGAAGCTGGCTTATAATAGTGATGGATGCCCTCGTACAGAGGGTCTTCAGGAATATCCAGGACCCCGGATTCCAAGATCATCCCAGTGTACTCGCAATGTGCATCAGAATCGTATAACGCGGCAGTTTCAAGGGGGATCCAATCCTCGATATCTGGGAGACCGTGGAGGCCGAGTGCGTTGGCGTATGAGGTCGCCTTGCGATGTAATTTAAAGTGAGCAAGTAGTAAGCTGCGTAATTTGAGCTCCTCTGCAGGTGACATTTTCCATGCGAGTGAGGGTTGAATACTTTGCGACGTGAATTGATCCTCACATAGTTGTATCTCGGATTTAGATTGCTCTTCCAAGTAACACTTGACTAAGTAGGGCGTGTTGAAATAAGCAAAAGCTCGCTTGGGACCTTGCTTCAAGTGGCGAGCAAAGCTTGAGAATTTAGGTATATTCTTTCGGTTCTGTTGTGTCCGATTGAAATACATGGTTGGCGGCTTGGAGCCGTTCTTGGACTTCACTTGTTGAGGGAGATCGAAATCGAGGATTTTGAATACAGTGGTCACAAAGATGCTGTTAGAAAAGCAGAGCATCGTCGAGGATGCGATAAAATCAAATATTTGGATCTGATCCATACTATCTACATTAGATTGCTTCTAGTCCCTTTTCAATGGTCAGGATACAGAACTAGTCCCTGCGCGGGCTGTTAGGGCAACCGTGGATGGAAGACAAGCTTTAACCGTGGATCACCACTACCCAATTGGGCATCAGGAAACTTGTATTAGGAATCGGCATCCAAACCAAGTTCGCCATTATTAACTAATGGCCCATGCCCTTTGCCAGATTCTCTTGGACAATCTGCCAATACTTCTCCCGGCTTCGAATTCGACAAGACTTGCCATACTTGATCATGACCAAAAACACAGCAGCGCAGGCCATACCGACAAATGCTGCTGAAATGAAGCAGTTCTGGTAGCCCAGGTTGTCAATCCAAGGCGTAATACTACAAATTACCTGGTTAGCGCTGGATTTTGAGAACGAATAACTTAAACTTACCCATAACCAATCGCAAAAGACATGGTATTGCGCACGATAATCACAGTAGCCATCGCCACTCCGCTCAGCTCCCGGTAGCTGTCAACCAGGTAGTTCACACTCAGGGTAATACCGCAGGTATTAATGAACGCTGTCGTGCACATGGCTACAATGAGGCCAAACCAGTGCACATGGTGGGCGGCGCCGACGCCCCAGAGAAGGAGCGATCCAGGCACAATGAATAAGCAGGCTGTAAATGGCCATAATCGGTGTTCGGCCTCCATAATACCACCATTTCGTCGAGCAAGCTTGATGGTCAACCAGTCGCTGAATCGCCCAGTGAATAGAGATCTAGGGATGGTTAGTATAGGCCCAACTGGTCTCAAATATATGGTTGGAAACTTACCCTCCAATAACCCCTAGACAGCACGCCAGATAGCTCAAGCCAACCATAGATGAACTTGGCATAAATTAGCAAGAGATATCTCATCAGTTTTTTTTTTTTTTTTTTTTGCAACATACCCGAAGTTGTATGGCTCAGATCCCAGAATGATTGAAGCAGTTCCATTCAGAATATTGAATAGAATCAGATAAGATCCATAGGAGAAACTACTCATATGTTAGCTGTCAGTCATATGAGCAATACGGGAAGGTCAACAACCCAGCATAAAAAATGACCGGCCATGAGAGATAATACAGCGTCTGCCATGCTCGCCGAAACATTGTATTCTGCTTCTGTCGCGGACCAAGAAGCGAGAGTTTCTTCATGTAAGACTTCTTCTGATAGACCGCGCCGATCTCCGGGGGCGGAGAAGGCTGATCATCGACCGAGATGGCTTTCTCCGTGTCTCCGCTTTGCGAGCTATGAGAGGAATGAAGGCGTACATTAGCGACGGTGGTATCCTGGATATCCTCGCGTATATAGTTGGTCTCCTCCATGAAGAAAAAGAGGAAGATCATGGCGCATCCAACAAAGATGCTGGGCCAGTAGAATACCCAGCGCCAGCCCTGGTACTCGGCAATGAAGCCACAGATTACCGGTGCAAAGAAGTTGCTGCCTGCAAGGAAGAAGGCGTAAAGACCCATATACGTGCCGCGCTCGTGGGTAAAGTACTTGTGATGTATCTATCAGTCTCTGGCCTGAGATTGATCTACTTGGGAAAGTAGCGTAGGGGCAAATAGCGTACCACATCGGTTACCGTGATCTCCGGTAGAGCCTCGATGGGGGCAGTGAAGAATCCAGACAAGACGCATCGAGCAGTCCATTGCCCATTTGTGTGTGCATACGGTCTAAGATTGTCATTAGCAATTAGTAGGTGCTCTTGTTCGAAGAGCAAATATCCTTACCCCCACATCGTCGTACCCTAAATTTTGTTAGCAAAAGCTTCCTTGTTTATCTATTCGGGGGTAAAGACCGACCAGGATTCCGGCCAAGGACAACAGATAAGTCATGCGTTTACCATATTGCATCGCAAAGGGCTGCCAGAATAGCAGACCCCATCCGGCCAACAGAAACATATACCCTGTGCCTTCGTTGAGTGTGCTGACAGACAGCCCAGTCTGTTCGGAAAGAGGCGTGAGGACCGAATAGACGACGGAGCAGGCGATGCCGGCAAATAACGTGTATCTAGGAGCATATCCGGTCGTCGTTAGTTTGAAAGGAAAGCCGGAAATCAATGCATGTCCAGGCAGGTCGGTTGGATGTCACACATACACGCTCACACAGATGGTCGACAGTAGTTTTCTCTTGGGACCCCAATTCAGCGGATCATCTGGATCATGGGAGGGTGTTGGGATCAGCACAATATCTCCATTCCCTAGATGGCGTGTATGCAACACATGTTGCACATCTACCAGGGTGACAGTGCCTGGAATTGCCGAGGTGTCTACTGTCATTGTGTATTGTCCTTTTGCAATGCAGACTGTAAGATAGGTGGGGTGAAGAACTGCGACGTTTGACAGTCGCGACCGTCAGGCCGAAATCAAATACTCTCGAGAGCTCGGTGAGATTTGGTCCAAGTAGTGGAGAACAAAGAAAGTCACTGCATGATAACGTGGTAGCTTTCTTGGGCCGAAACCTTCGTACACTCTGGGTCGAGAAGAACAGTCTCAATGTGGAATGAGTAGAAAATGCAGAATGAGGACAAAGAAAGAGCGGATCTGTTCCGGGACTGCTTTTGCAGCGTGGAATGCAGACCCGATAAGGGCGACTCGACCGTGATAACTACGATAATCTTCCCCGCACGCCAAACCTTGAATCCTTTACAATCCGTGCCGATCGTTGGTTGCCTCGACTGGCCCAAACAATCAACCAACACGAAAACACCGAAGCAGGGAGCTGGGACCATGTGATTTGGTTACACTTACTTCATAAGTTTCACAGTCATGGCTGTCTACGGTATTGCCAGATGGAAGGGGGTTTGGGGGCTGACATGTAGAGGTCGAGCCTCGGAGGCTACTTCTGGGGCCCGAGTTGCTGCCAATTCGGCATGGTTTTATATAGTTCACATCATGGTGAATGGTTGTAGATATTGTCAATATAGTAGGATACGGTATCGGCTAGGAAAGCTAGGATCCAATGGAACGAGATGCTCAATATAGTGATGTATTGGGTGACTGAACTATCTAAGTGTATAGGCGGGGGAATGTTGAATATCCCCTACCTTGCTGTCTAGCGTGTTACGGCGCTGGGTTCCGAGTATACCCGGGATACTATACAAAACAAGTAGCAAATCGAGTATCCCTGTAATATCCTGACGCGTATAGAGATATGTGGGTCTCGCCCGTATTATATAGTCTTCCTTCTCGATATACCCTCCTAGGGATAGGCGATTTCACAATCTTCTAAATCTTCGATTTCCGGCGTCTCTACGAATCAACCTCTATTTCCTATTTAGGAAATCTTTAATAGCGTTTCAATATCTTCTATCCCGAGCTAGTTAACGAATGCTTTATATCGCTACCGGGGAAGGCTCTTAGTAAGGCTATTAGCAATTATATCTTTCGACTTGACCTATCTAACGGTAATACGTTATGCCTAAACCTCCTGCCTTAACTAGTGCTAATAAATATTAATATATCGGAGCTTAGTCTTTAGGAGAGGCGTCTCCTTCGTTAATAGTCCGAGCGTCTACTAGTTATTATAAGTGATAGTAAGTGGATATTAAGGATCGAATCTAATTGCTTTATATAGGCGCTTCTATATCGTAATTAAACGAGCGGCTTCCGATATAGTAAGTAGTTCCGCTTCGGTAGTGCTAGTTGTTACCGTCTTTTACTTGCTAGCTTTCTAGTTAACCGGTCCTCTAAATATTATCCCGATATACCCCTACGAGCTCTTGCGATCCTATATATCGGCGAATAATATATCGCTAGCGAAGCGTATAGCTTCCGAGTTAGCGTTATTACGTAGCCGGTATACGATAGCGAGAGAGCGAGTGTAATAGAGGTATATAATAACTTAGTTTACGGCGGCGAGGTATTCTAGTCTAGGGTTCTTAAGGAATTAAGCGAGTATAGCCGTCGCTTTAGCGGTATCTAGTCTAGATATTATTATCGCGTATTAGGCGCTTCCTACCTTCTCTTAGTATTCTTTAACTCTATAATAATTAGCTATTCCTATATATTTAGTAAGCGTTTATATAGGTAGTAGTATAGTAGGCTTCCTACTATCGGTAAGATAATATCGGGTAGCTATAGCGGAGATATAGGAATCTTGATAGAGCTAGAGTACCTTCTATAATCTATCTCGAATAATCCTAATCCTAAGGAACTATAAAGCTTCTCCTATATTACGTAGCTCCTATTAACGGTAGAGTGCCTAGTATACTCTCTTTACCTATTCGCGCTATAAAGGGTAGTTCACGATAATTATATTATTAATATAGAAGATAATAATAATACCGTCGTCGACGAGTATATAAAGGTTATCCTATACGACTTTAAATCTATATTATCTTATTCTATAACTTGCTTCCTTCTACTATAGTCGAGGAGATTTACGTAGCCTATAAAGTGCTTTCTTAAGCTTCTAACTAAGCCCTACGCGGCCGAAGCTTTCCGGTAACTTAGTATAGACTTCCTTATCGAGTAGACTATTTAAGAATACGTTAATAGCGTTAAATTACCGAGTATTAAGGTTAAATACTATAATAAGAGAGAGTACTACCCTTATAGTCTATATAGCTAGTGTAGCTAAGTACTTCTCCTCGGTAGTTATAGTTTAAAGGTCTCTACGGATATAAATCCGAGCCTTTAGCTTCTTAAGATATCTATCGCTATTATATTTATATATAAATACCTATTTTAATAGAAGAATCTACTTCCTAGTATTACTCGGATATCGTACGATCTTGTACGTTCCTTTATCTTCTAGTATCTTAATTTTATTATTTATAGCTTATAAGAAGCCGTCTCTAAATAGATAGTTTATTATCTCTTTCTATCCTCGAGGCTCTAGTAATAGCTTATCTCGGTAGTATCTTAGTTAGTCGATCCGGCTTTAATAAAGAGCTATAGCGAATATAGCTAGTATCTAAGGTATATCTCTATCGTTACTATTATTATTAATAGCTAGATAAGTAATAAAGTTATCCTCGAAGCGTGCTCTTCGCTTCCTACTTCCTTATATAACGTTTTCTAAGGTTATATCTTCTACGATATCTCTTAGAGCTCGCTCGGTATTATTCTTAGTCGATTCTAGCTCGTTTTCGATCAGGGAAAATGCTCCTAGCATTATTTATAGTGGTTCTAGTAATACTAATAATATTTCTATAGCTTACTATAATAGATTTAAAGGATTTAGAGATAGAGAAGAGTAGTAGATAATAGATTAAGGTATTAGGAGTAAGGCTATAAGGTCGTATATAAGCTGCTCTTCTAGCGTACGCTCTTAGCCTATTTGCTATAAGCGTTTACTATAACTAAATCCTGCCTCCTAATTAGTTAAACTAGAATTAGTTTACTTAGTTTATATCTCCTAGATATTAGATATCTCTATTAGCTTTAATACTTTATCCTTATCCTCTTTAGCTTTATTAATTTCTAAAATAGGAAGTTGTTCTAATATATCTATAGGCTTAACGGTATCCTACTTCTTATTATAGAAGACCTTCTTATTAAATATAATATCTCTCGTGTCCTATACGAGTCCTCTTTATAGTATCTAAATACGCTAGATATTCGATATAGTATAGCTAACTATATAACTAGTCTCTATTCTCGATACTATCTTATCACTATATAGTATACTCTATCTCTTAATATACGCACGGTATCCGTATAGCCTTAAATTCGTAAGGTTTAGGCGTGTCTTCGATAATTCGGAGTTAATCTAGGTATAGGCCTCTTGCTATAGTATAATCTACTTCCTATCTAGTATTTTAGTAGGCGATCTATTCAATATATAAGCTATATAACGAGCTATTTCTAGCTATAGATCCTTCGGCAGCTTAGTATTAAGTAAGAGTGCTCTTATACCGGTTATTATTACCCCCCTAGAGCGTTTACTAAAAGAGTTCTATTCTAGTATACCTATAATACTCTATTTAATAACGAATCCTATATTCTTAAGGTATTCCTTAACTACTCTTCCTACGGAGCGTTTATAATTATATCGAAAGGCCTTTATTAGAAGGTTCTATTATATCTTCGCGAGTATATAGAACTTCCTAATAGCTTCCTAGTATTTATTCTTCTTCTAATACGTATATATAACGTATAATCGAATACTATTAAGATAGAAGTATATAATCTAGCGATCCCTATTATAACTAGGTATAATTTAGATAAGGTTAAAGTGTACTTAGCTGAATCTACTATACACTTTTCTATTTAGTCGTCTAGATATTTAACGCTTTACTTTTGCTTGCTAATAGACCTCGTATCGTTTAGGATTATCTTTAGATTTCAAGTCCAGTATTATCTTAACACCCTCGATAAGCTCCGGTAGCTTCTCGACTTTTCCTTAGTAAGTATACCCTAAACGTCGATACTAAATATTAGCTTTTACTTCTAATACTAATAGCTTCTCGCTATAGCGCGTTACTATCGTAAGATCCTATTATAATAGTTTCGTAAGAGCGAATAGCCTGCTATAATCTTCGAGTATTACCCTCGTCGGAATAGATCCCTTATAATATATCACTCCCTTGCTATTATCCTATCGGAATCTAAGCTTCCTAATCTTCGAATAAGATATTAGATTCGTATAGAATTTAGGCGAGTATTAGATATCTCTTAGACGTAGTTTAAGCTAATTCCCTTATCTATTCTATATTATAATAATAACGTTACCTCTTCTAAGTAGGTCCGTATAACTATTACTAGTTTTAATAGATTTATTCGTCGCCTTAAACGTTATAAACGCTTTACGATTATTATATATATAATACGTGCTTCCCGAGTCTAGTATCTAACGGTTTAATAAAGGATAATCGGCTTACGGTATATTAGAGAAGAAGAATATAGCTAGTATAGATAGCTAAGGAGTCTCTTATACCTCCGACCTTAGCTATTCTATCCTTACTCGCTTACAGTTATTAAGCTTTAGTATCTCCGCTTCGACCTTGTTAACCTTCTCTTTTTTCGGCCGAAAAGCTATAGTTCTTATAGCCGGGTTAATAAAGAGGTATTCACTATACTAGTAAACCTTCCCGTATATATATTTAGCTAGTCCCTTCTTATTCCGATTCTATATAGACGTTATCGTTGTTAGTAAGGCTTCTTCCTAATTATTTAATATTATAAATAATACCTTTAAACCTCCCTTTCTAGTGCTTACTTATACGATCGTACGTCGTCGAGTACGATATATAGCTATAACCGTATAGAACGTAAGTAATTCTTTATTCTCTTTAAGATCCCTTAAGTACTATATAATAAACGTATTGTCCGATAACGGTAGCGTATCTAAGAAGTCTCGAATAGTATCTTAATTATCGATATAGTCTAGCACTTTAGTAGCTTTGTACTCTCTAAATAGCGCTTCCTACTTGCTAAGGATATAATCCTATACTATATCTTTTAGTAATTAGTAGAGTATTAATCTCTATACCCGTTAGAGCTCCTAGCGTCTATTAGACGTATCCGGATAGAAGATAGCAGCGAGCTTCTAGAGCCTAAGTCTAGGTCTATCTATTCCTACTACTAAATAGTATACTTCTATTGCTATTAACTTCTAGATTAGTATATCTACTCTAGCTAATACCTTCTTTAAGCGTTGCCTTCGCGTTTCTTATCGCTCTATATACGAGATCTCTATATTCTATTTACGGATCTATACGTCGGATAGCGACGAGAATTCTCCTAGAGGATTAGGTTCCTCTAACGCTAGCGGTAAGGTCTTGATATCCTTATCTAATATATCCGGATTCAGGTAATCCTAGATATCTTCGGTAACAGCTGCTAACTAAATATAGTCTATCTAGACCCTCTACTACGTTTCTAACCGAAGCTTCTCTTCGAGCGGTAAGACCGAGTCTATTACCTTTAAATCTTCTATATCCGAAGCCTTTCTAAACAGCCTCTATTTCCTAATTAGGAATATATAGTCTCGCTGTCGAGATTCGAACTATAACACTAGGCGTAGCTAGAAGGTGTATAACGTCGCTAGCGATACTCGAATACTAACGATTCAGGGGTTCTAACCGCTCTACCGTGTTAATAAGCGCTATACAGGTGCGTAGGGATTATCTCTATTCAATCCTAACGCGTGCGGATCGGGCTCATAACTATCAATATAGTAGGATACGGTATCGGCTAGGAAAGCTAGGATCTAATAGAACGAGATGCTTAATATAGTGATATATTAGGTGACTGAACTATCTAAGTGTATAGGCGGGGGAATGTTGAATATCCCCTACCTTGCTGTCTAGCGTGTTACGGCGCTAGGTTCCGAGTATACCCGGGATACTATACAAAACAAGTAGCAAATCGAGTATCCCTGTAATATCCTGACGCGCATGGAGATATGTGGGTCTCGCCCGTATTATGCAGTCTTCCTTCTCGACAGATATAAACCCTGATAATGAGAACACAACTAGCAAATCAGGTTGGCATTCTCACCGATCTATCCTATCACCCTATCTATGAATAGCAAATAATCTAGGTCTGTTCCCCTCCTCTTTGATTTGCTCAGAATATGTCTCGTCCAGTGGCTGCCCTGCACCTAGGGTCCTACTGCTCGGACAGCTGGCCGAGAAGAGAAGACAAGCTATCGCCAATGCCGCGTCCCGGGACTCCATTCGCCAATAATGTGCTACCCTGGTCCACTGACCCATTCCGGCAGGTCAAAGCGGCAGGTTGATGAGGGGATGGTAGACAACACACGTTGCCGGCGGACTCGAGCCCGCTTTTCCTCTTTCAACCCTCAGTACCTTATCAGCGAATGCGACGAGCTCAACGAGCATGATGACGGCTTTCCTATCTAAGTAGGATATCGACCGCGGACTGATTCCGGCGGAGCCTAGTTTAGAACTCGGCCTTTTTGGGACAGATGGCACACCCGACATTAGTTCTGTTTATCTTGGTAGCACATCTTAGACTAATTGCCCGAGTCCTGCTCGGTCAACTAATTCCTCACTCAGCTTCCACAGCGCTGCGGCGCTTTCTGTACCGGCAGGGAAGTCAAGATGCGGCAGTGGGAGAACTTGACAGTTGTCTAGAAAGGCGCCAGACTTTTCTGAAGGGCCGAGGTTCAGCAATTACCTGTCATTTGCCCCATACCAAGAAAGAAACGAGGTGCGGGGGAGTTGGTCCTAGTTGGCTCACCTTCGAGAGTCGGATCGAGAAGACCCCGGAGCACGGAGGCGCTGGCCTGCGACTGCGATTTCGGGGCTTGTTGGAGCAATATAGGCAGCTCCTCGCCCACTGAGGATGAGATTAGTAACTGACACAGGCTCAATAGGGCATGTTCTGACATACCGTCCTTTTTACATTGCAGCCACGACTCCACCACCTCCGGCGTAACGTAGGTTTGGACATTAGTCTTGGTGTCTGTTGCCCATGAGTCGTTTTGCAATGACCCAATCCCCACACCTCTAAACACTTACTTCCAGGGTTGACGGAGAAGGACGAAATCGATCGATCTAGACACCGCGAAGCCAGGGACTTGGCGAACTGGATGTTCGCAAACATGGACTGTGCATACCCATCGAGACAGTGATAGGTCTCCCCGGTCTTGGAGTAGCACTTAATTTCAGCCCCGGTCCTTTATTCTCTCGCCTCAAATCACACCACCAGTAGAACACTCACCGAGAAATTCACGTCTTCCCACTTAGGCGCCGCGGCCTCCCGCCGAATACTGGTTGTCATCAGAACCACTCGCGACCCTTGGGACAGGGTCTCCAGCAGTAAATTGACCAGCACAAAGTAACCCAGGTAGTTCTTCTGGAAATGCGACTCAATCCCATTCACCGTGGTCTCCCAGGTGGCCGCCATCACTGTCTGAAAGCAGATAATGCCGTCGATGGGCACATCAAGTGCCTTGATGGTATTGGCAGCTTCGCGCATCGATGCCAAGTCATTCGTATCCGCGGTAATAAAGAGGATCTTGGTCTTAGGGTGCTTGCGGTGGATGTGAGTGAGGGTCGATTGGAGTGCGGACTGAGAGCCGCCCGTGAAGATGATGCACCCTGCGCCGCCATGGCTCAAGACGTCGGCGACCGTAGCTGCCAGCTCCCCCCGCACGAGTCCAGCTAGAATAACTAGGATGTCATAGAGAGTGGATGTCAGTGCATTCTTTTTTCCCTGCAGATGCGGGAGAGCAGGGGTCTATATACATGTCTTGTGCTTTAGCCTCTCGGGAAACATCTCAGCCACTTCCATTCCCCTGGTGTCGCTTTTGAAATGCTCAGTCATGTTGGAAATCTTACCACGATAGGATCAATGGGGAGGAGAGTCAGGGATAACTTTTCGGTGAGACCGCTTATCATGGGTGAGTCGGTCGTACTGGATGTTGTCGTCATGATGAGTGTAGAACCAGTCTACAGATTCTCATGCACGTTTTATCGTAGACATTCTAGACACTTGACACGCTACACTCTCGCAGCGTGGAGATTCTAGGACTGCATTTATGATAACACCTAAATGGGCTAGAGGAGGAGGTTCCTGCTTAGGTAAAAGTGATATTGACGATCAAAACCAAATTGAAGGACGATTGACTGATGCCAGATGTATACCCAAATGTTCAACCCATACTGTACAAATCGCTCAAGATCACAGATCGCAAGACAGTCAGCGGAGCCTGCCGGATAAGGTATGAAGGAACAGCAAAAAAAAAAAAAAACAAATCAAAAGACAAGACTGGGTGAGTCATAGGATGGAGAGAAAATACAGATCAAGATTATGTATACCATACCCGAGCCTAGCGAGAGGCTCCTGCAATGCCATCGTCATCCGGTAACTCGTTGATGACATCCTTGAGAATCTGAATTAGCTCGTCAATATCCGGGCGCTCGGAAGATTCCACCTGGAGACATTTGCGAACAACTTCCTTCACGGGAGCGCTGATCGAGTTCGCATTACTGCTGGAAGAGTCGTCGCTCTCAGTAGCGGCCCCTTTACCCTTGCCCTTGGTGGCCGTGGATTTCTCATCGGGGAAGCGCCAGTCGCCACCCAGCACACACATGCTCAGACTTCCGCCGGTCTCGTCGCTGCGAGCTTCAAAGGGGCTCTTGCCGACCAAACAGGCGTACAGGGTGCAGCCCAGTGACCAGATATCGACTTTGGTGTCAATGATCGATCCGGTTTTGACGTCGAAGAGCTCTGGGGCGCGATAGGGCATCGTGCTGTGTTCTGCCGCCGTATCTTGGACAGCCAGGGCAAGTGAGCGAGAGGTGATGGCAATTGGACTGGGTGCGAGGGAGCCGAGGTCCATCAAGATGGGTGTTCGGCCATCGTCATCAATCATGATATTGCCTAGGGACCCACGGATCAGCATGGAAAGTTCTGAATGGCAGAAAGAGGTCCACTTCTACGGGAAGTGACTACTTACCTGGCTTGATGTCGCGGTGCGCATAAGGGCGCAGATCACCATCCTGGACACCCTCCTGACTGCGGGTTACCTCGTCATCCATCAATGGCTCGTTCTCCTCGTCCTCCTCCTCCTGACGATGGCTGGCACGCCGCTTCGGCTTCATTTGCATCGTTCGTTCCTCGTCGGCCTGCTCACCCTCTCTCCGCACGCCCTCTGCCTTGCGGGTAGACCCGGCGCCATTCTTCACCCGATACTGGTGCATGGATTTGAGCGCGTTTGCGATGCCCAGCATCAGCGTCATCAACTGCTTCTCGGGAAACCGGGTATGGTTGACTAAGTTTGCATTGATCGCATCCTGCAGGTTCCCTCGTTGGTAGTAAGGCAGCAGGATGTAGACGGTCTTCGAGCCGGGATCGCCGCCATCAGAACGGAACTTGGACCCGGACTCTGTTGAAACGCAATGGTCGATTGAATGGATGATATTTTCGGTAGAGGTAAACAGGTTGTAGGCTTCCACTTCCTTCAGGGCCTGTGATACGGATTCTTGGCCAAACGGACAGCGGATCTTTTTGAGCGCAAACAGCTCAGAGGAGTTTTTATCTTGGACGAGGTATACATAGGAGAAACCGCCCTAGGATTGTATCGCAGTCAGTTGGGGGACTCGGTCACTTTGGGTGATTAAGTGGCCTTCATCGACAATGCGATCGGGGGGATTCTGCCAGCCGTAAGATTATCTAACATACCTCACCCAGCAATCGCAGCAGTTTGAAGCTGCGGTTATTGATCTTTAGCTGTGGAGTGCCTGGGAAACAGCACATGCAATCTGTGAAGTTGTAAAGAAGGTCGAAGAAGTACTGCGCCATGGTGGACCGGTGTTTTCCCCAGGTTGGAGAGGAACAAGTCGAGAGCTCGGGACGATTTAGCAGATCAAGATCGGAGGCGATACGATAAAAGAGATACTGCAGATATACTGCGATCGGCCAATCTGCGCGACAGAACAACTCGATTGGGAGGACAGATGGGAGAGGTAAGGGAGGCGAAAGAAGAGAGCTGGAGTGACCGGAATGGGATTACGCGGAGTGGAGGCTGCATCCACCTGCGTCCATGGTTTATTTGTTGTCCCTCCGCCGAACCCCCCTTTCTGCCCGCCAACGGTGTCTATGCCGCTGCTGTCTTCGACTGCTTCTTCTCTTCTCTTTTTTCTGGCACGGGTCCTCTGGAAGACCCGACCATGATCCGGATTGGGCCTTGCTCTTCATCGCTTGACCGCTGACCAGCATCAGCCTGATTCTTCTTGTCCTCTTTGACTTTCGGCCCGCGCAGGCAACTCTCAACTTGCAACTCTTGCTCTCGACTTCAAACATCCTTCCCCCTCTAGACGACTGAAACGAACGCGGAATTTCTACGTGGAAACCGTTGCTTCTCGTGTTTGACATGGCGGACGTGCAGGTTGGCGACCTGGTGAACGTGCCTGGTGGCATGTACGGCACCGTCAAATACTTGGGCACCGTGGCGGGCAAGCCTGGCCGCTTTGCAGGAATTGAACTCGGGGCCGAACACGCGCAACGAGGGAAAAATAGCGGCGATGTGGAGGGCCGACAGTATTTCGCGACATCCGTGCCCGGCTCGGGTATCTTCGTGCCCATGAACAACAGCAAATACGTCACGCTGCGAGTCCCCTCGGCCAGCACATTCGCGGTGCCCACGACTCCTGCGCGCGCCCCGCCGGTCAACTTCAGCAAATCCATGGGTCCCAGCCCGTCGATGCCTCGTCCGCGAATCCGCCGGCCATCTCTACCTCGTCCGGAGTCCCCGCGAACCACCGTCTCGCCTCCCAAGTTAAGCCTGGGGGGCCTTCGCACCCCCTCGGCGGCGTCGAGAACGTCGGCCTCCAACGGATTCCAGCGCAGCCCAATCAAAAGCCCGGTTAAAGCTCCCTCTCGGCTGTCAGATCGACCTCCGTCTCGAATTAGCTTGGATGATGATAACGCGTCGACATATGGCCGGCCGTCGGATTTCCAGCGGCCTTCCTCGGCGGAGACCCAAGAGCTGAAGGATCATATCAAGAGTCTGGAAAGGCAATTACTGGATCGGGATAAGCAGTTAGAGGAACAATCAAAGACCCTGGGCGACTTTCAAAAACTCTCGAGGAACTCGAAGGGTCGGATTCGCTGAACATCCGGGCTCAACTACGCGAGCGAAACGAACGGATCAACCAATTGACCGCCGAATTCGACGGTCATCGAGCGGACTTTCGGAGTACATTGGACACCTTGGAGATTGCGGCGTCCGAGACGGAACGCGTTTATGAGCAGCGCCTGGATGAGCTTCTCCAACAGAATAAGGAGCTACAGGACCGAGGGGAAGATGTCGAGATTGTGGCACAGCAGCTGAAACAACTGGAAGAATTGGTCTCAGAACTCGAGGAGGGCCTCGAAGACGCAAGGCGGGGCGAGGCAGAAGCAAGGGCCGAGGTGGAATTCCTCCGCGGCGAAGTTGAGCGGACCAAGTTGGAGTTACAGAAAGAACGCGATCATGGAGCCGCCGCTCTTAAGGGTGCGCAAGCGGCAGCTGAGAGCCCTCGCAACTCCCACGAGCTGGAGCAGAAGGATGATGAGATTCGAGGGCTGAAAGCCATCATCCACTCTCTCAGCCGTGGTAACCCGAGTGCGGCTAACCTGGGCGAACACAGCCATGCGGAAGTCCACAACGACCAGAAAGAGCAGGTTTCCCAGTTGGAACAACGGCTGCAGGAGGTCGAGGGCACCGCGCAGCGCAAAGACACTCGGATCGAAGAGCTGGAGAGAGAACTGCAGGAGTTCCGCATGAACTCCAACTCCGGTAGCCGCAATCGCAGCTCCACCATTACTCTCTCCCCCAAGCAGCATAAGCCGACAAACTCGTCCAGCAACATCTCCGTCAACCACAATATCAACCATGCGCATCGTCTCTCCGACCGCACGGTGGTGCCGAATGACTGGAACGACCCTCCCGTGAATGGTCCGCCCCAGCACCACCGTGGCACGTCGAGCTCCTCCCAGCCACGGTTGGAGCCAATGCCAGAATCAGAGCGCTCTTCTGATGACGATACCCTGTGGTGTGAGATCTGCGAGACCGGTGGCCATGACATCTTGAACTGCACCAGCATGTTCGGCTCTGACAAGAAAAATGCTCCTCAAGAAAAGACTCCCGATGCTTCGACCGAGAAGCATGACATCTTGGCTGATGAACAGCGGGTACCAACTCCAGTTGGCTCCGAGAGCCACACCGGGAGTTTGCCGTCCCAGAAGACCGGCCGGGACGTTGTCCTTGAAGGACTGAAAGGTATTGGCGGCCTCGGATCCTCCATGGATCCCATTGCCGGCAAGTCATCTGGTATCATTGACGAGTCGAAGTGGTGTGCTCTCTGTGAACGGGATGGCCATGAGAGCATTGACTGTCCTTTTGATGAATAATGTTCCATAGCGAATGTGTGATTGGTGTGATTGTTTTGAGCGTACTGCATGAGATGATCCAGCTGGGGATAGATTTCGTTGCTCCCTTGGTCATCTTCTAGGACATTCTCTTTCTTCTCTCTTTTCTTCATCTTTTCTTCCTCTTGACTTGGCTCATCCTTTTGCATTCGGCGCGTGAGATTTTGATGCGCAATTGTGGTTCAAGTGTCATGTCGGAGTGTTGATGTCCTTCTCTTTTTCCCCGTGTGTATTATTTCTCCCATCATTTCGGTTCATGGTTCATTCTCTTCACGTGTGTCTATACACCTCACTTCTCCCTTCGTGGGTCCTTCATCGGACCCGACCTTCGTTTTGATAACCCCTTTTTCTTGACCCTTCTTTGATCATATCATTTTGTTCTCGCGTTCCCTGGAACTAGGTCAGTCTCAGCTGCTGATCGATCATCCGTGTCATACTGCCATTCTACAGGCTTCATATGTAGACGTTAATATCAAATCTAATCACTCATACCCCACGCATCGGACCATCTCTCCTAAAATCCATATTTCTCTGTCTCAGTAAGGACCCATAGTGTCTCTCTCCCTCCTCGCGACGACCTAATTCGGATCAATGTTACTTCCATTGGAGGAAAGAATATTAAACTCGTCACTCATAATACAAACTCGTCTACTGCGATATATATTCATAAAATTTACACATTGGGGGCTCTTGGCCCAAGTTTTGTCAGGGCTCCTGTCCAGTCAGGCATTCAGTGAGTTGATCGTTGCTTACTCGGGGTGCCTCGGCGGTTGTACCAGCTCTCCCGGTCCATACTTGGTCGCTGCGATTTCTCCACATGCCTTGCATCTTCGCTTTTCTTCGTCGGCACCAAATTCCTCCACCACCGCCTTGACTTGGGTTCCCAGGTCGGTACACACAAAGTATTTCTCCCAAACGATCTCGCTGCATTTCCCACAATACCATCGCATAATATCTACCGCACCTTCTTTGCGTGGTTGCTCCATGACCACTCCCACCGTATCTTTGAAGCGCACGGGGCAATGCGGGGTGTTCGGTGGGAGCAGGAAGATTGAGCCCTCGTGGATCGGGATATCTTGGAATGTGGGCGGCGTGGTGGAGGTGTCAACCGTCTTGAGCAGCATCGAGCCCCGGTACTGGTAGAAGAATTCGGGTGTGGTGTTGATGTGGTAGTCTGTTCGTGCATTCGGGCCGCCGACGATCATCACGGTATAACCGGCTGTCGCCGGAGAGGAAGGGTGGTAGACACAATAGTTGTTCACAGGCGGCTGCAAGAGATGGGAGTTGGCTTCGAGCCTAGATAGACGTGGTTATTTTATGAGTTTCAAGTTCATGCCGCTGTCATCGCAAGATGAGATTGTTCCGGGGGCCCCCGCAATGATTCATCGAGGGGCAGCGTGATAGGAATTAGAGCATGACCAACCATTTGGGGATATTGAGGGCGGGTGGAAGCATCGTGATGTCAATTACCTCCACGCTGGTCCGATTCGATGAGCGGAACCAAGGGGAGATCGTGTCGAAGGATGAGAGAAAGAGAGAAGGGACAACTGTCGCATGTCAAAGGGTCCAGTTCCATCAGTCCACTCAATTATCTGATGCGCGGAGATACTAATCGGATTTAAGCCGCGGCCCCGGAACGGATCAACCTTGCTCCGTGGATTTTTCTTTTTTGCCGGGAAGCAGCTTCACCTTCGGCTCGAAGACAGCAAGGCATCGCATCGCAAAAATGGCGACACAACAACCCCCGCTGCGGTTCACTTCGCACCACAATCTGGTCTATCGTTTGGTGCTCTCTACCCTTACCGGCCGTACTGTGCACATTTCGCAAATTCGCTCGTCTTCGCCCACAAACCCCGGCCTGCTGCCCCACGAGATTTCTTTTCTGCGTCTGCTCGATGCTGTCACGAATGGCTCCCAAATGGAAATCTCTTACACCGGTACAATTGTGGTTTACAAACCGGGTCTCATCACAGGCAGCTCAAGCTCGGCGCCCAACGGCGGCATGATCACCCATGAGCTCCCCTCAAACTGCAATCGGGGCCTCAGCTACTACCTGATTCCGCTTTGTCTTCTGGCACCCTTCTCCAAAGCGCCCATTAAGATTCTTTTTACTGGTTCTGGTGTCATCACATCTTCGACCCCCAATGGCGATATGTCCGTCGACAGCGTCCGTACCGCCGTTCTTCCGCTGTACAACCAATTTGGCATCTTTAACAACGTGGAATTGCGAATCTTGAAGCGGTCAAATCCCGGCCCGAACGGTCGAGGCGGTGGTGGCGAAGTGCAGTTCACTTTTGGTCACCAAATTCGTCTGCCGAAGACTCTGCACCTGATGAATCCCGGCCGCATCAAGCGTATTCGTGGTGTTGCATACTCCGTGGGCGTGTCAGGCTCGAATAACGCCCGAATGATCGAGGCTGCCCGTGGTATCTTGAACCCTCTCAGCCCCGACACATATGTATTCTCCGATATGTCATCTGCCCCGCTTGTCCCTGCGCCGGACAAGAACAACCCGAGCGCAAAGAAGAAGATTGGCCTGGGTTTCGGTCTGTCTTTGGTTGCCGAGTCCTCCACTGGCTGCCTCTATTCGGCTGATGTGGCTTCTCCTCCCTCAGGCGGTGAGCCTCCTGAGGATATTGGCAAGAACTGTGCTTACCAACTGCTGGAGACCATCTCCAAGGGTGGCTGTGTTCCCCCCGCAGCCGCTGCCACCATGTTGACCCTGATGACCATGGGTTCTGAAGACGTTGGCCGCCTACAGCTCGGTCGTGAAGTCATTGCAGACCCCAACGTCATTCAGCTCGCTCGTGATCTGGCCAAGTTCGGGGCTTCTGGGTGGGGTATTCGGGATGCTGCTAGCGAGAATGAGGAAGGTGACGTTATCGTCAGTGTTGTGGGACGTGGTATTGGCAATGTCGGTCGCAAGGTCGCTTAAGCGATGGACTGTGGTCTCTGAATGCCTGGTGCACCTTCAGCTTGTTCGGTGTACCACAGACTCACCGGTCACAATCTGCCAAACTTTTCCCACTACAGATGCCCTCAAGAAATGGGCTACTCCCTCGCCTGGCACTCTGACTCGAAATTTCTGGTCTCTTTACACTGGAAACATGAGTCTGTAACCCTATCTGGTATCTGTGGGAAATTTTTGCGGATTTGGCCCCTAGTGGTCCTCCCAGGAACCTTGGGCGGAATTCTCGCCCGGCTTCTCAATGACACTGTCCCGACACAGTGCCTCCAAAAAGTCCTACTTCTACTGGTCTTCTTCAGACTCAAAAAATCATGATACCCGATGTCTTTTGTCTTCTGTTCTACATATACATTTTGCATAGGGTGCCTTTGTGGCCAGGTTGTATCAAGGTGTTCGGTGTACATAGGTTGATACGGTTGCTTATTCACATCTTTTTCCATGTCGGATGTCAATCAATAATTCCTTTATGGTATTTTAAATTCTGATGGAGGTCTGATGCTGAAGTGCGTGAATTATCCTAGAAGGAAACTACCCGTCAGGGTAGTCAAGTTATTGATTGGGTAGGGAATCCAAGATAAGTCGTTGAGGTATACGAATAGGTCATTTGGAATTGATACCAGGGCCTTGTAGAAGCCCTTGTTTAAATAATCATACTTCAAAACACACCACTCGTGACGAAAATGGGAAAGCGAAATGTGATAGGCATGGAAAGAGCAGGGAAGGGTCACGCGATCGCTATCTCGTCAGACCGATACCTCCGAAGAAAATCCGGTATAAAGAGCCTATCAAATGACTGCAAATATCGTACCTCTTTTGGTTTCATTTGCGAAAGCTGCTTGGTTAATGAGTTGGTAGCTTGCGTAGTCAGTGGGCTTGTTGGTTGGTTAGCTGGTTGGTTAGTTTAGAGGCTCAGGGTTAATGGATTAGTTGGTCAATTGTTTAACTCTCACCTTCTTGTTGAGCAAGGTTCTTACAATAGTTCTACACTGTGTGAACAATTTGAGACGATTTGAAGGCTCAGACAAATTATAGGGTCTCGTGTTGTGGTGCCCATATAATCCAAAGTTAACCAGGCAATTGACTGGGGCGGTACCTCTGCAATTTGCATTGCTAGAAGAGCAATGCTCGCGCGACATCTGACAGTCCAGCCATATAGTTACGGGAAATTGAGTTATGAGTAGGAAGTGATGATTGATCTGGTTGTGACACGCTGCTAAGTCTGTATATATAGAGAGTATATACAAACAGGATGGAGGAGTGAGCGGAAATGAAATCTTCTCCAAATAGTAGACGCAAACGGATGTCCGACAAGAAATCATTAAGACAAGATTAGATCAACGGGAAATAATTGTCCATATCGATCTATGTTCGTACAGGGACTTTGGCCACACTGCCAGTACGCCGAAAATGACATTGCATAGGAACGGAGGTAGACACCCAATGCGAATATCAGATCAAAGAGATAATTTCCATCCACCGAGATCTTCTCAATTCCTCCTGATGACGCCATTCTGCTGCTCTCCTAAGCCATCCTTGGGAGGTACAGGAGGCCCCTTTTCCTTCTTTTTCTTGTCCTCTTTTGGCGCGGGGCTGTGTCTTATCCCTCTCTTATCCAGCGTTTCATCCACCTTTTTTTGCACCTTGTCCTTTGCGGCAGCCGTGAGCTTCGAGCCTTCTGCGCCCATATCGGTTGATTGTCTTTGACAGTTAAAGGAAAGATTGATAGAACGAAGAAGGATGGTTTTGTATTTGTCGCTCTGACAGACTGAGCCGAGATCTCAAGCCCTTTTTATAGCTGTCTGTCTAGGACATCTCGGACTAAAAATACCTGATATCGCTATTGAAGGATCTATTATCGCTCATATGGAAGGAGCAGCTATGACCTACTTGGAAACGTATCGGTACTGGAGCTCTTAGAACGCCTCGGAGGTTGACGACCTACCACATACAACTGTAGCACAATCATGTCATCCTCTAACTTGATTTGTCCAATTATCTCTCTGGTCGACTTCCAACTGACTAGACGCCTGCATTCAACAGACACTTGGTGGGGACTATAAGATCGCAGTTCCACTGTCCATGGACCCAATCATAGCAGCGGCATGCTTACTCGCTCTTTGTATCATTCGCATTCATTGCTTCAATTCGTCCGCATTGAAGCGAGGAATTGTATTTACTGGCACCAAATCTCCAATATCCAGACTCGGATTAAATGAAGAGTCAGCTGATGTTCATATACCTCAATGGCTCATCTTCGGTTCCTTACTTGATCGGCAAAATGACTATACTATGTACTAACAAGTAGTTCATTCACGCCGGCCAGGCAACTTTTACTATCAACTCAGAGTATCGATTGAAGTGTAGGAACGACACACCGTCTCTTCCCCCGATAATCTGTACAAGCGCTTTCCAATCGGATACCCACCGGACTAGTTAGCTATCGGGTCATAACCAACAAGCGCCTGGATTACTATGGGGAGTCGACCCACATGTCAACAGCGCCAAATAAGCCAGGTCCGTGTTGCGAGATCAGTTTCCATTTCGCCTCGCCAAATGAACTATGTTTAGAAAGACTCCTTTCCGAATAAACTGCCACATATGACAACGAGCATTAAATTCATGTGCTAGGTCCCAACTTGCTTTCTTGCTTCACCAACCAACCGCCGTCCAACTCTGGCGGCTCCCATTTTCCCGAATAGTATGCGCCGGGATCCGGCGGGTGTCATAGCCTGAAGCAAGCAGAGCGTTATGTGGAGTCAATTTACTGTGATCGGTTTCGTCGCTAACCAGGCGAGTCGCTTTATCTAATTTTTTCTCTTCTGGAAACCTCCTGTCAATTGTCGCTCGGAGCCAGCTTTCTGTTCGTTAGCACCTTCTTACCAGCCAGGTAAAGGCAAAAAGTCCCGCAAAATCCTTTCTCCTTTGCCCTTCACCATCCTCTCCCCGTTCCTCCAAATCTCCCCAACCACCTTTGGTTCTATCCATATTTGTCACAGTGTGGTTTGACTCATCTATGTCAAGGATTTCTCCCTGAACACGTTGGACTTGCAGGTGAGTTAGCTGGTCTGACTGGGGAAACGTCTGTGTCTCTCTATCTTATAGATACTAGTCTTGTTTGAGAGCTCTTCGTTCATTACTCCTTTTACTGGCGGAGACTTTGTTGCTTATACCCTTTGTTGTAGTTGCTATGGATGCAGTCGAGTATTTATTTGAATGGATGTTCTATCATTCTTTGATTCTATCATCATAATCACCAAAAGTCTAGCCCTAGGCCCCACGATCGCCCAGTGCATCTGGTTGCTGTGATCAAGTATATGCCCGAATGTATGCCCGAACGCCAAAAGAAAATGCTTGCAAATCTCCCGTTAGCCCAATATGAAGAACTGAATGCTGATGGCAAGAATGAAAGATGGTCGCAAATATCAAGACGTTCACGGAAAAAAAAAAAAAAAAAAAAAAAGGCAAAAGATAGTCGACGACAGTCACTAAAGATCAAAATGGCTATAATCTCAATCCGAGACATCCTCGTCTTTGCCTGGGAACATGATGTCTTGTCGAATGACAGCTAATACGTGGTTGACGAAAACAAAAAGCCACATGCAGATGACGCAGATGGATAGCGCTGACCCAACTCCTTTGATGGCCGAGCTCTCGAAGGAGCTGCCTAGGGTAATAGTGGCCAGCGTGAAACCTGTGTTGGGGAAAACCATTGCCCACCAGCTTAGGTGGAATGCGGTGGGAGGGGATCGAATCACTGCAATGAGTGCAATGCAGAAGAACCAGAAACTCAGGGCCCATAGGAATGCCCCGGCGGCCAGAGCCAGGATCTCGATCATGCGCCCGTCCGCTTCAGTATCTTCGCTGCCCATAACACTGAAGGTTGCCGGGAGACCGCGTGCCATGCCGATGAGGGCCAGGGCTGTGAAGGCCGGTGGACCAACGCAAATGAACATGCCCGGTCGGTGCTCGCGGCAGGGAAGGCCTGATTCCATCAGCCGGCCAATGTAGTGGGAGTACATCATGAAACTGATGCAGAACCCAAGGCCCTGGAACGTTATGCCGGCTGTGACAATGGGGATTGCGGATCGGTCTGGTTGCCGTTCTGCGATGACGGATGCAATGGTGCCACTGAGCATGATGGGAAAAGCTGGAAGGATCCACGAAGGCATCATGGTCTGGAGACGGTATGTGATCGAAGAGAAGAGGAAGGAGTATTGGATCACGGCCACTGCAAATGTACACGCACAGTAGACCCAGAAGAGGACTTCGAGAGTGGTGGAAAATGCGGGCGCAGGATCATCACCGAAGTACTTTTCGAGGCCGGTGATCATAGTCGCAATGGTGAGCCAGAGTGTAGGGAAGAAGAGGCCCTCGCGGTCGTGGGTAAGTGATTGGACGAAACCACCGTGAATAATGAATCGAGCAGCCATCAAGGAGCAGACCAGAGCAAACAGAACGAGATTGATCACGTAGACAGCCAGTCCGATCTCGTAGATGCCGTTGAACTTGTTGGGCTGGTTAATGATCAGAAGAGCCAACCCCCCCGTGCTCATAGTTAATGTATACCAAGCCCAGGTGAAATGGCGCAGCCGTTGACGAAAGTCCAATCGAATGGGCTTGAGCGTCTTTTCGGTGTCGAGCATCGGGTCATTAGAATGAGATGACTGGGGGGGCATTTCATAGCATTCTCCTCCCAATAAACCGGGACTGGGTGGATGAGAGTGCATGATGTTGTCGTTGTTATATAAGATGAGCAGCTATGCTATAATTGAATGAACTTGAACATCCAAGGAGGTTTAAAGAATGATTGAAATAACGTCTGGTAGAGTATCAAAATGGAAACGAACTAGGGCGTCGTTTAGGAATGAAGGCAGGAAAACAAGATGAGAACAAATGAGACGAGATGCGACAAAAAGAGATATAACAAGCTATGGCTGATGCAAATGACCGTGCAATGAATTGAGTGAATTGAAGGGGAATTGAAGATGGAGAAAATGGAGAAGTCGTGAGGAGTCGATCCTTTATGCCATCCGCCATTCTCCTTCCAGCCTTTCCTCTTACAACTATCCAAGACACATGCGCAATCGAACCGCCACCAATCCATCCTGAGCCACCATACTCTAATGATGTCTCCATCGCCAAGAAAAAACCAAGACCACCTTCGCTGCCCGAGAACTGCAGTGTCCAAGTGGAACGGGTCTAGTTTCTCCTGAAGCCTGGCGCTCGTCCAAAATGGGCCTACCAGCGTTGAGACGGTTATCAGGACCCATCAAAGGCCACATCAAACCAAGAATTCACCAGGATAGATCGGCCCAGTTCATCGGGCTTGGCAGAGCCAATGCTCCTGGGGAAGAAGTACATACATTGGCCTTATGCACTAGGTCCAGGGGGCCCTAGTTTCCACCAAGGGGCGCAGGGGGCAAAGCACGCATGATTACGCCGTATGTTGTACGATGATCTACCTAGTCTGGCCATTGAGCGTCGGGGTGATAGATACTGGGAGCGGTATAGAAAACCTCGATGCCTGGCCGGGAAAGCGTTCATCAGTTGCGCCAAGAACTCCGCTGTTCAACAGCAAGGCTGCTCTCCGCCTGTGCCTCGCTGAAATGAAAATTGTGTCGCCAAGAGAGCCTCCTTTGATTGATCATGTCTCTCGTCTCGTGGTATTCTCTTCAATGCGAGGAGTGTGAATCATGATTTACGCTTGAGACTCTCGCGATGTATCCATGTCCGTTCTTCGGCCCGAATTTTGCGGATGCTCGTCTATGCCCTGTCCAAGCCCGACCGGTAAGCATGGAAGCCGCCAATTCTCCGGCCTGGCACGGCGTGTGCAACGTGCATAGTGGCCAAGCCAAGACCGATGATCGACGCCCGCATCATCGAGGAGCGGTCCGCTGCCAAGCTTTTGGGGGGCTGTGAATAAGTTGGGAGCAGACGGAAAAGGGGGATGAACCAGATTTGTGCAAGCATGGAGAGAGAAGTCGGAAGTGTGGAAAGTCGATAGATCCCAAGTCAAAGCGTTCTTCTGCCCCTGAATGCCCTAAATGCCTTGGGTTGCTGGCTCTTATCTTCACAGCCTCCGCGCCAACCCAGCACTATTGACTACGGGATGGTCGCCAAGAAAAAAGCCGGACATGGTTGATGTCGATCACCTGCATGTGTGGGTTTCATGCTTATTTTTGGGCGCTTGGAAATGTTCGCTTCGACATCATCCGCCAAGATGCCCAGACCTGCGATGCTTTACAGTGGATCTGGCGTGCTAACAGTCAACAGGAAACACAGCTTTCCTCCTTGGTCTCTATGAATTACCCATGCAGAGTTTGGTCGAAAACATCGAAATCAATCAGGTCTATTCCACCATAGCAATGATTCATATGGTTTCATGCATCACACTTTCTTGATCTTCCGCAGGACCAATAATGATCGAAATGTACAACTTGCTTCATACTGGTGGAAAACACAACTACAGAGATGAGAACGCAGTCAAGAAAGTGATCAAAACCCGTCAATGATGAGCGCCTGAAATGACAAATAATGCAACAGGATACAGCAGGGCTTTCCACGACACGAAAACAAGCCAGCAATGCCGCAGAAGAAAAGAAAAGAAAAAAAAGAAAAGAAAAAAGACATAAGGAGAAGAGAAGGTTTCATGTCATACTCTCATCCGCCTTGGCGTGTTCCATCCATGCGTTCAACCCTTCCCAATCATATCACTTCATGCATTCACATCATGCGGTACACCAGGTCAGAGGCTAGTTCTGGCGTCATATCTAACAAGGACCGCAGACTCTTCGGAAACCCAAGGTTAGTTCGGTTCAATTTCACATCCACCGGTCGGACAGAAGGTGTCGCCGTCTCGCTATCTCCCGGCGCGTGGTATCGCGCAAGCTCTTTCACCTTGCACGCCGCATAGTGTACCACCAGCCGTCGTAGCTCGTTCTCTCGAAGCTGCGTCGCTGATGTCGGGTTGATCGGCTCGAGCCGAGTTGTCCTGGTATAGGCATACCGTAACAGGTCAAGGACCATCGGGGCCTGCCGCATGGCCAAGCTGCCGAGATCCTGCTGCATGGCCAAGCTGCCGACATCCTGTTGCATGTCCACATATGGGTCCCGCAGAATTTCCTCGTCGGCAAACGAGAGATGGACCAGATCCCGGTGCAGTTTGCGCAGGCATAACTGGGCCAGAGCGGGGATAAGGTAGCGAGTGGCGAAGACATAGACTTTCGCGTGGAAGGTGAGATACGGTAACTCGGTAGCTCTGCTGGCATCGCTGACGTCGGCGTTAGTATTCGCACTAGGGCTCGGCCGGTTGTAGTTGTACTGAAGAGCGGCAAACTCGTCCCACAGGCTCAGTCCAGGTGTACGAGGCGATGAATCGGTTTGTTTGGCAAAGGACATGTCGATCACAGGTTTTGTTGTTTCTTGCGTTTCGTTAGTCTCGCTTTGGTATACCCGGCCCTGATTTTCGGCATCGTCGGCTTCCCATTCATCCTGTCGCTGTGCGTCCTCGGTGGGGTATGCAGATGGCTCTTCCCACTCTTCGGGGGCTTCTTCAAGTGCTATCTTAGGTTCAACTTCAGGCTCAGGCTCAGTTTCATGTTCCGCATATGGCTCCTCTGCCGGTACTGGCTTTAGTTCTTCTCGGGGAAGCATTTTCTCTGCTCCAGCCGGGGTTTCCACTACAGGCTCGGGATGCACCTCATTTGAGGGGTGCTCGGGAGGAGGTGTGGAAGGTGGTGTCAAGCTGGCGGGACGCTCCTCTTCCAATTTTTGCTGTTGCTGCTTCTTCTTCTTTTTGTCCTTTTTTGATAGTTTGCTTGGCTTGGACCATTCTTCGGGTAATTCCAAACGATCGTCTTCGTCGGTCGGAGTTGGGGTCACCTCTGCATCGACACAGCCTTGTTCGGGAGCTGTTCCAGGATATTCCGCATTGGGAGATTCGTTGAGATATTCGGCGGGCTTCTGGGGCTGGTCTAGAGGCTCGAGTGTTGGAACATCGGAATTCTCATCTTCTTTGCTCACTTCCTGTGTCTCAACCGCAGCCTCTGCTTCGACTTCCGCCGCAGCCTCTGCGGGTATGTCCTCCTCGATCATCGGGGGGGAGTCAAGCTTGGCCGTCTGGCTAGACTTGCCAATCGATTCCGGAGGTGGCGACGGAGCTGGGGGAGGAATTCCCGATGATACAGAGTCTGAGCGATATGTGCCTCTCCACGAGTTTCCAGGACTGGGCGCACTATCTGCCACACCCGCGCGATATTCCTCTTGCGGGACGGGCAACTGTGGAACATTATAATCACCGGTATACGCATATTCACAGAAGGCGACAAAGGTCTCAGCATCCTCCTCCTCGAGAACTGCTATTCGATGCTTGGACTCTCGGGTGTGCCCATTGTTCATGAGATTGTGCAACGGCTTCGAGACATGTTGAGCTAATCCAGATTGGATAGTTAATTTGGTATGCTTCGGACCGACGAGAAATGTGAAGGACGGCGAATGGATGATACTGTAAGCAAGATATCCCTCGAATCTGTCAGCGGAGTTCTTCGAAGACATGGATGCGAAATGTTGCATCACATACCTACTATAGTTGGGAATGGAGTCCATGGGAGCTGGGTGCTTCTCTAGGGTTTCGATCCAGTGATGAGAAAGATCAAAGTAGAAGTATGGTTACCCCCTGCATCTACAATGTCGGATGATTACAAGCTTAAATAGTGTCTAGGTCTCCGCTAGCTTGGGCCAAGTCACCGAGGTACCGAAGCCTGTCTGCTCGGGCACAGCAAGCGACCCAGATAGTCTGGGTGGTTGGCTACGTGTGCAGTCCTGATGGGAGAGAGGCGGGGCGGATGCCATCGACGCCAACGCCGTGCCAGCAGACCGACTCGGATCGGTCAGAAACTCACTGATCAGGTATTAAACACAGTGGTAGCATCTTACGGGTGTCATTAACCTCGTGCTTGATGGGTTACTGTTGGCAATGTTTGGAATGCCTGTTCACAAACCCATGCCGCCACACCGGGGGAACAACTGTCCATTTCCATCTCTATGCAGTGCATCGCATATTGCAGGAATAATGCTCAGTCATAACCGTGGACAAGAGTCATTCGATCAACGAGGAGACTGGAGAGTGACAATGGGAAACATTCGTGCCCAATCCCCAGCCTTCTGAGAACCCAATGCGGGCCCTCACTGGTTGAAAGGGACCACTTCGCAGGGTTCTAAGTGGGTTTTGTGCTGCAGTGTTTGTTGCCAGCTTTATTTTTATTTTCTCCCTTGGTATCGCCTCGATATCGCGGGGCCAATTGTGGCGGTCTGAGGATGCTGGTGCGTTGGCTGGTCAATGCTGATATGGTAAGGCGATCGAGAGCCGTGCCCTAATGTCTAACCCGCAGCCTGATTTCCCGGTCGGTGATTTGCTGTCCAACATGCGAATCTTGACAAAATCCCCTGCGAAATGATGACACCCTGGGTAGCTTATCGGGTAATGTTAACGTAGAATTGTGGGATTATGTCTGTAAGATTTAATTGGAGAGAGTCTGCAAACATTATTGGAAGAGTAAGTTGCCCAGTTTCGTATCTGTTATCCAATCACTAGAAATATACATCCTTATTCCGAGCTAATTTTTGTTTGGCAGAATTTATACAGTATTCTCGTAAAAAATGTCTTGCGCGCTTAGTATGTGTTATGGATACAGTGGATGGAAGCTCTACCTTGTGAGATGGAAGCAAAACTTGGAGGATGGATAGATCAAATTGGAGAGGAGGGTATATCTCAAGTCTATACAAGCACAAAGGCCCCAAATGCCATCATGGCCATAATACAGGCGGGAAAATAGGTATCAAATCGTCTGACGTACGCATATCATCTTCAGCTGCTGTGCACCAACCGAATCTCTGTCTTCCCCGGCTCCCATTCCCGCAGTCCTTCTCCAACGCTGTACCAGAATCGGAGTCGCACGCACTCTTTGCGTGCAGCCTCCTGGTCGCCGCGATTGAATGCATTCGATAGCGATTCCACACATGCCTCGATGCGACCGTCGTTCTCTTTCTTCAGCGCATTGATCTCCGTTTCCGCCTCAGGTTCCGCCCCGACTTCCTCGATCGTCTCTTGCACCTCCATCACTTCCATCAGCGTCTCCGGATCCAGTGCATGCTTTGTCGCCGCGTCCTCGGCGGTCACATCAATCCCGTGCCATTCACGCAGCAGGTACTGCGCCCGCTGGAGTGGGTCGGCCAATGTCCGGTATGCCTCGTTGATGCGCGCAGAGAGCGCCTCCGCTTGTTGCTTAGCCGCTCCAGCGGGGTACTTGTCAGGGTGTATTAACCCTTGCAACTGCAGGAACTCACGCTTGAGGTCGCCGAGCGAGATGTTGAAGGGTGAAGCTGGCGGGGGGCCCGCCGGGATTGTTCGAGAGAAGATTGTATAGTGATTGGTAATATCGGGGGCGCCAACGAGGGTGGGTTCCGTGGATTCGGTGGATGCATAGCGGCCAGTCAATATCGGCAACATTGGAGAGAGGAACCGGGTTGTTGGAGCAAGCGCCGGGCGACGAGCTTGCTGCGTGCGAAATCGGCAAAGTGAACACGCATTCTGTGAGTTTATGCTGCTAGCACTTGGTCTAGTGGATGTGCTGATCGAACGAATGTTTGCAAAGCGACACAAATGCCGCATCAGGCCCGGTGGACGAAACGCCATGGTGCAAATACATGAAAGCAAGAATAAACCAGAGGCCGAAGCCGAAGACTCGGAGACGCGGCGAGAAACTAAACCTTACGTCATCCCGTATTTAGCACGTGATATATGTTGTATTGGTTCTTGATGATTAGATTCGCTAAACGTTACATATTATGAGCCTAGGACATGGTATGGAGCTCAAAGACATGGGACATGAGATATGGGTTGCTCCTAGTGGTATCTTGATCTCACTCAATTCATCCGCGCTGAAAAAGAATCAGAATTTGAGGAGCAAGTAAGCAGTAGCGCATGGGCCAAACGCTGGAACGCCTCCAAGGGGAAGACTTTTTGTAGATGAGAATCCTCTTTATAAGTAGGCTGAGAGGGAAGCAGCTGCGATAGCATGAAAAATGAATATGTGTATGAGAGTGAACGCTCACTCAATGCCCCAGAGTTTAACGGTGCGGTCATGACCGCAGCTGGCAATCCACTTGGCGTCATTGCTGACATCCGCACTCAAGACGTTGCCCGAGTGCCCACTCAGCGTCTTCACGAGGGACCAGTCATCTGCGCTGAAGATATTCACGCTCCGGTCAAATCCGCTGGAGACAAAGAAGGTTCCGGATTTCTTGGGCTGGACCCCCGATGATTCGTCGGCGGGTGCGGGTGCGCCATCAATCTCCATCGGGCCGCTGTCTGTCGAAGGCAAGTATGATACCGACTCGGCGCCCTTGTACCAGCGGAGATCGGAAACGACACTTTTATGTGCACCAATGCCACCGGTACTGCGCACTTGCCTGAGGTCCCAGCATTTGACCCAGCCATCACCGGAGCCAGAGAGGACTCGGTACCCATCAGTACCCCAGTCCATGCCATAGATCTCCCGAATATGGCCTTCCAGGATCATCACCGTGCGCCCTGTACGCAGATCCCAGATCCGCCCAATACTGTCCAATCCACCACTCGCTAGGAGTGACCCGTCGCTGTTAAATGATACCGCATACACTTCGCGTGAATGGCCTTCCTGCAGAAGAAGCTCTGAAGTTGTCTCCACGTCCCATAGTCGCCAAGTAGTATCGAAAGAAGCAGATGCCGCATATCGACCTGACGGGTGGAATTCCGTACGGCATACACGACCCGAATGTCCGGACAAAGTTGCCAGCGGTTTGTCCTGGTCGAGAGCCCAAAGATTGATATTCCCTTCTCCTCCTCCAGAAATGAGGTTGACTGTCGATGGTGAAACGTTTGACTCTGGTAATGTAGCCCCAGGGAACCACGCAAGACCACCCACTCGATCATCGTGTCCCTTAAGATTCGCTTTCTCCTCTAAATTCGGTACCGATAGCAGCTTGATAGCACCGCCCCAGTTTCCGGCAGCAATGGTATGTCCGTCCGGCGCGAATCGGCAAATGCTCACGGGACGTTCGCCTGCAATCTGGGATCCCCAGAGATCAAATCCTTGCAATTTCTCTTTGATTGCCTTCCGATGCTTGACGTGTGTTCGAAGTGGAATTGTCGACTCGTCCTTCAACCGGGCCACTCTCGCCTTGGCCCTCGGTAAAGAATAGCGCGCAATTGCTTTCCGGGCTTCCAGCAACTCATTTGTGCCTTCCGTATAGAATTCTTCTTGTTGTTCCACCTCCTCTTCCTCATCCGCTTCCTCCATCTCGATATCCCCCTCGCCTTGCTTGTCCGCCATGTCGGTCAACAGCTCGCGCAAACGATCTCGACGATCTGCAGGTCCTTCGCCAAACAGAGTAATCGGTTCTCCCAGCTCTCGTAACCGAGCGCGAACTCGAGTATCATCTGTCGGTACCACCATCGCAGCAGCTCTCCGTTTTCGCTCGAACTGTGATATGATAGCGGAGGCCCGTTCGGACGGGATACCCGCCACCGATGAGGGAATCTCATAGTCTTGGTCAACAGCTATGTTGCCATTAGCCGGAGAGTCAGTAAGGAATCTGGGGGTAGTCACATACGCAAATTGGCGAGATCAATGCCAGTATCCATCTCCTAGTAAACGGCAATTGTTAGTCACAACATCTACCCAGTTGCCAGCGCGCCAGGATCCATTTATGGAAGGTCGGTAACAGTGGTTTATCTCACAGAGATTTGCAAGTTCACTGGAGACCTTGAATGACCAGGATAATGGCGTCAGTTAAAAGTTACAGAGGTTGCTCACCTCAGCCGCCTCCTCGACATAGGCCTGTCGAGAGGGGTGCATCATCTTGGGCGCAGAAAGAAGCTCGCGCTTCTAGGTAAAGAGTGAATAATGAAGACAATTTGCGAGAGGAGAAAGGGGAAGACACTGAGGAAGGAGAGCGTTTCCAGGCGCGTTGGAGGTGGTGGAAGCGGGCGGCAGAACCGATAAAGCAGTCCAAGCGCCAAACCCGAAACTGAAAATTTGCCGCGAATGCGCTCCCCCCAAACAAGAAACTATAGAGTATACGAGACAGTGAGACACGTTCGCAGGAGCCTGCCGTCGATCAACTCAGTGCAAATATAGCCGTATCCCTTGTTCTATTATCTACTGCACTATCAATCCAAAATTAGTCTCCTCTAGACACCCAATTGCAGGCTCCCAACAGAAGCCCCCAAACCCCAAAGCCGCAATGACGCCAGGCGGTCAATCGCGATAAGATCCAGGCGGCTGCTGTATTATCCGACCATCTGGACATTTTTATTCCTCCAAACTTCCAAAACCACTCTTTCGCCCGTCTAACCCCCCTCTCTCCTCTCTGGTCCTCCGATGCTCGTCTGAGCCTCGGGTCCGAGGGGTCGGTTTCTTCCCGATGATCCCGCCAAGTGCCCGGTCTGGAGCCTGCAGTCCCGCCTGCAGGCTACGAACCCTTCTTCGAGCCGGGATTCGCGCAGCCCCCCGGTCCAGCGCCGCCTTCTTTGCCTCGCTCCTGCACGCACCGTCTCCTGAGACTCCGATTGCTCGCGGATGTGCAATCGGATTCCCACCTCGACGAGCCTTTCACTCATCCCCAGTCCGACTTTCGGAGGCCCCTCCGGCCTCGTCCCGGATCTCCTATCGGGTTGCCGTCTCGTCGTCGGGTAAAGGACGCCGTTTTCACCCTCTCAAAAACGCATATAATTTTGATCCGGCGGTGTCTGAGGTTATCGGCGTCTCGAAAGACAAGAACCCGAGCACCCGGAGGCGCAACCGCCCCGACAGCGGCGAGGATGCGTTCTTCGTGAGCCGGATCGGCTCACAAAACTCGCACCGCTCTGGCGCCCCCGATGCGGAGGCCGTTGCCTTTGCAGTCGCCGATGGCGTGGGCGGCTGGGCGGAGTCCCGGGTTGATCCAGCAGACTTTTCGCATGGTCTGTGTGGATATATGGCTCAGTCAGCCCTGGCATGGGATGCCGCCGCAGATAAGTTGCGACCGAAGCAGCTTCTGCAGGAAGGCTACGACCATATCGTGGCGGATCCCACAGTCAAGGCTGGTGGCAGCACAGCATCAGTCGGCATTGCGCTGCCTGATGGCAGTGTCGAGCTGGCGAATTTGGGTGACTCGGGTTCGGTCTTGCTCCGTCTCGCCGCGGTACACCACTATTCGGTCCCGCAGACGCATGGCTTCAATACACCCTATCAACTAAGCATTATTCCCCCGCGCATGCGAGCGCAGGCCTCTGTATTTGGTGGCGCTTTTCTGGAAGACTTCCCTCGCGATGCGGCGGTCACCAACGTTCAGATGCAGCACGGCGATGTTCTGATTTTGGCAACGGATGGCGTCTTCGACAACCTCAACAACCAGGACATTCTCAAGGTGGTCACCAGCCGCATGATTCTGACGGGCGCGTGGACTGCCACGCCAGACTATGGTGTTGGTGTTTCGGATGCCCTTGCTGGTTTAACAATCGCCGGCGGACTTGCTTCCGCATTCCCTTCTCCAACTAAATCCAATGCGAAGGAGCAGTCAAACCTGGAATCTACCTTCACTCTCCAGTCTCTTCTCGCGGCCTCCATCGCCGGCGAGGCCAAGGCCGCCAGCGCGGATTTCCGCCGCGACGGTCCCTTCGCTAAAGAGGCTCAACGCTATTACCCAGGTGATTACTACCGCGGAGGCAAAGTCGATGATATCTGCGCGCTAGTCCTTGTGGCCGTCAATGAGAGTCTAGCTGCCGAAAGCCGCACCGAGTAAGAGAGACTCTCTAAACTTCAATATATGAAGTCACCACGAGGTATATCGCCGCTGGGGACCACATACTCCTCACTTATGAATTCCCATTCTCTGCATCTGGCGGGCGCCGGGGTTGTTTCTTATTCGCTATTTGACGTATTGGGCGGAATCTTGCGTGGCATGGCATCATTTCACCACGTTTGCGCTCCGGTTTTTTTATTCATTTCTTTTTCTTTTTGGTTTCCTTGGTTTTGGGCCCCGCGGGAAGTGATACCTTATAATTAGATAGATATTGAACCATTGCGAAATGGGTTCCGAAATAACTTTTATAGATACTAGGTCAACAACGACATCATTGCATCAGATCATGGCTCACTCGTAATTTGAGTAATCTATTTCATGTACATTAAACCAGTACGCTTCTCAAGATTTCCCACAGCTTTTTGGCTTTTACCACGGATAAAAAGCACGGCGTACGGAGGCTATCTACAACCTCTTAAATGGCCATCTTGTTTGTTCGAATCCATCATCCACATACTCGATGCGAGTATTACGCCGCCACAGATTTTGACTGATAAAATTAGAATCACAATGGACCATGACACACTCTGCGGGTAAATTTCCATGTACAGAATAAGAAGAGCAGGGGGGTTAACGCAGAAAGTAAAAACAGAAGGAAATAGCGAACGGATTTTTCATTCAATCGGAAACAGGTGGATAACACTTGCGAGTCAGCCCAGCCCCAGATTCCTGATACTACATGGCGAGAACGACGGCAGCATTATCGGGAAAAAAAAACAACTCAGTTCAGGTCAGAGTAAGAAGGAACAATAGAAAAGAAGACATTCAGAATCAGAGCTCCATAGCCTGACGAGGAAATTGAAAACAGAAAAAAAAACAGACACCCTTAGCATACAGTTTTATGCGACAGCGTCAACAGCACTCTCTTCTGCCAATTTCTTGTCGGCCGGCTTGTCAGATTCGGTTGTCTCGACCTTGGGAGCCTCATCAGCATCGGCCATAGGGGTATCTTCGTTGGCGGCCTTGGTCTCGGGTTCCTTCTCCTCCTCAGTTTCCAGTTTGGGGGTATCAGCCCCGTCCTCGTCTTTGTGGGTGCCATTTGGCGTGGACTTAGAATCTTTATCCGCCGAGGCAATAGGGGCATCGGTTTCCAACACGCTCTTCCAGCTAGTCAAGATGTTCATGGCACGATGGCGGAAGTTGAACTCTTCGTCCCGGGGGATCGAGTCGAGCTTGACAATCATCTTCAAAACCTTGTTGATCTTGGTCGAGCGAATGATCGACACCTCTAGGTCGGCATGTTTCTCGAGTTTATCGAAATAGGTAGCCATCGCGGCCATTTCATCTTCCTTGGGAGGTTGATCTCGAGAAATGAAGCCCTTCTGGAGTTTATGACGCAGGAAGAGAACTGTAGAGACATTAGCTTCCCAGACAATTCCTCTTGTATGATTTCAGAATCTTTCAATACATACCTTCCTTCTCCTTTTTCTTCTTCAACTCCTCGGGGTCGACCTGCTTTTCTGGCTCCTTGGCTTCGGGGGTAGCATCCTCGGCAGCAGTCTTGCCCTTCTTGGTGGCAGCTTTCTTGGTCTTGCTGGCGGGGGTCTTCTTCTCTTCCGCGGGGGCCTTGGGGGTAGTCAACTTCAACTTGGTGCCAGTCTTGGGTGTCTTAGCGGGCTATGCGAGATTAAGTTAGCCACAAATAACCGGTTGTAAGTATCCCGCTCTATCGGTCGAACACACCTTGTCTGCTTCACCATCCGCCTCGTTCTTGCGTTTTTTCGAGCTCTTGGATTTCTTGGAATCATCGGCATCTTCCATATCAACATCGGTGTCTGCACCTTTGCTCTTGCGCTTGCTGCTGTTGCTCTTCTTCTTCTTTGCCTCCTTCTCGGCCTTGGCAGCTGCCTTGGCAGCCTCCTCGGCCTCTTGTTCTTCAATCTCTTGCTGGATGGCGGCTTGGTGATCTGACAGGAGCTTCTTAAAGTAAGCGAGATCATGGCCCTCGCTAGCAATATTGTAGGCACCGATCAACGTCTTCGCCTTGTTCTTCTCGGAGACTTCCTTGCATTCGGCAGGGGCAAGAGGAGTGAGAGCAGAGTTGGCAATCCAGGCACTAGAAAAGTGGGAAAGATGATAATTAGTCCATTCGATCGTAAATGCAATGTCGCGCGAGGGGACAGCAGGAGAGGGGGAACATACAACTCGTTGGTTTGGAAGAACATCACGGGGAACGTCCGCTCATGGACGCGCTTGCCCCCATCGGCGTAGTCCTCACGGTAAGTTCCATCGCTTTGCGCGGCAGTGACCGGGCGAGTGTCGAGAAGAGACTGTGGAAGCATCTCCTCATCGCAAATAATGGACGGCCATGGCGCATAGCTGCGCAGACGCGCCAGGTAGTACTGGCCGGGCTTCACGTCCACGTTAACGATGCGGCTCATGGACTTCTTCCGGCTCAGAGATTTTTTATCGGCAACACCACTCGATCGACGGCGATCCTTGGAGGATTTCTTCGCAGACGCAGGAGTTCCGTTAGGGTCTGGGGCGGTCGCAGCCTCCTCCGAAGCAGCAGGGACGTCGTCCTCCTCGGCCTGGAGCTTCGGCGCATCGCCAGAGATGGTCTCCTTGCCTGTCGCGACCTCAGACCCCTTCTCTTCGGTCGTCGCGTTCGCGTTTTCTGATGGAGAAAGCGGGCGAGGTCAGCAGACTGTGGTAGTACAGAAGGTAGGATAAACCGCCTGACTACCAGATAGCTTCAATCGCAAAGCTCCTAGCGTGAATTATGGTATATTGTAAGGGAAGGGTCGAGTCATGAGCTCACCGGTAGGCTTATCGTCAGAGTTAGGCACATTCTCCGACTCCTGGTCGGCCGTCTTGTCGGCAGCCGGGGTAAGCTCGGGCTGCTCGACGGCTACGGCGGGCGCAGCGACAGTCTCGTCGGCCATGATGGCAGCAAGCAGTGTGTATTTGGAGTGAATTCAGGAATTGAGAGTGAGGGTGGTGGTGGGTGAGTGATGGGGTTGTAGGGGAAGGTGGGTGAGAAAGATGTGGAGAAGGTAGAGTCGAGTCGCGCAGGTCGGATCGCGGGAAGAGACGCGTTGGGTCTGAGAACGGGGAACAACCACAATGACGCCACAACTCCGGCCGGGCTCAACCACGTCGACGTGCAACGGCGCTGTCTGAGAATCTCGGCACTGATGATTGCGGGAAATTGAATGGGAGATAGGTCAATGTTAATAGTCCAAAGGAGCCCAGTGGATTTGAATGTGGTGCGGGCTTTGCAGGGGGGAGTACAACGCCAGAGGAGGGCCGGAATGGGTTCCACAGTCCCTCAACCTTCGCGGGGCCTCACGTCGGCCAAGTCAATGGGTCTGGAATTATGAACGCTAGCTGCTCTCGCAATGAGCTTTTGACGAGGAGCCCGGTCTGTGCTGAAAGGTCTGGCCCCTTGGAGAAGCAGCAAATATCTCCTGGTGGCTCGTAGTCTGGATCGTAGCCTGAGACGTAGCTAGAGGACCTGGAAATTGTGATAGACCGAGAGACGATAAGGCAAGTAATTAGAAGTGAGCGACAAGTGCCTTACAGACGAACTGGAGTGCTTCTTTTTGGCTGGATATTTCGGTAGCCAGGAACCGGCGTATTGAGAGTACTCGAGGGTTGGTAGTATCCCGTGGCAGAGAATATTGGGAGAAGGGTGCTTTTGGCCATCTAGCTAGTATTAAACATACGTTTTTCAGTCAGAATAATATACAAGATCCTATTGATACATGATTAGATCAAGACTGGGTCCATCAAGGTTGAAGACTGACTGGTCTGCGATAGCTAGAGCCTCATGAGTGAGAACCTAATGCGCAATGGACCTTGAGATTGGACGAGGCCTATAGGCTCCATGAAAGGAGCTGGAAGTCTTGCCAGGCTTCAGGATATGAGGTTCAGTGCAGGTCTCATTTCCTGGATGTGATTGGGAAGGTCGGTGGTCGTCTATTGAAGGTGATATTTAAGCTCCGCTCTGTAAGCAGCAACCCCACTGCTTCGCCGGAACATCACTTGTTCTGGAACGTCTACGTTTACACACGGATAATGTTTGCGAAAGTCTCAAATACAACTTAAGTTCCATTTCCACACTTTTTATTATTGACTCTTATTTTTTAAGAAAAAAGGGAAGGAAAATTTTTCTGTACAGAGCGTTTGAAAAGGCGCCTTAGAAAGACGAGTGAGCCGGGAACAAGCAGGATAAAGCAAAAGAGAAGATCATTTGGACCTAGGGATATGAGCGTTGCATTCTATTTTTGTAATCTAGAGCAGCATGAACTTTTTTCCAGGGGTTTACAATGACAGGGACATCCGACTCGTTAACACAGCGCGGACGACCGGATAAGAATAAGCATCAAACCATGATGTAACGATTCCAATGGCTAAGGGCTCGTGTATTAGGAGTCTTTCAATAATGATAATAGAAGTGGCTCTGTCATATTCACACCATATCGACACCCCTAGGCATGACTCCCACCATCTTCTTGCGGGGCATCTCAAGATCCCAATGCAGGAGCAGGGGTCCAGCATATCGTTTCGGGAGATCAATCACGGCCATGAGGGCCATTTCATCATGCTATTAACACAGGTTGCCGAGAGTCCGAGTCATCTGAGTCCCAGTCTTCTGGTTTGTCAATCACCCGCCCTGCAAACGGTTCCGGTTTGTGGATTCGGACCAGCCAGAGGAAGTAGTCCTCTACCGCCAAAAGATTCAGCAGAACACCATTGAACTGCCATCCGACGGCGCATACTATAGCCCCTGCAATTGCATCAAGGAGGAAGTGGTTTGCGGTAGCCACAATGGCGACCAGGATGATGAATGGATAGAAGAACCCGAGCATCAGGCAGACCAAGCGACGCCAGCAGATTAGGCGCCATCCACTTCCTCGGCCAAAACGAGGGTGAAGAATTCGCTGGTTGTGGGATGGAATAGGAATAGTCATAATAGTGAGCCCAATCATGAGCGAATAACCAAAATGTAAGGATGGCATTGCCGCTAGAGGCCCCGTCAGTATGGTATCTCATCCACACCAGGGAGTAGAATCAAAGGGGTATGCTTATAGTACTCACCGTATTGATTACAGAAGCGATTCTCTGTCCACACGCTCCTCGCACCGCTGGCACCATGCACAGTGTCTATAAATCCATAACTTCGACCCACGTCACCGTCATGACCATCAACATCGGGATCGCTAAGCAATCGAGGCGGCATACACGGCCATAAGGTAAACACCACAAAGGCCAGAAGATTACAGACTGCCAGTGTTCGTCGTCGCGCTTGGTAGAGTAATGGCCCTGATGGTGCTCCCCTCACAATCCCGCGTGGCTTCATATGTTGAGATTCTTCGATTCGGTTTCGCGTGATAGTATAGTAATACAGCCACACCAGGAACGCGATAGTCCCGGGAATATGGATGAAGGAATAAATCCAGTTAATCCATTTCAAGCTCAACGGATGGCGAAGAAAGAACTGTTGAATCTTGACTTCCCAAAAAATTTCCAGTATCTCCTCTATCCGGATCAATTGGAGCGCATGTCGTCTGGCCACCTTGACGGTACTTTCCTGAAGAGTGACCGCAGTGAATGCACGGCCGAGCTGATAGGTCTATATGGATGGTCAGTCCGGGTGGGAGGAGAACCGAGACTCCTGGGTTCCCAGGCCTATGTCTGTCTTGAACATACCCAGTATACCAATGCCCAGTACCAGCATTCCACCAGGAACGGAAGTCTTCGAAGTAGGCGACTCAAGAGGCGGTCTTGGAAGACATGGGTATTGGGAGACATAACCGTCCAAGACAAGCCAAACAAGCTAATATGCCGCTTCTGCCATTGATCATCAGATACTCCTGGCAGCGGGGAGAGGGATCGAGAGCTCAACAGTCCATCTTTGGATGTCGGGCTCGAATACCCAGACTCCGAGAGGGCAGGAGAGTCTGCTCGGGTCGCGCTCGATTCTCGCCGACGAATATAAGAGGATGACGACGTAGAAGACGTTTCAGTCGTCCTATTGACCCAGGTACCTCCAAACAAGAGCACAATGACCACCAGCGGCTCAACGACGACGCCAAGACCCATGGTGAGCTCCGAGGAGGGAGTGGGAAAAGAAACACGACCAAATCCAACAATATGGGTAACTGAGGATAACCAAAACAAGCGTAAAAGAAAGCCGAGCAGGTCTTAAACATGCATCTATACGGATGACCTCACGTCACCGTAAGAATACCACAGAGATGAGGAGTGGAGAAGTGTAAGAGACCAACATGAGCAGCATTGGCATCATGATGTCGGGCCAAAGTAAAAGCACGGGTTGGGTTTGGACACCTCAGGGCAGTCGCTGAGGACTGAGCCCCGGTTAAGTTTGACCCGGTCAGACTGGGAGCATCGTGCGGCCCTTCCATCGCCCGAATGGCCGAACAGGCTCTTGGAGACCCTTTTTGGCCCAGAGAAGGAGGCAGGCACGATAGAGATGTTGTGACAACGTCCATGTTCGGGATAGAGCAAGCCGCCGGGCTCCGGAGTCTCCGGAAGCCGAAAAGGGAGAGCATGGCTTGGGAGAGCATGGCTTGAGGGAACGCGTAATACATGGATTAGGCTCGTGCCAGGTCATCATGTCATCGGGGTTTGGAGATTGGAAGATTGGTGGTGGAGAATGAAGGAATCAAAAAACGGGAAGGAGGAAGGGGTTGTCGCGTGCCTCCTCCCCGTTCTCGTATCCATCTATATTTTTCTTTACTGCGAGCCTAGAGCTAAGACGGCAAATTCGGTATCGCTGCCCCTTCAACTGAGTATCATTTGTATTGCCTCTCTTACACGTCCCACAAGTCTTACAAGCCCCCTCGCTATAAACGTAGTTCTATTATCGAGGGCTACCTCGGGAGCACCGATGAATACTTGAACGCCTGGTTAGCTAGAAGCAATTCAGATTACGACAGAGATATACATGTAAAAATGTAGGAGTGTGGAGATATAGAGACGTAGACGTGTACCTAGGCAATGCCAAGGTCCCCGCTGTTCTTTGAATGGCGCTCAGGCTTTCAGCTTGCGCGGATGCACCGGAACACGGTGAAGATCCCGATCCCTCCTAGAGAAAGAATTATGCCATACTATTCTCAGGTTGATTTTTTGTGTTTATGAAGACGGAGCCCGTTGTCTCCGAATGCTGGCATCGTGACTCAGCGGGAGCTTCTGCGACCGAAACCGACAGGGACAGTAAACAAGCTCAATTTCCTCGATGTATAGTATTCTGGGTTGTTTGGTGTCATAATGACCAAGCCCAATGGGGGTTAACAGGATCCAAGGTCCAAACTTCGAGTTTTTCTAATCTGCTCGTTGGCTCGACCTGGTGAAGTATGTTTGACGTCAACCGCCGCTATGTTGAATATGCCAACCGTAGACAGTTCAAAGGCATAGTCAAAGAATTTAATCTCTTCTTTTGAATCAACTATCGTCGTCAGATCCCTGTAGTAGGTTATTCACGTTTTCAAATACGACCTATCTGATTTGAACTAATCGGCAAAGGGAATTTTAACTTAAATTATCCTATTATCGTATTCACGATTGTCCTACGGTGATGTTTAAAGCTCAGAGCTCTCTTTCAACGATCTCGCATCTACCTTTGCGCAGGTTCCTATTTCGTCTTCCCCCATTATATATGTCCATCCATTTCCGAGGGCTGTCAACCGCGAAAGCGCCAGCGCAAGGACGCATCCTCTTACAAGATAAAAAGGATGGCTTTGGCTTTGCGAGGTCCAATACCCGGCCGGCCAAGCCCAGAAATAAAGGAGTGACTGAGATTCGCGGTCCGTACTATTCGGTACTTCAAGCACTTTACTCTGCATCGGCAGCCTCTATAAGCTGACATAGGCCCCAGGTTATGGGAAAGCGGTACCTAGCCGATGTTCTGGAAACGTAAAGCTTCACCTTCTTTTGCACACTCTTGTTCTAAGTATCCAAATATGAGCCAGCGCGTTTTTTAACAAAGTTCAAAACCTCGCTACAGGATGGGAAACCATATAGATGGGCTCAAGTTTGCCGGAGGTCAGCTATCCCCATGCCCTTCGAACAATGTCCCGGTATTCAGACGGTATCAGGTTCTTTCACTCTGTTCCAGGAAAGGGCATTACGTGAACTGATCGACCTTGCTCACGAGCATGGGGTCTATATATCCACGGTATGTTTGTCAAAAATCCTAACCAGACCCAAAGTCGTGCCCGCTCTCATAATGCCATGCTGGTCTCTAGGGGGGTTGGGCTGAACATCTACTCGCGCATCCGGACCCAAATACCGTATTCGACCGCTATCTTCAAAAGTGCAAGGACCTTGGGTGCGTTTATCAACATAACTTCACCAACAATGCCAACAATTCACTGATCGTGAAATAGTTTCGATGTCATTGAGCTGTCCTCTGGCTTCATCTCCTTACCGGAGGAGGATTGGCTTCGACTTGTCGACAAGGTTCACTCTTACAAGCTTGAAGCAAAACCCGAGTTGGGGATCCAATTCGGGGCTGGGGGTGATACTCCCACCTCCGGTCTTCAAGTTATTGGGACTTCCGATCCGGGAAAATTGGTGAATCTGGGCCATCGGTTCCTCAAGGCGGGAGTGAAACGCCTGATGATCGAGTCGGAGGGTATCACAGAGAATGTCAGCTCATGGCGGACAGATGTGGTATCTAAGATCATGAAGGAGCTTCCTTCCGAGCAGGTCATGTTTGAAGCTGCGGACCCCAAAGTCTTCAACTGGTACATCCGCGAGTTCGGCATCGATGTCAATCTGTTTGTAGATCATAGTCAGATTGTCCAACTCATGTGCCTCCGGTCCGGTATTTGGGGCACTGCAGATACCTGGGGCAAGGTTGTATCTTTTCGTTCGGAGTAAATAAGAATGCCATGTCCATTTTCTGCGCCAGCGGAATCTCAAGTACAAACAAGGTTAATTACTCCAGTGGAAATGCTTGGCATCGAATGGGATGCGCTTAGTCAGTTTGTCGAGTCCGGGGAAAGCACCGGCAGCCCGCACTTCGTCCGTTCACCTGGAGGATACTTCCCCAACGCCTGCAAAGCCGCCACCGGCGGGACAGTTGTCTTCAGTTTGATATCGCCTATACCTCTTTCCGTTCGAGCTTCGATGATCCTCCCACATACTAGACCTCCGAGCGACCCACGAAACCCGGAAAAGCTGCGCAGGTGCGGTCGACATGCCTCGAGCCAGTACGGCTCCTGGGGCTCGGCTCCGATGTCGCCGGGCCTGCGATAGCTGCAAACGTCGTAAGCAGAAGTGTAATGGAGAGCGCCCATGCACCATCTGTGTACAGCGCCATAAGGAGGCCGAATGCCATTTCTCAGATCGCCCCGCACGCCTGCTCAAGCCCGACCAAAAAGACTCGACTATGTTGCTAAGCGAACGAATAATTCCCTCGCCGCAGCGAGAAACCGCAATGGACCGCTTACTGAACTCGCTTGAAGACCGTGGGATGAATTTGGAGCAACAGGTTCGAGACGAGAAAGAAGGAACCGCTCCCGTCCCCAAAGTAGCAAGACTCCTCCGTGATGGGCAGGGGAAGTTCATGTATATTGGTGACTCGGCGAGCTTGTCATTCCTGCAGAGTGTTCGTCGAGTAGTATCCTCATCAATCGGTCGATGCGAGTTCACCGAAGACAACTCTCGTCACTCCATGCTGGAGGCTTTTCAGAATAACTCCAGCAACCACCCGGGTTCTCTCATCCCACCACCCAGTAACGAAGAAGCCCAGCGGCTTTCTCGTCAGTATGTCCTTGCGACTAGCCCATTGCTCGATCTTTTCGATCTTGAGGAATTCCATCCCCGCCTTGCCAATTGGGTCAGCAACCCATCTGGCGATGAAGACACTGTCAGCTCCATTTTCTACCTCGTCCTCGCAATTGGAGCCCAGGTCTCCAATATAAACCAGAGCCTAGCAGAACAGTACTTTAGCAGTGGACGCCAATTGGCATTCTCTGCTTTCCAAGAAACCCCCAGCATTCATACCATCCAGTCTTATATCCTTGTCTCGATGTACATGTTGGGCGCATGTCGACGTAACGGCGCATTCATGAACTTGGGAATTGCTTTGCGAGCAGCTTATGCAGTTGGCATTCATCGAAAAGATGCCAATGCACTCTTTTGTGGCCGTGAACGGAGAGCGAGGGAACGCGTCTGGAAGAGCCTTCGCATGATGGATCTGTTCCTCAGTGCCTCGTTGGGGCGCCCACCAGCAACGTCAGATTATGATTATGATATACGTGACGAAACTTTCGCCTCTGAAGAACAACAGCGGAACCTTACCTCTGATCAGCAGCTCTCAGTGGCAGTGGTTTCCTTATGTCGGATATTCGAACGCATCTTAACAGATGTCTACATGAAACAAGTCATTTCGATTAACGTTGCCGAGGAAATATCCAATCAGCATCGTGATTGGGTCCGCACGTTGCCCACAGTTCTCAAAATGCAGACTGAAAGGCTTGACAACAAACCCATGGAAGACAGCCTAGCTGCAGCCCATGTCTTCGGGTCCTATTACTGGTCCATTATCCTCCTCACGCGGCCATTCCTCGTTTATCGCGTAGCTCGGCATGTGAAAAGCAAAGCCGACGCATCGGCTTCTTCCGAAACCCGGAATGGAAGTTCTCGAATCTCTCTTTTCGCCGATGCATGTGTTTATTCTGCGCTGCGCGGGCTGGATGTGGTCGATGATCTCACTCGATTCGCATCGCTTCCTCGCCGGCTACCTTTCCTCATTAATTCGGTCTTCAATTCAGCTGTTGTTCTTGGCGCGGCATTCTTCGCCGATTACGACAATATGTTACCCCTAGAGGAAGGGCTAAACAAAGCAGAACGCTTTCTGGGGCTATTTGTCCCGCATGATCCTCATGCATGCCGCTTCTTCCAGATCATAAAGTACCTTCGTGCTGCAGTGGCCGAATATGTCCAGCGACGTAATCGCCAGTGGATGGAACGTCGAAGCAAACAAGTCGACCAACTTTTCGGCCAAGTTGGTGGCGGCAACGACCCTGCGGCCTCAAATATCTCGCGTCCAATTCATGAGATTATCACTCCCAGTCAACAAGGCGAGACGCAACATTCACCTGTCGTGCCCTCTCCCACATCGTCCAGTAAAGTGGCCGGGACCACGCCGTCGTCTCTATTTGCCTCGCAGCCTACAGGATCGGCTGGACCTCAACCACCGGGTAGTGATATGTGGGATGCCCTCTACAATGGACCGGATGGAGGAGCCGCGGCTCTATCTTATGATGCGGCAATTTCTGCTCTCACCACTTCTGGGATTCCTGTTGGCTGCTCTCCGGGTGGCACCATTCCATCTGGACAACCTGCACTTTCAGGCGGACCATCTCCTCTCTCCGATGTGATGTTTCCTGAAAATGGTTTATTGTACATGGCCGAGGACCTGCCGGTGTTTGGTATTTGGGACGAGCCCTAGCTATCCCGAAGGACATCTAGGGTCTTTACTTTGTTTCACTTGTTCTTTCGTGTGTTGGATCTGTGATTGATACCAGGGCGCATCGGGGGTAAATTCTTGATTCTGTTTTCTCGGCGCTGACTATGGTCTCTCTAGAAGTCGGATGGCGATCTATGATTTGATGATTTCTCAGATACCTTCTGTATATAGTATCTACTCTAACAACTCCCCCCAAAAAGCCTTTGATGTCTATAACTTATATATACCCCAGTAGGCAACGAATTGCTTATAAATTAAAAACACTCTTGAGCATTTTTCTTCTCGTATGAAGACACTATTTGTCAGTTAAGATAGCGATTGGGTCCCACCCGACTTTGATTTTCCATGCTGCTCAAGCCAGGAAGAATATTCATGTATCCTACGGTGTCTAGAAGGTAATTACAGAGGAATAGAAAGAAGGCCATCAGCACTAATAGCATAGTATTATCTGTTTTATGAGAGTGTATGAAGTATGGGACAGGTGGTGGGGAAGGAAGTGAAACAGGAGAGCAGGTGAAAAGAAGAAAAGGGCAAACCAAAGATAGCCGTCCGAGGAACAAATGGAAAAAGAAATGAGAGACATCTTATCCAAACGGCAGTAAGCATCATGATCAACGGAATTATATGGCGAGAGACAAGAGGACAGCAAAATGCAGGGCATAAACAGATGGGTGACAAGGTGCTAGGGTGGTTGGGGGAGGAATTCGATAAAGGCTCGCTAAGTGGGGAGTTTTCCAAAGAAGCCAGGCTCATGATTTTCGATACGCGCTGCATTAGGACGAGGCGGGCCATGAATATGTACGTATGTCAATTCCAAGAGCGCAAAATCGAAAAGGACAAGCTGAGATATGTAAAGCCTCAGTCTCGGCGAACACAACAAACATTGCAGCAGAGAATAGAAAATATCACTTCCCAGACGGACGGGATTATATAGTGCCAATCGGGAAAGCGATACAAGAAGGATGGCAAGTTAGAAGCCGAAGGGGTTGGTGGGTGCTGTTTGTGAACAATGGATTAGTTATCTTGCCGGCTTCCCCCAAGCGGTGTCATAAGGAGAAAGACTTACTAGCTTGTGAGAGGTTCGCCCTGAGACCCGTGGGCTGCGGGGCCAGCTTCTTGGGAGCTTCTGGCTTGACGCCAAACCTGATAGCTGGAGCCGGTCCGGTCTTCTGGGGTGAGAGTGGAGTGGCTGTAGGCTGCTGGGGAATTGGAGGTACTGGGGGTGGGTTCGTGGCGGTGTATGTATTTCCGAAGCCATTGGCGCCAGTCGGCTGGGGCTGCAAGGCAGGGGGTAGGACAGAATTGATACCGGTTTGCATGGGCTGCTGCGGCTGGACATATCCAAATCCAGTCGGCTGTGGAGCCATGCCCTGGAACCCGGAAGGACCATTGATAAACGGCTGCTGCTGCTGCTGCTGCTGCTGAATGCCAAACTGTGATTGCGGCGTAAAACCAGTTGGCTGGGGCATCACTCCATTCTGGAACTGGTTTTGTCCCATAAAGCCAGTGGCCTGCGGCTGGAAACGTTGCTGGTTCGGCTCGGTCAGGCTATGACCTGGGGGCGCAGGGCCAGGCTGCGGGACTCCTGTGAGCTGAGGCTGCAATGGGGGCGGTCCAAAGGAGCTTTGTTGCTGCGAAAAGTTCTGCGGTGCAGAAAGCGGACGCTGGGGAGGAGGCGGGAGAAGGGAATTTTGATTCATGGTTTGTGGAGGCTGAGGGCGCTGTCTAGCCTGATGCTGCCCAATCTGTGCCACCTGCGCAAACAAGCTGGGGGTAGCACCAGTTTGCTGGGGTTGCTGAATTGGTGGAGTTTGCACGGCAGTTTGCTGGGGTTCAAGAGCAGGTGGCGCCAGAACTGGCTGTGAAGGAGTGGGCTGCGCAGGTGTGGGCTGCAGAGGAGCTTGAAGAAGTGTCAAGTCTGCCATCGCGCCAGTGACCTGCTTTGGAATTGGAGCTTGAGCTGCTGGTGCTGATGCGGTAGCAGCAGGAGGCGGCGAAGCCGAAGCAGGCTGCTTTGGCTGCTTAACCTCCCATGCATCATCATCAAATCCGCGGGAAACGGGCTTTTCAGGCTCCGCAGCAGGAGCTGGAGGGGTCGAAGATCGTTCCTTATCCTTGACTGCGACTGACTCATCGGCTTGTTGAAACGCCTTGGGGTCAACCACATCCCCGGCTTGTACGGAGGGGGCAGGCCTTCCCTTGCGAGTGTTGTTCCGCAGCATACCACCAGGGCCAGCAAAGAGCCCACCCTCTTCACCATTGCCAATGACTTCCTCTCCGCCAAAGCTCACATTGCGCAGCTTGGACTTGGATCCAGTGCGGCCGAGAGTGGAATCGAGATATTTCATGACGCGCAGAATGTCGCCCTCCTTCAAACCCAGAGATCGGAGGGTTTCGGGAGTAATATCGGGCAAAATAGACTCATCCATTGAATCCTTGAGGAAGTTCTGCGCATACCGCTCACATTGGTGCGGCCCAACACCTGCCTTCAAGAAGAAATCAAACCAGTCATACTCGGGACGTTTTACAGTAGCACCAGCAGATCCAGACCCTTTTGCATCAGAAGTAGAACGAGCCCGAATACTCGAGAGAGGCTTGTCTTCATCCAGAGAGACACCGGCAGTTCTCTCCACGTACTCCAAATCTTCAACAGACATCTTCGCAACTGGGACTGCAATCTTGATTCCGTTGACCTTGTGGAGCTGGATTTTCCCATCCAAAAGTCCAATAAATTGTGCTTCCACTGTGAAGGCCTTGCTCCGGTCTGTCCACTTTCGCACCTTGCTAGGATCAGGCTCTAGATTCGGTTGTTAGCCATAGTTGCAGTAAGGAATAGATAGCCATAGGAAAATAAAATACATACTGGACTTGGACTTGCTATCGCGTTTGCTATCACGCTTATGACGCTGGATAACAAAAAAACATCAGCTGAGGCACTATAATAATTTGGCTTCTTGAGATTGTTCTGCTTGAGATTGCCATGATCTTACCTCGTTGGAATCAATTGAATCCGTTCTTGGCTTTCCAATCGCTGCTTTCGCAAGCCGAGCCTCATCTGCGCGGTTTCGTTCGACTGTGGATCGAGTTGATTCCATACTCGGTTCGCTGGGGGCCATGAAGCCGATTATTTCGACGTAGCTGCTGGGGACTACTCCCTCTCTGCCGTTCTTTAGCCGACGTACCATCCACCATTCTTCGGACTTGGTGTCATCGATGATGGCAACCTCGTCACCCACAGCCACGGTGACTTCATCATCCCCTTGCGCCATGAAGTCATACAAGATTTGACCCTTCTTCTGAGCACCGCCACCTTCGCCAGCGGCAAGAACCTCCCGAAGCCCCTCTGCACGATAAGCCCCAGCAATCTCTCCAAGAGCAGCCACGATCTCTTGAGCAGTGTCCTTCGCTCCAGCGTGGAAATCAATACTCCTGCTTGGCCGGACAAGGTCGACAAAGACATGTTTATGTTCAATCGAATAGTGAGTAAGTTTCTCTGCGGTCCACTCTTGCTGGTGATCGTCGCCTTCGGGGGAGATGAAAATAATTCCGGTCACCAGATTGATTCCTAATGTTGTAGGCTTCTTTTTCCGTTTGCCCATCACCTCGACCATTTCATTTATGTTATAGATATGGTAGCCGGAAGGCGATCGTGGCGTCAGCTCGCCCGCCCTGTTGTAAGGAGGGGATTCTTTAACATGAGTTATATCACGTTTCATTGCCGGCGCCGGCTGCTGCGGACGTGGCGGCGGTGAGGATGGATCGGGAGAGTATGAAGGCATTGGTGGGGTGGCCTGTTCGGATGGAGGTCGACGTGGCAAAGCAGGCGCCGGGGATTCTTCATCACGGTCATTTTCATCTTCATGTGAGGGTCGAATTGGGAGCTGAGGGGCAGGTGGTTCTTCTCGTGTGGGCTCCGCATATGCGTTCGCGGACGCATGCTGCTGGTGGATGATATTGGCGATGGCGGCAGCGGCAGGGTTCTGCGCCGCGGCGATAGGTGAAGGGGGGATGGCGATGGTTCATGCTCCTCTGGAGCTGCCGGGATCGGCCGTGATGGAAGAGATGGCGCTTGAGGCTCAGGTACTGGCAGAGGGGCGGCTCCAGCCGGGGCTGAGGCGGCTGAGGTGGCAGCAGTCACATCGTCGATGATCTCAATGTAGTTGGATGGCGCAAATCCAAAGTCCGAGTTGACCCCGACCAAAGTCCAATCTGGATCCGACGTATCATACACCAGGATATCTGCATCTTCTGAGAATGAAACCTCCTCGTCTGTCTGCCGTGTGTAATCGAACAGGGCCTTCGCATGATGTGCAGGTTGCGCCTAGGTGATTTCGCTCAGTCAGCATCAATTCATTGCCCAGATTTCCGGGACATCACATAGAAGAGGGCCGGAGTAAAAGCTGACAGCCTCCCGATATAGCTATGGCCTCGGACAACAGATTTGACCGCAAAATTCGCAAATGCTCAACGTAGATCCCGAGTCAACTTACCTCTTCAACGTAGTTGTTCGGGACTAGACCTTCAGGCTCGTCCTCGTCGTCCCTTTCGGCTTTCTTCTTGGCCTTCCACCAATCATCCTCTGAGCTCTTCTCCAGGATAAATAACAGATCGCCCTCTCGGATTTCCAGTTCACCCTCTCCCTGAGGCTGGTAATCATACACAGCCGAGTAGACCCCCAGGAACCCCATGATCAAAGCGAAGCGTTCGATTCACTAGAGTTTGAGGTCTAAAGCTATAAACAGAGTCCTCTCGCCGCTGGTAGCAGCGTCAGAAAGCAATGCTTATTCGAATTGTGCGTTTGTTCGAGGCGTCGTATCGGAGATGGTTCGAGGGGGGTGCGATGATAACGCAAGCCAGTACTGGGGTCAGTCTTGGCAGAGCCTCGGTGCGCGGAGAGATTAAGGGGTAAGGGGGAACGGGAGAAAGAGGAGGATAGAGGGAGGGGAGAGGGAAGCGCGAATTCAAGAAAAAGACCCAGGCGTGGAAGTGGAAGAGGTCGGGGATCAGGGAGTGGGAAGGTGGGCCGGGCGATCGGTAGGAGTTCGAAGTCACGTTCCTTACGTAGTGTCAGGCTTGTTTCTCTCCACGAGACCTCTTCCTCTCTTCATCTTCATCTCTCACCAGTCCTTCTTCGATCTATTCTTCTCAATGCCACTTCACGGAGTATATCGTAAATCTTGTCGCAATCGCGTGTCCTTGCATCCCGCTCCTGAAGGTTCTCCTATCCCCCACTCGGGTCCCGGCAACTGGGGCAACTGACGTCTTTGGGCATGAAGCTAACCGGCCGTTCCTGACGCTGCCCAGGCAAACTTCCAGCCAGACTAAAAGACTTCTTTGGTCCGGCTTGATTATCTACGAATCGCAAGCTCCACGTCAATAATTATTGAAAAATCCTATTCTATGGTTCCGCTATTTTGGCAATTGAACCACGATATAACTGATTGTCAATAAATACTGACCCTCAGGTGGAAATTGTTGAATATCAGCTGTCTTTACGGAAGATGGCCATGCAATGGCAGATTCATAGATCCATGAATACATTATATGCACAAGTTATCAAACTAATATACAAAGATCACCCTCATAGCTCATCTTTGAACGTCTCCTCGCTGCCTTCCGTTTCCTCTTCGTTCCGGTTCACGGGATCTTCCGCCGCTCGCGACTCGGGCTGTAAAGCATCCGGGGTTACGGCGTTGTCGGATTGAGGCGATTCTGCGTCCTTTCGGGGAGGCCGTGAAGACGAAACGATGCCTTTCTTGTCTTCGCCCTCGGCTTCTTCGTCATCATCCTCTGGTTCCACAATGCCTTGGAACTTGATCACTCCGTTGGTCTCGACCACTTCCAGTGTCCAATCCTTGCCCTTGGCGATTTCTTCAAGCCGTTTCTTCATGTCCTCGACTTTCTCGGGGTCGAGGTCATATTTCTTCAGCACCTGCTTGGAGGCTCGTTTAACTTCGCCATTCTCACGCTTTGCAACCATTTCGCCTCGCTCCTCGGCCCGTTCCTCACCGGTGAAGGCAACCCGACCCTTTTCAATCACCTTTCCTTCCATTCCCACAAGCTTTTGTCCACCAACCTCTATGCCACCGACAATTTGAATGTCGGAATTGTCAGTCGCGGAGTCCGTTAGTTGATGAGCCAGGTACCACTCTTTCACGGCTTCCCATTCAGGAACGTCCTCGGGGAAGAGAATCTCCCGGCACTCGATGTTGTGCACTTCATCCTGCTGGGGGGCAAGAATGCCACATCGTCGCAGAGTCGGGGGGTGTAGATCACCATTAAGTAGGAACAGGTAGTCAGTTCCTTGATCCAACCGATCTGATCCGTTGACTGAGGGTGGCAGTGGAACTGCACCTCCACCCGACGGTCCCGTCCCGTCAAGTCGCATTTCGTACCCCCGCGTAGATGCTGCACTAGATATCGCGAACCACCTTTCGTGTGTAGCTCCGCCACATCGGTCTTGAGACTCTGTGTTTTCTCATCCTCCTTGACACCTCGGTTCGCTCCGGGGGCAAACTGTCCCAAAATAAAGGAATGGGCGTTGGGGTCCTCCACGGGTGGATAGTGTGGAACTCCACGACCTGCGGGGAGGGCATGGAACTGCTTAATCTGTTTTTGGTAGCAGAAGGAGTATGACCACCAGCCTGAGAAGTAGTACATGCATTTTCCTTCCATCTCGCTAAGAAGCTCCAGGCCACGATCCGTCGCTCGGGCCAGTTCTTTTTGCTCATCCAATTCATTGGCCTTGCCACTCGTGTTGTTGTGGTCCGCTGGTGAAACGCGTGGGATCTGGCAGAGGAGCCGCCGGTCATCCATGATCATTTCCTCGTATGTGTAAGCCGAGGGACTGAGATCTTCACTCCCTCGTGGAGTGCTATCTCCATAATTCTGTTGGGTGCCCGTGTATACTTGGGGATTCTTCTGGATGGTGTGACTCGAATCATCGGTCCCGGGGGTCGTCTGGGTCCGAAGCAGTTCTTCGGCCTGTGCATCTAGGATGTAGTCCTCGGGGAAGACTACTTGGTACTAAAAATGGGATGTCTTGGGTTAGTTCAAGGTACTCCAGGGAGGATTGAATCGGTCTTGGTCGCGTGAGCATACCTGTGGATAAGCCAGCAAATCATCATGGATATTGAATGGCCGTTTGCCTGCCCAAGCAGTAGATGCGGCGCATCCCAGCACAATCCATGGCGCGAGGCCCCACCTGGATTGGCCCATTATTGGCAGTCTGTGATGTAGAGACCCCAAGGAACGGACTCTGGGGTAGCAATACGGCAATGAAAGGATGGCGTTGCCGCACGTCTCCAGGCGGTCCTCACAGTCCTGACGGAAGGCAAAAGACTTGCTGTACCATATGAGGGAGAGGTATATCGCAAAAACGATCTCAAGATGAGAGTCTCAGTACAGTTCCGCGATCCGGCGCGTTTGGGGGGAGGAGGGGATGAGCTGGGATGGAGAGAGCGGGAGCTGCTGCGTGGCCTTATCAGATAGCGAGCTGCTTGGCCTCGGGAACCTGCATACCTTCGAGTTTCGCTCATTTTTGGTCTGGATGCGATCTGGCAGCAACGATACCAGTCCATTTATTTATATATTATTGTTCGCGGTATCATCAGAGGATAGTTGTATATTTTGTGAATATTGTGCGTTCTATCTGGTATTTATAAGTTTGTTGGGTTGACCCGTTTAGTTCGAACACTGTCGCTGACATGGTACGTAGTATATAGTGGGTGTTCAAAAGTCTGTTCCGATCCCCACTTTCACCACCCCAACATCAAATATATATATTGAACCAGGGCCCTCTACGGCAAGCTGCGAATGCAGGCAGGATGAGATGGATCAACAAACAAGCCAACAAACTACACCACACCACGATGGAAGGGAGCCTCTCAGAGAGGAAACAGGTGCCTCCTATTATAGTCCGGACGGTAGGTGGAAGTTGCATAATATTAGCCCACACTATTAGAAAAGCTATTTATCCTATTAATGAATTTGCGTTTACGTAGTTAATTTAGCTACTAATTCTGGATAGCTATAGTAGCTATCTTACGTCCTAAATCGACAAACAACCTCTAAATCGACCTACAGTCCATATCGCAAGTCTGCAGCTGTGGAAAATAGACATTCTGACATTCTGACATTCTCATTCCCTCAAATAATGACTGGCTCAGGAAAAGCTCCAATATTCTACTCATGAAGTGGCATGTGTTCAGTAATTGGGGCAAGAGACAACTGGGCGTAGTACATGCACTCTATCGTAACCCGCCACTTCGCAGTTCGCAGTCCTAATTATTGCGGTCGAAACTGCATTCTGAACGAGCTTTCGTCAAAGATATTCAAGCGACAATCTACTAGCAAGCTATAGGGGTCAGATAAAAGATCTTCAATGACTGATCAGATATTCAAACCGCTTTCTATGGCCAGCTTGTCTTCTTTTCATCAATTCTACGCCAGTTCGAGGTGCATCACGTTTCTGCTCTAACGGGTAAGCTAAGCTACCAATTCAGTCGATGAGCCTGCGATACGCAAGCGAAATAGCGGACGAGGGGATTAGGCCCTCCATAGTTGACCTCAAGAATTCACCCACCATCCTCTCTTTTTCACTACCCTTTTTTCACGGCGGGAAATCTGTAGGAATCACCTCTCGGAAGATCCTTGAAATGAGTCATGCGGTATAAATCTGAGCCGAAATTTCAAATTATCATTGGGGTAGTTGAACTGCCATGATTGAGAAACCCGAAAACACTTGATTTTGGAATGTCGTTGAACAGGTAGAAGAAAAGAAGTCCGTTACAGTCGACTATTTAAAGTAGTAGAAAAAGTACTGGGGGATTGAGTCTTTAATGCCGCTTTTCAAGAGCCGACTCCAACAACTTTCAACATATCTTCAGGCTCTGTCAAGTAGTCGTCGACCGACTTTGTCACGGCTGTCAAAACTTGGGTATTTCTTGGCGTACTCCTGGACCAATGTATACCCCCCTACAAACCGTAGCCAATTAGATAGCAAATGTTGAATGTCTCATAGGTTTGGAGCATACCTAGTATAACGTAAATCAATGGAGATGAGCGTGCTGCTGCGATGAAGGCCTCAGACAAGGATCGCCTTCTGAATACTCCGAGTCTTGACAGAATTCACAACTCGTCATGGCGGGGCACTGTGGGGTGTTCTTCACTGCCATACCGTTACGGGGTATTCTTGGCATTGATTTGTCTCTTCGTCTCGCGTCCACCCCCGCCGACACGGGAACCACAGCTTCCCCAACAGATCTCGCTTCACCTAGCAACTCACAATGCATTTCCATGCATTCGAACATTTAAACATTAGCTCAACTCCTACCAGCTAGAAAGGGCTGCCATCGACCTATTGCTTTCTACCATTATCCCATCTTGTGCTCAATCTGATACAATAGCGTTTCTGGCAGCTAGAGCGACCCGGGCAACTATGTTGGGGAAGAAGCCATTTTTTCTATAGTCAACCGCTTATCGTGCTCTGAGCACCTATACGACTCTTACATGCTTAGTACCGGTGCGAAAATTCTAGCACTCGAATTCGGTACTTTCTAAGATCCCGACTCTTAGGAAGACACCGTCAGCTTAGCTTTACAAAAGGGTATACGGCTTATTGATATAACTCGGGATTATAATATAGAAGAGCAAGTCGGAAGGGGAATAAAGAAAAGTGAAGTTCTACGAGAGGAGAATTTCGTCGGCACAAAGCTATAGTAGAATAATTATCATCTAGACGATATAGAGAGCGCTGAGGATAATTCCCTTCGAGATTTGACACCCTATATATCGATCTTCTGTTAAGCAAATATTACCCGTGCGCCTTTAAGCGAGGCCCAGACTGATTCCCTCGGGATACTAAAGGCAGAATAAAAGAAGGTCTGGTAGTAATATTAAAAAGCCGAGTTATCCTTATTTAAAGGATTATAGCTATTCAAATATAGTAAAGCTAGATATTGATATACGAGAGCGAGTATAGCATATATTAGGCCGGTATTGTGTATATATAGTCCTCATATTTCTACTCTAGGAGTGGTATTCCCTCATAGAATGAAGATAAGCCTACAGCTAAGTGCGCAACGAGCATGGAAAATCGGGCCATCGGGTCAAATAAATCTATCTGTTCAGGCTAAATGTAAGTTGATGAGCCTTTCCAAGTCATTAATAGAGCAAACAGAACATACCCAGAGGCTCACTCGTTCTACAAAACATCTAAATCAGGTAGCCTCAGCTAGCAGGAGTTTAATTAGCTCCCGTGATTACCAACTCTACTCTTCCTCTAGCGGACTTTCTACCGACGCACCAACACCAACATACGTTTGATCATAACTCCTATATACGGAAGAAGGGCCGTCCGGTACTCAAAGTCGCTCGTTATAGTGAGCTTAATTAAGTTGAATCGTCATAATTAGAGTGGTTCGATGAGAGATTTTGGTTCGCCTAGGAATTTACGATCGTCCACACTTCTAAATTGTCTCGAGCATTATCCGCTAGTAGGCTTAACTATCGTACAGATGCAAACAATGCGTTAGAAGGTGACAAGTAGTAATATGGGATAGAGAACAGGCTTTCACCCGGATTAAAGTAACCACAACAATTTCGGAAGGCAAACACAACTCACTATCCGTTCCTCGTTCGCAAGCCGCGGCCACGAGACTTTCGGAAGCGTAGCCGTCGGTAAGGTGATCGCAAATGCATCGTTCTGGTGCCATAGAACTCTGCGTAATCAAAATCACACTGATTAAAAGGCAAGCTCATCTTTGCTGCAGCAACTCCCACGTTTCCTCGTCTCGGGGACGTCGTCGTCATGCGGGATGAGAGATAACTAGTTAGTTAACTAACTGAAGAGGGGGCTTACCTAATTTAAGACTAACCCGACCCGTGGACTGGGGTAATCTGGGGTAAGTCTTAATCCGGGGAACAGAAGTTGTTTTCAGCACTAGAATCGAGCAGTTTTGAACAGCCCGTCTCGCGGCTCATACCATTATGCCGATGAAGTGGAGAATATCGTCACCCCAGATTTGATCTCCACAGAATAGCGTGGACTGGAGAGAAATAAATAGCTGTCATGGCGTCGACACTGAGGAAAACCATGAGACATTTGTCCGATTTTGTCCTGTCACAAGATGTTAAAATTTGCAAAACCATATTTTGGCCTTCGAGGCGGATGGCTGACGTTCTGGATCACGTTGGCCTGCGGTGCTGACATGACTCTTTATGGATATGATCAAGTACGTTATAAATAAGGCCATATATTGTGCCGGGCTTTAATTCTAGTCCAGGGAGTTTTCAGTGGAGTCGTGATCTCACAAGATTTCCTTCGGCTACATGGGCTTGCAGAGTCATCCAAAGCGTCTTTAGTGGGAACAGTCGCTGCCATTTATGATGTCGGTTGTTTTCTGGGATCTGTGTTCGCCTACTGGCTTGGAGAACGGCTAGGCCGCAGAAACACGGTCTTGGTGGGCACTACCATCATGACAATTGGCGCTATTCTGCAGGCCTCCTCATACAGTCTAGGTCATATGATGGCTGGCCGTGTCATTGCAGGGATTGGTAACGGTACGCAGAAACGTAGAAAGTCCCTGAAATACTAAAAGTTAACCTGTCTATTTTTTGCAGGGCTCAATACATCGACTGCACCCATTTGGCAAGTTGAAACTTCGAAGGTTCAATTACGAGGCAAATTGGTTATTTTAGAGAATGTCCTCGTACTTGTGGGCTTTTCGCTTGCAAATTGGCTTAATTACGGCCTTTCGTTCGCAAGTGGACCAGTCTCGTGGCGATTCCCACTCTCTTTTCAACTCATCTTTAATATTATCTTATTTTGCACAGTGCCGTGGCTCCCTGAGTCACCTAGGTAGAACAATTTCTATGCCCTTCTTGTGTGCTTTATAACTGATTCTGTAACAGATGGCTTGTTGCCCATGGTCGCCTAGATGAGGCTTTGCAAATTATTGCAGATCTTGAAGACAAGGATAACAGCGACCCTTTCGTTCAGCTTCAGATGAGCCAGATTAAATACAGTGTGGAGTATGAACGAGCAAACAGCGTTAGCTTTGGCGATATTCTACGCGGGCGAGGGCATGAGAAGGCAGGCACAAAGACAATCCGCCGACTTATTCTTGGAATGGGTGCCCAGGCAATGCAGCAGTTCTCGGGAATTAATGTAACTTCTTATTATTTGCCAACAGTACTGACAAAGTCCGTGGGACTAGAGGAATCGTTAGCAAGGCTGCTTACAGCCTGCAACAGCGTTCAATACCTTCTCTTCTCTATGATCGGCATTCCAAACGTCGAGCGATGGGGACGTCGAATGCTACTGATGTTTGGAGCAGCCGGAATGTGCTTCTGCTATATCTTCATCACAGCTCTTATTAGATATAACGAAATGCCCGGTTATGCTTACCGGGAAGAGGTCGCCTCGGCATCCGTGGCATTTTTCTTTTTGTACTATGTCTTTTTCGGCATTGGCATGCAAGGAGTGCCATGGCGTAAGTTTTATCTCCGAATCAAGCTCATCTTACGGGCACTCTCGTACTTACTCATGATATAGTGTACCCAACTGAAATAAACTCACTTACTATGCGAACGAAAGGTGCCGCACTTGGAGCTGCCACTAATTGGATTTTCAACTTCATGGTCGTCGAGATTACTCCAATCGGTATTGAAAATCTAGGGTGGCGCTTTTATATCGTTTGGGTTGTGTTGAATGCGGTTATGATACCTGCAATCTACATCTTTTATCCGGAGACAGCCGGCCGCACTTTGGAAGACATGGACGACTACTATCGTGGCAACCCCCCTGTTTTCGCCTGTCTTGACAAAGAAGCAATCTCTAGCAAGCGGCCCAAGAGATACGAAGCTCGAGATGAACATATCATTCGCGAAAAAGAAGACCCAGTGCAGCATTTGGAAGTTGCTGAGAAGGTTGAGGCTTGAAATCCGGTCCACAGTCCTTAATCCTCAAAATCTTTCTGCTAGGATCTGCGCGAGAGATGGTGATAATTCAGAAATGAGCACAATGAACTAGTCTTTATATTGAGGGGCTCAGAGATTAGGAATACAATGACATCTTCTACTTGCTATCATTCACACCGAGTCATTTATGTAGAGTGTTGGATGTTCTGATATGTAGCACTTTGCCAAACACCCCAGTGCTAGTTTGTAAACATCCGAGTCCCTAGTATGCCTGTCAAAAGGACTGGAGATAGTAGGATCTCTGTTTCCTGATGGCACAAAATATGATCTCAAACTTCCATTTCAAAGACTGCCCCAGATTTCATGTCAGAAAAGGGTATCTTATATTGCGTATAATCCATAACACCGACTCGGAGGGATAATATTTGAAAGCAAGGACTATCTGCTGAGCTCCTCTCACTCGACCAAGCCAACAGCCCATGGAGTCTTTTCCAGAAGTGTTTGAAATTGCAGGTTGAACTTTCTATCAAAATGCAGATGACGCATACGCATAATTCTGACTGGTGCCACATCGTTTGATTGATTTACTGACCAGGCCCGCTGTATATGCGGGGTCTATCTCCACAATTTCCAACCCGTCCCCGTCTCGGTCACCGTCTCGAGGAATTCGTCCATCATTTCCCGTTTGGATGCATTCCGACTCCTCTAGACATTTGAGACGTCGCATGCGCATGAGTAATCCGGGTTTAAAACAGTACTTATTGAATGACCTTACTACTTCCTATGTCATACCTTGGTATCTTAGCATCCCATCTAGTTAAGTAAATTCATCCAAGCACAACTTCCAAGCTCGGAGTCATTTGAATCGACCATGGACAGACCGAATCACTTTGATCTTCCCCCTTCCATGCGAGCTTTGGGTTTGTAACAAGCTGACCACAAACTCCTTATAGCTGCATTGAGCTAATGTCAACTCATGTCCTTATAGAGTATAGTGAAGCTCGAAAGTTCAGCATTGTTGAGAAGAGTCTTCCGACAATTCGCGAGCATGATGTTTTGGTATGCCACAAGCAAACGGGTCAGAATTCTGGCATCTAACAGCTTGGCAGATCAAAGTAAAGGCCTCTGGAATCTGTGGTACAGACCTTCATATTCACGATGGTGAATTTGGAGCCCAGGTAGGTCAATTTACAGGTTTCATGTACAGTAGAGATTGCTGACGATGTGACATAGTTTCCCCTTGTCCCTGGCCATGAGACTGTAGGTGTGGTTGCAGCATTTGGCAGTGGGGTTCTGGATTTCAATATTGGAGATCGTGTAGTGGCAGACAACTCTGAGTTGTGCGGACACTGTCATTACTGCCGCCGAGGCAAGGAGCTTTTCTGCGAGAATTTTGTCGCCCATGGTGTTATGGTTGATGGAGGATTCGCGGAGTATGCCACGTACCCGGCAAACCGAGTCTTCAAATTCAAAAATCTCTCAGATGTGGATGCGACATTGTTGGAGCCCGCAGCCTGTGCAGCCCACGGATTGGACAAAATCGCTCCCCAAATGGGTTCCAGTGTACTTTTGTTTGGCGCGGGCCCGACGGGACTTATTCTGGCTCAGCTTCTTCGTCAAAACGGCGGGTGTCATACTGTAATCGCTGCGCCGGCCGGGTTGAAGATGGAACTTGCCAAGTCTCTCAATGCAGCCGATGAATTTGTGGAACTCCCCCGTGATGCCCATGCATCGGCCGCTAAGATGGAGGACCTTCGAACCAAAAATCCATATGGCTTTGACATTGTCGTTGAAGCTACAGGCAACGCTAAAATTTTGGAAAATTCGATCAACTTCGTTACCAAGGGGGGTAAACTGGTAGTATATGGAGTCTATGGTGAAAGCGATCGCGTCTCTATACCACCGAACAAGATTTTCAAAGAGGAGATAAATGTCATAGGGTCATTCAGTCAGACCTACAAGTTTCCAGCTGCTATCGACTATCTTGGTCAGTACCTTCCTATCCCGAATACCGCAGCTCTACTAAGAAATATTGAATTGAACAGATGGAAAACGGGTTAATGTTGGTGGAATTGTGAATAGGACGTTCAAACTGGAGGAATGGCAGGCTTGCCTTGACGCAATGAAAAATAAGTCAGTGATTAAAGCCGCGCTTGTGTTCGACTAGCCGGTCAAGTACAATCTGCCATTGAGGCAGGCTAGAACATACATCAGAAACTTCATTCATGAAGCTGAAATGGTGTCATCGTGTGAAAAAAAGATTGCACAAACCATGATTAGTGGCAGATAGGATAGTTAATTAACTAACTAACTAGTGATACTCGATAACGTAATTCCAAAGCGAACCGCCCACCGCAAAACACATAGTAAATGCGGAGACAAGGAAAGAAATATGCGTGTCGATCTAGGACGGACATATCTGCCTGCTAATCGACATGAACAATCCAGAACGACCTCCCTGTGAAGGCAAGATGCCTCCAGGGGCAGCCGAGCGGGCGGCAACACCCGGGCTGACCGAGCAATCGGCTCATCACGGTCCCTGTATCGTACTCTCAGGAGCAAGAGAGGGACGCAGCTAGCAGACGCCAGAGAAAGAGCCCACCGGAATCGAGCCTGCGAGAGAATGCGATAGCGGGACACGCTACACCTGCACCCGACCACACAGACTCCATTTTACGAGCGACTCTAGAGGCCTTCGGGAAGATTGAGACCTCAAACAAGTACCTCCACCAAGAGATTGAAGCCAGACACGTCGAGACCTCCAGATTCCAATCACAGATCACTCAGCTTCGCAACGAGCTGAGCCGGTGGGATGGGAGATATAAGGAAGAGACGAAGAGCTACAAGGATGCATGGGTGGAGATGCAGAAGAAAATAGAGGAATTCAGACAAACGGCTGCAACAACGAACTTGACAGCATGCACCTGTCATGGCCGCTACGAAGAGCTGCCCGCGGAGCGCCAATCGCTCCGCACCGCGGTGACCTACCCGAACCGGAAGCCTTTACCGTCACCACTATAACAAATCTGATTGCGCTTTTGACCAATGCGTTGGGAGAGATAGACTTGATTTCTATTGCCTATTGGAATATCCGGAGTCCCCTCTCGACCCTTCCCGAAAGGGACTCGCGCGGAAGATGGCCGTCAGATGAGGTAATCATCCCTGACCAAATGTTCTGTCAGCCAGTCAGCCAGGCACCCAGGCATCAACAAGAGTCCCAGGTGGATTTCCGGTTACGGTTTAGCGGCTGCTGACGGGCGTCTTGGTCATCTTTCGTCAATGGCCTACGCGGCACGGGATTGGTCGACTGTCGCTGACTGATGTCTTGCAAAGCACTGGCAAACGGCCTTCAAATCATAATCCGGAGATGTTAAATACTAATACTAAATTTCGGGGATTGGCTCACGCTGATTCACCCGCAGTGCATTCTCCTCTGCCACGTTCGACTCGAACCTTCGAGACAGACTCCCCCAGGTATAAAGAGCGGCTGTCAACATCCATGAAACTCCTTCTGCCAATTTTAATTTGCATCGTCGCAATCTTTCTGGCTTATAGTCCGCTTGCCATCAAAGACACCTTTACCACCTTTTTCCAGCAAAGACTCCCCACCAGCCTGTCGCAGTTTCTCACAACCTCCGACAGCTCTTTGGATTCTTCTCTCAACTTGAACTATCCCGCCCCCGTCATCCACCCAGTCACCAACATGAGCGCCGCTCGTGCAATCCGACAGGTTTTCCTGGCCATTGAGCAGGCCGAGGGTGCAGGCGCGCGTGTGCGCCGCTCCATCGGCACGCCCAAGCTGCGCAATTTTAGCCCGTTCCTCATGCTCGACCATTTTACCATTGGCAAGGGCGCGGGCTTTCCGGACCACCCGCACCGCGGGCAGGAGACCATCACGTATCTGCTCTCCGGTGGCGTGGACCACGAAGACTTCGCCGGCAACAAGGGCACCATTGGACCCGGCGACCTGCAGTTCATGACGGCCGGCCGCGGCATCATGCACGCTGAAATGCCCCACGAGAACCCCGACGGGAGCCCCAACGTCGGCATGCAGCTCTGGGTGGACCTGCCCCAAAAGCTGAAGATGTGCGAGCCCCGCTACCGGGACCTGCGCGCCAGCGAAATCCCCGTCGCGACCGCCGACGAAGGTCGTGTCACTGTTAAGGTCATCTCCGGCCAGTCGTACGGTATCGACTCCGTCCGCGACCTAGCTTATACCCCGGTCTGGATCTTGGACGTCACCATCCGTCCCGGCGGTCGTCTCTCCCAGCCCTTGCCGCAGGGCTGGAACGCCTTTGCCTACACCTTGTCCGGCAACACGATCTTTGGCTCGAACGACGCGACCCAGACGGTGAAGGAGTTCCACAATGTGGTCTTCGAGCAGTCCGGGGACTTTGTCGAGGCCTCGGTTCCCGAGAATGCTGATACAGAGGCTCGCTTCATGATTGTTGCTGGCCAACCGTTGGACCAGAAGGTGGTGCAGTATGGTCCTTTTGTGCTCAACAGCCAGGAGGAAGTCTATCAGGCCATGGTGGATTTCCAGACCGCATCCAACGGGTTTGAAAAGTCGCGGAACTGGCAGAGTGAGATCGGCAAGCGTATGGCTTATTAGACTTGACCTGCGATGACTTTTTGTTTTCTTTTTTGAATTGTATAGAGCATGAGAATTTGGCGTTATGAACAGATACTTCAATCTCGGAATGAATCACGATCATTTATAACTGGTGTGTTCTGGTATACAACGTAACGACAATGTGCGAAAATGTATTTCAAGTGTAGGAACAAAAAGCCCGCTTGGAGATCAATAAATGGAAAGGAGAACTAGAAGGAGGTATCAATCTCGAAGAAAAAGCCACCCATCATTGACTGCCATAACACCAATCCTGAATCCCAAAGTGACTGTACTGTGCAAAAGGGAAAAAAAAGATATTAGATTTCGAAGGAGACCTTTGCCATCAAATAATCTCTTTCTGGGCGATGCCATCAACCGTGAGCTTAGCACCAATCGTGCCAATCACAGCCACACCCCTAGGTACGTGAATGTCGCGAATCTTGAAGCAGCCGAAGACCACGATTCTGGCTAGTGCGGGACAGCATCGGAAAATACACTGCACGAGATAGTCGTCGACTACTCCGTTGAAGGAAATATCCAGATACTTGAGTTCTGCATATCGCTTATGTTCACTAAAGACTTCCTCATATGCTTTACGTGAGATATGGCGACACGATGCGACGTTCAAGTGTTCCAGCTTGGAGCCGGAATGAGCCATCAAAGCAATGAATCCATCGGATGCGACTCCAATTGGCTGCTCCGGGCCAGCGGGATTGGTCATGTCTTCGTGTCGGACGCGGTGGAAGTCGATATATTTCAAGGCGGGGTTGGTCCACCCATGGAAGAGGTTCTGAACAGCCATATCGGTGAGTTCGGAATTGATCGAAATGCGAAGCTTGAAAAGATTGTGACACTTGTCATGGATATGTTCAAGAAGTCTGTCATCTGCGGCGGTAAATTCCTCCAAGGACAAAGAGCGTAACTGGGGTCCAAGTTCGGTAATAATCTGAAGAAGAGGTTCAAGGTTAAGAGGCTCAGAACCGGTTTTTTGATCGAGAAATAGAGACAGATGCTCCAGTGTCTTGATCGTCGCGATTGCTTCAAGTGCGCTGTCACCAAGTTTGGAGAGATGTTTCAATTTTAAGCGCTGAAGCTCCGTGCAATGTTTTGCCATAATCTCGGCAGTTTCATCATCAAAGGCTGAGTCGAGATTCCACAATTTCAGGCTTCGTAGTCGAGGACCCAGATGAGTGAATACTTGACGCCAGCACTTATCGGTCACGAGATTGGGTGAGTCGAGATGAAGATCATGGATGTTCATATCGCGATCTATCATGTACTCGAAATTGGGATCCTTCATCGGAGTGACAAACCGAAGATTCAGGCGAGTCAACCCTGGCATAGAGGCAAGTATCTTGTGGAAATCATCGGTTCCAAGCTCTAAAGGCAAGTTCAGTATGCTATTAGAGGGGGATAGGAGAAAAAAAAGAGGATGCATCACATGTACATATGACACAAAGTACATACTGGCACAATCATAAATGTTGATCTCCTTGTTCTGAGGCCGTAAGAAAAGATCCAGGGTTTTCGATGTGACCGCTCGTCTTCTACTCAGGATTTGGCTGAGTCGGTGCATGAGCGCTGGAGGCAAGTCACCAAATTCTTCCACATCATTAATATTCTCCGCAACTTTCTATATTCAGGGTTAGGAAACGAAATTATCAAAAAAAAAGGGGGGAGATTTCTGAGATCGTACTTTGATGCACATCTCCAGCAAGCTCTGAGCGCCTTGAGGGGTCAGCCCGTCCAGCAAATTGCTTTGGTTTTGACGACGTTTAATTCCAGGGTTGCGCTTTTTAGCTGGCGTCTTCTTATCCCCATCGATATGTTTCTTCGAGCAGTCAGCGCAGAGAAGACCGCCACTGGGTCCCGTTTTGCTGTAGGCCGTCACAGTGAAGCGTTTTCCACAGATTTCACAATTCTCCAGCTGACCTGGGAGAGGTCGCTGTTTCTCATTCATCATTTCATTAGCCAATTCATCATCATCATCATCGGGTTCCCCAGTTCGTCGAGCCTTCCGACGGGCAAACTCCTTGCTCTTCTTGATCCTTTCAATGGCCTGTTGTCGCTTGCGCTTCTTTGTCTTCTCTTCCGGCGAATCGGGCTCGGGCTCGGGCTCGGTTTCAAGTTCATATTCCGGCTCCTCTCGATCTAGGGCGGCAGCCTCTTCCTCCTCGGTAACCTGACGTGTGGCCTCCGCGACTCGACGGTCATAGTCATCGCGAATTTGAGCGGCGGAGATATTGTTTGACTAGAGAGAAGAGAGAAAAAGGAAGTATGAGCAGGACAATACTATTGAAAGCAGAAAGAGAGTCTCTTGTGTGCACATACAGCAAGGAAATCTGTGAGGGCGGAGCGTCTAGTCGGAATGGTGAGTTAGTTATCTGTGTCCAGGAGGCTCAATAAGAGAAACCATACGGGCCCCGAATATTTCCTGCCTGCCTCCGTCCAGCCCTTCGACATGTCAGCATCCATTTTTGGGTGATAGAGTCGCGGCCGAGACTTACATGGCAATCAACGCGCAAGAGAGATCCCGATGGATTGGGAGAGTGGGTGTTTCGCCGCCGCAGCCCAAGGTCACAGGTTTCGTGGCAGTTTCGCGTTGCACTTAACGCGGTGAGGCTCTTATCAGCGACGTGACAGGAGCGATAAGTGCGTTAGCCTATTGGGCGATCTCGATCTCACGATCTCGCAAATCCTCGTTTCCACCACACGAATCCGGTCTTGCGCACGTAGGGAGAGTGGAATGAGGCAAAAGACCCAGATATTGGGGATGGCAAAAGTCGGCACGGGGTCGACCGATTGAAGAGTTTTCCTGGTTCAGGCACCTCGATTGATCACTTTTCCCGATTTCTCGTTCCCCTCCCCCTTTCCCTTACGCTCTCCCTTCCATTCTCTCTACACTTCTTTGCAATGTCAATGACACGCCTGGATTTTTTCGTTGCATAAATAATCTTGGTTCTTTCTGATCCTTGGCTTTTGCATTCGGGCGCGTCAACACTGCACGGCTTTCTATCCAGGTGAGCCGCATACAATTCCGGCACCGTGTGATCTCTACCTCTTTTGCATTGCGCCTTCAACCCGTACATTATAGCAGATAGCAATCTAACTGGATGTTATAGATCCTCATTTGACCGTTCTCCCTTCTACCCAGTTGCCTCGATACCCGCCGTGGAGACGCTCTCCATAGCCTTCTACACTCGCCTGCTGCCACAATGAGGAGATCACAGAGAATTCGCCGCTCTGTCGTTCCCGATTCCGAAGATGACGCATCATTCAGTGGCATGTCACTGCGAGATTCTTCACCCCTCCGTCGCGCCAGATCCTTGCCAAAGAGTGGGTCGACGAATTCCAGAACACGGGGCGTCCCCGTCATCCAAGATTCCGAAGGTGAAGACGACCTGGATACCAATAAGCTTGCTCTCGCGGAAGGCAAGAGCACTGCGTCAGGAAAACTAGCAGTCGTGATACCGTTAAAGGAAGATGGATCATCAAGCGACTCCCCGAGTCGCTCTCTGGGCATCCAATCTACCGAAGGAACCACGGGCTGCAATACACCGGCAACCAGTGTCGAAGCTGCCGCGGAGTCCGACATTAAACTCCCTCGGACACGAGTCAATGCCTCGGCGCGTGCTCAGAATCTCCATTTGAACAACCAGCCCCGAAGAAAGTCTCTACGGGGAACAAAGAGATCTGCTGCGGCCATTTCTACGGATGAAGCGGACCGCGAAGCCACTGATGCAGCCCTAGCTCATGCCCTTCAGATGGAGGAGTACGAGCAACCTGTTTCCAAGAAACCCAAAACCCAGCGATCAGGTTCTCGTTTATCGCGCGAGATTCTCACGAACGCCCTCCTCGAGGACTGGTCAGGAAGCGAGACCGACGAGACCTATCTTTCCTCAGCTCTTTCGGATTTGGAGGATATGTATGATTCAGATGACGATTCTGACGCTCCAGGGAATGCATACCGTAGATACCGAGGAGCTGCTGAGCAATTGAATCCGGCAGATTACGATCACTTCATAGAGATGTATGAACAAGACCAGGCGGCTCATCATGAGCACGAAGACTTACCGCCGACATGGGATGAACAACGCAAAGCTCGCCGTGTAAGACTTCTGTGTTCTAATAACTTCTATCCCCAGGCTTTGGCTAACCATTCATTAGATGCAAGCGGACCGAAAAAAGCTGGAGAAGAAGCATCCAACCATCACTTCCATGTGGGAGACTCTGAAGGCGACACCAATCATCACCCCCAAGGCGGCCAGGCAACCCGATTCAATCACCCGTAAACTAAAACCCTTTCAATTGGAAGGTTTGAGTTGGATGATGGAACAAGAGAAGACTGAATATCGAGGCGGTCTTCTTGGCGATGAAATGGGAATGGGAAAGACAATCCAGGCTGTTTCCCTCATAATGTCTGACTTTCCTCAGCCCGAACCAACACTGGTTCTCGTACCGCCTGTTGCTCTGATGCAATGGGTATCTGAAATCAAGGTTGGATTCCGCTACTCGTTTTTTTTTCCTATCATCCAAGGTACTGACCATATAAATTAACAGGAATACACCAATGGGAAATTGAAAGTTCTTGTTTATCACAATTCAGACTCGAAAGTTAAAAAGCTGACACCGGCGGATCTCCGGAAGTACGATGTGATCATGATCTCATGTATGTCTTTTGCACCGCTGTGTCCTTGTCCTGGATATGGAGCTAATTGGGCATATAGACTCGAGCTTGGAGTCAATTCACCGGAAGCAGGAGAAAGGCTGGAGTCGTAGCGGCGGAACCGTGAAAGAAGACAGTGAGCTTTCTGTTGATATCTATTTCAGTTGACCAATAGTTGCTAACTTTGTGAAGGTGTGATTCATTCAATTGACTACCATCGACTGATTCTCGATGAAGCACATAGCATTAAGGTATGCGGAGGGTTCTTGGTTTTATCTCTGAAGCTCTCAGTGGGTTATATGACGCTGACCTGTCTAGCAACGTACTACGGGTGTAGCCAAGGCTTGTTTTGCCTTGAAAGCGTCCTACAAGTGGTGTCTGTCTGGCACCCCTGTCCAAAATCGGATTGGTGAATTCTTCTCTCTTTTGCGATTTCTGCAAGTTCGCCCATTTGCCTGCTATTTCTGCAAGCAGTGTGACTGTGAACAGCTTCAATGGACTTCGGACAAGCATGGCCGCTGCACCTGCTGTGGCCATACTGGCTTCAACCACATTTCGATCTTCAACAAGGAAATTCTCAACCCGATCACGGAGGGTAGAACTCAACAAGAACGCAAAGAAGGCCTTGCCAAGCTTCGTTTGATTACAGATCATATCATGCTTCGACGAATGAAGGAAGAACACACATCTTCTATGGAACTTCCGCCGAAACGCATCACCATTCACAATGAGTTCTTTGGGGAGATTGAGCATGATTTCTCTCGCAGTATCATGACCAACTCGACACGCCAGTTTGATACCTATGTCAGCCGAGGTGTCATGTTGAATAATTATGCCAACATCTTCGGGTTGATCATGCAGATGCGGCAAGTGGCGAACCACCCCGATCTAATTTTGAAGAAGCATGTGCAGCCTGGCTTCAATATTCTTGTCTGCCGCGTTTGCGACGAACCTGCCGAAGATGCTATTCGGTCCCGCTGCCGGCACGAGTTCTGTCGGAAGTGTGCCAAGGACTATATTCAGTCATTTGAGGATGAAACCACGGTGGACTGCCCGCAGTGCCACATTCCGCTGTCGATCGACCTGGAGCAGCCGACCATCGAGCAATCGGAAGAGTCTGTGAAGAAAAACTCGATCATCAACCGCATCCTCATGGAGGATTGGACTTCCTCAACGAAGATTGAAACCCTTCTCTACGAACTGTACCAGCAACGCAGCAAGACCCACACACCCAAATCGATCATCTTTTCCCAATTTACTTCGATGTTGCAGTTGGTGGAGTGGCGTCTTCGGCATGCTGGTTTCAACACGGTTATGCTGGACGGAACGATGACACCCGCTCAGCGACAGAAATCCATTGAACACTTCATGAACAATGCGGACGTGGAGGTGTTTTTGGTGTCCTTGAAAGCCGGTGGAGTGGCACTCAATCTGACGGAAGCCTCTCGAGTCTTTATTATCGATCCGTAAGTGGGAACTTGTTTGCCTTTTTTTCGCGGGTTTCTGGGGTCTTTTGCCCTCTGTATATCGATTGTCTCATCCCATCCGTTTACTGACTTTTCCAAACTGCAGATGGTGGAACCCCGCAGCGGAATGGCAGAGTGCAGATCGCAGCCATCGCATTGGCCAGCAGCGGCCCTGTGTGATCACCCGTCTTACCATCGAAGATTCTGTTGAGTCTCGGATCGTCCAGCTTCAAGAGAAGAAAGCCAATCTGATCCGCGGCACTATTAACAAGGACCAAGACAAGGCTCTGGAGAAGCTGACCCCCGAGGATATGCAGTTCCTGTTCCGGGGATCGTAACCGGTCTTGACTGGCCACCCATATCTCATTCCCTTGGATTGGTTTGATCGCTTGCGTGTCTCACGATGATCTCGATGTAAACCCGACGGTACTAGAACATTCCCTTCTTCATAGGCGGCCTCTTCTGTTTTCTGCGCAACCTTATGAAGTCCACGAACCTTGCTCTCTCTGTTTTTGTTTCTTTTTATCACATTCCTCCAGAGGGTATTTCCCGGTGTTGATACAGTTGATCGGCTTTTGATTCAGTCCATTTCTTCTGAAGCTCGTATATTTTCCGCTGTGTGTATTTTAGGCGACAGTTAGCCCAATCTCTCTGGTTCCCTTTCATTTCATCATCCGTCTCCATACTGAGCTATAGTCTGCCCCATGTCATTAGAGACCCATTGCAGGTCCTCGAGTGTTTCCGGTGTCCTAGCGTCGGGGCGGGATTGAATGATTGCAACGTGTGGTGGGGGAACCAGGAACGACGGCCACATGAGGTCATCGCCCAGATCCCCTTGTGAACTTGGCAACATTATAGTATCGGGTTCTCTTCCTTTGGCTTGCATCGGTCAAACGCTGTTGCCTGCGCAGCCCAGTAAGGCTGAAAAGCTTGGCTTGCCTCAACTGTCCCCACCAAACCCTTTCACTCGCAAACCTCTCGTCACCTCCCCTCGCGTGGTTCTTGTGGTGCTCGTGGTCCTCGTGGTCTCGGGCCCGGTTATCGCATTCTTATCGGATTATTATTATGCTCCCCCGCCTCCGTCCTCGAATTTATTCCATTTATCATTACTCATAACCTGATCGCTGCCCTTCCCCCCCCCACAAACCCCCCCTCCCGCCTACGAACCATCAGTAGCCATGGCCACCCAGAAGGTTGACCAGTATGGCCCCAAGCTGGTGGAAAAGGTCGACAAACTGCAGCACCGACTCAGCATGAAAGACGGTGCGCAACCTGCCGGAGGGTTCGATGCCACCCCGATTCCCCCTGCGCCGCCCGGATACACCATCAAGTTCACTTTTCACCGGGGCAAAGACTTGCCCGTCGCGGATTTTGGCAGTTTTTCTTCGGATCCGTATGTTTTCGCGCATTTGGACGTCAACCTCCCTCGGCGTCATAAACAGGATCCCGATATCACCTTCCGGACTCCCACTGTGCGCAAAGACATGAACCCCGTGTGGAATTGCGAATGGATTGTCGCCAATGTCCCTGCCTCGGGCTTTCACCTCAAGGCCTACGTGTATGATGAGGACCCCGCCGACCATGATGATAAGCTGGGCATCGCCTTTCTGGATGTACCGTCAATGTCGGAGGATTGGCCGGGCATCAAAGAGCAATCGTTTAAGGTGAAGAAGCGCTTCGGCAGCAAGCGGGTCTATGTCTTTACCAATGTCTCCGCCTTCGCGACCGGTCATCATAAGGAGTCGTTTATCACCATAAGCGCCGAGTGCTTGGGCCGAACCCCCGGCACTGATGGGGGCCAGATGTATACCCTCGGTCCAAATCACTGGTTCAAACACTTCTCTCCGTTGATCGGGCGACTGACCGGAACAAAAGATCAGGTTCAGGTCCAGGATGGTAGTGGGAAGGCCATCAGCCGATACAAGTAAGCCCTTCCACTATTTCCTGGCGTGTATAGCTGCATCCTTCCATTTCTTCCATTTCTATGTTTAATGATTTATTATCTGTTATCCGGAGAGAGAGGGAGATCAAGGAGATGGGCTTATCTAGGGCATTTCTGGCGGTAAGAGTATGCTAACTTGACCAGTTTCCAAGCGATTCAGATGCAACTCCGAGGGCCCGTTCCCTCCGATCTCTACCATCGTTATGTGGAATTCAAACCGTTCGTTGCGGGTATGTTCCAAGCACAAAGTTTGAGAGGCCGAATCCTTCACAAAGCCCTTCACCATCAACATCAGCGGATCTATAACTTCGACCGCTCGACTCTGCATGGCGTGTTCCCCGAGCCCTGCCGGGAATTTACGCAGAAATTCCTGGAATTCACTCATTATGGCCAGGGAGGTCGGATCTTCACTTATGTGTTGATGCTGGATGGTCAGCTTCGGTTTACAGAAACGGGTAAGGAATTTGGGATCGACCTCCTGAGCAAGCACACAATGCACAGCGATGTGTCTAGCTACATTGCGTACTCGGGTGAATTCTTCGTGCGCCGTCGCCGGCACCACCATCGACACCGCTCGCGCTCTCAGTCGCCTATCTCTCGCCCGTCCACCGACTTCCCCGTCGAGGAGGATGAAGAGGATGAAAGGAGGAAGGAGGTGTCGACGGAGCCCTCCACCGAGCCGACTGACTACGAGCTCTTTATCGACAACGACAGTGGAACGTATCGGCCCAATAACAAAAAGCTCCCTGTCCTGAAGGCATTCCTAATCTCCAACTTGCCGGGCCTCCATATCTCTACGCTGGATTGCACCGGGGATGCCGAGCGCATGGGGCAGATGAAAGCGGAGCAACGCGAGTTCAAGAAGGAACAGGGCCATCTCATCACCTTTCTCCAGCAGAGCAGCGTGTCCTCATTCTCCATCTCGAGTTCGGATGAGGAAGAACTCAACCAGCGAAGTGGGGAACCCTCCAAGCAACGGGGAGATCTGTCCCGGCGGGTGCACGAGATGCGCGATATGAAGGGCCAGATGCTGAAATGGGTCGAAGCCGATGGACATGCAGATCGGCCGAAGCATCGCTATATCGTCGGGCGCGAACGAGCCTCCTCGACGGGGGAGATTCGTCAAGCGCCGGCGGTGCCTTCAGCGGCCAACCCAACCACCTAGATGGCGCTCCAAGTATGACCTTCATCTGTGGGGTTTGCCTTGTTTGCTCTTTCTGTTCTCATATCTCGGTCTCCTATAAATATTTCGCGATTCCGGCTATTCTCTTTTGGCCTGTTGGTTTCTGTTACGCTCTGATGTGTTGTTTGATCCTGTGATTCCCCGTCTATCTAATGCCCCCTCGGTCCGGTACTGAGGGTTTCACGAAGTCCACGTTTCATGTTTCATGGTCCCGAAATGCTGTTTTACGATCTGATTACCGTGTTCGGTTGCTCGGGAAGGGAGGATTGCATAGTAGACTCGATACCGCGTTTCTATAGTTCTATTAATCCCACTGCCTGGATCCCGAAGTTTGGGATACAAATGTCATGTCTTTTCGGTCTTGTCTGAATGAATTCTTATCGAGGCGGCTTTCTCCATGCGCTTGTACTTTTTTGAAGGCGGTATTTGGTTGGGCGCTTGTCGAGGGACGTCGCTGTCGGAGGCTGAAACAAAGCGGCCGTGGAAACCCCCTCTCTCGTACAAAGCAGGGCCGAGAAAATCGGACGAGACCCAAAAGAGAGAGAGAGAAAGAGAAGGAAGGAGGGAGGGGAAGATAGAAAGAGAAAAGAAAAGAGGAAGAAGAGAGAGATTAGAAGCTCCAGATGCTCAAGAGATCCTGAATCAGATCCGATCCGGCAAAATCACGATCTTCGGAGGGGGCGCAGCACTCCACTGTTCCCCCGAGCCAGAATCCACCCCCTCCTTCACATCCACGATCCCAAGCTTCTCGACTCCACTCCCCCTCTCAAAACTCAGGCTCAGCTTTTCACTCACGAATGACGGATTCCTCAGCTCGTTCGCCAACTTCCTTCCACAGGCCATCCGACTGCTGCGCACCCCGTCGATGGCCGATTGGCTCGGTGCTTGCCTTGACTCCTTCTCGCGCCGTGACCTGATTTCTTTGGTGCCTGTTCCTCCATCATGGGTAATGTCGCCAGTCGTCTCGACGATGCAGGGAACTTGTTTCTCAAGGACCAGAATCGCTGTAGGTCCCCGCTGCCTCTAACCCCATCTGTGTCGGACACTGATAGCGCTCCAGTCTCCATCGCATCTGTCACCATAAGCAACTCCCGGCGCCGCCTGCTGACCCTCTCGCCCAACGCGTTCCCGGCCGCTCGGTACATCGCGAAACGAGATGCAAACGACGAGACGCCGATCGGATATATTCAGGTATCACCCCAAATCGCCCATGGGTCACCCTGTCCCACCGAACCTCTCCCCCAAGCTGCCGTGGTCAGCGGACTAACCGTGGAGAATCAACAACGCAGGATCCCGACGTCCCTTCCACCGCGTCAGTGCCGACGTTCTTGCTTCGCCTGTCGAATGACGACGAGCTGATCTTCAATTTTACCTTCATCCTTCGCCAAACCCCGACCGGCAATGTTGCTGGGTCCACTGTCAATGGCGTTGCGACATCGCTGCCCGAGGTCGCCGACACCGTCCTCACCGGGCTTACGTTCGCCCACGCGTCCAACTCGAAGGAGCTCGATACTCTTATCACACGAGAATTCCACGCCAACCCGAATTTGCAAAATAATTCCAACGTCCAGCTTATCGGAAATTTCTCGACCGACGGCTCGCCTTCGGTGTCCTTCGACTGGTCGTGGACATGGAAGCCCCCCAAAGCAACCGAAGACAAAGGTGGCGGCTGGCGGAACAGCTGCAGCCTCTTGGATTATGACCAGAAAACTAATCGCTTGAATACCCTTGCCCATTTTTCCTTCTGGGTCCAAAGCACTGTCCGTTTGCTGCCCAGCCCGCAAATGTCTTCGCCCAATCTCGAGTTACCTGTCCCTCCCCCTCGTAGTCGCGTTCCCTCCACCCAGTCGGCCATCTCCCACTTTAGCGACAGCGATGGTGTCTCCAACCCGAACCTCCCTACAACCACCCCGCCGGAATCGGCAGATGGGTTGCCCCCTCCCCCGAGCGCACCCCCTCCCCCACCGCCCGTGAAGGTTGACCTACCGCACTCTCGACCAGGAGACGATATGAGCGTGGTGGAAGATGGCCCGCTATTCCGTGCTACAATGAAGGCACTGGAACAAAAGACCGGCAACATGCGTTCAAAAATTAAAAAGGTCCTCAAAAAGGCCGAGGCCGCCCAGCAAGCACAAGTGGCTTGCAACGAAGCCATGGAGGCCTTCCTAGGGTCGTTGAACGATGCATCCACCTCCAATGCCAATGCAATTCAACCCGCGCTGGATCACTACTTTGAGAAGACTGCCCGGCAGATCCAAAGCTATGAGCAGCTCAACACGGTCCAGCTGCAGAGGCTTGTGATAGATCCCCTCACGAGACTCTACCACAATGACATCAAGCAGGCGGAAGCCAAGAAGAAGGATTTCGACGAAGAAAGTCGTGATTATTACGCCTATGTCAGTCGATATTTAGGCCAGCGGCAAGACTCGTTGAAGGAGAAGAAGCGTGCGGAGAGCGATTCTAAATACCAAGCCAAACGCCGAAACTTTGAGCTCAAGCGCTTCGATTATTCATCCTTCATGCAGGACCTTCATGGTGGTCGCAAAGAACAAGAAGTTCTATCTCATCTGACCAAGTTTGCAGAATTCCAAGCGAAGGGATTCTTGTCGACTGCTAGAAAGGTGGAGGAGATGGTGCCCCAGCTAAATGCCCTTGTCCATGAAGTGACCCAAGCCGACAAGGAGTTCCAGTTTAAGAGGACTGAGCGCGAAGAGAAGCGCCGGGCTCTGGAAAAGAATAGCAACCCGTACTTGGAGCCCGATATCGTGGCTGGCGCCCCGAGTGTTGCATCTACACCCAGCGTGGCTCCCAACGGGGGCACCGCCAATGAAACGGAATTGGGCCGGGCCGATAGTACAGGCTCGCAACTTCGTGGTGTGATCAGCAACAGTTCTTCGGTTTCTTCTCAGGCAAACGCAGGGTATGTTGCATCATCTACCGGATCGACTGCGCCCACCGCTGGGGCCAGCTCTTCCACTACCCCGAGTCAAAACCGCTTCAAGGGTATTCGAGACCTCGAGGAGCGAGACACCACTGGGTCCGATCGGACTGCAAGCCAGCAACGAAAAGAAGGTCTTTTATGGGCTTTGTCTCGTCCAGGTTCCCACATTGATCCAAAAGGAATCAACAAGCAAGCATGGCACAAGTAAGTCCAATCACATTTATTTCCCTGTCACGACTATTTTTCCCGGTACTGACATGAGTTGGGTTGCAGGTTTTGGATCGTCCTTGACCAAGGAAAGCTTTCGGAATATAGTAATTGGAAACAAAAGCTGGATCTCCATATGGAACCGATTGACCTTCGAATGGCGTCGGTTCGGGAAGCCAGAAATGCGGAGCGTCGGTTCTGTTTCGAAGTCATCACCCCCCAGTACAAGCGTATTTACCAAGCCACTTCCGAGGAAGACATGGCGACCTGGATTCGATCTATCAACAATGCTCTTCAGAGCGCAGTGGAAGGTCGAGGCATGCCTCCTGCGCCTCCCTCTGCGTCTAAGAACGAGTCCTCTAGTGGGCGAGACATCGGGTCGGTGTTGACCGGGAAGAGCTCATCGGTCTCTGGCCATCACTCTTATTCAAGCAGCTCCAGCAGCAGTGGTGTCAATCGCCGAACGACTGTTGGGGCCCGACCAAGCTATGTCCGCAGTGACAGTAACGGCTATGAAGAGAACCCGTCCCGTTTGCTTCAGGTGGTACGCGATGCTGATGAGGGCAATAATTGGTGTGCCGATTGTGGATCCTCTTCCAAGGTCGAATGGGTTTCTATCAATTTGGGCATCGTGCTGTGTATTGAGTGCAGCGGCATCCACCGCTCGTTGGGAACACATATCTCCAAGATTCGCTCACTCACACTGGATGTCCATTCGTTCTCAAACGACATCGTCGAGATTCTTTTGCAGATCGGCAACCGTGTCAGTAACATGATCTGGGAGGCAACATTGGACCAGTCGGTCAAGCCAATTGCCAGCTCCACACGAGAGCAGCGGTTGAAGTTTATTACGGCCAAGTATGTCGACCACACATATGTCGAGGGCCTGCCATCCCCACGCTCGCGTTTTGCAACCCCAGACGAGACCCTCCTGGCATCCATCAAAAAGAATGATATCCAAGGTGTGCTTTACGGCATTGCCCTACGTGCCAACGTGAACGTCCCGGACCGTTCCCGCAACACCCACGCGGTGTTCCTGGCCCTCGCGGCCGCCGACCCTGCATCGCCTGGGTCCACACCTACAACTCTTTCCGCCCGCTCCAACGTGAAGGCGATTCCTTTCCCCATCGCCGAGCTGCTGGTTCAGAACGGCACGGAGATCCCCCCACAACCACCCTCCATCCCCCTCTCACCGGCTGCTCAGCTGTATCTCAGCCAACGCACCACCCGATCATCTGCATTTAGCGCTCCGGCCCCGGGGCCCCTCTCGGGGAAGTCGAGTGCCAGTGACACCCTTGGTTCTCTCCCCACCATCCGTGCGGCGGGCAAAGATCCCGCCTCGTCCCAAGCCGCGAGCTCTTTGGATTCTAAGGAGAAGGAGAAGTTGTCCAAACGGGGCAGCGCCGGTGCTCGATTCGCAGGCAAGGTGGCCTCCCTTGGAATCGACCGATAATCTTCCTCCGTCATCCGGTACAGCAGGGTAGCAGTACGGCTACCCTGCTCTACCTCTGTCTAATCCTAATTATATCCCTTCTTAATGAGATTCATATGAACATTCTACCTCTGATGACTTTTCACCTGTGTATGGCTTTAGGTCCGTTGAGACGTGTTATTGAGATCTTCGGCGGCTGATTTTCTTCCCCCTCCTTTTTATTCCCCTTGTCCTCCATTTCATCTTATTTTTTGATCTCGCTTTTTGGCTTTACTTCTCTTCTGGTGCCCTTTGGTTGTCTGAACCTGAATACTTCGCTATTCCCTTGACCTCTGCAGGCGTCAAACTTGAGCCTTTCTTGCGTTTCATCCACCTTGGTGAGGCATGATGCCTCACAAGTGCATTTGTTCTGCCATTCTCTCCAATCCCCCACACCATCCCCCCCTTCTGTCCATTTTTTTTCCGTTTACTTTCTGCCCTCGGACGAGACCATTGGTTTGGGACCTAACCCATCTCTTGTACCAATACCTAGCATGAATTTCTCTAGGTTTTCCTAACTGGGTCAGATTGATACCCGTTTTTATCCCAAGTAGGGCACGTAGCCTGGCAGGGTTATGGGTGTATTGAGGTTCATTTAGGTCTTTTTCTCGGGAATTAATACTGCTATCAGAAGGGAGGAAGTATTCGCAGCATACAAGAAACTCAGCTTCTGCGTAGTTCTACGTCTAGACAGTACCATATCGCAGGGTCGTTAGCTTGGCCTAATGGGGGAGAATTCAGGTCTGTTTTTCATAAAAGAGATGCCGGTCCGGAGGTATCTGCTCTGTTTTCCATCATGAATTATTCGGTATTGGAACCCAACTCAACGTATATTTTCACATGTTGGCCGATGGAAGTACTCAATTTGGCAAGCCTTTCAAGTGTCCTGGTGATAGCCAGCCACTTCAGTGGGCTCTCCGGGCTTACCGAAAACATTGAATGATCAGAGGGGTATTTTGTTGCCTAACAGTGGCAATGGTTGATCTTCCTGTTGTGATCTTCACCGACTTTATTACTGAAGTCCATGATATCCACCTACGCAATAAAGAGAGTAAGGCGTGGGGCCGTGGCATGCAAAAGTGGCCGAGACATGCGACATGCTGGGAATGTAAAGGCTAAGGACCCTCAAACCAGGAGCAGGTTTGCGCCAGTTCCACGGTCATTTCTGGCTTCCTTGGAGGAGGCTGTGGATCCTGGTGGTGGCTATGATAAGAAGTTAGACGATCGGAAGCCCATAGCAGCTGCGGAGGATCAATTCCCGGAGAAGGTGAGGCAAATGTGAAAGATGGAAGGTATCTAGAGTACTGTCGGAAAAGGGATTTTCACATTTCCAACAGGTGCCTTGTCGATCCATGCAACAGCTCATGCCTAGTCTGGAAGAGACTAATCTGACCCGGTCCGCCTTTTGTGGCTCACTGCCACCACTATCGTGTCCAGAGATCGACCAGTGAGCCGTTCAGGTGCCATCTGATCACCGTACAATCAGACTGTGAGCCCATCGCATATCGGTCTAATTCCAGGAACGGGGCTGTGCCCACCCTTTGGCGCAGGATAGGGGATGGTACCATTGCCCCATCAGGAGTCTACGTCGACATTAGGCTGATCCTCTCCATTCAACGTCTCTGATTGGGAATGGGATCTACTCAGACGCAGACCACCAGAACGGGGGAGCGGAGACGAGAGGGCGTTGCCCCTCCCCACAGGCGATAGAGATGCTCAAATGAGGGAGGGGTACGTTAAATTTGGTCCCGGGAGACGGGTGAATGGCCCGAGGGCAGATTTCTGACTGACGCCGCTTAACTCATTACTATATCAGACGCCGAGCGGTGCATCAGAATACCATCAGTGGCGCCAAGGAACCATCGACATGGGGCACAACCGGAGGGGCTCATTTCGGAGCTCACATTTCTATCCTTTAGTTTAGGTATCGAGCATGCGCGATGAACGTTGGTTGGATGAGGACAGCGGCCGATGGCTGGGTGGTGATCCAGGAACGTGGAGAGGGGTGCCGATGTACAGTAAGCCATGACGTCACGGGGCTCCATGTGGCGCCTGAGGTGTCCGGGTGGCGCCGATCCTTGCGACAGGAGCGATGGTTCTCGAAGATGGGGGAATCAGCCGAGCTGTTGATTTGGAAGGTTTCTCGGTCAATTGACCGCTGTTCGTAGCTGCGGTCATACGCGGTGGCGTTGGATACACCAGGATACTGAGGTCACGGCGGTATAGTTTAGGAAAGGGCCAGGAACATTGGGCGCCAACGCCGCAGCTGTACACTCTTGGGGGATACGCTATTCGATGCAACTCGATGCAGCCATGAATGGGGTCGGCTGGTTCGAATCAGGCATCATGGTTGGGTCTGGGTCACTAGAGTAGAGTGCGGGAGAGCTCCAATGTTGGGATTCGAATATCAGATACCACCTCGCAGGCGCCTCGAAGTACAACAGGGGAGGCCAGCGCTTTGCGGAGTATGATAGGTGGCAACATGCGAGATATGAGAAGCCACACTCTTCTCTTCAGCACTGCGTTTTGCTCTGTTGTGTACTGTGGAGAATGGAATTTGTATGCTTGCGAGGACTTCGGATTTGCGCTTAAGACCCCCTCGGAGAGGGCAAGTCACCTGACTACGGGGAAGTTTCTGGGAAGAGGAATTTAACGAGATTCCACTCTTCTGCACGAGATGTGAGGGCTATTCAGAGCTCCGATTAGTGGTAGAGAAACATAGCCCTGTCCCATCTTTCCGTGACTGAGGATCGTACCATTTGTACCGGGTTATATAGTACGTATGTACAGTCCTGCTAGAGGCGCCAGGCGTATAGATTCAGAAAAGACGGCGGATCTGACTGGAATTCACTTGTCCGATGAATAATGAACTATATATGAGAGTGGCTTCGTGGCCAAAAAAAAAAAAGAACCATGCATGTCACTGCCCTTCGACCAGAGCGAGAATTGAAGTTGCCTGTCGACCGCTGTATGGACATGAGGAATCCAAAGGCTGGAATGGGAGATGATGGGATGTTGTTGCGTCGTTGCTGAGTCGGTCCCGTGATTGGCTGGCATTTCATCCCGACGGGTGGAGCTGACCACTTCTCTCACCAACAACCACCTCGCCTGCACCTTAATAAGCCAGCTGCTTGACCAACGACAATCTGTCTGGCGGATTCCAATGAGCGTCGCCGATTCTCCTCGCTTCTTTTTCTCCGGAACCCCTAGCCCAGTGGGGATGAGGGAAGAGGGCCTTCCTTTCTGCCGTCAACAGGGGCTGCCCAATGACAAAAGAACGACAGAGGTCAAAATACAGCACCTGCAGCGGGTTCTCGCCGTACCCGACAGTATGGTATGATCGACCTGGTGCCTTGGGTCATATCCGGGAACCCAAATGTTGTACAACGGCCCTTCAGATGAGCCATCTGCATGGTTTGCAAGAGAATCCGGGGTGGGTAGCCAGGTTTTCTCCCTCTCTTTTACCTCCCTGCAGACCGGCCTTGCTTCGATAACCAGCAGCCGAGAACGAGGGAACCCCAACCTCCGATCGTCTCCAACACCACACACGTCGACGGCTTCCTAAACGGGTAGCAGCCCGAGCCTGGCGCCAAAGTCCGGGATTTGAAGGACACGTTCTCTATTGGTGGGATCTCTGATCGAGCCTAGTGGGAGTGTACCCAGCATACCCAGTGTACCCAGTTGTCCCTCAATTTCTTCCCCATCCAAAAGTGTTGGACTTACCCGAGAGTGTCCACCCGCCGCCCGTCGGATGCAAAAGTCAATTCCTTCTGCCCGTGTGATAGGCTCCGCCCGACAATTTTACTGGTCCCATAGTAAGATTTCCCGGAAACAAATTCCTGGGTGGCGCTGATATGTCTAGATGGTGTCGCCTCAGGTAAAACACCATGTAATCAATCTCTTATTTTTCTATTCCCTTATTTTTTTTCTCTGCTATTTTCATACTGTTTTCCTAATGTATACATTCTCCACCTTCTGTTCCCATCCCCCTCCCTCATCGAGTCTATAATTGAATGCCAGAACCCACTTCCGTGATGGTGGCAAACTAAACTGCATGTGAAGCGCTAATCACTGCCATAGTGTCTTGGGAAGGCCCATTTGCGTCTCCCGCGAATTATTTCTATTTCTTATACAAAGCCTCGACCCGGCCAATTGCCTGTCACAACACTTTGACCTTTACTGCGGCCATTCTTGGTCCTACCCTGGGGCCTAGTGAACCCTTTATCCGAACATTTAGTGCAGTCCAGTAGATCCCCCAACCAGGAGGTTTAGAAATTCCACTTGCTCCCTGATCGCCACAGGCTCTCGCTGAATTCCCAAACCGGATCAATTCATCATTCAACTGATACCGGCGTGATTGGCTTCCGATTTCCGAGGCCGCTTGACTTGGTTCCATCCCGGACTCCATTGAGTCCCCGTTCTTCCCACTGACGGGCGTCTGCCCCAGCAGATCCGTGGGACTGCTTAAGCCTCAACCCCTCCAGTGTGGCACGGTACTGTCTCAACATCCTCCCCCGGAGCCGCTCTGTCACATAGAAATTTCTCGTTATTTTTGCCCTTTTGAATCATCGGGTTTGGGAGGAACTCCACTGGATGGCAAACACTACTTTCGCACCGTGACCCCCAACCCCGGGAGTCCGAGACGAGATTATTGGCCTTGGTGGCACACCCACTGTTGGTCTGAAAAAAAAGGCCACAGAGCAGTCTGGAGCTTATGTTGCGGTAGTCACGCTGGGCAGCTTGGTCCGCACACTATGCCACTGGCGCACGCACGCACCAAACACACGGACACTACATCCACCCACGCATTTGAGTGACACGCAGCAAAAAAAAAAAAAAAAAAAAAAAACAAGGACCCACCGAGGGTACAGTATACATCCCGAACCTTCCTGGTTCCGATCCTACTCGCATCGGTTCACTCCGTCGTCTGGGCCGTAGCCACTCGTACCCAACCACACCACCCCTGGAGTGAGGTTCCATTTGTTGATGCAAAGAGTACATGTGTCATTCTTCAGCCACACACTCTCACAGAGTCCACGGTGGTTCCGATTGTTCTGTTCCCTTGGATGTGCCAGCGGTTGGAGTCCGCCACTGTCGTGCATCTAGAATCGATCCAAATTTATTCGTTCTTCGATACTAAGGCAGACAAACGGCGTGTGGCTTGTTCGTCAGCAGGACCACCGCCTCCGCTTTTCCCAACTGATCCAGTGACCTTATCGAATATCAACATATTATTTTATTTATCCTTTTGTTTTTGTTTTATTTTCTGATTCTCCGCTCACTGGGCCTCGAGCTCTCCACCACCATCGCCGCCCCAGCAGTCCGCCCGGAGGTATATCTGGACAATCCAGGCCCCGTCGGGCCATTGCACCTCGTTTCAGAGATTCTATTTTAGCTCGAAGATCCCAAAAAGGGTGAGTGTGCGTTACCCGCCTGCAGTAGCCCAAGTTCAATTCCCCTCCTGGATCCAAGTAAAGCCAAACCCCGATCTTCCTTTTCCCCTCCCTGTTCGGCGCCTCTTCGTCTTCCTTGTTTCTGCAGCAGCCCTGTCGATTCCCCATTGCTTCTGGGCATTGCTTGGGGGCGCACCCTTGTCTGTGCCTAAGGCTCCTCCTACCCAACCAGGTCTATACTGTGTTGCTTTCCCCCACCGGTATCCATGTATCCTTTCATCAGTTCGCTGACTTGATTGTGGTGACACAGGGTCAATCCGGTCGTCTCTTTTCCTGTCGCCTCGCCCAAGACTATAGTCACTTTGCCTTCAACATCAGTCCTACTTGGTATGTGCTATTGTTATTTCTTTGCTTCATCCAAGGCCCCAGTTTTTTGGCTTTTAATTATTCGTCCTTTCGGTGTCGATTCTGTGCGGTTATCTTCTCCCCAGCCCTACGTCTCGTGGCCCATCCAATCATGCCATCTGCGGAATCTGTTTCCATTTTCCTTGTTCCCCGTCTGTCTAACCCTACCTTTGCTGGCTTTCCCGGGCGTCGTCAACACTCATTGCCAGCCCGTTCAATTGGGCTCAGGTGAAGCGTTCCATACGCTAGTGGCGCCTCCCCCTAATCTCCTAAATCCCTTCGTCCTCTCACCCTTTGGAGAATTGCCCCGAATGGGCCCCCACCAGGGTCTGGCCCAACCGTCGCGTCTCCCCAACTGTCGTGTTTCCCCATGGCTGCCATGCTTCCTCCCGCTATTTTCTTCTTTTATGTTCATCCGGCTGTCATTTGAGATGTTCACTCTGGGATCACGCTATGTGGTTTTGATCTCGGGAACCACGCCATGGACTACTGCTCTGTGCCCCATGTGAGCACAGATGCAAACGATGGAGCAATCTCTTCAATTTCTACAGTTTCGCTCTGTCTCCTCTCAGTTGGTCTTTCTAATTCTTGCCTTCTCAGCCATATTTTGTCCTCAGCCTCAGTCCTATGCCAACTTTCACTGGCTCCTCCCCATCATTTCCGTTTCCTTTTTCCATGAAAGAAAAAAAATAGTTGTCTGTTGCGCATGTGCATCTCCTGGGGCGAGACAAATTAACGTCTGCGCCATTGACTTGACACTTTTCCCTGTCTCTATTTTAATTGTGCTTATTTTCCATGCATCATCGCTTACGAATCCATTCGGAACAGAGCTTGAATATATACAGTACGTCCAACGTCCAAATAACGACGGATCGTGTGACTACCTCCTCCATCTGTGTCTGCGACTTCCATCTCCGTGAGGAGCCGTAAAGACCCGAGTGGTCTCACGCTCTTGTCTATCTCAACCCGATAGGTTTGTTTCGATCCACATGCCATCCAAGCAATCGATGAACTAGGCTAATTTTTGCCAGGAAGTGACTACTTCGACGCTTTTCGTTACCCATTCGTACTTTGTCTACGACCGAACCCCATGGGCGATGTTCCTCCAGCCAAGACAAACTCATCCCGAGGGACAAGGGACAGTGTCCCAGTATCAGAGTCGAGTGTTTCGACGACAAAACCAACAGGGTCCGGTCAGTCTTTGCCTTATCATATGCCTTGAAAAGTTGAACAGATGTTATCTAGGCGGATAGAGCAGTGTCCACTAACGGTATATCTTGACAATATAGGTACTGCCACTGTCAGTCAACATTCCCATTCAGCGCCTGGAACCCATCACTCGAACACGGGCTTCCCCCACAGTCGCGATATGGACCGTCCTCTCCCATGAATAATATGGGCATCATGGCCTACTCATTGCCAAATCATCCCTCCCACCCTCAATCGTACGAAAATCAGAATATGGTTCATCAATATCCACCTGCCCATGGTCAAGGACTGGTCTATCCGATTCAGTCCATAAGTCATTACCCGGGACAGAGTGCAGGTGGAGGAGTTCCTTATGAAATATCCTATGCTTCGAATTACCCGCCGTATTCTATACAGCACCCGGGCGCGTCTCAGCAGGTTGGCAGCTACTACCAACCATTTATGGCACCTCAATCAATGCAGATCATGGGTCATGGACAGACACCGTTATATGGGGCTGGGTATTATCATCATCCGCACCCACACCCGAGCTACACGGCATCATATGGACATGGTGTACCTCCTTCGACCAGTCAAGTGCGACAAGCTGGCTCACAAACCCGGCAGGGGCCTAATGGGCCCCCAGCCGTGAATCTTGGGGCTGCCACCAAAAAGGAAATCGACAACAGGGTTCTGGAAGCAGAGTATGATGTATCTAAGACCATTGTGGATGGCTCAAACCCGATGAAGCTACCACCACATTCGTTACAAGCTTCCGGTTAGAATACTCCCTTCCTCGTCTCGCTCTTGGGTTGCTGTATCGTGAGTGAAGGGTCTTTCTACTAACAAATCACAATTTCTGTCCATAGATCCGGCCGCTGCTCCTCTACTCTCAACTTCAAATATCCCTAATGCCCCTCGTGGCCCTCCACGTAAGCCGAAACAATCAGGCCATGCCCTATGGGTTGGCAATCTTCCGCCCGGTGCAAACGTGATGGATCTCAAAGATCACTTCTCCCAAGATGCAACCAACGACATCGAAAGCGTTTTTTTAATCTCGAAGAGTAATTGTGCGTTTGTGAACTACAAATCTGCTGCTGCTTGTGCTGCTGCGTTGACAAGGTTTCACGACTCCCGGTTCCAGGGTGTTCGTCTCGTGTGTCGGCTCCGGAAGGGCTTCACTGCCCCGAGCACTGGTACCGGGATGGTGGCGTCTGGCATGGGAGTCCGATCTCGTCCGGGTGAGATGATAGATCCTCCCAGCGATGAAGCTGCCGTGAAACCCGAGGCTACCGCCGTTGTTGATCAAATAAACGATGCTCGTACCTTGGACCGTTACTTTATCGTCAAAAGTCTCACCGTGGAGGACTTGAAGCTTAGCAAGCAAAGTGGAATATGGGCCACTCAAATGCACAACGAAACCAATCTGAACCACGCATTCGAGGTAAGTGTGTGGGTTGAATTCCCCATGATCTGCTTCCTCTTCCCCCTCCCCCCATTTTTCCAGAAACGAGTACCCAATCATGCTCTAATACCATTATCGTTTCGCCTATAACAGACGACCGATCATGTTTACCTGATCTTCTCAGCGAATAAATCGGGCGAGTACTTTGGATATGCTCGCATGCTATCCCCTATTAACGACGACGAGGAGCTGGCCCTGGAGATGCCTCCTCGACCAGAGCCTCTTGTGGGGAGCGGGGAGGAACTAGAAGTGATACCAACCGCCGCCACACCCACGGCCCCGAAAGGACGGATCATAGACGATTCGGCGCGGGGCACCATATTCTGGGAGGTCGAGTCCGAGGAAGGTGAGGATGACGATAACGACGCCCATAGCGAAAAGAGTGACCCAGACGGAGCCATTGAGGAGACTGACTTGGAGGGTCAATCTTTCGGCAAGCCCTTCCGCATCGAATGGCTATCTACGGAGCGAGTGCCTTTTCACCGCACGCGAGGCCTGCGCAATCCGTGGAATGCGAACCGCGAAGTGAAAATCGCCCGCGACGGAACCGAAATCGAGCCGGCGATTGGCCGAAAACTGATTGCGCTGTTTCACCTTAGCTGAGTGTCTTCCCGGATTTCATGGAGTTTGAGGGTTCAATCTCTCTCTCTCATTGATGGGCGTTCGGTTCCTGAGTTCCTGGGGGTTCGGGAAATTTTGCCACCTTGCCACCGTCCGCATTCATTCATCTTTCGCCGCTTCTGTCAGGGAGGGTTCGGACGATTCTAGTGCCCTTCTCTGCATCCCTTCAAGTCTCACGGGATGTATTTCGGAGCTTGGGTTTCTGTCGCAAGCCGGATGGAGATGTTCACAGTAATCAACCGAACCCGACATGAGAGAAGACGAATCGAAACAGGGAAGAAAAAAAAGGCTTCATGACAGAAGAACGGCGGGGATCCTGCCAGATCTGGTCGAGAGGATCAGAGAGGATCAAAAAATATTAACGGGAAACGAGTAATATATGATGTACGTCTATTTCAGCTTTTCTTACTATTTCGTCTTTACCACTTGGGGGAAACCAATCGAGCCCTTGTCTTCGACGGTGTTCGCGTTGGCTCCATCCATGTACCCCTTTCAAGTTTCAAGGCAACAAATTCTTTTTTTTTTTGAACGTTTTGATGGTGTCTCTCTTCCTTCTCTTTCAATGATGTATGGCGATGTATCACTTCTCCTTCATTCTGTGCCCAAGTTCTTCGTATACCCTCTCTATGATTTGATGTTGTTGTCTCTCTTCGCCCCGCCCTCTCCCCGACTTCCCTCATTTTCTATGCTGCTTTTATTCATCTGCTCCAGTTCATTGATCTCCTGGGTCTTTCGGTCTACATTTTGTAATTTTTAATGGGTGGCTTGGAGTGTATACGAGAGCTGGGGGTGGTATAGATCGCAAAAGACCGGTTGCGTCGAGCAGGGCCGGATCTCCGACCGACGCCATGATGACCTCAGGGGTCTGATATTATAGATTTCCCCCGCCGAGAGCACTCCTATGCAATCCTATTGTAGTCAGCTGAAATGGGCATGGAAGAATATTGAAGGTCTAACACCCATTTGGAGCCTAGCAGGCATGCTCGACTCGACAGCCCGTGATCGGGACTTGTCGTGCTCCTTTCTCACATGATCGCGAACTTTACCTTGCCCAAACTCACAAACTCTTCCACTAGCCATCTTGTCAAAAATATAAAGCGAAGTCCATCTTCATCACTGCGGCTTCAACCTCACTTTCAATCAAATCTCCCACCCCTAAAAGAGTACAGTAACCCATTCGTCAGTCATCACCTTTCCCCCCCCCTCCCCCCACTTGGCCTCTTTGCTTAACCCCAAAACGGCCCACGGTCAACCGGCTCCGCAGCCACTCAGCGGGCGCAATGCGATCATCAACATCACCACTCTCCACTTGGCCAACCGGATTCGATCATTGCATCCCCTTCCCACCGTCTAGAGTGGCGCTACCCCAGATATTAGCCCCGAGCTTACTCCCCGTGAGTTGGTCAAGCTACTGAGCTACGTTTGCTTCGTTCGCCTAAGGTGGCACCACCTCGTCTGCTCCTCTCGAAATCTCCCTCGACCCCCTGGCCCTTTCTCCCCCCCCCCCTCTTCCCTCTTCTTCTTCTTGCTTTCCCATCTCCTCATCCCCTCCTTTCATCCCCCTACTTCTCGATTCGCAGCGACTGAATTATTGCTTCCCTTTGACACTGACTTCTCTCGATTCTCTTTCCTCCATTCGATTCCCATTTAATGAGAAGGGCGGCGAGTCCGTCCGAGATCTGCCTTCTCATCTCCTGCTCAGTACATTGATTCCGCCTCACGAGACTATATTTCTCTCCCGTCCATTCCCTCGCCCACACTTACATAGTATCGCTTGCTCTTTCGATTTCCCCGAGAGCATCGTCCATATCCAACTTCATCATGTCTAACGACCGCTCCACTTCGCCCATCACTGTCCCGGACTCGGCCACTCGCCCTCGACGTGGTTCCATCGCTTCTGGACTCCCGTTCAACGATCTCTTCTCGAAACAGAGCAGTTCATCGGGGAATCCAGCCTCCAGTGCCCATGCCAATCAGCAGCGACGTCTGTCCATCACCACGCTGGGTCTTTCCGGCGGTTCGCCCACCCAAACCTCGGCAGCCTTCGGCAGCCAGGCATTCCGCCGGGGCAGCTTATCCAGCTCATGGGGATCCATCCCGAATAACGAGGAGGCAGTGACAGAGGATCCCGAGGGGAGCTCGCCGAGTGCGACCCCCAACTCACCCTTTGCTCGGCGGGTTTCCTTTGGTGCCCAAGCTCTGCGTGAGGCCCGGGCCGGAAGCATAGGCAATGGTAGATACCCCCTAGTTCATCCCTGGCAGGGGCGCGCCGGACCGCCTCCGCGGCCAGCGGCTCCGCCTCCGTCTCCAGCCCTACCCGAGCTTCTGTTGCAAGTCCCTCAGCTTCTCCTCAGGAAGAGAAATCTAACGTATCACGCCGTCCAGGCGAAGGCTTCAACTGGTCCGAGGCACTCCGTCACCGTGCCGAGCGTGCCCCGTCCCTCGGGGGGCCGATCTCCCCGGCCCAGGCGGCCGCCCGCCAGTCCGGGCACCAGCGGGCCGCGTCGATCGCCTCGATGGAGCAACCAGTTCGGGAACTCCCTAGGCAGCCAAAGCAGAACAAGCCCGATTTCTTCCAAGAGAAGATCCTGCGCGGCGACTTCATGGACTAGAGAGAGAAAGGCTTCTTTGCAATGGAGGATTTGATATATTCACCATCTCCGAAGGGTACTTTCTTCTTTCAATTCCTCCCCCCCTCCTTACTTTTCTCCCTCTCCCGGCATACATGCAAGAGTGCCGGGAGTTTCTATGCGATGCACGTTTCAGACATGCGTTAGTTTCTGTCAGGACTTCTTCATATTATTTGAAAAATGGAATCATTACGGGATCCCATACGTTGGTATGATGCATATTGGATAGTCCTCTGGGGAAGACCGAGATTGTCATGAGCCATTTGAGTTTCCGATGCATATGGGTTTATCTGCGCCTCTCTGTTACTTTTGTTAGATGGTCATCTTCCTCATCCTGGTGCTGGGGTCGATTCTCTAGTTCTCTTGCTATTTTATATGACTACCAAATTGACACCATTTTCTCATTAAATCGCAGTGTACAAGTCTTACAAGCCTAACGACAGCGAGTCTTTCGTATCATGAATTTATTTTTGATGTGTATTCACAAGTAGAGGTAGTATATAGTTTATACAATCTCGTCAAGGTCGCTGTCATATCACATGTCCCTGGAATCTGAGACATCTGCATGCTGTTCTCGCTCCTCGCTTCTGCCTCTTGCCTCCTCTTTCTTCCCCCTCCCCCTTTCTCTCCTCTATGCCGATCCTCCCCTTTCCCCTCTTTTGACTACCCTTGTCTCACTCTTGACATGCATTAACCCGCCAGCTAAGCCGTGGAAGGACCGGCCCCCACAGGATCTTCTTCATGCGAATGACCAGGTGTGCCTTCCGTTTGCTTGTCGTTGGCGGACGTCTCTTCCTCCTTGTCATATTGCTCCGCCACTCGCCGGTCCATAAGTTGTGCCGTCGTCAATTGGTTCTCGGGAGCCGGAGTCTCCCACTTGCTGCTCTGCCAGGGCTTCACTCGCATCACATACATCATGTCCATTTCCTCAAGAGTCTTGTCTTTGCCCTCGATGACAAAGAAGTATACCACCAGAACAGCTATCACCAGACATCCCGCAAACACGTATCCGTATGCGAAATCGATGTCGCCCGTGATGAACGGGGTGAAGAACCCGATCAGGAAGTTCCACAGCCAATTTGACGCTGTTGCAAGGGCCATTGCACGGGCACGATACCGTGAAGGGTACAGCTCGGCCACAATGGCCCACACCATGGGGCCCCAAGTCATGGCGAACCCAGTGATGAAAAGACAGGCAAACACCACCATCGCCTTGCCAGCTCCAGGGGTGTTGGGTGGATTCTGAACATCCAGCGAGAAGTGCCCCACTGACGCAAAGACCATGAAACAGATGAACATCCAAATGCCACCTGCAATCAGTGACTTGCGTCGGCCATAGTGTTCGATGATATACAGGCCTCCGAACGTGGTGCCGAAGTTTACACCACCCAGGATCATCTGTGTGACATACGTGTTACTGATACCGGCGCCGTTAAAGATCACCGTTCCCTGAGAGTGAGAGAACCGTCAGCAGCTGTTTTTCTTTGCTGGTCCAGAGCATTTGCTCGATTCGCTTTCATGAGTGGGTGTTGGGGACAGCTTACATAGTAGAAGAAGTAGTTGGCACCGGTCAGTTGCTGCAATGCTTGCAGAGTCATACCCAAGACAATCCGATAGGGCATCCGTGGCGCTTGGAACATCTCAATCCAGCCATGCCATCCACCTTTGGCACCCTTCTCTGCATCCAGCTGCTCTTGGATCTCGAGAACCTCATGTACAATCGCACGATGATTTTCAGGCACACCATATAGCTTGGCCATCGTATTCTTCGCCTCGTCAATTCGTCCATGCCGGTAGTCATATCGAGGGCTCTCGGGGAATAGTAAAATTCCCAGGCCTAGCAATAGACCCCAGAGGAAGGTTATTCCAAGCGGGATTCTCCACGATGCAGTATTTTGAATATGCTCCGTGCCAAAATTGATACAGTAGGCGACGAAGATGCCCAGTGTGACAAACAATTGGTATGAACTGGGCCCCAACGCTTGTTATTTTATTGTCCCCCGGAATCTTCATCGGTGTCATTGCTACTTACCATACCATAGCACCTCGAATATGACGTGGTGCAATTTCACCTTGATACATGGGAACCAACAGTGAGCAAGCACCCACGCCGAATCCAGTGACAAATCGACCCATCATCATCTGATACCATTTTTGATCGGGTGAGGAGATCTGAATGATGAGGCCAACATGTAGAATGATACACCAGAAAAAGATCGACCATTTACGTCCAACGTAATCTGCTAGTGGTCCAGCTATGAGAGCGCCTATCAATGTTCCAATTGACAGCTATACCCAAACAATCCCGTTAGAAATCTCCTGACTAGTACTTGATGAGGCGGTAACCATCACTCACCAAAGACACAATCAGTCCTGAGCGAACGTTGCTGAAAACATACTCGCCATCCTTCAATTGGCCATACCGCTGTTTATAGTTATTCATCTCGAGAAACCCGGAGATCTGGCCAGTATCATAACCAAAGATGATACCGCCAATGGACACGAAGGCGCCGAGCACCAGCGATCGCCAGGTAACCCATGGCACACGGGACTCGTCAAACGAGCTACTACGTCGCTTCTCACGGTCTGCAGATCCCCCAGACAGGTCGGTCAGAGGCGGCGACTGGGCCACTTCGCCGTCTTGCTTGTTAAAGAATGGAACCTTCATCCTGGAAGATAAAGGTGGACTTGTTTGTTCTCAACTGAAGAACCAACACCATATATTTCGTGATTGGATTGATTCGAATGGTCTTAGAAAGGAACGACTGGAAAGGAAATTGTCCACGCAAGGCACAAATCCTGAGTTATAAACGGGTCCGCCACTTTCCGCGCCTCCCCCACCTCCGAGCCCGAGTTGTCCTAACAGTACAGTGAGCCCGTCATGGATCATGCTCGCCACCGGTGGCATGGTTAAGGTTGGTGGTGGCTCGAAGGCTCGTCATCCGGTGTGACGGGTGCCCGGGTTCATGTGCTCTACCCGCAGCCACCACCCGAAAGCTCACTCAATATCAAACTAGTATTTCAATCACTTATATTTTGCTAATAGCTAACGTTTGATAGCCATATTACTGTCTAGAAGCTTATTCTTCTCCCTCGAGAACGACTTGCCCTTTGATGAGGCGGGGCATAGTGAAAGCCGCGGTGACAATAAAGTCATGACGTCAGTCACCCTCGCCTGTCAACAGATGCAACCAGGGAGGCGCCGGGTGCGAACCATGCTTGATCGCCACTATACTAGGAGCTTAAGCTGGCGATCTCGAAAGTCTCGAAAAGAACGCAGAGGCGATACGCATAATGTTGCTACTCAGCTGACGCGGTACTTGAGGAGTCTCGGATCCACGGATGTGCTGTACTACTTCTTTGGCCCGCCTCCTGAATTGAACCAGCGGTTGTAATGCGGAGGCAAAATACATGTCTTGCAATATTTTGAGCTTAGAGAATTTAGATGACAATTCAGATGAGATTAATGAGATTGGTATCTCGGAATGGCACAATGCGTAAATAGCAGATAGAAAATAAACCAGACCGTCCTGGCCCAAAGAACTAGTAGGGAATGCCATTGGTCATCAATTGGAACTGGTCATATCCCTTCGTGGACACACTCATGTACGACTTGCGCACAAGATCTCGCATATATTCGGCAGCGTCCCTCTCGGTTTTCTCTAGCACAAACCGGTCACGGAAGTTCTTGAGCGTCTCGGGTTTGAAGCAAGGTAGGCCGCTATCGAGCATCAAAGAGACAATGTGTGCCAGCTTGGTGCAGTAGGGGCGAGATGCCAGGAATGCCTTGACCACCAACGATTCAAACCACCGGTAGGGTTGAGTAGTGGTCGGGTTGTGGGAATTGGTTCCCGGCAGACTGATGCCCGAGGTTCCGTTCGGGTGATGTGTAGGATTGTGTGTGCCGCTCATCACAGCAACCATCTCAGAGGTGAGCTTGAATGGAGCTCGTTCGAATCGCACGCCACCGGGGGCGATGTCGAAACAGAATCCAAAGTCAATGTGAATAATATGCCCGGCATCATCAACCATGATGTTACCATTGTGTCGATCCTTGAATTGGAGGAGATAGGAAATGACCGAGTACGCCGCCATACTCTTGACAAAATTGGTGCGCGCCTCCTGGAACCGGATGGAATCCTCTCCGCCGTACTTAGAGACAAAGTAATCATATAAGCCGTTCACAGCTTCACGGCCAAGCATATCACGAGAAATGGAGTTCGGCAGCACATCGATTACACCACAGCCAGGTGCAGTGGAAGTGACTCGATAGGGAAAAACCCAGACATCCAGCCCAACACTGGAGAAGATGCTTCGGAAGGCTGCGATCATCTGCAAAGCAAGCATGTCCTGACGACAGTCATCACCGACCTTGAAGATCGCCGATTGCCAAACTTCATAAGTCTCTAGCTCAGGCACCGACGAATGTGCGACTAGCTGGCGCTGATCAGATCCCCGAGCCTTAGGTTTGGCGGAATCGATCTTCTCGTCGGATCGAGGTCTGGTTTTCTGAATTCTAAAGGTTGCCATGTACGGTGCCTTCGCATGACTCTGCAAGGGTTTACCCGATTTGCGATCAATGCCAACGACCACGCCGTCAGGGTTGCTGGGAAGATACACTCCAACCTCCACCTTGATCTTACGCAACTCTTCTTCGATCTTCTCTTTCTTCTCGGGCTTGCTTCTCTTGATATATGGGCGAAGCTTGCCGGAAACACCAGTGATCTCGTTGAAGAAAGAAAATTCTCGTTCGTAGAAGTCACGTTCTTCGTTGGAGAAGCTGGAGATCAGTGTCTCGACGAAGCGGTCCAGGGTCGGCTTGATCGGATCCGGCTGATACATAGCATCGCAAGGTCAGTGATGGATATAACTAGATTTAATGATGGTGACACTAACCACTTGAGAATCCTCATCCTTGTAAGAGTTGGCTTTCATGTTCCAAATTACCTGGTGAGCAAATAGTTGGGATAACTTCGCCGTTTCCAGAATGTAGCGCTCAACATAACCGAGAGCATCATAACGGAGCGCCTGGACCAGTTGTGGAACAAAGTAGAACCTAACATCGATGGAGTGACTCTCCAAAGCTCGCATGGCGTACTGCAGTATAAAGGGGTGATTCCCGTAAGCCGGCAAAAAGTATGTAAGAGCTTCAGTTGGGTTGACTGGGGCCCAGAACAACAGATACTAGGAGATGGTTAGATTGAGGGAAGTGGGTTGGGAGATTAAGTACCGACCTTCAACTGGAAATTGACGTCGCTAGGGAGAGATGATTCGAACATGATATCCAAGGCGCTTGGCTCCTGAAGAGCCTTTTCAGGGAAGTTCAAAATGAGCCATCGAATGTCAGTCTGCATCTTTGCAGATGGGAATCGTGCAGCAAGTTGAATGGCCAAGCCCGGGCTCTCTGCCCATGCCAGCCGCAGGAAAGATGCAATACCCTATTCGATAGAAGTTGAGATTAATACGTCAAATGCGACGGCCAAGGGACAGAAACCTTGTTCAAACATACCTCAGTGGGGTTCTTGCCACCGAGCGAGGGCATGTGGTGCTTCCGCTCAGGTTCCAAAGGGAATAGCCAAACGCGAAGACGAGACCTCTCATTCTCAATCAGAATCTGGACCAAGTCTTGTTTGGACTGCAATGATTTGAAGGACCCTTGGGTCTGAGCGGCAATATCTGCGACAGTCCGTAGTGTAGATAACACATCGCCAAGGATCTTGTCCTCGGCCTTGATTTGCAATCGGTTGCCTCCGAAGGACCACCTAACATATACGATATCAGAGCACATTCTTCTCGGGCTTTTCTGGGGTATTAGAAGGGCAAGTACCTCGGAGTATGTTTAAACCAGCTCAAGGCAGCCGACAGGATCTGATCTTTGAGTTTCCAAGACGCGGCCGCGTTTCGCGGGCTGAGATGTTTGAGGATTCTCAGACCAAAGAGAACTATTCGGAAATGTATCTCTCTAGCCAATGGATGTCCCCGAGTCTTGGAAAGGGCCACAAGTGTACTGCTAATCAAACGACAGAACAGCTGCTGGTCCTGAAGATTTCCCAGGCGGATGGCACTGAAGTGACTCTCAAAAAATTGAAGGATGCGCAAATGCGGTGAGAGTGTATTCTGCGCCTTCTGTTGTCCTTGGAGCATCAATGCCTTATCTGTGGGAAGCAGCTCAATCTTGGTTTGCAAGGGATCCAGATACCTACAACAGTTAGCATCTTTGAAATTGACAAACAAAAAAGGTCAAGGGAGACGATACTCAAAGGATGGGTCAAATAATCCCTGTCGACGCTGGATGCTTCTTTCCCAGGCTTCAACAACATGTGCGAGGATTCGCGGTTCAACGCCCGGGTTCTCGTGAATAACACCAAGCCATAAGGAAACACCCAGCTTGATGGTTTCCTTAGTGAAAATTTGGAACGGCAATGCAACAAGATAGTGAACAACTGAGAGTCGAGGTTTACTACTGCTGCAAATTAAACTGGCGGCTTGGCGTAAAGCATCCCTCACTTCAACCAGAGGGATCTCGTCTCCCTTCATGCTACGCCCGTAGAGGCGAGCAAGCGAGTATTCTAGATTGGTGGCAGACTCTTGTGAAAACTCCGCTTCGGGATTCCGGCCTGGATCAGGATGCGTTAGGTATTAGAAAAAAATTCACAAATTACAAGGGTCACGAACTATCAATTCCAATGACCTGGCCATCGGGAGTATCAAGCAAAGAGATGTCTGGTCGCCGGTACTTCTGACGCGTGGTATAAAGGGCCATGAAGTCGGACGCAATATTGACACCACTCTCATGGCTATCAATGGAACCTATTGATTTGTTAGACAAGAGAGAGCTCGAACAAATGCGGCTGCATATAGCAGGAAAGATCTTACCAAGGCGTGGGTCACTATGGGGAATGAGGGAGCCCATCTCCAGAGCAAAGGAACGGCCCATTGCAATATGTCCGTAGCCACCATCGTCGTCATACTCGGAGAGGTAGGTCTGGAGTTGAATTAGTTCGAACAACTCATCAGGTTTTTGATTTCGGCGCCTACCTGGAGTAACCCTTTAATATCCAATGGTGCGACATTCAGAACTGCCGTTACCCATACTCTGGCTCGCTCGAGGAACCGATTCAAAGTCGCCTTTCTCAAAGCGTAATTATCAGGTAAATCAACCTTCACAATACCCATAGGCGAAACCAGAGTAGGCTTCCACTCAAACTCGTCCAGTTCCCCTTGAAGACAAGAGGACCACATAACGGTCAGGATTTCAAGCAAAGCAAAGAGAGAATGCTTTTCGCAGAGAGCAGATGGGCATTCACGAATGATTTTGTCGGTGCACTGAGCGGCGATGTTTTGGATTCTCTCAATGCGATGGCAGCACGCGACTAGAAACTCGGCCAGCTGCTTCGACAAGTATGGAGCTGAGAATTCATCATAGTCTCCAGAAAGGGTACGGGAGAGATAGCAGGTAACAACTTTTTCGGCAACAGAATTCATGCAAATGACCATCTCTGGGGCGGCGACGGCAGGATCGCGGAAATAGCTGAGGACTTTGGTGCAGTCCCCAGATGACGCCCGAAGGCTTTCAACCAGCAACACAGCGTTGAGAAAGACCGATCGAGGATAATCAAGACGCTTTATATCCGATTCTCGACCAGGAAGTTCCGCAATCAGTGTTCGCTTTTGTTCCAGGACTCGTTGGGGCCCTGTGCCTCTTCTGAGAACAGTATTTAGCTCCACGTCGCTCTCCAAAGACTCCATGCGATCTTCTGCCACCAAAGGAGGAGAATGGCTGGCAAGCAAACAAAGTTCCTTGAGATGTCTCTGGGCGGCAGTTGAGGTGAGTGAGATTCCATGAATAGCTATGTTGAACCAGGCATCCCGGAATAAAGATAGGGTGGCATCATCATAGCTCGTCGACGGCAAAGACGTATCTGCGGAACTATTTTTGGACGAAACCAACAGTGCCAATGGCTTCAATAGAGGCGTGATGTCACTAGGAGCAAAAACAACCTCTCTGTGGCGTTCTGTCTCGAGGTCCGGAACATCGCCTTTGTTGACGATACTCTCTAATAGATGGGTGAGATAGAGACGGTGAAGGGGAGAGTGGCGACTCAAAGTCACCGAAATATACGCCATTGCGCACTGAACTGCATCCGCGATGACATCAATGCCTTTACGGATTCCATCGAGGTAGACTCGGGTATAGAATTTGAGCAGTAACTGAAACTCGGCCTGTCCGCTGCTCAAAGCGAGCACGGCAGTTTCTTGTATTATGTAGGCATCAACCGCAACATTGATTTTGCCGACTTTTTGTAGAAGCATAGATTGTGCAAGGGCACTGATCTTGTCGTCGTTGCAACTGGTAGCAATGGTCACAATGGCATGTATAACATTCCTGTGAGTCGTCGCTCCTTCTTCGCTAATAGCGGAAAAAGAGGGTTGGCTAGCATTCCCATTCTGCGCAAAAGATGCAAGATTGTTGGCTGTTCCAGCGGAATCTCCCATAGGTTGATCTTGGGGCATCTGGTTGGTATTAGAACTAGGGCTCAGTGTGTTACCCAGTGAATACAAAGTCGCAATTACGGAATCTTCGGAAAGAATGCTGAGAACTTGAGCAAGGCATCGAGAGGCCACAATGATGACTGAGCTCTTTGAGATACCTCCTTGGGAGAGGAATTTCAAGAGGCAGCGTCTTCCCAGCGATGCACCTTCGGATGATAGCCGGGCGAGAATCGCCGAGCATTTCAGCGCCGTGATGGCAAGTTGGCTAGATGACATCTGCTGAGGATCGCCCAAGGTATCCTCAAGCCACGACAGAAGAACATCATTGTTGGCCGCATCTTCGCCCAAAACAACGCAATTCAGGAAACCAACCAGTGCCTCTCCCTTCACAGAGAAAGCAAGCCGCTGTTGTGAGGGAGAGCCGACCTGTAGATAATCCGACCCGTCCTCTAGCAAACGGATCTCCTCGCTAATTAAGTTGGTAATCCGCTCGAGGAGAGCAATGTCAGCCTCATCATTGCTCTTGGCAATTCCAACGCCCGCCATGTACTCGTCCAACAATTGATCATCGGACAAATTCTGGGATCCAATCAGAGATGCTGCGCTCGACTTCACAAACCGCATGAAGCCCTCCTGAACAAGCATGGCCCCGAGCGGGCGACCATGAGCTGCGTAACGCCTAGTATACTTCCTCCAGTCCTTCAAGGTGTTGTCGGCAACACCGGCATTGCGGATGGTGGACGAAGCGGTCTCCACGGCAATCATAAACGACTCTGAGAGCATGGCGCGCAGATGATCGATCATCCGGAGCTTTTCATCTGCAGTCCAAATGACTGTATACTTCGCCGAAGCTTCGAGGAATCCAACCAGAGAGACTGCGATAGAGAGAATTGCAATTGATTCCTGTACGACCCCTCGTCCTCCTGCTTCAGATGTGGAATATTGGAACGGAGTGGCTGCGTTGATGGCCTCGGAGCAATTGTGCAAATATCCGTTGACTGCCCCTAGAACGATTTTGCGCAGTGACGAGTATTTGGTTGCGAGTGATAGCAGTGCGGTAGTCAGACTTTGGGAAAGGGTTTCCCAAGGTGAAGGCTTCACACTCTGAAGGAACGGCGACGATCGAAACAACTGGCTCGGACATTCAGGCAAATATCGGGATAGCTGCGCGGCCAATTGCGAGGCATGCTCTAGATCGTTGACGGCGGAGGCAGCTTTGCATAGGGCCAGAAGGACATCGAGTTCGCGATTTCCCTACATAGAGGATACAGGTATTAGGCTGGGTCCAGAACTTCGGAGGGGGGGGAGGGGGTTGGTTTAACGAAGCCAACAGTGACGTACCATTGGAACTCGGGATGTCGGGGCCTGCTCCTTGAAGATCCCATTCAGAGATTCATCACCCTGACGGGCCAATCGAGTCTGTTTCGCAAGACGGGCCAGGTCAGACCCATCATCGCGGGCTGGCGAGTTGACGGCCAATGCCGCAAGCTTCTCAAACGCGGAGCGTCGAATCCCGACCGAAAGGCTAAAAGCGAGCGTTAGTATGCACGACATAAGCAGCCGTTCCGTTGTTGCTGGAACGGTTTCATCAGGTCTCTACTTACCCATCCATCTCGTTGGTCTTGAGGAAGGGGAAGAAATGAGAAGGGGGCCTAACAACCTTAAGATTCCTGGGGAAGTGGACGGCACGTGTCGGCGCGCGAACCTAGGTCGTCCGCCCCAGCCGAACCGCTTGACGACTTCCCCTGGATTGCCCTCAGGAATGTCGTTGTTATTGTTTACGGTTACTCGACGGTTTCTCGGGAGGATCTATGTTCCAACGACAATTACCAGTAAAAAATGTAATCGATTAAAATCGGACTGTTGGACCACCATTTAAGGATCGGTGTCGCTCAAGGACCCGGGCTAAATGACATGTATGACGAGGGCCCCCCCCCCCCGGTAGCGGCGCGATCCAAAACCCTCCCGCAAAGATAGCTTCCTTAAGCCTCCAAGCTCTCATTCGCCTCCACACACTCTGTCTCGTCACAAACCACCTCCCATCAGACTTCTCGGTCCTGAAAGGCTGATTGAAGCCTAGCACGGTCTTGATCCCTCATTCGTCGCTGATTTCCGACGGCCAATGCTACACTGAGACCCGAGCGACCAGCATTGCGGATTGGCCTGTCGGATAAGCGTCCCAGCCGACGAGGTCAGTGTGGTACGAACGAGGAAGATGCCGCCTCGTGAGAAAAGCTCACTCAAACGGGGTAGAGTAAGTGGGATCCCCGAGAGGCCCCGTTTAGGGACTGGCTCGCTCACCTCGTCCGTCTGCCGCAGGTCAGCGCGGATGCCGATTCGCAGGACTTGAAAAAGCCTCGGCGCTCTCAAAGAATTTCAAGTCAACAGCATTCACTCGAGACCCCGGTTGACCATGATTACTTGCCCACTCCTCTGACCCACGGGAATTCGACGGCGACAGATATCCGTAACGAAGTCACGGCCACGCCGCCGGATAGTCCACGCCAGGGTCGCCAGCATACGCCTTCGAACCCCCAATTCTCCCAGGCCTACTCCTCGCCGCCAGGAGATACTCAAGCTTTGTCGCAGTTCGTTTACCCGCCCCGGGCTTATACAGATGAGGTGGATGATGAAGTTGAGGAGGGAGTCTGGGGTTATCTGGTCCCACTGGATGACAACGTGAAAGGTGCTCTCGTCTTGAAACACCGAGATGGCTGCAGCAGTCGGGATGAATCTAGCAAAGACCAACTTGGGAAGAAGTCTCAAGTTCGAAAATTAGCCAACGGCCGGGCTCCTGGTGGCTATCTGATCGGCCGTCACCCCGAGTGTGGTGAGTGACCATCCCTCCTTCCGAGATGAGTCCCTTGAGGCGGCTGCTAACAAACCTTGGCAGACCTGGTGATCAATAATCCCACAATCTCGAACCGGCATTGCCTTCTCTTCTCGGAGAAGCGGAAAGGGGATGTGGTGGCTATGCTGGAGGATCTCTCAAGTAACGGAACCTTTGTGAATGAAGCAATTGTAGGACGAAACAAACACCGTGAATTAGAGGACCGTGATGAGGTCTCCATCTTAAAAGAGGCCCGATTTGTCTTTTACTACCCCCGGACCCGAGACACCAGCGGCTTTCGCCAGCAATATCGCCGGCTCCAGCAGTTGGGCAAGGGTCATTTCGCAACCGTCTACCTGTGTGCTGAGCGAGCGACCGGGAAGCATTATGCAGCCAAGGTCTTTGAAAAGCGCCCTGGCGACTCCCAGAAATCCCAGCAGAATGACACCGTGCAGCAAGAAATTGCCCTTCTCATGGGAGTCAATCACCCCAATCTCCTTTGCTTGAAAGACACCTTTGACGAAAACGACGGCGCTTATCTTATTCTTGAGCTAGCCCCCGAAGGAGAGTTGTTCAACTTGATTGTGACCAAACAGAAGCTCAGCGAATCGGAAACCCGCCACATATTCCGACAGCTCTTCGAGGGACTGAAGTACTTGGTAGGTCCCCATCTTTCAACCACGGACAATGGTAGGATGGTATAGAAGGCCGTGCTAATGCGGATCTCCAGCATGATCGCGGCATTGTGCATCGGGACATCAAGCCCGAGAACATTCTGGTTGCGGACAAAAAATTGACAGTCAAACTGGGCGACTTTGGCCTTGCGAAGATCATTGGGGAGGATTCTTTTACGACCACGCTGTGAGTTACAAGAGGTCGTTTTCTGTTCATGAGCTCGGAATGCTAATCATCTCCTCGTTGCTTCTGGTAGATGCGGGACCCCGAGCTGTAAGTTGATTTCTCTTCATCGAGCGGCTTGCGTTGGTAATTAAAGCTAACTTGGATAGATGTGGCCCCCGAAATCTTACAGGAGAATCGCCGCCGGCGTTACACCAAGGCCGTAGATGTCTGGTCCCTGGGAGTGGTTCTCTACATCTGCCTGTGTGGGTTTCCCCCTTCTCTGATGAATTGTACACGGCGGAGAACCCCTATAGCCTGGCCCAACAGATCAGTATGGGCCGTTTCGACTTTCCATCACCCTACTGGGACTCCGTGGGGGACCCTGCTCTGGACCTGATCGACCGGATGCTCACCGTGGACGTTGAGCGGCGAATTACGGTGGACGAGTGTCTGGAACACCCTTGGCTCACCCAGAAGTATCCCAGCGTCACCGACAGCACGGACGGGCTGACGGGTGCCCTGGGCAAACTGGATTTCTCGAAGCGAAAGGTCGAACGAGAGCGAACCATGCTGAGCAGTGTCAATGACGTGCACTTCAGCGAGCTTGTCGAGGGCAGCAGTGCTCCAGTTAAGGTCTTCCACAAGAACGAAGCGGGCAAGCGAGTCCATAACCGACCTGCCAAGGCCTCACGCCGTGAACCATCTCCTGGAAACAACCGTGAACCCCGGGACTTCGCAAATCTGGGCCAGCGTGGAGATCCTGCTCTCTACGACGATGAACCCACGAGTCGATACCGATGAGCGGTGGGGCGGCGCATCGTTTCTTGTTTCTCGTTCTCTCCTTTTGTTCAATAATGCTTACCGGGCTGCTTTGTATGTGTGTACCAGGTGCAACTTTAACTGCGGTTTCAGTGGGGTTATTCGTTATCCAGGGAGAATTTGGGTGACCGGAGTGGCCAGATAAACCGGCTTAATATGTGTATAGTTTTTGTAGGGAGTCATGCACTGGTGTGAAAAATCCGATTCCTGTTCTGTATGTCTGTCTTTCAATATTTCTGGTTTTCTATGCTTCTGGACTTCTGTACTGTTGTACTTTTTTTTCCCCGCTGCCTCATGCCCCGGTTATTTGGTCATCGAGTTCCTTTGGCCCCCTTCTCATTGCACCATGCATCGTGTGATCGCCAGGCACCCGCGGAACGCGCCTCCACCGAAGTGGCGTGACAATCCATTCTACATCATTAAGGGGGTGCTTGTGAGCGTCCGGTCGGCAGTCAAGCAGACAATCGGTCCGCGAATGATTCAAGGCGCAGCAGATCTAAACGGGGTCAGGCTAGTCAAATTATCTGAAAAGTGTCGAGAGCAACCAGGGGGCAAAAGAGGGGCGGGTCGCGGGCTCACCGAATGACAGTGGAGATTATTATTTTGCGCAACCCCCTTCCCGATCTTTCTTCTTCCCGACCTTCTTCCTTGAAGGCTTCACGACTCCCCTCCCCCTTTCCCTCTCTCACCCATTTCACAATGGGTCTCTTTTCGGCTCTCCTCGACCAATTGTGCGAGCATTGCTCGTCCCAGTCCATCTACACCCTCGTTGCAGTTGGGCTGTTGTCGTTCATCTCCTTGTCCGTCGTCGTCAATGTCCTACGCCAGTTACTTTTCAAGAGCCCCCATGAACCCCCCGTGGTCTTCCATTGGTTTCCTTTCGTTGGCAGCACCATCAGCTATGGCATCGATCCCTACAAGTTTTTCTTTGAATCCCGCGCAAAGGTACGTGGCACTCCTTCCAAGTTCCCAAAAGTGAATCCCTCTCCCTCAGATATCTAATCCTTTGTCTTGACCTGCAGTACGGCGATATTTTTACATTCATTCTTCTTGGAAAGAAAACAACCGTTTACCTAGGCACAAAGGGTAATGAGTTCATCCTGAACGGCAAACTGCGTGATGTCTGCGCTGAGGAGGTTTACTCGCCACTGACCACCCCCGTTTTTGGGCGCCATGTCGTCTATGACTGTCCTAACTCCAAGCTGATGGAGCAGAAGAAGGTAGGCAAAGAACCTGCAGTGGGAAGATCGGAAGATCGGGAGAATATGGCATGTTCATTCAGATGCTAACTCAATCCACAAAGTTCGTGAAATTTGGACTCACCTCCGAAGCGCTGCGCTCCTATGTTCGTCTGATTACCAACGAGGTCGACCAATTTGTCAAGGACTCCGCCGCTTTTCAGGATGCCAAGGGTACTTTCGACGTCTGCAAGGTGATCGCTGAGATCACTATCTACACGGCATCGCGCTCGCTTCAGGGTAAGGAGGTCCGGGATCGCTTCGACTCCACTTTCGCCGAGATGTACCACGACCTTGATATGGGTTTCGCGCCGATCAACTTCATGTTGCCCTGGGCTCCTCTCCCCCATAACCGCAAGCGTGATGCGGCGCAGCAAAAGTTGACCGAGACGTACATGGAGATCATCCGTAAGCGTCGCGAGGCTGGTGGCAAGAAGGACTCCGAGGACATGGTGTGGAATTTGATGTCCTGTGTCTATAAGAACGGTACTCCAGTTCCGGATGAGGAGGTTGCCCATATGATGATTGCGCTGTTGATGGCGGGCCAGCACTCGTCCTCTTCCACCGCGGCTTGGATTGTTCTGCGTCTGGCCACCTGCCCCGAAGTTGTGGAGGAACTCTACGAAGAGCAGCTCCGTGTTCTTGGCAGTGACCTCCCGGCCCTCACCTACGAGGGGCTTCAGAAGCTTGATCTGCACTCCAAGGTGATCAAGGAGACTCTCCGCATTCACGCACCGATTCACTCGATCATTCGCGCTGTTAAGAACCCAATGCCCGTTGATGGAACTCCTTACGTTATTCCCACCAGCCACAATGTTCTCTCTTCCCCCGGCGTTACCGCCCGATCAGAGGAGTTTTTCCCGAACCCACTGAAGTGGAACCCCCACCGCTGGGATGAGGATTCGACCGCCAAGCACGAAGACGACGAAGAGCAGATCGATTACGGCTATGGTCTTGTCAGCAAGGGCACTAACAGCCCATACTTGCCCTTCGGAGCTGGTCGTCATCGCTGCATTGGTGAGCAATTTGCGTATGTGCAGCTGGGCACAATTTTGGCTACGCTGGTGAGGCACTTCAAGTTTTCCAGCCCGCCCGGCGCGTCTGGCATTCCTGAAACCGATTACTCGGTAAGTCTTTCTCTCTAGATGGTTCGATATGTATCTTAGGCGGTGGCTAATTTCATCCTTCAGTCGTTGTTTTCGAAACCTTTGGGCAAATCATTTGTTTCTTACGAGAAGCGTGGAACCAAGGCATAGACGTGTTTTTGGACAAGCGATGTCTTCCAATCCTTCTTGAAAGAATCCTTCCTCCAACACCCAAAAAAAAAACTTTTTTCCACTTGGACACCAAATATCATCTTTAATGACCGTCCTTTGGGCGACAGGGAAAGGCCACGGACAAGTGAGCGACATGCGCTACTGACAGGCCCACTCCTATCGGTTGTTGGCTACAGGCCTCTTCGTTTCTCCACGTTCTTGAACGACTGGACTCGTTGTACATTAACCCTTTTTTGTTTTCATGTTTCTGATCCGCGATTTTCCCCTGCTATCTCTACTTGGCATTCTCATTTTTTACCATGATCACCTACATATTCACTTAATTGAACACGATTCAAAACGACCGGACACCTGAGCATCACGCACGATAGTCACAGTTTCGTGTGGTTGTACTGTCGCATGATAACTAAGCCTTGTTCGGGCCATCAGCTGCAAACACTAATTTTTAGGCCAATTCCATCTACTGTTCACAGGAAATGTATCAGAAGATCTCTGTTGCTGCGGGATCATAGTATAGTATATATATATAGTACAGTGCGAAAGGAAAACACAGGGACAACCAGGACTCGAGAGATATATGCAATCAACGCTTCAACCCAACCCGATTATCCTACACTTCACGCGCGCTTTCTTCGTTCCTCGAGTCTCATCCTGGCCCTGACCTCGACTCGTCGTCGTTCACCACCGTCCACTTTCTGTCCGCGTTTGTCTTCCCACATGCCCTCCTGGACAGCAATGGTCGCTGCCGACCCGTGGCTGCCCTTGACAGGTTTCAAAAATGGACCCCTGATCTTGGAGCTAGAATAGATCTTCATGTGGGCGAACTTCTTGAGCGGGTCGAACGGGTTGTGCTTGTATTCCGTCACACCGGGAGCCAAATTCACAATCGTTTTCTTCATGCCGGGGGTCAAGGTTGCCGAGCTGGCACCTTGTTTCTGTTCTGCGTCGGCAGCCTCAACGGGAATTTCCACAACTCGTAGCTGTGCGACTCCGTCGACTACTTGATCCAGGTCTCCTCCAGGGCCGTAGAGCCCATTGCGAAACTTTTCGCGCTTCCGGATAAGGTACCGTCGCTGGCGAGCGGGCTCAATGCCGAATTCTCGGAGTTGGTTGGAGTTGGAGGTGAAGAGTTGCTCCCAGGAAGGGATCTTGCTCGCATGTTTCGACATTTCACGACCGATCAAGGCAAGGAAGGTTGGAACATCCGGGACAAAGGGGGTCGGCGAAGGCACTGAGGGTGCCACTTTGCGGTGGAAAGGTCGAATGCATTGTCTGGAGATGCTGGCTCTTTGAAAGAGGCCGCTTGCAAGACTGCGTAGGTGCAAGTTGCGCATCGCCATGATGGACGGGTGCAAATGCGGGCTGAATCCCGCACACCGATTGCTTGCCTGGCTTTTGATTGTTATAAATGACCCAACAAAAAGCCCTAGACACCTTCAGGGAGGGAGATGTGAAGGGAGAAGGGAGAGGCTAGCGCTTTTGGGTTCTGTCGAATCGCGGAGTCAAATCGTTCGGTGGCCGCTGTTTGGTCCTGAGAATTTCACGGTCGGGATCCGCGGGATTAACGATAGTCCGGGAACACTTCATACAACGCGCCCCCGTCGCGATATCTGGGGGCAAAGCCCGCTTTTACTCTTCCTCGCAAGGTGAATCTTTTAGTTCAGCTTCACTCTGGCCTTTGTTTGATCACCAATCAATTATTTTTGGTGTCTTTCCCCTGCCAGCATCATCTTACTGTGTAGCTCCTCGGTGAGCTTTCACCCTGCCGCAAGCTGGTGGTAATCCAGCATGGCGCTCTCACCGTTTGGCTCACGCTCTCCTTCGGTGACTGTGGCATCCCCCAACACTCTCCGGTTAAGAGCCGCCGCAGCCAAGAGTGCATCCGGTCCCGCCGCTCCCGCCAAGACGAACCCTTACCCAGACCGAGAGCTTACGGAACAGCTGAATGATGATGTGCGACAGAAATATGTCAAGGGTATGTTGTGCCTGGATGACATGAAACTCTCACTATCACAGGGGCTCATAGACTGACACCCGTTATAAACTACAGGGAAAAAATTAGGCGAAGGTACATATGCCATAGTCTACTTGGGCCACTTCCGAGATGATCCATCCTCCTGTGTCGCAATCAAGAAGATTAAGGTCAACGCGGAGTACAAAGATGGGCTGACTATGGACGCCATCCGAGAAGTCAAGTACCTCCAAGAATTGTCTCACCAGAATGTAATTGCACTTCATGATGTCTTTTCCTCCAAGGACCAGAACCTCAACCTGGTTCTCGAGTTTCTCCCGGGGGGCGACCTAGAGATGTTGATCAAGGACGGGGACATGCACTATGGTGTTGCTGACATCAAGGCCTGGATGGGGATGCTTGCCCGCGGCGTGTGGTTTTGCCACGAGAACTTTGTCCTCCATCGTGATATCAAACCCAACAACCTGTTGATCGCGGCGGACGGCGAGGTCAAACTAGCCGACTTTGGTCTGGCCCGATCCTTTGCCGATCCACACCTCAACATGACCCATCAAGTGATCACTCGTTGGTACCGACCTCCCGAACTGCTCTACGGGGCACGGCGATACTCTGGAGCGGTCGATGTCTGGTCCATGGGCATGGTGTTTGCCGAGTTGCTCCTGCGCGTCCCATTTGTGGCCGGCAACACGGATCTGGACCAAATTGCCAAAATCTGCGAGGCGTTTGGCACGCCGACCGAAGCAAATTGGCCTGGAGTCACCCAGCTGCCCAACTACGTAACAGACAAGGTCGTCCCGGTGCAGGGTCGAGAGTTCTTCCTGCGGCAGTTCCCCACGGCGGGTCCAGTTGGGGCCGACCTCCTGATGTCTATGTGCGCGCTGGATCCGCGCAAGCGCAGCACCGCTCTCCAAGTCCTGCAGCACCAGTGGTGGTCGGTTGAACCTCGGCCGACTAAAAATGAGGATCTCCCACGCAAGTCGGGCACCAAGAAGATGGGGGACGATTTAAGCCGCCGGGGTGGCGAGATCGATGATGGCCCGTTCAAGAACGCTGCCCGACAATTGGATTTCGGAGCCACGAAGTAATGCCTTGAAGAAAGGACCGATCTTAGATGCGAAGTGTATACTAGGCTGGAGAGCCCCGCTTGTCTGTTGACCCAATATCGTTGGCCCGTGTATGCGTATGGTGTTTGTTCGTTGCCACCTATCTCCACAGAAATTTCGGCCCTTCGAACACGACACGCTGCATGATGCATGCGAGATGCGGGGATGTGCGCTACGGGCACCGCAAGTGCTGTCCCGAAAAGAAAAGCCGGTCGAAGATGACAGGGAGGGGAGGCGGATGCAGCTGGCGCTATTGAAGATTGAAGAAATGGAGCCGAGGACGGACGAGATGGGACGTTCTATCAGTCAAACCCCGCCGACCTGTCATGTCGTACTCCGAACGCCGTTGATTCCCCATTGGTTCGGCCGTGCACCGCTCATCGGTCCTGTCTGGGATGGAGGCATGGCGGCCCCTTACGTCCATCGTCGATCTATTGCGCTGACCCTCACCGTCCACGGCTGGCCGGGAGTGCTGCCTGCGCTGTGTGATCTCCCCTGACCTCTCCTTGGTGATGCGCAGGGATCATTGAGTAAACCTCCTTTTGTCTACCCTTGCCCACTCACATTCTCTGGCTGGTACAAGAACGACGATCGTGAGTATTGAGCAAGAAGTCAGGACTCGGACCATGGAGCGCATTTCGTCCTCTATGTCGTCCGGGAGAAGCTGGTTGTAGGTGGGTCTGGGTGTTGATGCACGATGGAGATCAAAGAAAGATCAGCCTCGGGAGTGGATCTCTCAGAGAGGAAGTTTAAACGCTGTGGCCGCCTGAAAAACAAACAAACAATAACACTCAAAGCATAATATACAATAGTACACAAGTGTCCATAAAACAAAGCATACAACGAAGAAAGCATGGATCTTGTTGGTCGAGAGATCTCGTTCGCTGGGCAAATCACGATCAAGAGTCCAGAAGATGAACGGTGGGAAACTATAGTAGTCGAGTAAGCCTGGATTGCGATCATTAGAACTTGAATGGCCGATGGATTAGGTAACGCCTGTCGCCCTTGGACCTTGAACTTCACAACTTCAATTTCCATGTCACCGTCAACTTCGTCAAGTTTTCATCTACCTTGCGCCTAAACCCTCGCCCTCTCCTCCGCCCTCTCTCCCACTGTATCTACCAATTGATCCTTCTTTTTTGGTCTTCGTTTTCCCGCTTTGGGATCTCCGTCCCGGCTTCTCCACCAGCGCCAGGCCGTTCATTCGTTGCCCCCTTTTTACCCCCTGGCTCATCAGGCTTCGTTTGGTTCATCTTGCTGGGACTTGGGCTGGGTCCCTTTGGGTCCCCGAACTCCCCTCCACCATGGGCACTGTCATTGGATCCGCGACAGCTCCCGCGAGGCCAAGAAGTGGCGCCTTTACTGCTTTGAGACTTAGGCTGTGATTGTCCTCTTTTAGCTCCACGCCATCTTGCCCCTTTTTTTTTCTCCCGTGCACCTCCTGCACGATCTGGGGACAGGCAATATCCTCCTTCAACGAAGCACGGAGCACGGAGCACGGCGGATGGTTGGACGAGAGACGGGGTAAGGGACCTGGAGCCAGGCGAGACATCACAGCATCAAGGGACCGGACCTCTCGCCACCATCTCCGGGATAATCCTCTTATACGCTTCGATCGCCCTATCGTCTCTTGCCCTGTTTCCCTAACACAGGAGGATTCGATCTTGAAGGTGAAGAGTTCAGGAGTTGAGGAGTTGAGGGGTCGAGGAGTTGAGGAGTTGACGACTATCGTCCCCCATGGGCCCCATATCCCCTCAATCAGGGTCCCTTTTCTCCTGGGAGATTAACCAGTGCGTCTATCGTGGACGCAAAACGTAGTGTAGAGTCCAAAGTCGACCACGGCGATGGCCTGATAGCGTGATAAAAACAAGCCTGGACCGCTGCGGGGGGAAGGGAAATAAGCACTCTTGATACACCAATTTCCTCCTCCACTTCCTCTCTTCCTCTTCTGCCCCCTCTTCCTCTTCCTCTTTCTCCTCCTCCACTTAGTTCACACTCCCATTTTCGGTTTGATCCGATTCTCGGATCAAAATCAATACCAGAAGACGCGCTTTTGCCCATCTTTCGCACGTTGCTCGACATAACAGCAGTGGCGCCTCCAAGTTTCACACGCGGGTCCCCTCTCCCGTCCTGATCACAACATAGTCGTTTGAAGCTGTAAGCATCCGAATCTCAGCAGCTCAATCCCCGCCCCCCAATCCCGCCCCCATTTCCGAATTTCAGTGCGCCCTCCTCTTTGCGTATCTTGTGGCTCTCGTCGCCCTCCAGCCACCGGTTGGAGACTCCTGCCGCGCGAAAGTCTCGGTCTAGACAACAACCCGGGCGTCGTAGTCCTGGGCCTGGGCCTGTTTCAGTGACTGATTCATTCATACATGGACAGAAAGCCCACCCCCGTCCGACTCAACACGCATCTCAAATCCAGTGCCCCGACTCGAGCTTGCCCGCATGTTGTGTCGCCGTCTCCCCTAGATCGACCGAATTGACGCCTCTGGGGAGAGGGAAACACCACTCGTCCTCTTTCGCCCGACACCGAACAAGATGGCCTCCATGTCCGCACTTCCCCAACCGTCACGGCCAACAACCAACCCCCCGACCGGGGCACTCCCACCGATCCCGAACCCCAAACCGAGGAAAAGTATGCCAGCTCCCGATGCCCCCCGAGCCACCTCACCATATCAACCGTCGAAGCTGCGGACCCCGTCCAGTCCAAGGCCCTCTCTCTCCCGCTCGCCGCTATCGAGTTCCAATTCCACCTCGAACCTAAGCACGGTCCGCTCCGCATCCAGTGGCCGTGCGCCCAGCAGCCCCGAGAAGGCGTCATTGCGCCGGACCATCAGCATTGCCTCGTTCCCACAACCGCCCAAGGCCGGAAGTACTCTTCCCTCCCCGGCATCGTCCGTCTCGGGCGTGCCGGGCATCGGTGCCACGGGAAATGCGAAACCAAAGCGAAGCTCGCGGCTGAGTACCGGCACCAATAGCAGCTACCGGAGCTCAAAAACACCGTCCCTGCTCAATGGAAGTGGCGACGGGAAGTCGATCCTCTCGGACGCCCGGGACCCGGAAGCCTCCCCAGCGCATAGTAGGAGCTCTTCCGCGCAGGGTTCTTGTTCGACTAGCGCGACAACATTCGAGGATGCAGAGGATGCAACCGGCCCCGGTAAGGGGAGCAATCCCAAACCGAAAGAAACGAAAGGCAATGTCCTGGTCAGCGTGCGGGTGCGGCCCGATACGAATGGAGGCGAGACTCCGAGAAACCACGGGGAATGGGTGGTCGATGGACGCCAAAGCCTCATTTCTCACCGAGGTAAAGATGGCGGCGATTATTATTACGGTCAGTACGCCCTCCTCGTCTACAGTCGTGATCAAATTTTGGGGCCCTTTGACTAACACCGGTAGGGCACAGACAATGTTTTCAGTCCGCAAGAAAACAATGCCAAGGTTTATGATTCGGCAGCGAAACGACTGGTCCGGCGGGTAATGGAGGGATACCATGGAACCGTCTTTGCTTATGGTATGACGGGTACCGGCAAAACGTTCTCTATGCAAGGAACAGCCACCTCGCCCGGTGTCATCCCGCTCGCCATTACCGACATTTTTTCCTTTATCAGGGAAACCCCTTACCGAGAGTTCCTCCTTCGAGTCAGTTACTTGGAGATCTACAATGAAAAAATTCACGATCTTCTGTCTACTCCCGTTGCCAATGGCGCCGCAGCGCCGCAGCAGGAGGAAATCAAGCTCCGCGAAGATAGTAAACGCGGCGTATACGCTACACCGCTGAAGGAAGAGATCGTACAGAGCCCGACGCAGCTCCTGCGAGTTATTGCGAGGGGAGATCATGCCAGACGAACAAGCAGCACCCAATTCAACTCACGCAGTTCTCGCAGTCACGCGGTGGTTCAAATTGTGGTCGAGAGCCGAGAACGAGTACCTGCAAGCAGCTCGCAGGACAAACGATCTGGAATTGCCCCTGGTGGTGTCCGAGTGTCAACTCTGAGTTTGATCGACCTGGCTGGCTCGGAGCGCGCGGCCGACGATAAGGAGCGCCGAACTGAAGGTGCCCATATCAACAAGAGTCTGCTCACTTTGGGCAACATCATCTCGAAGCTCTCGGAAAACAAAGACAAGCAAGGCAACCCTACGGACCGGGAAGGACGGCATTTACCGTATCGCGATTCCAAATTAACGCGATTGCTTCAGCCGGCCTTGTCAGGAAACTCTCTGGTAAGCATTCTCTGTACCATTCAGTTGGTCAATGGCATCAACGCGCACTCGGGTGAAACACTGAATACGTTGAAATTTGCTGCACGGGCCAAGAACAACATCGTCAGCCATGCAAAGCGAGCCGAGGAAGCATATGGGGGCGGTGGTGGTGATTCTGGAAGTCGCGTCTTGCTTGAACGCTACCGCATGGAGATCCAAGCTCTTCGCGGGCAACTTGATACCCAAGCCAAGGCGCAGGCGGAGAAGGAGCTGAAATGGGATGAACAGCAGTATGAAAAGGAAGCTCAGGCCCGTCATGAGGAGCAGGTCCTAGAGATGCAGCTGGCCCGGACGGCTTTGAAGGAACGCATCGAGCATTTGAATCGATTGATATTGAGCTCCAAGTCAACTGGTGTCAACAGTCACAATAGCCTCTCGGCATTTGGCAGGTTGTCTAGAATGTCCTCCATTGAATCGGGAACACGCTCCCTCCGTTCATCAGCCAGCCAGTCCACCCTGGGCGCTGCTCATTCGTCTATCCGGCCCGTCTCTTTCATGTCTATCAATAGCACTGAGCCCACGGGTTCCTTGCCATTCTCGGGTGGCTCTTTTGGCAACGAAGAAGAAGACGATTTGGGTGAATTTGGCGATGGGAAAGCGAGCTTGCAACGACAGGTTACCGCACTACAAGCCGACCTTGGTGACAAGAACCGATATATCTCGACTCTCGAACGCAGACTGCTTCAAGCCCGACGCTCAAGCCATTCTCGAATGTCAGTGGGGGTCAAATCGAGCACACCAACCGCCACAATCGCCGAGCATCCGGATATGATGGCTCTGATTCGCGAGAAAGACATGGAAATCAATGAGCTCCGTATACAGCTCGACGACAAAGATCGGATGCTCGCTGCACTTCGATCTGCAGCGCGTCATCGAGATTTAGCTGCGGTTACTAGCGACTCGCAGTCATCCGAGCTCAAAACCAAAGAAGATTTGACTTCATCCGGTCCCAACAGTCCCCGGGGTCTAAGCGATATAGCCGACAAGGCTATGAGTCCTTCCGGACCGGCCCCATCTGGGAAATTTGGAGACAAAGAGGATGACCGAAGAAAGAATATGGATGAAGTCTCCAGGATGTTGGATGAAATGATCCAGGGCCGCGTCGAAAGCGGCCATCTCGACAAGAGTGCTTTTGGGAACGCGAAGAATAATTCGAGGGATAGCCGTCGGGTTTCGAGTTCGGCTGAGGTTCCAGGATTGAATCCCAACATGCCTATGGAGATTGCCCCAAGCTCCCCAACAAGTTGATGAGCTGATCAGGTTGCCACGATACATTTGTTTCTTTTTATTCCTTTCTGTCTATGCCGATGCTTCCTGTTGATCTGATACCCCGTCTATCTTGTTTTGCTTGGATGTTCATGTGTCCTCTTTTTTTAATTTCGTTGTTTAACCAAAAAGATCTGTACTTTGATATTCGCCAAGGAAGGCAGTGCAGTGTATTTTCCCCGAGGTGTTACCCCAATATTAGGATATATTTACCAAAATGCTACATGAATGGCGATATACTGTTCGCAGAGAAATGCTACCTGACCATTGAATGTTCAAGAATATAGTCCGTTGGGGCGGGTAGAAGAATGCAGCGCCGATAGATAGTCTTGGTCAGTTAGTTCCGTCACGCAATGATTTCTAGTTCACCCGTCCTGTCTCTCGCGTATACATCCTTCCATTGATCCCAGAGCCGTTGGAGCTCTTGGACATAACGGCCATGAAGTTCGTCAATATAGCTGTCATTAATCTTGTCTCGATTGGATTGTTGCATCACTGGGATCGCTCTACCGACCACGATGTTGAGGGGACGTCGGTAAGGCATTAGTCCCACATCATAGTTGAAAACCCCTCGGGCATGAAACAAAGGGATCGTAAATCCCATAGTACGCTTCACGAGCATTTGGAGCTTATGAATAATTGGATGCTGATCTGAATGCACCTGTTCATAAAGATCATTCTCTCCAAAGGCCAGAACAGGGACCAGATCGGCGCCGGTTCGGATAGCGAGTTTGATGAATCCTTTACGCCGTTTGAGGACGAGACGCAAGGTGTTTGGTTGAGAATTGAGGGATTCACGGGCCCCACCGATGACAATGGTGATTGCCCGTCCCATACCTTCGCCGTCGATACCCCCTTTGGTCAGGAGATTTTCGCATGACTCCCGAGACACGCTCGCCAATCCCATCGCAAGCGCATACTCGCGATAGAATGGAATCCGAAAGTTGGAGTCTAGAGTCAAGAGGGTGTTGGTAATTCCCGGAAAAAGTTTAGAGAAACCCAGCGCTTCGGTTCCGAACGCTGCAAAGGCTCCGTGGGAAATGATGCCATGGGGATGGTAGCCAAAGATGTACTTCTTAGTTGGGGGTAGAGGCTCCTCGCGATGGAGACGGGCTGGAAAATAGGATGCATAAAGCTTCCAGATGGGAAGCGACTTCAAGAACGGACTTCGGCCCTTGAGTTCGCCTGACGTAGGTGCCGTCGAGAATAGCGAGATATAGACCAAGTATGGCAACAGAAGCGGCCAAAACAAGGGAATAGCACATGTAAAGAAGAAGCTGGTTAGGAAAATGGCGATGGTGAGAGTGTGGCATAAAACCACAAATGTTTGCAGACGTCGTTCAAGTCCAACATTCAATGGTGCCCAGTGGATGCTGTACAGCAGTCAGCGAGTTCTGGGAGAACCTTGGTCCAGCCTGGAACGCTGGACAGGAGTGCGTACCGTTTCCTCTCAGCATTCTCGGTACGACTTGGCGGCCGGTCCGAGGCGCCCGAACGAATGCTCACATCTCCATTCATCGTGAGTAATCTGTGATGGAGAGAAAAGGCGCGCGCGCAGGGGGAAATTGGGGGATCTATCGTGCCTCTAGGTGATTCAATCTGATCGGGGGTTGAAGATGACGTTGTGGCTCGGGGCTATTAGGTAATCCCCGCGGCCAAGAAAGAGGTTGATCTATGTACCATATAGATAGGCATCAGTGAATGAAATATATAGCGAGAGGAGGAATATAGCAAGAAAGAGGTGGACGGTATTTGGAATGGTCTATTGTCGGAATTTGGTTCATCGAGGCCATTGGTATTCTCCAGGTAATCCGTACATATAGACCGAGGCCATTGAACATCCAGACATCCATCAGAGCAAGCCGGTGTAGATCTACAATAACCAGTACATGCTTCGTGCCAGGTTTTTAAATTTAGAATTGGCATCAACCGGGACGAGAGAATGGAGTCCAATACTGAAAAGATACACGAGTAATGTGTCATAAATCGATGCTAGTGCAATATACTAATCAATTGCAGTAACCCAGATCGAGATTGGTTTGCGCCCAAACGCCCTGCCCATGTGTCCCATACGGAGTATTTATCTATACAATGCAAAATGTCACGTCTATGCTTTGACCATAAAGATCTATTCCCGCAGATTGAAATTAGAACCGCAATAATCATCTGGTCACCAAAGAATTTTGATCCACTCACCTCTTTTAGAGATTTATCATCCATCAGTGCCCTCTTCTTCTGCGCAATATGACGGCTGCGGAACAACTGTCTCCCAATCGGTAAGCGCTCTCGTGGCGCAACTGCCACGGGCGAATCCGTCTTGGCCTTCGATCCAGTCTGGTGGTCCTGCTCAGCTGAGGAATCCTGTCCCGCCACAGAGTCTGATCCATCGTCATCTGCTTTGCGCTTATTGGATTTTTTCTTGGATTTCTTCTCCTTCTTTGTCTCGGTAGCGGAGGATAAGTCATCTGCCTCGTCTGACTGAGATCGGGACTTCTTCGAGGATTTGGATTTGGATTTGGACTTGGACTTGGATGACTTGGACACCGGGTCGGTCGAGTCGCTGGAAAGAGTGATAACATCCTCGCTGGATGTTTCCTTGGTAGCAGGGGTGCTCGATTTCTTCTGATCATCCTCCGGTAATGCTTGAAGTTTCTCTTGTGTCAAGAGCCCGCCGCGGACAAACCGCACTTCCTGGAACTTCATGGCAACATAGCGAGCCAATTTAACATCATCTCGCTTTCGCTGCTCCTTGTTCAATTCCTCGTCGCTCTTGCCGTTCAGCCGACCCAATAGTCCCTTGAAGGCATCCAGGCCAGTGGGTTCATTTTCACGCCCAGCACGGGCACCAAGGCCCAGGGTATCATCTTTGACGGTCACTCGGATATGGGAAACACTCGCATTTGTCAGAAAATCAGCGTGAGCTGCATCTCGAGCACCGAGGCGACCGCCGGGCGTCCAGCCTTGAGCACTCATGATTCGGTGTCCAAAGCCCGACGTAGACCGAGCCCATTTTGTATTATTTGGATCATGGGAGATCTTGGTTTTCCTGGAAAGAAGATTAGATAAGATAACTTCATTTTCAGGATGAAAATACATACTTCCGGGGTGCGGCTAGACCCATGGCTGGTGGAGGGGAGGGAGGCAGAGGGAGGAGAATATTATGCGAGGGAAATCGAAACCCCAGAAAAGAAAACTTTGGGAGACGAAAATTCGATAAGGCGGTGCTGAGTCAGCGTCCGATAAGGCCCCCGCGGGTCTGGATCCAGCCGTCCAATATCGCGTACGCATACACTCACTTCATTCTACCTCGCTCCCCCTCCGAAGTCACTGACCGCCCAACTTTCCTTGGAGAAGGAGTCCCATTTTCTTTGCATCAATTGGACTTCTCGATGTTGACCTGCCTGTGGCTGAACTGACTCTACTGAGCCAAGTGAACCCACGAAGCTCCGGACCAGAAAAGGCAAACATTGCACTTGCTTGTGGTTCAACACTCGAGGCGCCTTCCACGAAATTTCAATCGATGTTGAGGGAAATTTGGCCAGATCTACCAACCGTACCATGTTCAACCTCCGGGTGCTTTGCCAGGATCAACCTCAGCGGACAATTGCACTGGTGACCTCTGACCATGTCTTGATCTTTCACTATAGCATAGCCGATAGCGGAGCCAAGGTTGCTCCACGCTGTCAAGTTGAATTCTCAGAAGTGGCATCTGTGGATCTTACAGGGTATCGGCCGCTCGGCGCAGGTTATGGTACCCTTGGTCTAATCACATTGAACGAAGATGTTTTTCTTTGTGTGGTAACCGGCTCTTCTCAGGCTGCTTCCGTGAGACCCGGCGAGACCATTTCCAGAATTGATAATGTAGACTTTTGTGTGCCTCTCCTAAACTCATATACCCCTGTTTCTCTGTCTGGTTTCATCTTCTAACCAATTCCAGATTGTCTCAACCGTTCAGAATATGAATATGGCATAGACTATGAGGCTGGCTCTCAGTTCGCTGCCGAGGAGCGGGCGGGCGCAGAAGGGAAAGAAATGACGACTGACCATCCTTTTCTGGCATTGAAGAAGCTCCTCGGAGATGGAAGTTTCTATTACAGCCTCGACTTCAACCTGACCGATCGCTTACAGGACCGGTATAGTGATTTTCTTGGCCAGTGTGACTTGACTTGGGAGCTAACTGTTCCAGATCGGATAAATCAGCGGCCTTCGATATCGACACCCTGGATGAAGACATGCTGTGGAACTCTTACATGATCAATCCTCTTCTTTTGTTTCGAAGCCATTTGCCGCCTTTAGACAAGGTCAAATTAGACGCTTCTCAGCTGCTAACATGCGTCATTCGGGGGCACGCCAGTACACTCAAGCTCCCAGCAACCATCTCCATTCTCCCCCAATTACGGACCAATTTCCCCTCATTATTAACCATCATTTCTCGGCAATCCTCGCGGCGTGCTGGAACAAGATTCAATTCGCGCGGCATCGACGATGATGGCAATGTGGCTAATTCTGTAGAGACGGAAGTGGTGCTCTGGGTTGCACCGGGGATTACGTTCTCATATGTGCAAGTTAGAGGCTCGGTCCCGATATTCTGGGAACAAACCCCTGGTCTGATTCCAGGGCAGCAGAAGATCGAGGTGACACGGTCGAGCGAAGCAACACAACATGCGTTCAATCGGCATTTTGAGGCCCTTGAGCTAGAATATGGGGCGGTCCATGTTGTCAATCTTCTCAGTGAACTCAAATCCGGAGAGGCAGAGCTGTCGGCCAAGTTTAGAGAGCACATATCCCGAAGCTCACTCAGGCGGAAAGAAGGTCCCTCGAAAGCTTTACAGCACAGCCTTCTTCGAATAACAGAGTATGATTTTCTTGCGGAGACCAGAGGCCCCTCCGGATATGAAGCAAGTAATCAAATCAAATATGAGCTGGCAGATTCTTCAGATGGGTTTGCCTATTTTCTTGCAGAGGATGCCACCCGTCCCGCAACATCCATTTTGGATCGAGAAGATGTAGTCAGCAGCTCTTCTGTGATTCTACAGCAAGAGGGTGTCTTCCGAACAAACTGTTTGGACTGTCTGGACCGAACCAATCTAGTCCAGACCATTATTAGCTCCATGGCACTTGAATCGTTTCTCTCCCAGAATGGCGGAAGGTTTGGTTCTGACATCCAGATGCGACACTCAACCCTCTGGGCCGACAATGGAGATGCTCTCTCGAAGATTTATGCCGGTACGGGGGCCCTCAAATCATCCTTCACACGCCATGGAAAAATGTCACTTGCTGGAGCACTCGCAGATGCTCGTAAAAGCGCCACTCGGCTCTATGTTAACAACTTTACCGACAAGGCCAGGCAAAGGACAATTGATCTCCTCTTAGGTCGACTAGCAAATCAAATCCCGGTCCACTTATATGACCCTATGAATGACTTGGTCACTGAAGAGCTGAGCCGACGCGCTTCCGAATACTCCTCTACTAAACATGTTCGTCTCTGGGTTGGGACATTCAATGTGAATGGCCGCGATGAAGGCCCGGGAACAGATCTCACGCCGTGGCTTTTCCCCAAAGCCGACCAATCCAATGAAGATCCTACGATTTTCGCAGTTGGGTTTCAGGAAATAGTAGAGTTGAGCCCTCAGCAGATCATGTCGACAAATCCAAGTAATCGAAAAGTTTGGGAGAAAGCCGTGCAAAACTGTTTAAATGAACGAACAAGGTCAAAGGGGACCAGCAAATATGTTTTGTTGAGAAGCGGACAGCTTGTAGGAGCCGCTCTGATGATCTACGTGAAAGCTGATGTTCTAAAAGGCATCAAGAACGTTGAAGGAACTGTCAAGAAGGCAAGTCTGGGTTGTGTGCCTTGCCTCTTTGCCCTTGTGAGCTATCTGAACTAACACTTGCTCCAGACCGGTTTATCCGGAATTGCTGGCAACAAGGGGGGTTGCGCCATCCGATTTGATTTCTCAAACACTAGTATCTGCTTCATCACGGCTCATCTGGCCGCTGGATTTGCGAACTATGAGGAGAGAAACAGAGATTATGAAACTATCGACCAAGGACTACGGTTTCAAAAGAATCGATCCATTGCCGATCACGACTCAGTCATTTGGCTCGGGGACTTCAACTACCGAATTGGTTTAAATAACCAGATCGTTAGAGAGCTCGTAATGCAGCATGACTACCAGAAACTTTATGATAATGACCAGGTATGGCATGGGTCAACCACACGAAGCCAACACTTTGCTGACAAGGGGCATAAGCTGAATCTGCAAATGATTGCCGGAAGAGCCTTTCAATTCTACTCTGAAGGATCCATCAATTTTGCTCCGACCTACAAATATGATGTCGGAACGGATCAATATGACACTTCGTAATAGACTCCTTGCTCGCTATCTTCGTTTCTCTATCCGTTGGCAAGTAATACTAATCTACTATTAGTGAGAAGGGACGCATTCCTGCGTGGTGCGACCGAATCCTTTGGAGAGGTGCCAACGTAAGGCAAACTCAGTATAACGTTGCAGATCTGCGAGTGTCTGATCATCGGCCGGTTTTTGCAACTTTCGACTTAACAATTAACGTCGTTGACCTTGGGCTAAAAGAAAACCTGAGGCGCTCGTTATATGGAGAGAAACAGCGCTATGCACTCTCTGAGTCAGGCCATCTGTTAGATTTGGATGACGAAGAGAGTGCCGCACATGTTTCTATAGCCCCGGGTTTACCCCCCGGCTAGCTCTGATCGAAGTCGATGGTGGCTGGGTAGTGGTAAGTGATCGAAGCGCCGCGCTCTTCGTTGTGCAGCTAAAAGCTAATTTGTGCGACAGGGGTGTCCGTTAAAGCAGCTTTGCAGCCACCTGAAGAGGATTATATCCCAAACATCCAGCGCAGATCCAATCCGTTTTCCCCAGACCGTGAACCTGACTGGGTTATGGATACAAGCGTAATGAGACAGGATACAGGCACTGTCTCTTCCAGGAAGCCTATCCAGCCTGGCGGTGCACGCTTGGATGGATTGCAGGGGGGCATTGCGTCTGCTGGTGGAAGGGAGCCAAATACAGATAAATCACCACCAGCCGTTCCTCGAAAACCACTATTACTGAGTTCTCATCCTGCCCGCCAAACCACGGCCTCAGGCTCTGGCCAGAGTCAGGGCATGGAATCACAGGGTATCTGGGGCCGAGAGGAATCAGCCGGATCTCCTGGTGTTACTGACCTACTGGCGGATGCTACAGGGGAGCAAATCGAATGGAAGCCACTTATACCGCAACGATGACCCTTCGGACTGCTTTACGACTAGGAGATGAGGAACTTTGGAATTGACGCCGAAATTACCGCTTTTGAGGCCAGAGACGTCTGCCTTTCCACCCGTATTTTTTGGACGTTCAGCTGTCCTATACATGGAAATTTGGTTTCCAGCATCACATGATTGGTCCACACCAAACGTAATACTGGACATACAGTATTCCGATGAGTCTCGCTGCCTTATACGCTGTCAACCTATCTGGACGATTTTGCCAGACGGCGATGAAAATACATATCGTATGATCGAGTAGTCTTTCCCAACAAGTCTGAAGTCAGCACCTCTTAATTTTGACCCTTCCAAGCCATTCCTTTTCAGTCAGCCCCATTCACTTTTCATCACTTTCTCCAGTACATTTTGGGGTCTGAGTGCCCGCCAGAAGCGTCTGAAAATTGACAGAAACAGGTGGATCTCAGGTGGCGGTGAGGATTGGCGGGAGTACGACTCACCCAACTTCATCCTACATGGAGGCTGGAATGGGCATAGAGATCTATAGGGCCAATAGCCGGTCATTGTCGTATAGTATAGTAATTGAACCGAAGCTAATTGGGGTACTAAACCGAAAGGCTAAAACTAGTTGAATCTTGTAAACCACAGCCCCCCTTACCAGGATGTACGAGGATGTTACAGCTCGGCGTGTTAAGGCGTTGAACCTAATAATGTAAAATTAACAGGACCACGTGATTCACAGGTCCGTACTTTTACACCAGAGATACACATCTTGGAAAAAGGGAATGTTGTGCAAGATATGAAATAAGTTCATCTCATATTTATTGCAAGAGAGGAACGACATCCATAGGAACGAGCACCATGGGAATCTTGATGATATATATTCGCGGGTCTTCGATTCAACAATCGCTAGGCTATGATTAAGCGACCAAAAGACGCCATTGACGAAGCACAACGATGTCGTAGTTCGGAAGGCCAGCGCTAAGCAGTCGCTATTCCGCTTGGGTCAAGCTCCTGCGCAGGACGAGTTCATACGCCTTCCTTCGAGGAATGACGAGGAATGCTATACGAATCGAGTGCTTAGTTGAGGGCTTTATGTCGATCCCATGGACATCCATTGTATGCGTCGTATCGGACATCTCTGCTCTGCTCGAGTTCCAGTTTTTGTTTGGCTCAAACTCGGCGAGGGAGCGAGGAGATAGATCTCAGAAGTCCAAAAACAACAGCGTCCCCGCAAGCAGGAGAGATTAGAAACGGAGTTATATTGCGGGAAGGACATTCACCAACAGGCGATTTTCCTCCCATTCATTGAGTCATCACTGTGGAGCCGGGTCGGGTTTCTTCTCAGCTTTGGGGGTTTTGACGGCTTTTGGGGGTTACGGCCGCCCATCACCCACTTGGCGAATCCGCCAGGGTCACCGGGCTTTCGGGGCGGTTTCTTGTTGCCTAAAAAATTGTGTCAATTTTTGTCGGAAAGAAACGGGGGGAAATCTGAGAAAGGTTTCTGAACAAGGGGGGGGTGGAAACATCAACTTCCAACAAACTTACCTCCTTCAGTCTTCTTCTTCGGCTCTCCGGCAGAAGTTGCTTGGTCCTTGGATGGAGCTGCGGGAGCCGCAGCTGGCGGGTCAGGATCCTTCGGCTTTTCCGGTATGGGCCACATGTGCATCGTAATCGTCCAGTCCGGCTCAACAACCGTCTCCCAAACTTGGGGAAGAATGATGTCGCCGTTGGGGCCCAACAGGTCATAGTGTCCCTCCGCAACATGCGGACCGATCACTTCAATATGAAGGAAGGCCTGCTTGATAAGATCTTCCATGCCCTATAGGACGACCAATTGTTAGTCACCGCTCGTCACCTGGTGCACGGTAGAAAGGGAAAGGAATAAGAAACACTGCTTCAGGGGGTCAGAGTCTTACCTGCCATGTAGCGCATAGTTCAAAGGGAAAGCTGAATTTTCTTCCCACTGCATCTTTGAATTTGATGGGCTTCTTTTTCTCAGGGGGTGGTTTTTTCGCAGCTTCAGCTGCCGCATTGGCTGCCGCACTGGCTGCCTCTGCTGCTGCTTCTGTAGCCGCCTTGGTCGCGGCGGCGGCAGCCTCCGAAGCGGCAGAGGCGGCAGCTTTATCGGCTTCTTCCTTGGCTTTAGCTGCGTCTTCGGAGGCTCTCTTTTCGGCATCGGCGCGGGCCAAAGCGGCGGCCTCTTCGGCAATCTTCCGGTCATGGGCCAGCTGCTGCTCTCGAGCCGCTTTCTCCGCCGCCTCACGTTCAATTTTAGCCAATCGCTCGGCTTCCTTGTTTTGCCGCTCAATGCGTTCATCCATGATCAATTTCTCCAGCCGCGCAATCGGATCTTCAGTTGTGGCCGTGTCTGGAGGTGGCGCCGCAGGTGCAGGAGATGGCGCAGGCTCGGCTGACTGCGCAGGTTGCGCGGGCGGGGCTGGCTGTGCTGTCTGTGGTGGGGATGGCACTGGAGCGTAAGGAGGAAAATAGGACTGTGGCATCATCCCGGACATCATTGCATAGTGATCCCGGTAGTTATAGTAGGCACTCGGGTTGTAGTGCATCAGCTCATGAGGAAATGGCGCGGCGCCAAACGGCGAAGGGGCTGCATGCGCACCCATGGGAGGCGGAATAGGAGGTTGAGAGAGAGCATGCGGGTCCATGCGCGACTGGGGTGGTTGGCGAGAATGCCGCGGGAGGGCCTGGTCCTGGGCATAGAAAGACTGAATGGGCGGGGTTCCGTGAGGGGATTGAAATTGTGGGCCATGCGGACCATATGGGTAGGGGTTCGAGCCATACGCCTGTTGCATCCCAGGACTGGCATGGCCGAAGCGGATGAGTGAGTCCGACTGGAGATTCCCGTTGGCGCTGTGATGGGGGAAGTGTCCATGGGCCGGATGGCCGGGGGGTAAGGATTATAGGATTGGCCGGACGAGGCACTCTGAGCATAGCCTGCCGGTGGCGGTGCCTGAGCCCATCGTCGGTCGTGGGGATTGCGAGGGTATTGACTGGGCTGGTATTCATCGGACTCCTCACTGCCATGAGATTCTGGGGAGTGATGTCGTCGGGGTCGAGTCCCAAAGGACTCGCGTTCGGAAATCATACGCCGGTGCGACTGGGGGCGGCCCGACGCGGAGCGGGAACCACGGTGCGAGCGGTTACGGTGCGAAGTCCTTGGGCGAGAGGCTGAATCAGACGGTTTCAATTCATCCGGATATGACAGATGCGCCCACCCATTATCATATTCCTGAAGTTCATGGCTGTCCGACGGGTGGGAGGAGACGTGCACGCCCGAGGACTCGTCGTCCTCAGACAGGTCCGAGGCGTGCGGATCTTGCGGGTCAATGGAGATGCTGAAACTGATCGCGGGAGGAGAGTGGTTAGTGACAAGGAAGGAGTTAAGGTGGGAGGATGGGGGCAGAAACGAAAAGCATGACAAGGGAAGAGGGGGGGAGGGGGGAGAAAAGGACAAAGGGAGCGTAACATACGTCATAGAGACAAGACAGAACTAGATAGCGTCTCTCGAAAGAAGGGCGTAGTGAGACACCCTCTCTGTCTTTCTCTCTCTATTTCGGGGTGGAGGGAAGGGGTGGGTTGGTACGAGAGGTTGAGGTTATCGAGGGGGGGTTGTGAGATGCAAGGGCGGGAGGAATAGAAAATCAAGTTGGTGGGGAGTGGATGGAATTTTGGGTTGGTAGTTTTTGGTAGTTTTGGTTTGTTTTTGGTTAGGCCGTTGTTTGCATGTTTGGGTTGGGTTGAAGTAAGGTTTTTTTGTTGTTCTTTTGTTGTTTTTTTGTTGTTTTTTTTGTTTTGTTCTGTGTTTTTGTGTTTTGTTTTGGTGTTTTTTGCAAAAGAGTGTGACGCGGGGGAATTTTGGGTTTCGTTGGTTTTCCCGCAATCACATTGGACTTGGTTTCCTAGATATCAGGCCCCTTGCGCCAGGGAATTCTACTTGCGGATCGGGATCGATGGATCCTAGATTCAAGCGTCTGCAGCCGTCAAGCCGGTCAAAGCCCAGGGGAGGGAGAAAAGCGGAATGGAGGCACCCTAAAAAGTTAGCGGGCCGAGGGCTTTTTGAGGCGGTCCGAATGCCTGCCTGACCTGATCTAATGGTCTATTGGGCGTCTCTCGGCGAGTTGGGCAGGGTCGGGTGTAACTAAAGCCGTCGAACTTGGACCAAGTGAATCAAGCATGCTTCATGAAGACCAGTAGTCCATGAATCCACATCTCCATAGATCTATGGACTCTAGAAGACGCAGAAAGCCAAGCAATCATCCCAAGCCTCTTCTTTTAACCCCGGGGCCCTTGTTTACGAGGGGGTTTTATATTTCCGGGGGGGGAAGAGGGGGGCCCATTTTTGATGGCGAACGATCGAGACCAGATCTGCTGCCCGAAACCCAGTCCATGCCCAATCATAACCCTGGCTGGAGCTGCACTCTGGGGCCTAGAAAGAGCCCAGGCGCCCCCGGCAATCCCAGTCGAACGCTCTAGAAACTCGAGAACCTCGAGCCAGACTCGTTCTCTGGATCTGCCAGATGCACATTCATGCTTAATACTAGATATCTATCTAAATGGGGCGTATCTGGATGTCATATATAATGTAGAATTGGGTACATGTGGTTGGGTACCGACAGCACTGATAGGTCGATCCATCCCGATATCGTACATCGTTACTGAATAGTACTTAATATACCGAATGCCCACCACCAGTGGAGAGATTATTTAATCCACCTCATTAGACAGGTGTTTGGACTGTCATCTATAAAATGTGCCCACATAATGGACAATGTATTTAGCTGGACACGGAATGGTTGAACACGGAATCCAGGACCAGGAAACATCCGAGGTACGCCCTTTCTTATACATGTCTCACGGACAGATTCATTGCCCATGCCAGGCTCTGGGTCAGAAAGAGTCAGAAAGGGTCAGAAAGAACAGAATAAAACTCGCAGAATCTCGGCCATTGACAGCTGAATTACAGAGCCCAGCTGAATTACAGAGCCCAGAAGCCATTCCCGATTCTGGGTAGAGATTATGGCCACACGGCGCAGACACGGCAATTATACCCTTCTAATTATGGATGGACAAGTAAACAACGAATGAGGGTATCGAATTGGAGATAGAGCAAGGGGCCAGGGAGTGGGTACCACGGCTGTATGTCAGTGGTCACAACCCGGGTTATTTGGGTGCCGTCAGGCGATTCAACAACTCTCTGGCGGCAATAACTTCACTTCGGTTGGATGCCCAATGTTGATCATCCACCGACCTTGTTTTGATGATCTCTTCCAGCTTCTGAAGAGCAAAGTCTTTCAGCTGAGTAAGAGTTTTTCTGGACGGAGCGGCCGACGGCGAGGAACTCTCGGCGACATTCTGATTTTCCAACATCCGGGAGGTTACCTATAATATTCCCGAGGAACTCCGGTCAGCGCAAGACAGAAAGAAGAAGGCGGAAAGGGGAAAGTCGCCAGCTAATCATTGGTTGCAAGCATACTGAGGCTAATCCATAAAATCCGCGTAGGTAATCGTCGCAGAGCTCAACACTCCGGCAGAAATGTTGTACCGACTTGCCTGCAAGCCGGGGCACATCGTCATCGGAAGAAAATGCACAGGTATAAAGAAGCTCTCCGAGTCGTGCGTGAATCTTCAAAGGGTCAGTATGGAAGAAAGGTATCCCAGGTCAGATAGAGTGCCAGGCCATACATTCCAGGCATTTGGGGCAATCAACAGAGCCTCTTCGAGGCTGAAGACTGCCTGGGAGCCAAGGCCCTGCGATTGATATAAATCGGCAAGTTCACACCACGCTTCCGCATCGGTGGGAACGGCATCAAGTAGCTGAACCAGGGAGGCGATTGCATCGGACGGTCGGTTGAGAGAGCGCAGCAGCGCGGCTCGACGCTTCATGATCGGCTACATGCATCCATTGCCCTCCAGGTTAGCAGTAAGTCTCCAGGATAGGAGAGTAAGTAAAGACCGAATTAACGAACCATATTAACGGGTGTTTCCAAAAGAATCCTTTCATAGTCTTCCAAGCATTTCTCCAGAGCCGGGCGGTCCTTAGCAACTGCTTCCTGATACAGGCCACGCAGACCCATCACTCGTTCATTTGACGGGCCGAACCGGTGGCTTAGGCGATCCAAACACGCCAGGGCGGATGCATCATCGCCTGTCCGAAGACATGCTAATAGGAGTTTTTCAATTTGGCCATAGTCTTCGGCGGTACCAGCTGCGCGTTTGGCTTTGGCATTTGACCCGGAACCGTAGCCCAGAATCGCCGGGGCCTGCTGAGAGAGATGGAGTGCAGAGATCACATCCGATCCATTGACTCCCGAATTGGTGGCAACGCTCATGATCAAAGTGTAGAGCGAAAGTCGAATTTAAGAGGCAAGGAAGAGGAAGCAGAAGGGACACTAGGATAATATGTCGAGCAGGGTAATCATGAATTAACGGATGGCGGGCGGTGGAGACCTCGCCCCGGAGATACTCGGTCCCGTGATTCTTATCGGCCTCCCCCACGTCAACTCGTGAACTCGTCGCTTGCAGTCAAGCTTCTCCCGGCCATAGAAACCCATGGAGATATTGAGCACTCGATAGCATGCTGCAGAGAGGTTTTATCTTTTAAGGCACACCAGATACTGGATTTTAATCCCCCTCGCGGCAGGGCGGGGGAGAGTGTGCACAATGTAAGTTCGCGGAGTCGGAATCCAATTCCAGGCCGTCCCCATCCCAGCACAGCAGGCTGATGGTATATTCTAGGTTTGAAAAGTCGCTTTATGACCTGATCAAGGGTCTTCGCAACCACAAGGGAGGGGAGGATGAATTCATTAAAAGCTGTCTCCGCGAATGCAAAGCGGAGATTAAGTCGCAGGACATGGGTAAGGACCCAACGCGTCTTTCCTTGGATCGATGGTCTGAGATGCTAATTCCTCATAGACAAAAAGGCAACGGCGCTACTAAAGCTCATATATCTGGAAATGTTTGGATATGATATGTCGTGGGCGTCCTTTCATGTCCTGGAAGTGATGTCGTCTTCGAAATACCTTCAAAAAAGAGTGGGCTATCTGGGGGCGGTGCAGAGCTTTCGCCCAGACACAGAGGTCCTCATGTTGGCTACAAATATGCTCAAAAAGGTCCGTTGTAAACTGCTTGGCCCTCTAGTCTACAGACGAGCTAATTGTGGCCAAGGACATTGTCTCTCCTAATATACTTACCCTATCACTGCCACTGGCTACATTGCCACATATTATCACTCCATCGTTGGCCATGTCACTGCTTCCAGACATTTTATCCCGGCTCTCACACTCAAGTGCAGTCATACGAAAAAAGACCATTGTATGTCTATATAGGCTCGCTCTAGTCTACCCGGAGGCGCTCAAACTCGCGTGGCCCAAAATTCAGGATCACCTTATGGACCCCCAAGAGGACAGCAGTGTCACCAGTGCGGCGATCAATGTTGTTTGTGAACTTGGTTGGCGTCGGCCTCATGACTTTCTCCCGATGGCACCGAGATTCTTTGAGCTTCTTGTGGATAGCGGCAATAATTGGATGGCCATCAAGATTATCAAACTGGTTCGTTTCTTCTGATCGGTGTTGACTGAGTGATTTTTCTTGGCTAACCACTTCTTTTCTTTCTGTCCATTCTAGTTTGCAACGTTGACACCGCTGGAACCACGACTCACACGTAAGCTCTTGCGTCCATTAATAAATATTATCCAGACAACCACTGCAATGTCGTTGCTGTATGAGTGCATCAATGGCATCATCCAGGGTGGTATCCTCGATGGAGAGGACAATCTTGAGGAGCGAGATGATGTGGCAACTCTTTGCGTGGGAAAGCTACGAGGAATGATCGCGATGGACTCCGACCCTAATCGTGAAGATTCCTTTAATCTGTGTATTACATAGGCAGTGCTGCTAACCACTTGAGAACAGTCAAATATGTCGCCCTACTGGCACTAAACCGCATCGTCACAACTCACCCTATGCTGGTGGGAATGCAACAAGATGTGATCATGGACTGCCTTGATGATGCGGATATCTCTATTCGATTACAGGCTCTAGAACTCGCTGCTGGGATGGTCACGAGCGATACTCTTGAAGCGGTTGTCAACCGCCTTGTCGATCAACTTCGATCGGCCACAACCTCACCCTTAAAAATCTCATTCAATCACGAAGCCACATCATCTGAAACAGAGGACTTCACGAGAGGGGAGATGGGCAGTGAAATAGAAACGGCAGTCATCGTACCTAATGACTATCGGAATGAGGTTGTTCATCGTATTCTGGACATCTGTTCTCAGAACAACTACGCCGAGATCGTTGATTTTGAGTGGTACATCCGCATCCTAGTTCAACTTGTTGGTCTTCTTCCGCCATCGGAAGTAGATGATGAATATAGCTCGCCAATTTACGCCAATCAGGATGCTGCATCTGACTCCAAAAAGACGGTCGCTTTTCGGATTGGTTCTGAGATTCGGAATGTGGCTGTGCGCGTGAAGGGGGTGCGGATAGAGGCTACCAGAGCGGCAGAATCCCTTTTGCTCATCGACAATAGATCAACATTATTTCCAATCGGCTCCAATGTTGGAAATGATGTATTAGGTCCCATCTCTTGGGTTGCAGGGGAATATGCTGAATTTCTCCTTTCTGCGAGTCGGACTCTTCAATCTCTGACTGATCAGTCCAATGTTTTACTACCTCCGAAGATACTTCAGCTGTTCCTCCAGGCACTACCTAAGGTTTTTACCCAAGTCGTCCAATGTACCATGTCACGAGAGTCGTGGAAGGGTGAAACATCACTTCTCCTGGCTCGAGCAGTGGAATTCTTAGAGGCGCTCGCGGCTCATCCAGATTTGGACGTGCAAGAGCGAGCCATTGAGTTCTTGGAAGTCCTCCGGTTGGGTGCCGAGGCATTGCACTCCGAAACCCAGCAGATGCCTTTCTTTCTTACGTCTATTCTGCCGAGTCTATTCACCGGACTGGAGCTGAATCCCGTGGCCTCGAGTGCTCAAAAAAGAGTGGTCTTCCCCTCGGCCTTGCAGCTGGATGCTGCATTCAATGATAACTTGCCCAATCTTTTCCGCCGAGTGGAAGCAGTGTCTTTTGACCCAAATCAGCGAAATGTCTTGCAGAATTTCTACAACATTCCTGATCAATCTACACCTTCCACCAGAGCACTGCAGGAATTCACACCAGCGGAGATCCAGCTGGACGGCTCTTACCAGAATTTGCGACAAGACCCAGACAACCAGGTAAAGGCAGTGGACAGACGAAAAATCGAACGAAGGGAGCGTTATAAGGATGATCCATTCTATATTGCACCCTCAGAACCGTCCGACATGTCCACACCGCCATTGCTGGGTGCAGCTCATGGTGATGCGTTGGATATCGACTCGATTCCCATTGTCGACTTGAAGCTAGGCGATGTACCACATAGTCATGGAGAACAGAATGTTTCCATGGGTAGCCGTTTCTATTCGACGAGGATGGAAGTGGCTACAGAAGAAACATTCGGACTTGAAGACTCTGAAGACCATCATCTCTTGGCGAAGGCGACTGGTGGGTTGGCTGGCGCTAAGCGTTCTCTACTTCAGGTTGACTCTAGCGGCTTGGGAAGTCATTCATTGGCGAGTGAGAGGCAGGATCCGGTGTTGCCCGTGGATGAGGGTGATATGGAAATGAGGAAAGCAATGCAGAACGTTGAGCGAATGCGCTTGCAGATGCAGCGGGCATCGGAGCGGATTCAATTGGAGGGTACTCCAGCAGAGGGAACACTCGTCAGGAAGAAGAAAACCAAGAAGAAGCATGTAGGTACGCAGGCCGATCACATGGGTACTGCGGACCTTGAGTCTGTCGAGGGGGGGAAGGAGAAGAAGAAGAAAAAGAAGAAAAAGCAACGGGAGCAAATGGAAGTTTGAATGGTTACCGAACGCCAGTAACGGCCCTTTGAATCTCCCCGCTTGCGAAGTGATTCTCTCAAATAGCTTAAACAATGGAAATCACAAGTGTTATGTATTCATACAGGACCCAATCCATCGACCTGCCGGTTCATCCGACATCGTATCAGCCAGAACTCAAAGTCGCCGTCCCCTGCCTTCTCTGCCGGGGCATTTCAATGGGAGAAGAACGTGGGTTACCGGAGGACAGGGTTATAAATGTCGCCAGACCTATCCCCGGGGAAACGAATGCAACGCCGTTATCGTAAGTGTTGGGCCAGGGGTATCTTCGAAGTGTGCAGACAGGGGCCAATGATCTTATCCTGTGAGCCGGGAGAAGGTTGAGGCCACCGCACTCCAGAGCTCGGGAACGATCCTCAGGAGTTCCAAGATGAGCCCACCGCAGACGACGAAGGCTAGGACGACTAATTCAATGTGAGCCCAGAGACCTCTCCAAAGTTCATCGCATGGAACATCAGATACATACCGACCCAGCTAGCAGAAAGGGGTGACTTGGCCTGTTGTTTGGGCTTCACGATTGGTCCTTTTCCGCGCTTGGCCGCTTCGTTCTTTGCAAAGCGCTCATTAGCACGTCGTTGCTGGGGTGTTTGAACCTGGGAGGATAATTGAATTAGCAGGCATTGAAGCCTGAGGGCAGTGGTGTATCTGGACTCACCATATTTTCTGGTAGTGATGTAGTGACCAAATGGCACGATTGAATGTTGGTCGAGGAAGCGGAGCTGATTAGTCCCCCTGTCGTGTTATCGCCCGCCTCCGCATGGAAAGAGGCCACGTTGGAGCTAATTACCTAAACTGGCCGGATGGGTCCAACTCCACCTTCCACCGTGTACCTCATGTGCCTCCTGTCAAGCAATTAATTAATCAATCTTCTGATCTCTGACGGAGCATTCTCGGTTCAAATGTTTTAATACAGGTACTTACGACTTCTAGTTTCTAGCCTAGTGCGCATGAGAAGGGCTCGCTCCTGCGGTCCCCGCGACAGTCCTCAGCGGTTGTCGAGTTCACTACATCACAGTATGCACCTCTATGGCCTCGGCACTTTTCATCGATTTTTAATGGCTTCAAAACATGCGTTGTACAGGTAGAGAGATCATGCTACCCGCCTTATTGTTCCAGATTGATTGATAACGTCACGCGGCAGTAGAATCTCCCCGCCCGCCTGCTCCTATTCTAAATTCCCACTTCCTATATATCCTATTTCCTATATGTAACCACTTTCCCACTCCCTTTCTTTATATTTTTTGTGATATCTCTCTAGTTCCTTAGGCTAATGAGTTCTGAATCGCTAAATTTACTGGTGTGCTATGTTGCAGTATTAATAGATCCGAATCACTAGGTCTTGATTTTAATACTGTCTTCCCTATATGCCTTTTCAACCTATACCCACACTTCTACTCGCACTCTCTTCTTATACCCGCATCCATTGCAATATTTCACTTATTATCGGTTATATTTAAGGGAGTAGACTGAGATCCTACTTAACATAAAGGGTCCTATTATAAAGTGTTACGCTGTCATATGATATTGCAACATAAGGTTATTCCTAACTCAATGCCTTAGGCGCTAGTTCGATACCTTACCTGTCAGGCTTCATGATAAAAACCCCGCTTCTCCCTGACATAGATATATGCCCTGTAGGTTCAGTGCCCTTTCATCAGGGATTCGTGAACCCCTCTTTCTCGATACCTTCGCTTAATGCTACTATATAGGAACTACGTTAGACCGTATATTATAAAATAATCTATTATCTCTGCTTTAGTTATATAGAAGGGTATCGAAGCCTGTACATAAATTAAGGATTATGGAGAGATCCATAATAGCAAGAAACAGTTTTTTGCTTTCCTTACTTGACGTTTTATCTTCCTACCTAGTCGACAGGCTTTCTACCCTGTACAAGTAGTTATTCCCTAACATAGGCCTACTACTAGTAGTAGTAGTAGGAGGTATAGGTGTTCGAAGCGATATATTAAGCTTTAATAGGACTCCGGTCGGTATCTAGCGGAACTAGGCCGGCGCTAGCAAAGCTTGATTGTATAGTGCTAGGTAGGAAGGCTTCCTAGCATGCTAGTGTCATATGATATTGCAACATGAAGCTATTCCCAACTTCACGCCTCAGGTGTCAGTTCGACACCTTATCGGTCAGGCTTCGTTATAACAGCCCTACTTCTCCCTAACATAGATGCATGACCTATAAGGCCCTGAGGGTTCGGTGCCCTTCTATTAGGGATTCGTGAACCCCTCTTCCCTGTAGCCTTTGCTTACCTCTATTATATATAGGCTACGTTAGACTGTATATTGTAATATAATCTATCTGTTACAGACCCACCCCTAGGATGCTAATTATAGACTCGCCTGAACTAATCAGTTCAGCAATAAGGCGGTTAGATAGATTCTGCCAGATAATCTATCGAGATGCTTAGGCTATAACACCTAAGCATAGGATCACGTAACGATCCGTTCCGTTCAACGGAACGGACCTGACCGTTAACAGGAAAGGTCCTGTCGAAGGAACGGAAGGACTAGATATATAAGGACGCTTATTCACCTATATATATTTAGTTCTTCGCGTTAATTTATTTATTATTACTTATAGTTACATTTGTTACTTAACAAATCATACTTAATAATCGACTATCTTTGAGAGACGTAATACCCTCACGGTATAATATAAGGATATACTCTAACTAGGAGGAATACTTAGTAGTTACTACATAACTACTTAGTCGACTAACTAGGCGCCCTTTAACTATATACGTCTTCGATCTACTCTATAGATCCGAGTCCGTATAAGGCTATAGCAGGCAATAGTACGATTGCGAGATAGATCGTCGAAGTTACGAGAGAGGTACGTTACGATAACATATATATTACGTTAACTAGTTAGTAGCGCGTAATATAATTAACGCCCTATCTATTAAACTATAATTCAAGTATTATAGCTCTAGTAGATAGTTATAATAAGAAGGCACTAGTACTACCGACTACCTAGTTATAGGTGCTAGACCCGGACTCGGACGATAAGCGAGACGAACAAATCGCCTAGCTTAAGAAAAGTATTAAGATCCTTATAGAACAACTAAACGCTTTCGGGGCTAATACTAAAGATTACCTCGAATAGCTTAATACGTAAGTTATAGTACTAGTACTAATAGGCGCTACTAACGTAACTCTTATACTTCCTAAAGCGGAACTATTTAATAGAGACCGTACTAAGTTACAGGGGTTCCTAATATAGATAGATATATATATCTATATAAATAAGGGGAAGCTGCCTATAGAACCTAGCAAGGTAATTTTTATATTAACTCACCTTAAGGGGAAGGCCTAGGAGTAGATCGAGCTATATATAAGAGAATATTATAAGAAGGATAGAAGCGAGTAGGTAGGAACGACTATAATAATATTCTCTTACTACGCCTAGTTTAAGAAATATCTCGAGAAGATATTCGGCGATATCGATACGAAGAAAGCCGCTAAACGAAAACTAAGAAAACTACGATAAATCAATTCGACCTTAGCCTATATAGCCGAATTTATATAGCACGTAGTAGTGCTAGGATAGGACGACTACGCGCTAATTCCGTACTATAATAATAGACTTAAATTACACGTTAAAGACGAACTAGCACGAATAGACCCTATCGAGGACTTAAATAAGCTAATTAAAGCCGCTATTAGGATCGATAATCGATATTACGACCGATAAGTATAGAAACGAGAAATCGATATATAGAGATAAGGTCGGAGTAGACTAAGTTACTAATAGTTATATAGGCTAAAAAGGGAAGATCCCTATAGACTACGACTAATAGAGCTCGACGTAGCGAGACTCCTAAGTAGAGAGTAAGTAGATAGGAAAGAGAAAAACCTATACTTTAAATACGGGAAACCGGGATACTATATTAAGGACTACCTAGAGTAGCGTAGCTAGGGTAATAAGCCGAGAGAAAATTAGTATAAGGGCTAGGGAAGGACCTAATAGCTAAGAGCGATATCCGACAATCGAGGCGGATACGACACTACGGGTATCCGAGTATAGGAACTCCGAGCTACTAGTAACGAAGATTAAAGATAGTAGTAGATTACTACCTAAGACTATAAATAGAGCTAGAAAGAGTTTCGGCTAATAAACTAATATAAACGACTCTTTAAGAAGCTAACGCTAGAATAATAAGAGAGAATACTTTAAGGCAGAACTAGCCTAGATCCTAGTAAGATAAAGGAAATCGTAGAATTAGCACGAGAGAACGCCTAATAGGCGTAGGCTAAATAATAGATTAAGTAAATACTTAATAAGAATATCGAGGTACCTAAGGTATAGGTCACTATAACGCTATAAGACCTAGACTTTAACTAGCTATTTAGATACTCGGGACCTACGACGCTACGATAAGCAATAAAGAGAAAACTAAGACAACGAATACCGCTAGAGCGAGAAGAAGCCTTTATAAGCGAAGAGATAAAGGAACGATTCCTATCTATTAAAGGGGATAGAGTAGAAAGCTAAAGCTAAGCTTAATATCTTACTACGAAGGATAGTAGCCCTATAGATAGTAAGAGGGAAGAGATTAAGGAGTACGAATAGATATTAAAACCTCTAACGCACTCTACGCTACTAGAAATCCCGGAGATACCTTAAGAATTCCCTATAACCGCTAACGATATAAGCGAAGAAGACGATATAAGTCTTAGAGAGTTTAAGCTATAAGCATAGCGAATACTCGACAAAGAAAGTAAGGATAACGTTAGGCAAGTAGCCTTAGAGAGCGTCGCCGGTATTAGAGATAAGATTAAAAACCTACGATAGATAGCCGATAAACTTATAGCGCGTTATCTAGAAGGATACCTATACACTAACCCTAAGTGCGTATATATCGGGTATACTCGATACCTAAAGTACCGCGAATAAGCGATAATAGGGTATTATAACAATAACTACGGGATCTATATATAAGGAAAACTCGACTTAGGTATCGAACCTAAACCCTATATATAGATAAGTAAGCTATAATAGAAAGGAAAATTTACGGGACTCTAGATAGGAAACCGGAGGATAAAAATATAGCAACTAGTAGCTATAATATAAGGCAAATATTAGGTTATCGAAGCAAATCTAAACTACCGAACTATAAGAGTTATAATAGACTCGGGAGTAGTAGGAAACTTTATAAGCCTAAGATACTACTAGTAAAATAATATCGATATAATTAGGAAACAAGACTCTATACCGATAGTAGGTCTTAACGGAGAAAGACTAGGCTTACTTATTAAGAACGAGAGTAGACTAATAATAATAATTATCAGATAATACCTAGAAATAATTAACTTCGATATTACCTTAGTTAGGAAGTATAATATAGTTCTAGGGATACTATAGTTAAGGAAATATAACCCTACTATAGATTAGAACGCTAAAGTAATCGATTTTAACAACTACGAATATTATAGGACTAGCTAAATCTAGTCGGGAATCTCCTAAGAGGAGTAGTAATAGTAAAAGAAAAAATAGAAAGGACCTAGCCTAGGGAAAGTAGATACCTATTAAGATCCCTATTCGGAGAAAGGTAAATCTTAGCCTAGAGGTAGGGTATAGGGGAAACGTAATATAATAAACGTTAGCGTATTCCTTATAATAGAATAGAGACCCGATATAACAGATAATAAACTACGAGACTACGTTATAATCGACTACGAATCGAAGGCCTTATACGCGACTAAGGAGGAACCGATTATACTAGTAGAATATAAAGAATTTAGAATAATCTTCGAGCTACCGCTAGAGGGTAAGCTACTAGAGAGAGGACCGTTTAACTACGAAATTAGACTTACGGTACCTAATATAAAACTACGATATTTAAAAATATACTAGTTATCCGAGAAAGAGCGATAGACGCTAAAGGAATATATCGATAAAAACCTAAGAAAGGGTTATATTCGACTATCGAAATTATTAGCTAGATCTCCTATCTTATTCGTTAAAAAGAAGGATAGATCGCTACGACTATACGTAGACTACCGACAACTTAATAGAGTTACGAAGAAAGATCGATACCTATTACTACTAATTTAAGAGATCTAAGATATACTTGTAGGTATAAAATATTTCACGAAATACGACGTAGCTAACGCGTATAACCGAATTAGAATTACGGAAGGAGACGAATAGAAGATAGTATTTAGATACTACTATAGTCTATTCGAATACCTAGTAATACTATTTAGGCTTACTAACGCACTAGTATCGTTCTAACGATTTATTATAGATATATTAAAAGAATACCTTAATATATTCGTTGTCGCCTACCTAGACGATATTCTAGTATTCTTACGAACCCTAGAGGAATATATTAAATATAATAAGATAGTACTAAGACGATTATTAAACGCTAAGGTCTACCTTAAGCTATCTAAATATAAGTTCTACGTATAGGAAACCGGATTCCTAGGATATATAATTACTAAGGAAGGGTTTAGTATAGAGGAAGAGAAGGTAAGAAGTATTACCGAATAGCCTATACTACGGAACGTGAAAGAAGTTTAGTAGTTCCTAGGCCTATACAACTATTATAGACGATCTATCGAGGGATTCGGAAAAGTTATAGTTAACCTAAATAAGTTAACTAAAAAAGATACCTAATAGGCCTAGACACCCGAAGTAGAGAAAGTATTTAACGAATTAAAAGAAATCTTTATAAAACGATAAATTATAAGGATATTCGACAAGGAGAAACTAATTACTATCGAAATAGATATATTAGATTATACGTTAGAAGCAAGATTACTCTAACCTATAGATAAAGAAGGTAAGGACCTAAAGCCGGTCGCCTTCTAGTTACGAAAGATAAGCCCCGTAGAACTTAACTACGATATCTATAATAAGGAACTATTAGCAATAGTTTCTGCGTTTAAAGTATAGAGATACTACCTAGAAGGAGTAAAATATTAAGTAATAGTAAAGTTAGACTATAAGAATCTAATATATTTTACTACGACTAAGGAACTTATAAGACGACAAGTTCGATAGGTAGAAGTCCTAGCAAGTTACGACTATAGGATCGAATATTATAAGGGAATAGCTAATAGCTAAGTAGATACTCTAAGTAGAAGACCGGACTACTAAGAAGGAGTCGAACTAGTAGAATATACGGTATTCAAGACTAACGATAAAAGGTATTTAGTATATAACTACTAAACGCTCGCTATAATAAGCGAAGTATAAGAATCCGAATAGATATAATAGCTTATATAAGTAACTAAGAGCGACGAAATAATTAATAAGCTTATAAAACTAGAGAAGGAAAACCTTATCTAGATAAATAAGGGATTAGTCCTAATATATAGACTAATATATATCCTAATAACGCTACGTAGAGAAGTAATTAAACGATATTACGACGACCCTACGAGAGGATATACGGGAATAGAAAAGATAATAGAATAAATATTATAAAACTACTTTATACCTAACCTACGACGAAAGGTTATAGGATATATCTAAAGATACGAAATATACTAACGAAATAAGCCTATAAGGCACGCACCCTACGGAATACTATAAAAGAGCGAAACACTAACCGAACTATAGGAATAGATAATAATAGATTTTATTACTAAACTACTAAAAAGCTAAGAATAGGATATAATCCTAGTAGTAGTAGATAGACTTATAAAATATACCTATATAATCCTAACTACGGAGACGATTAGCGTAGTATAACTAGCGTAGATCTTATTAAAAGAAGTATTTTTAAAGTATAGAATACCTAGAAGAATTACGAGTAATAGAGATAAGCTCTTTATATCGAAATTCTAGTAGTCGTTAATAGATCTAACCGGAGTAGAGTATAGACTCTCTACCGCTTATTATCTATAGATAAATAGATAGATAGAGAGAGTAAATTAGATACTCGAGTAATACCTACGAATAAATATAAACTATGTTTAAGACAACTAGGTTATACTATTACTATTAGCTTAGTTCGTATATAATAACGCGGTTAATATAATAACCGGAGAAACTCTATTCTTCGTAAATTATAGAAGAAATCTAATAATAATCGGAGAATTAATTAGAAATTATCCTATTACGGAAGAGGCCCGGTTAATAGTAAAGGAATTAAAGCAGCTATACCTATAGCTATACCGAGATATAGAGTTTATTAGTAATAGGATAGTACTCTACTACGATAAAGGTAGATTAGAGAGACCTAACCTAAAAAAGGGAGGGAAGGTTTACCTTCTAAAACGTAATATTAAAATAAAACGACTAAGTACAAAACTCGATTATCTACGAATTAGACTATACGAAATTAAAGAAAAAATTAGCGAAGTAAATTTTCGATTAAAACTACTAGAGAGAATAAAGAAGATATATCCGACGTTCTATATATCGTTACTAGAACTAGTACCTAAGAACGCTTAATACGATAAAGAAGAAGAAGAAATCGAACTTAACGAAGAATTCGAAGTAGAAGAAATACTAGACGAAAAACGAATTAATAGAAAGTACTACTACCTTATTAAGTAGAAAGAATATAATACCGATAATAATATATAGGAACCTATCGAGAATCTAATAGCTTACTAGCTACTAGTAGGACGGTTTTACCGGAAATAGAACCGTAACTAGGAGGCTGTAAGAAAGCGTCTAGATTATCCTAAGAAAAATCGGAAGACCTAAGGACTTATAATAAACTAGGAAGATCGGAAGTCGCTGTAAGAACCTAATAGTTCGTAGAAAGAGTAGTATCGTTATATCTAGTAGTAGTACTAGACTCTACTCTACGATTATTAAGAGTAGAGGCCTCGATACGTTCCTTTTCGAGACGCTCTAGCTCTTCCTTTTCGCGACGCTCGAGCTCCTTAAGCTTAGCGATATCTTTATATTCACGAGTAATAAAATTACCCGCTTACTTTTTTAATAAATACTTTTATTTTCGGAGACGAAGGAGTTTAGCTAGGATAAGCTCCTCCTCCTTATCGATTTTACTTTATAAAGCTAGCAAGCAACGCTACTCGGTATTACTAAACGACTCTAATAGTATTTTACACTTAATACTATAACTAGCGCGGATATAATAGGAATAGTTCTTCGAATAGTCGGAACGAATATAGACGTAGTATAAGCGAGTATAACAAAGATAGGGAATAAGAGACTTAAAGCCCTCGTATTTAATAAGCTAATAAAGCTTATAGTTAGTAATACCTAACGAAGATATAGTTAGGAAATATTACTAAGGGGAATAAAGGGAAGGTCGCCGATAGAGGGGACTCACGACTACTTATATCTTTCGAGAACGAAAGACTAGAAAGAGGGGGAGGTGATATTATAGACCTACCCCTAGGATACTAATTATAGACTCGCCTAAACTAATTAGTTTAGTAATAAGGCGGTTAGATAGATTCTACTAGATAATCTATCGAGATACTTAGGCTATAACACCTAAGTATAGGATCACGTAACGATCTATTCCGTTTAACGGAACGGACCTAACCGTTAATAGGAAAGGTCCTATCGAAGGAACGGAAGGACTAGATATATAAGGACGCTTATCCACCTATATATATTTAGTTCTTCGCGTTAATTTATTTATTATTACTTATAGTTATATTTGTTACTTAACAAATCACACTTAACAATCGACTATCTTTAAGAGACGTAATACCCTCACGGTATAATATAAGGATACACTCTAACTAGGAGGAACACTTAGTAGTTACTACATAACTACTTAGTCGACTAACTAGGCGCCCTTCAACTACATACGTCTTCGATCTACTCTATAGATCCGAGTCCGTGTAAGGCTATAGCAGGCAACGGTACGATTACGAGATAGATCGTCGAAGTTACGAGAGAGGTACGTTACGATAACGCACATATTACGTTAACTAGTTAGTAGCGCGTAACACTATCGTCTTTACTTTGGTTATATAGGAAAGTGTTGAAGCTTATATATAAATTAAGGATTATAGAGAGATCTATATGTTACAGACCCACCCCTAGGATGCTAATTATAGACTCGCCTGAACTAATCAGTTCAGTAACAAGGCGGTTAGATAGATTCTGCTAGATAATCTATCGAGATACTTAGGCAATAATACCTAAGTATATAATCACGTGACGATCTATTCCGTTCAACGGAATAGACCTAACTATTGATAGGAAAGGTCCTGTCGAGATAACGGAAGGATTAGATATATAAGGACGCTTATTTACCTATATATATTTAGTTCTTCGTGTTAATTTATATATTATTACTTATAGTTATACTTAAGCTTAATAATCGACTATCTTTAGTAATATAATAATCTTATAGTACGATATAAGGATATATACTATAACTAGGAGGAATACTTAGTAGTTATTCTATAACTACTACGTAGACTAACTAGGCGCCCTTTAACTATATATATCTTTAGTCTACTCTATAGATCCGAGCCTATATAAGGCTAGAGTAGGTAATAGTATAATTATAAGATAGATTATCGGAGATTATAAGAGAGATATATTACGATAACGTATATTTTACGTTAACTAGTTAGTAGCGTATAATATAATTAACGCTCTATCTATTATACTATAACTATAATATTATAGTACTAAACAATAGTACTAGTAATATATCGTAGTAATTAGCTAATTAGCTACTACTACTAACTAATACTTAGTTAATATTAATAGTTAAATAGCTAAGAGATAAGTTATATAACTAAGAATACCTATAACCTATAACTACTATAAAACTACCTAAGCCTAAATTCTATAAAGGCGAATAAACTAAGCTTCGAGGGTTTATAATATAGATAGATATATAGTTATATATTATTAAATATAAAGAAGAAGCTAATAAGGTACTTTATATATCTACTTATCTATAAGATTAAGTATTTAACTAGTTCGAACCCTATATCTAAGAGTTTAACGAAAAAGAATAGAAGGATTAGGGAGATACTACGAAGGAATTATTTATATTATATATAGTATTTAAAAGGAAACTTAAATAAACCTTCGGAGATATTAATACTTAGAAAAAGACAACTATCTCTTAGCAGAATCGAATTCTTGCGATATCTCGCTATCCAGAGGTACTAGGATCTCCAGACCTAGTTCAAAATCAATCTAACTTCCCGCTCTATCGTTTGATACTAGCCTTGAGGCTATATCAGCGATAGCAGCGGTAGGCGTGGCCGAAATAGGGATTTTGCACCCCGACCGGGCGCGGAATTTTCACGAACCACGGAACGTATAAACTTAATTCTAACGGACTAACTAGCAAAACGACTAGTAGACTAACTAGTAAGCGATTACCGACAAGCTCTTAATCAACGACCGATCTTCGATAGAGGAAATAGCGTATATCGCAAGAACCGTCTACAACTAACATGCAAGCACTATTAACCCGATTATTAGAGGTTTCATCCTCTCTATCGAGCGCTACGCGTTAAAAGCGCGCGAAAATAACACTTAGGGGATAGCAGCAGTCCTTGCTGCTATCGCTACTATCGATAAGGGCTAGAAGGACCTTACTACCCGAATAACACGTATCGAATTAACTACAAGCTCTATATCCTCCTCCTAGCAATCCTCGGCAGTAGTATAGCGCACCTTCCGCACCTAGGGCTAGTAGCGTACGGTCGTAGCTAGTGTAGCCGGCCCTCCCTCGGGAGATAGTTCTTAGTCGGGCTCGGTTAGTATTTCGCTAGTGGAACTTGCCGAAGATAGGCAGGTGATTATCAAGATCAAGGATAAAGCGATACGGGCCCGCCTTCGGTCGAAGATAGAGTAGGATATTATAAAATTAGTAGATAAGAAGAAGATAGAGGTAGCACGGCGTATAGATAGTAGCGCGCTTATAGGTTATCGCCTCGTCGCTACACGTAAGCTTCCTTCTAGTAACGTAGCTATTATAGCTAAGACTACGGCGTCTATAGAGGTACTAAGGAAGCAGGAATACTTATAGTAGCTTCGGGGCTTTAGCAGAGATACTTAGGTTTAACGGCCGACGTAGGGAATTGTAGCTCAAGGAGTTCCGATTACGGATTTCGGGGATTTCTCCGATTCGGCTAAGATCTTTATAGTAGTAGAGGACCTACTTCGCTAGAACCCGGTATAGGCGGACGGCGATAGTAGTAGTAAACAGCTAAGGGTAGTACATCTTAGCTAGCTTACAAAGCTATATATAAAGAAGAAGGAGGGGTCCTTAGTAATAGAGCTATTATCTCTAGTTGCCGCGAACCGTACTATCGCTGCTAGTATAACCTAGGGCTATCGGTACTGCTATACTATACGTTTCTACCGAGAAGGGAGGTCGAGATTCTGTCGAAAATGCTAAAAACCTAGGCATATTCAGGCCTACTACCCTTCGAAGATATATATCTGCGGCTACTATACTACTAAGCACTCTACCTAGGAGTACGAAGCAGTAATAGCTAGTCCTACTACTATCGTTATTAAATACGCGAATTGCAAAGGACCTTATAGGCCTATCTTAAAAGACTATAAGTTCCACTAACGGGAGACGGAGAGAGCGAAGCGAGCTCTCCTAGAAGCTTCCCCCTACTACCGTGTACCTTCATTATTTAGATATACTTAGTATCCTCCTACCTAACATATAACCTAATATATAACTCAAGCGCTAATATAATAAGCTCGGAGAGTACCTACCCGACGTGCTTAGGCACTAAGAGTCTCTTAGGTAGAGGAGGTAGTAATATCTAACTACTAGACTCGGTCACGGGGACTTTAATATTCTTAACATACTCCTAAACCCTCGCAACCTCCTACCTCGTAGCCTCCCGCCTCGTAGCCTACTGTTACGCGCTGCTAACTGGTTAACGTAATATGTGCGTTATCGTAACGTACCTCTCTCGTAATCTCCGACGATCTCTCTCGTAATCTCCGACAATCTATCTCGCAATCGTACCGTTGCCTGCTCTAGCCTTACACGGGCTCGGACCTATAGAGTAGACCGAAGACGTATGCAGTTGAAGGGCGCCTAGTCAGTCGACTAAGTAGTTATATAATAACTACTAAGTGTTCCTCCTAGTTAGAGTATATCCTTATATTGTACCGTGAGGGTATTACGTCTCTTAAAGATAGTCGATTATCAAGATTAATTTATAAGTAACAAATATAGCTCGTAGTAATAATATATAAATTAACGCGAAGAACTAAATATATATAGGTAAACGAGTATCCTTATATATCTAGTCCTTTATATCCTAGGATATACTCGGTTTATATCCTAGGCTATGTTCCGATTATAGTCCTAGCTATAATATTACGTGATCTCGGGTATTACTACCTAAGTCCGTTCCTACTTATTGTAAGCAAGATCTCTCGATACCGCCTTATTGCAGAATCTATTAGTTTAGACGTATCTATTTTTAGTATCCTAGGGGTAGGGTCTATAATATTACCTCCTCCTCTCTTAATCTTTCGTCCTCGAAAGATATAAGTAGCCGTAAGTACCCTCTGCTATATTTCTATTTCTTTCTTCCCTTAGTATACCTTCTTATTAACTATATCGTCTAAGGCTTCTATTAAAAAGAATTCTCTTCGTTGAAGGATTAAAGACAAAGGTTTTAGGGCAGTTATTCCTTATAACCGCTATATTCGACTAAGTAAGGTCTATTTTAAATTAGAGTTCTCCGATCGTTATAGCAAGTATATTTATAGTAGCTCTTCGAAGTGTATTATATCTAAACCCTCGTATACCGACGCTAAGTAGCGTCGCCTTATTCGTATATAGGCCGATATCGCCGAGTAGCGCTACGCTACTCTCTAGGCTAGTTAAGAAGCTATAGCTCGTTTAGCTTATTTAGATTACTATAAAATACTACTTCGAAACCGCGCTAGTAATTTTATTACTCGTAATTATAAGGATATTCAATCAATCAATCAATAATCTTATTCCTGATAGAGCTTCCTCTATATACAAGGTGCTATGCAGGGATTTGCGCCTTCTAGTGCCAGCCTAGTGCGCATGAGAAGTTGCCAGCAAGGGCCAGCATAACGCTGGAACGAACAGATGAAATCGAATGACAAAGGAAAGGTAAACAATAACGAAAGAAGGGGTCCGCCTTAGCGGCTATCCAGCGTGTCCCGGCGGCGCCGAGTGCACCATGCTACGCACCAGTAGCCTCAGCAAAAACAGTTGTCGTAAGCAGCTCCCAACATCCACAGCCTTCATGCGGGCGGAGAAACTGCCGCCGGCCTTATCTTGCAGAATGATGATAAGAACCGGCAGAACCACACCGCCGGCCTTATCTGCAGATTGATGATAAGGTCATATAGTAGCAGAATCTCACCGCCCGACCTCCGTATCCCGCATCCTATATGCACTAGTCCGTATGCATATCCCACTCCCTTCCTCGCTCCTACACTCCCTAGTAGCTCGTGTTACCGAGTTCTGAATCATTAGGTTGCTAGTTGTTATTGCTAGTAGCAGATCCGAATCACTAGATCTCGATTTCACGCTGCTCTCCCCTATTCCTATATTCCCACTCTTCTACTTCTTATACGCGGCTATCACCGCTTCTGCTTATCGGTCGCAGTTAAGGGGGTAAGTCGAGTTCCTAGTAGCTCGCCCTTAGTTTTATGCCCTATTAGTCCTATAGGACCACTGCCTAGTAGCTTATATTTAATTTGTTAAATACGCGACCAGGAATCAAGATTCAGTCTCTAGCTCCGGCTCTATACCGAATACTACGGGATTAAGATACTTGAATTGATTAAGTAGGCCTAACGAAATTATAAACTATGCTAGATATAGCCTTACGGGAAGCTAGCGAAGAAGCTCGTTAGTGCCGAGCTATATCGAGACACCTACCTCTGCTAAGGAATTTCTTAGCGTAGTACGTATCTCTTATAAATCCGGGTATTTAAGTAATATATAAGCAACTATTTAGTTACCTAAACCGTATCCGTATCTTAGTAAGTCTCGTGCGTTAATCTTTGCAAGATAGCTTAACAGCCCGATCTTGCCTATTCTTAATTAAATTAGTACTAACGATATTGCTTTCCGTAGGCCTTGCTAGTAATTAAGTATATCTTTCTTACCTACTACTTCCCCTAGCAGCCGTTTTATCGCCCTTACGCCCTTCTCCTTCTACTATACTACCTCCTACGCCTATTTTACTTATTGTCGAATACGTCGTTTAATTGTAGATACGAGGATAAGATATCGGTTATCGGGGTAGGTACTTTCCGGTAGGGAATCGGTAAGGGCGGCTTCCTTAGCTATTATATCGGTAAGTTCGTTACTAGGGATACCTTTATACGTAGGGATCTATCGGAACTTAATATAAATTCCTACCTCGTTTAGTATTCGAAGGTATTAGATTGCGGTAATTAGGTATACCTATCCTGATAGTATCCTTAGTCGGCGAATAGCTTATAGTGTAGCTTAGGAGTCGGAGAAGATAACTACTTTCTTCGGTACTTAGTTTATTAATTAGTTAACGAATAATTAACGAGTAACTAATAGCGCTATATTAATAGCCCGCAGCTCTATAGCGTAGATAGTAGAGATTCCTTCTATTCCTATCTGCGAGCGGTAGTATATAGGGTCTTTACCCTATACTACTACTCCGGTACCTACGCGGCCTTTATATCCGCTACTATCTGTATAGATAACTAAGCTTCCTCCTCTTTCTAGTATTTCTATATACTACTTTCTTGCTTCCTCGCGCTCGGAGATAGTTACCGCTAGAGGATCCTACTAAGGCGCCCGGGCGTATACTATATAGCTCTCCTATTGTCCGGCTAAGGTATCCGGGGGAGCTGTTAGGTATCCGCCCTTCTTCTAAGCTTAAGCCTCTATTAGTAACTATCCCGAATAGTCACGCTACGCCTTTAATCGTTAATAATTAAGTATTAATTTTAGCACTGTATAGGCAGGGCCTATTCTAATTCTTAATACGGCTTTATTAGCAAGCTTAGTTATAAGAATCGGTATCGGTATTAGACTTAGCTTAATACTCAACGTAGTAGTAGCCGTAGTGCGGAAGGCACTACTAACCGCGTAGGCTGCTTGATACTATAGTATAGCGAAGGGCCTAGCTACCTATTGCTACTTTGCTAATAACCATTATAGTTTAAACTAGGCTAACACTCCTATGAGTGCTTATAGGATAATGATTGCTTAGTAAAGTCTCCTTATAGTAAGCAGGGAAGCTCCCTATGTCGACCCTGACAGTGATTTTAAGGCTAGTTGATACTTTGGCTAGCATTTTCTCCCGATGCTGCTTGAATAACAGCTTTTTATCTAACCAGAGGCCTAGATAGCGTTCTGCAGATAGCAAAGAGGCTAGTTGTATAACCACGTTTCCAAGATATAAAGGTGAGTATCGGGCTTTTAACTATGGCCTAACGAAGTGAATTAATATATATTTCTTAATATTAAAGACTAATGCATAGCGGGAAGCCTACTACTTAGCGAGCGTGTGAATCCGCTGAAGCTTTTAAATTGTGTCTATTTCCGTGCGGCCGATTACTATAACACCTATATCGTCGACCTAGCCGTAGCCGGAGGTCTTACCGTTTAGATCGTTATATAATTTAATAAGGTTAGCGTTGTAGATAAGGTAAAGAATAGGAGATATTAGCGAGCCTTAGGGAATACTAGTCGGCGTTAGAATTAACTAGGAAGCGCCTTCGGGTATCCGAATAATTGTTAATCTGTTAGAGAGGAAAGCTTTCACCTATAGTACGAACTATCCTAAGCGATATTTGCGTAAGTTATAAAGTAAGCGTTAGTATACTACGTTGTTATATACTCCCGAGATATCGAGAAATAGTATAGAGACTACCTATTTAGTAGTCTTTCCCTACGCTGTCCGAATACGGTCGATAATTAAATAAATAGTATAATTAATAGAGATCCCTTTCCTACTACTAAGGTAGCCGATAGGGAGAAGATCTTCTATTTCTACGAGATAGGAAATCCTTCTTACTATAATAGATTTAAGGGCTTTAGCGAGCGTGTTTAGAAGGGCTATAGGTCGATAGGATTTAGCAAGCTAATAGTCTCTATTACCTGCCTTACGTAGCACGATAGTGATAGAACGTTAGAAGTAGGAAGGGTTATAGCCTATTATAATATAAGTATTAAATAATATAGTAATATAGGTAAGAGCTGTTAGGATTTTGATAATTTTATACTAGAGTCTATTCGGGATACCGTTATCGCTAGGTACACGCCTAGTAGGGGCACGAAGGAAGGCCTTAGAGATCTTATAAGGCTTAATAGGAGGTATAGGGATCTGTTTAGGATATATATAATCCTGAATATCTAAGAGATCCGTAGGCGGTAGTATAGGGAAGAAGGCTTTACGGAATACTTCCGCCTTTTTATCCACTATTTCGGCAAGCTATTATTCTTAGATACTTATTCCTATATTCCCTACCTTTAGTAATAGAGTAAGACTTCTTTTATAGGCTCCCTTGCGGTTCCTTACCTATTTAGAAAGCTGCTATAAGCCCCTAGGGCCTTACTCGATAACTTCTTATATACGGCGGCGATAAGCACGGGAAAGCCTTGCCTTAATAAGGCGGGACTTAGCGTTTCTAGCCTTTATATAGAGTATCTAGTAGCAGGGATCGTATATACGTATATATAATCGGCGGAGACGGCGTGTCTCTTTAATAGTATCACGGTATTCGTCGTTAAAACCGGGATTCGAGAAGGTAGAGGGTTTTGCCTATAGCGTTAATACTTCTACGGTAGTATTAGTAACTCGAATCAGCGTTCGATAAGCTAGTTCGATAGCTATCTTAGAAGGGGAGGAGGAGGAGAAGGAGGAAGGTAGTTGAGGAAGATATTATTTAATATATTCGAGAAGCTTCTTATCGTCGGTTACTTCCTAATTTCGCCGGCGGGGTTGAATAGTAGGCGGAGGAGTTATTATATTAAGGATAGTACGGATTAGAAGATAGTCTAACTAGCTATCCACGTTATACGCGATAGAATAGTATACTAGGCGGTCGATAAGGCTGTTAGAGATAAAAGTAAGGTCGATAGTACTTAATTAAGCAGCTTTATCGCCTATTAGCCCTCGCTACTATATAGGTATACCCTGCTCGCTGATATATTCTAGTGATAGATTACTAAGAGTACTAACAAGCTATCTAGCTTCTTATTTAACCGGTTACCTAAGATTAGAGCTACCCTAGAGCTTATAATAGAGATTAAAGTCTCCTATAATAATATATTTAGTAAGAGGGCGTTTTAAGACTTCCTCTCTTAAGTATTAGATATTAATATCTTTCTAGGCTTCCGGTTAGTTATAGATATTATAGATAAAGAGATCTAACTAGCTATCCTTCTGCTAGCGTCGAATTTTAAGAATTTAATAGTTACCGCTTATAATAGTATATAACTATATAGCGGGATCTAGGCCTTTTGAAACGAATATATAGACTCGAGTACGCTTCCTCTCTAAGCCTAAGTCCCTACCTCTGCTAGGACCCGTATAACTCGGCTAGAGAAGCTAATAAAACACTATCGCTAGGTAGTTAGTAGTATTAAGGGGTTTATTAGTCTATAGCTCTTGAATAGCGATAATACTTATCTCCCGAACTCCTTTCTTACGTAGGAAGGTAGCTATTACCTCCTACTACTTATAGGCGTTATATTGAATAATTTCGAAGGGCTTATAGGTTAGATTTCGGCTTAATACTTTAATTATTAGTTGTTATAGTTAGGGTCGCTGTCCGATAAGGTATTATAGAAGATATCCCCTTCCTAGTCTAGTAATAGCTAGTCCGGTAAACTAAGAGGGCTAGTTAATATACTAACGAATAGGGAGCGGTTAAATAATTCGATTTCTTAGTTTTCTTCCTCTAGCTATTAAGATTAGGCACGCTCTAGGCTTCGAACGAGGGTAGTAGCTTTAATACTAGCTACTCGTGTAATTATATCTTTATCTTCCTTAGGGAAGTAGGAGAGATAGCCGTTATTCTCTTCCTCTCCGAATATCTCCGCTAGGCTTACTACTAGAGTAAGTGCCCTAGAAGTAGTATCTTCTATCGCGTAATCTTCTTCTAGGTTATATTCGAAGTAGGCACGCTTATAAACCGAGGGAGCGGTCTTAGGAGAGCGGACTCTTATAGTATTAGCGGTAGTATCTATTCTTATATCCGAGTCTATAGCGTTTATAGCGTTTATAGAGGATTTCGATTTATTCTTCGAGCTAGGAGGACGTCCTAGGCGGCGGCGGGGTTATTAGATAAGGACTTAGGGTTAGGATATAGGAAGCTAGGATATAGGAAGCTAGGAGGGTTCGGGAGTATACTAGGAATCTTAAAGTCCTCGAGATCGAGTTTAGTAGTCTAAGACTACTACCTCCTCGATTTAAGAGGTCCTCGGTACTTAGGCTCGTCGAGTAGCTACCCGCTAAGCTCGCTAAGTTGTTGCATATTAAGTTATTATATATTAAGTTATTATATATTAAGTTATTACGTGTTAGGTTATTATATATCGGAAGGAGGATAGGACACGATAATAGGGAGAAGTATCTAGGAGAGCTCGCTTCGCCCTCTCTATCTCCCGTTAATAGAACTTATAGTCTTTCGAAATAGGCCTATAAGGGCCTTTATAGTTTACGTATTTAATAGTAACGATAGCTCCCTACGTAGCCTTACACTCCTAGGTAGGGTGCTTAGTAGTATAGTAGCCGTAGATATATATCTTAGAAGGGTAGTAAGCCTATACGTGTCCCGGTTTCTAACACTTACGACAAAATCTCGACCTCCCTTCTCGGTAGAAGCGTATTATATAATAGTACCTATAGCCCTAGGTAGTACCGGCAGCGATAGCACGGTTTGTAGCGACCGGGGATAATAGCTCGATAACTAGGGAGCCCTCCTTCTTCTTTATATACGGCTTAGTAAGCTAGCTAAGGTGTACTACCCTTAGCTACCTACTATCGCTATCTACCTATACAGGGTTCTAACGAAGTAGGTCCTCTGCTGCTGCTAAGGTCCTAGTATTATCGGTTAAGTCGAAGTCAGTAATTAGAACGCCTTATACTACGATTCCCTACGAAGGCTGCTATATATAAGTATCCTTACTAAATACCTTCACCTACTATACGGCGTGTTCCGGCTTCCTTAGTACCTCCGCCGATACCGTAGTCTTAGCTATAATAGCTATATCGCCGGAAGGAAGCTTGCGCGTAGCGACAAGGCGATAACCTATAAGTATACTACTATTCTTACGCTTTACTACTTCTATCTTCTTACTATCTACTAGCTTAATAATATCCTACTCTCGAAACGTAGGCGACCGGAGCCTAGCACGTATTATATTATCCTTGATTTTAATAATTACCTAGCGATCCTCTGCTAGTTTAACTAGCGAGGCGCCGACCGATAAATATACTAATTAAGAGCTACCTCCCGAAGGAGGACCGGCTATACCTATAACCGTACGCTGCTAGCCCTAGGTACGGAAGGTACGCTATACTACTACCGAGGACTCCTAGGAGGAGGATATAGTGCTAGTAGTTGATTTAATACGGGTAATTCGTTAGGTAAGATCCTTCTAGCCCTTATCGATTATAGAGATAGCGGCAAGGATTGCAGCTATCCCCTAAGTATTATTTTCACGTGCTTTTAGCGCGTAGCGCTCGATAGAAAGGATAAAGCTACGGATAATAGGGTCGGTATAATTATTAGCTTAGGCGTATTAGTAGATATTTCTCGCGATATAGGCGATTTCCTCTATCGAAGAGTAGTTATTGATTAATAGCTTATTACTTACTTACTAGTTGATTTGCTAGTCGGTAGTTCGCGTGTTACTATTCCGTTAGAATTAAGTTTGTACGTTCCGTAGTTCGCGAAAATTCCGCGCCCGGTCGGGGTGCAAAATCCCTATTTCGGCTACGCCTGCCGCTGCTATCGTAGGTAGTAGTATAAAACTAGTATCAAACGATAGAGCAGGAAGTTAGATTGATTTTGAACTAGGTCTAGAGATCCTAGGACCTCTGGATGGCGAGATATCGCAAGAATTCGATTCTGCCAAGAGATGTCTAGTTTTATTATAAGGATATTACTAAGCTCGAGGAGCTTAAGCGTCGCGAAAAAGAAGAGTTAGAGCGTCTTAAGAAGGAACGTATCGAGGCCTCTACTCTTAATAATCGTAGAGTAGAGTCTAGTACCGCTTCTAGATATAATAATACTACTCTTTCTACGAACTATTAGGTTCTCGCGACGACTTCCGACCTTCCTAGTTTATCGTAAGTTCTAGGGTCTTCTAACTTTATATAGGATAATATAGACGCTTTTTTTATAATCTCCTAGTTATAGTTCTATTTCTAGTAAAACTATCCTACTAATAGTTAGTAAGCTATTAGATTCTCGATAGGCTCCTATATATTATTATTAGTATTATATCCTTTCTACTTAACGAGGTAGTAGTGCTTTCTATTAATTCGTTTTTTATCTAGTATTTCTTCTACTTTAAATTCTTCGTCGAGTTTAATTTCTTCTCCTTCTTTATCGTATTAAGCGTTCTTAGGTGCTAGTTCTAGTAACGATATATAGAACGTCGGATATATCTTCTTTATTCTCTCTAGTAGTTTTAACTAAAAATTTACTTTACTAATTTTTTCTTTAATTTTATATAGTCTAATTCGTAGATAATCGAGTTTTATACTTAGTTATTTTATTTTAATATTACGTTTTAGGAGGTAAACCTTCCCTCTCTTTTTTTAGATTAGGTCCCTCTAATCTACCTTTATTATAGTATAGTACTATCCTATTACTAATAAACTCTATATCTTAGTATAGCTATAGGTATAGCTACTTTAATTCCTTTACTATTAACTAGGCCTCTTTCGTAATAGGGTAGTTTCTAATTAATTCTCTAATTATTATTAGATTTCTTCTATAATTTACGAAGAATAGAGTTTCTCTAGTTATTATATTAACCGCGTTATTATATATAAACTAGGCTAATAGTAATAGTGTAGCCTAGTTATCTTGAATATAGTTTATATTTATTTATAGATATTATTCGAGTATCTAATTTACTCTCTCTATCTATCTATTTATTTACGGATAATAAGTAGTAGAGAGTCTATACTCTACTCCGATTAAATCTATTAATAACTACTAGAATTTCGATATAAAGAGCTTATCTCTATTACTCGTAATTCTTCTAGGTATTCTATACTTTAAAAATACTTCTTTTAATAAGATCTACGCTAACTATATTACGCTAATCGTCTCCGTAGTTAGGATTATATAGATATACTTTATAAGTCTATCTACTACTACTAGGATTATATCCTATTCTTAGCTTTTTAGTAGTTTAGTAATAAAATCTATCGTTATCTATTCCTATAGTTCGGTTAGTATTTCGCTCTTTTATAGTATTCTATAGGGTACGTGCCTTATAGGCTTATTTCGTTAGTACGTTTTATATCTTTAGATATATCCTATAACCTTTCGTTATAGGTTAGGTATAAAGTAGTTTCGTAATATTTATTCTATTATCTTTTCTATTCCCGTATATCCTCTCGTAGAGTTATTGTAATATTATTTAATTACTTCTCTATATAGCGTTATTAGGACGTATATTAGTCTATATATTAGGACTAATCCCTTATCTATCTAGATAAGGTTTTCCTTCTCTAGTTTTATAAGCTTATTAATTATTTCGTTATTCTTAGTTACTTATATAAGCTATTATATCTATTTAGATTCTTATACTTCGCTTATTATAGTAAGCGTTTAGTAGTTATATACTAAATACCTTTTATTATTAGTCTTAAATACTATATATTCTACTAGTTCGACTCCTTCTTAGTAGTCCGGTCTTCTACTTAGAGTATCTACTTAGCTATTAGCTATTCCCTTATAATATTCGATCCTATAGTCGTAACTTACTAAGACTTCTACCTATCGAACTTATCGTCTTATAAGTTCCTTAGTCGTAGTAAAATATATTAGATTCTTATAGTCTAACTTTACTATTACTTAATATTTTACTCCTTCTAGGTAGTATCTCTATACTTTAAACGCGGAAACTATTACTAATAGTTCCTTATTATAGATATCGTAGTTAAGCTCTATAGGGCTTATCTTTCGTAACTAGAAGGCGACCGGCCTTAGGTCTTTACCTTCTTTATCTATAGGTTAGAGTAATCTTGCTCCTAGCGTATAGTCTAATACGTCTATTTTAATAGTAATTAGTTTTTCTTTATCGAATATTTTTATAATTTATTACTTTATAAAGATCTCTTTTAATTCGTTAAATACTTTTTCCGCTTTAGGCGTCTAGGCCTATTAGGTGTCTTTCTTAGTTAACTTATTTAGGTTAACTATAACTTTTCCGAATCCCTTAATAGATTATCGGTAATAGTTATATAGGCCTAGGAACTACTAGACTTCTTTTACGTTCTGTAGTATAGGCTATTCGGTAATACTTCTTACCTTCTCTTCCTCTATACTAAACCCTTCCTTAGTAATTATATATCCTAAGAATCCGGTTTCCTATACGTAGAACTTATATTTAGATAGTTTAAGGTAGACCTTAGCGTCTAGTAGTCGCCTTAATACTATCCTATTATATTTAATATATTCTTCTAGGGTTAACAACTATCTCTTAGCAGAATCGAATTCTTGCGATATCTCGCCATCCAGAGGTCCTAGGATCTCTAGACCTAGTTCAAAATACACATAACTTCGCGCTCTATCGTTTGATACCGGCATTGACCCTATATTAGCGATAGCAGCGGTAGGCGTGGCCGAAATAGGGATTTTACACCCTGACCGGGCGCGGAATTTTCGCGAACTACGGAACGTATAAACTTAATTCTAACGGACTAACTAGCAAAACGACTAGCAGACCACTAACTAGTAGGCCGACCGAGCGTCGCTATCAATTAATAACTACTCGTCGATAGAGGAAATCGCTTATATCGCAAGAACTGTTTACAATCAACATACAAGCACCGCTAACCCGATCGTGAGGGGCTTTATCCTCTCTATCGAGCGTTATGCACTAAAAGCGCGCGAAAACGACACTTAGGGGATAGCTACTATTCTCGCAGCTATCTCTATAATCGATAAGCGTTAATAGGACCTTACCCGAGACCTTACCTAATAAATAATACGTATTAAATCCTCCGCCTAGGAGATTTCGAAAATTACAAGCTCTATATCGACCTCCTAGCAATCCTCGGTAGTAGTATAGCGCACCTTCCGCACCTAGGGCTAGTAGCGTACGGTTATAGCGAACCCTCTGTCGGAATAGGGCACTTAATTAGCGTGTTTATTAGTCGGTGCTTCGCCTATCGAGCTAGTAGAAGACTGCTAGGTAATCGTTAAAATTAAGGATAACGCGATACGGGTATACCTCTAGTCGAAAATAGAGTAGGATATTATTAAGCTAGTAGACGGTAAGAAGATAGAAGTAGTAAAGCGTAAGAATAGTAGTATACTTATAGGTTGCCGCCTCGTCGCTACGCGTAAGCTTCCTTCCGGCGATATAGCTATTATAGCTAAGACTACGGTATCGGCGGAGGTGCTAAGGAAGCCGGAATATACTATATAGTAGGTAAAGGCGTTTAGCAAAGATACCTATATATAGCAACCTTCGTAGGGAATTATCGTATAGGGTGTTCCGATTACGGACTTCGGAGATTTCTCTAATTCTACTAAGAACTTCGCTATAGCAGAGGACCTACTCTGTTAGAACCCGGCGTAGACTAATAGTGAAGAGCTAAGGGTAGTATACCTTAGCTAGCTTACTAAGCCGTATACGAAGAAGAAGGAGGGCTCCCTAGTTATTAAGCTGTTATCTCCGGTAGCCGCGAACCGTGTAATCGCTGCTAGTATAACCTAGGGCTATAGGTGCTATTATACAACACGCTTCTACCGGGAAGGGAGGTCGAGATTCTATCGGAAATACTAGAAACTAGGGTATATTTAGGCTTACTACCTCTCTAAGATATATATCTATAGCTACTACGCTACCGAGCACCCTACCTAGGAGTGTGAAGTAGCGACAGCTAGCTCTGTTACTACTATTAAGTACGCGAATTGTAAAGGCCCTTATAGGCCTATCTCGAAAGACTATAAATTCTATTAGCGGGAGATAGAGAGGGCGAAGCGAGCTCTCCTAGAAGCTGCTCTATACTATCGTGTTCTATCCTCTTTTCGATATACTTAGCAGAATACTTAATATACAACAACCCTAGCCCTAATTTAACGAGCCTAGCGGGTAGCTACTCGACGAGCCTAAGCACCTAAGACCTCTCAAATCGAGGAGGTAGTAGTTTCAGACTACTAAACTCGGTCGCGAGGGCTCTAGGATTCCTAGTATACTCCTATATCTTATCTTTATATATCCTAGTTTCCTGTATCCTAGCTCCTAGTATCCTAACCCTAAGTCCTTATCTAACAACCTCGCCGCCGTCTAGGACGCCCCCCTAGCTTAAAGAATAAATCAAAATCTTCTATAAACGCTACTAACTTAGATACGAGGATAGATACTACCGCCGACGCTATAAGGGCTTACTCCCCTAAAGCAGAGGCTACTAAAACCCGTACCGTAGTTTATAAGCGTGCGCGCTTTAAATATAACCCTAATAAAGACCTCGCGATAGAAGATACTACTTCTAGAGCGCTAGCCCTAGTAGTTAGCCCTAGGGAAATCTTCGGAGAGGAGGAAAATAACGGCTATCTCTCCTACTTCCCTAATAAAGATAATATATAAGCGCGAGCAGCTAGTATAGAAGCTACTACCCTCGTTCGAAGCCTAGAGCGTGCCTAATCTTAACAGCTAGAGGAAGAAAACTAAGAAATCGAATTATTTAACTGCTCTCTATTTGTTAGTATATCAACTAGCCCTCTTAGTTTACCGGAGCTATCGCTAGACTAGGAAGGAGATATATTCTATAACGTATTATCGGACAGCGACCCCGACTATAACGATTAATAATATATTAAAAACCCTTCGAAATTATCTAATATAACGCGTATAGGTAGTAGGAGGTGATAGCTACCTTCCTTCGTGAAAAAGGTATTCGGGAGGCAAGTATTATTACCGTGTAGGAACCCTAGACTAACGAACCTCTTAATACTACTAATTACCTAGCTATAGCCTTTTATTAACTTCTTTAGCCGAGATTTAAAGAATCTTCGGGTAAGAGGAAGTGTACTCGTATCTATATATTCGTCTCGAAAGGTCTAGATCCCGCTTTATAGTTATATACTATTATAAGCGGCGACTACTATATTTTAAAGATCCGACGCTAGTAGAGAGAAGGCTAGTCTAATCTCTTTATCTATAATATCTACAATCAGCTAGATACTACCCTAGAAAATAAGGATATTAATATCTAACGCCTAGGGTATAAAATCTCTAAGCGCCCTCTTGCTAAGTATATAGTGATAGGAGACTTTAATCTCTACTACGAGCTCTAGGGCGGCCTAAATCTTAAGTAAATAGTTGAATAGGAAGCTCGTAAGCTCGCTAATACTGCTAGTGATTTATTACTAGAGTATATCAGCGAACAAGGTAAGCCTATATAGCAGCGTAGCCTAAGTAGTGAAGTAGAAGCGTAGTCAAGCACTATCGACCTTACCTTTATCTCCGATAGCCTTATCGACTATCTTATATACTATTCTATAGCTTATAACGTCGATAGCTAGTCCGACTATCTTCTAATTCGTATAGTTCTTAATATCGCTACTCCCCTACCTACTATTATAGCACGCTAGCGAAACTAGGAGGCAACCGATAATAAGAAGCTTATTAAATATATCGAGTAGTATCTTCCCTAGCTACCCTCTCTTTCCTCCCTCCCTTCTAAGATAGCTATCGAAATAGCCTATCGAACGTTGATTCGGGTAATTAATACGGCTATAGAGGCCTCTACACTATAGACGAAGCCTTCCTCCTTCTCGAATCCTAGTTTCGACAACGAATACCGTGCTACTATTAAAGAGACACGCTAGCTACGTCGCCTCTATACACGCACGTATAATCTATACTACTAGATACTCTATATAAAAGCCCGAAATGCTAAATCCCGCCTTATTAAAGCAAGGCTTTCCCGTGTACACTACCGCCGAGTGTAGGAAGTAATAGAGTAGGGTCCTAGAGGCCTCTAGCAACTATCTAAGTAGGTAAGGAACTATAAGGGTGCGTATAAACGTAGCCTTACGCTATCTCTGAAGGTAGGGAATATAGGAACTACTAGCAGCTAAGAATAACTAGCGGAGATAGTAGATAAGAAGGTAGAGGCCTTCCGCAAAGCCTTCTTTCCTATACTACTACTAGCGGATCTCTCCGATATTTAGGATTATATATACCCTAAATAGATCCCTATACCTCCTATCAAGCCTTATAAGGTCTCCGAGGCCTTCCTCCGTGCCCCTACTAGGCGTGTACCCGGCGATAACGGTATCCCGAATAGATTATAGCATAAAATTATTAAAAGCTGCCCTAATACGGTTGAATATATCACTATACTATTCAATATATATATTTCAACTAGCTATAACCCTACACACTTCTAGCGCTCTATCACTATCGTGCTACGTAAGGTAGGGGATAGAGACTACTAGCTAGCTAAGTTATATCGCCCTATTACATTGCTTAATATACTAGCAAAGGCTCTTAAGTTAGTAATAGCTAGGAGGATTTCCTATCTAGTAGAAACGGAAGACCTCCTCCCTACTAGCTACCTAGGTAGTAGGAAGGGAATCTCTATTAATTATATAATTCATATTATCCTCGATAAAATTAGGACTACCTAGGAAAGAACTACTAAACAGGTAGTTTCTATACTATTTCTCGACGTATTAGGCGCCTATAATAACGTCGTATATACAAGACTATTATATAACCTTCGTAAGAGAAGGCTTAGCTAGTTCGTGCTGTAGGTGAAAGCCTTCCTCTCTAATAGATTAATAATTATTAGGATACCTAAAGGAGCGTTATAGTTAATTCTAATACCGACTAGTATTCCCTAAGGCTCTCCGATATCTCCGATTCTCTATCTAATCTATAACGCTGACCTTATTAAATTATATAACGGGCTAAGGACCTCCGGCTATAGCTAGGTCGACGACGTCGGTATTATAGCCGTAGGCCGTACCGAATAAGAAACTATCTATATACTTTACTAAAAGTATAAGCTTACAGAATAGTAGGCTTCTCGTTATGCGTTAGTCTTTGATACTAAGAAATATGCACTAATCTACTTTACTAGACCGCTATGCAAGCTATAGTACTCGCCCCTATAGCTTAGAGACGTGACTATATAGCTAGCCTCTAAGCTTTCAGTAGAACGCTATCTAGGCCTCTAGTTAGATAAAAAGCTATTATTTAAGTAGTATTAGGAGAAAATGCTAGCTAAAGTATCGACTAGCCTACAAGCCCTAAAATCACTATCAGGGTCGATATAGGGAGCTTCTCTGCTTACTATACGACGACTCTATTAAGCTATTATCATCCTACAAGCTCTTATAGGTGTATCGGCCTAGTTTAAACTATAATAGTTATTAGTAAAGCAGCAAGTTACCCGACTATTCGCTACGTTACAGCACTAAGCTACGTGTGCGATTAGTAGAGCTTTTCGAACGATAGTAGCTGCTGCTTTATACGTTGAGCTAAGTCTAATACCGATACCTATTCTTATAACTAAGCTTACTAATAAAGCAGCGCTTCGGATTCGTATAGGCCCTACCTATATAGTGCTAAAATTAATAATTATTCAAAGGTAGAAGATATAGCGTGACTGCTTAGGGTAGTCACTAATAGAGGCTTAGGCTTAGAAGAAGGGCGGATACTTAACAGCTCCCTCTAAGTTCTTAGTAGGAGGATAGGAGAACTATGTCGTATTCGCCCGGGCGCCTTAGCAAGTGCCTCTAATAGTGATTATCTCTAAGCGCGAGGATATAAGGAAGCAGTATAAAGAAATCCTAAATTAGAAAGAGGAGGAAAATATAGTTATCTATATAGACGGAAGTAGATATAAAGGCCGCATAGGTGCCGGAGTAGTGGTATAGGGCAAAGACCCTATATACTACCGCTCCTAGATAGGAATAGAAGGAATCTCCACTATCTATACTATAGAGCTATAAGCTATTAATATAGTATTATTAGTTATTTAATAATCGTTTATTAACTAATTAATAAACTAAATACTACTAGGAAAAGTAGTTATCTTCTCTAACTCCTAAGCTGCACTATAAGCGATCCGCCGACTAAGGATACCTTCCGGTTAAGCTTACTTAATCTTAGCGATCTAGTATCTCTAGGCTCTAGAAGGCAGAGTCACTATAGAACTCTGCTAGATCCCTACGTATAAAGGTATCCCTAGAAATAAACTTGCGGATACAACAGCTAAGGAAGCTGCCCTTTCTAACACCGATACTTCAATCCCCGACAACCGATATCTTATCCTCGCCTCGGTAATTAAACGATATATTCGATAACGAGCAAAATAGGCGTAGGAAGCCGCGTAGTAGAAGGAGAAGGGCGCAAGGTCGACGAAGCGGCTTATAGAAGCGCTAGGCAAGAATCTAGACTACTAGCAAGGTCTACGGAAAGCAATATCGTTAGTGCTAATTTAATTAAGAATAGGTAAGATCGGGCTATTAAGCTATCTTATAAAAATTAACGCACGAGACTTACTAAGATACGGATACGGTTTAGGTAACTAAATAGTGGCCTATATACTGCTTAAATGCCTAGACCTATAAGAGATACGCAAGGTTATAAGAGACAACCTAGTAAATATAGGTATCTCTATATAGCTCGGCACTAACGAACTACTCCGCTAGCTTCCGGCTAGGCTATACCTTACCTAGTTTATAATTTTATCTAGCCTACTTAATTAATTCAAGCACTTAGATCCCGCCGTATTTAGGATAGAACCGGAAAGTGTAGTAGACTAAATATAAGCGTTAGGTAGTAGTCCTATAGGACCGATAGGGTATAAAACTAAGGGCGAGCTGCTAGGAACTCGACTCGCCCTCTTAAATACTAATAGTAAGCAGGAACGGCGACGGCCGTATATAAGAAGTAGTGAGAATAATATAGGAATTAGAGAGCAGCGTGAAATCGAGATCTAGTGATTCGGATCTGCTACTAGTAATAACAACTAGCAACCTAATAATTCAGAACTCGGTAATACGAGCTACTAGGGATATAGGAGCAAGGAAGGGAGTGGAATATATATACGGACTAGTATATATAGGATATAGGAGTTATAATACGGGAGATAGTGATACGGGACGCAGAGGTTAGGCGGTGAGATTCTGCTACTATATAACCTTATTATCAATCTACAGATAAGGCCGGCGGTATAGTTCTGCCGGTTCTTATTATCACTCTGCAAGATAAGGCCGGCGGCAGGTCTCCGCCTACATAGAGGCTGTATAGATATTGCATGTTAGAAGCTGCTCGTGTTAGCAGCTGTTTTGCTAAGGCTATAGTGTATAGCAGGTGCACTCGGCGCCGCCGGGACACGCGGGATGCCGCGGAGGCGGATTCCTTCTTTCGTTTATATTTCTTTTGTCGTTCGATTTCATCTGTTTGTTATGACAATATGCGCTGTATACTGTCATCGTTGCTAGCAACTTCTTATGCGCACTAGGCTAGCACTAGAAGGCGCAAATCCCTGCATAGCACCTTGTAAATAGAGGAAGCTCCATCAGGAATAAGATTATTGATTGATTGATTCTTCTAGGGTTCGTAAGAATACTAGAATATCGTCTAAGTAGGCGATAATAAATATATTAAGGTATTCCTTTAATATATCTATAATAAATCGTTAGAATAATACTAGTACGTCGGTAAGCCTAAATAGTATTACTAAGTATTCGAATAGACTATAATAGTATCTAAATACTATCTTCTATTCGTCTTCTTCTATAATTCTAATTCGGTTATACGTATTAGCTACGTTATATTTTGTAAAATAATTTATATCTACGAGTATATCTTAAATCTCTTAAATTAGTAGTAATAGGTATCGATCTTTCTTTATAACTCTATTAAGTTATCGGTAGTCTATGTATAGTCGTAGCGATCTATCCTTCTTTTTAACGAATAAGATAGGAGATCTAGCTAACGATTTTAATAGTCGGATATCAATCAATCAATCAATAATCTTATTCCTGATGGAGCTTCCTCTATTTACAAGGTGCTATGCAGGGATTTGCGCCTTCTAGTGCCAGCCTAGTGCGCATAAGAAGGTGCCATCGAGGCATAGGCCAGCATAGCGCTGGAACGAACAGATGAAATCGAACGACAAAGGAAAGGTAAACAATAACGAAAGAATAGATCCGCCTCCGCGGCCATCCCGCGTGTCCCGGCGGAGCCGAGTGCACCTGCCATGCACTATAGCCTTAGCAATCTAGCATGCAACATCCAGCATCAACATCCATCTATATATACGGGCGGAGAGTCATACCGCCGGCCTTATCTTGCAGAATGATGATAAGACGGCAGAACCACACCGCCGGCCTTATCTGCAGATTGATGATAAGGTCATGTGGTAGCAGAATCTTACCGCCCGACCTCCGTATCCCGCATCCTACATGCAATAGTCCGCATGCACAATCCTACATCCCACTCCCTTCCTCGCTCCTACACTCCCCTAGCAGCTCGTGTCACCGAGTTCTGAATCATCAGGTCGCTAGTTGTTATTGCTAGTAGCAGATCTAAGTTACTAGATCTCGATTTCACGCTGCTCTCCTACTCCCACTCCTACCACTTCTTATACGCGGTCATCACCGCTTCTACTTATCGGTCGCAATCAAGAGGGCAAGTCGAGTTCCTAGCAGCTCGCCCTTAGTTTTGTGCCCTATCGGTCCTGCAGGACTACTGCCTAATACTTATATTTGGTTTATAGAATACGCGACCGGGAATCAAGATTCCTTAGTCTCTAGCTCCGGCTCTATACCGAATGCTGCGGGATCAAGATACTTGAATTAATTAAGCAAGCCTAACGAAATTATGAACTATACTAGATATAGCCTCGCGGGAAGCTAGCGAAGTAGTTCGTTAGTACCGAGCTGTATCGAGATACCTGCTTTAGCTAAGGAACTTCTTAGCGTAGCACGTATCCTCTGCAGATCTAGGTATTTAAGTAGTACGTGTGCGACTATTTAGTTACCTAAACCGTATCCGTATCTTACTAAGTCTCGCGTGTTAATTTTTGACAGATAGCTTAACAGCCCGATCTTACCTGTTCTTAGCTAAATCAGCACTAACGATATCGCCTTCCTTAGGCCCTGCTAGTAATTAAGAGTATCCTTCTTCCCTACTGCTTCGATTAAGCGCTTTGTCGACCGCGTATCCTTCTCCTTCTACTATACTACCTCCTACGCTTGCTTTGCTCGTTATCGGATACGTCGTTTAATTGCTAATACGAGGATAAGATAATAGTTATTATAAGAGGGGATAGAATTAGCGAGGGCGGCTTCCTTAGCTATTATATTAGCAAGTTTATTGCTAAGGATACCTTTATACGTAGGGATCTAGCGGAATTTAACAGAAATCCCCGCTTCTATAAGGAATTAGAGATACCGAATCGCTAAAATCAAGTAAGCTTATCCTAATAGTATCCTTAGTCGTATAAGGGCCTATAGTGTAGCTTAGGAGTCGGAGAAAATTACTACTTTCTTTAGTAATATTTAGTTTATTAAATAATTTATTAATTCGGTTAATTGACTAATAACTAATAATACTATGTTAATAGCTCGCAGCTCTGTAGTATAGACCGTAGAGATCCCCTCTATTCCTATCTGCGAGCGGTAGTATATAGGGTCTTTACTCTATACTACTGCTCCGGTACCTACGCGGCCTTTATAGCCGCTACTATCTGTGTAGATAACCCTGTAGTTTCCCCCCTCTTTCTAACTCTCTTCTAGGATTCTTATATACTATTCTCTTACTTCCCCCTATTCAGAGATAGTTACTACTAGAGGATCCTACTAAGGTACCCGGGCGAATACTATACGGTTCTCCTATATAATACCTGCTAGTAAGAAATCTAGGGGAGCCGTTAAGTATCCGCCCTTCTTCTAGGCCTAGGCCTCTATTAGTAACTATCCTAAGCGTTTACGCTATACCTTTAATCGTTGATAATTAAGTATTAATTTTAGTACCGCGTATACTAGCTCTATACGGATCCGAAGGGCCGCTTTATAGATAAGCTTAGTTATAAGGATAGGTATCGGCATAAGCGAGAGTTCCACGTATAAGGCTGCTACGGCCGTAGTACGGAAAGTACTACTAATTATATATATAGCTTAGTATTGTAACATAGTAAAAGGTCTAGTGATTTATTATTGTTTAGATATACTAGTATAGCTTGATTAAGGCTCGAACTACGCTGATACTCCTATCAAAGCTTGTAGGATAATAATTGCTTAGTAAAGTCTTCGCATAGTAAGTAGGGAGGCTCCCTATATAGACCCTGATAGCGATTTTAGTGCCTATAAGCTAGTAGAAGCTTTAGCAAGTATCTTCTCCTGATACTACTTAAATAATAGCTTCTTATTAAGCTATAAGCCTAGATAGCGGTCTATATCTCTAGTTAGTTTGATAATAACGTCTTTATTACTACTAGCTCTACTAGCGAGGCGAAGCGGGGTATATTAAGCTTTGTATAGTAGCCCCGTGAAATAAATTAATATATATTTCTTGATATTAAAGACTAATATATAGCGGGAGGCCTACTACCTAGCGAGTATATAGATCCGTTGAAGCTTTTGTATAGTTTTATACTTAGTACGACCTACTACTATAGCACCGATATCGTCGACCTAGCCGTAGCCGGAAGTCTTACTATTACCGTTGCCGCTTATATCGTTGTATAATTTAATAAGATTAGCGTTGTAGATAAGATAGAGGATTAGGGAGATCGGTAAGCCTTAGGGGATACCTATCGGTGTTAGAATATAGCTAGACGGGCCTTCTAGTATACGGATAGTAGTAGAGCGGTTCGAAAGGAAAGCTTCTACCTATAGCACGAACTAGCTAAGCCTTCTCTTACGAAGGTTATATAGTAGTCTTGCGTGTACTACGTTATCGTATACTCTAGACACGTCTAGAAATAGTATAGAGACTACCTGCTCGTTAGTCCTACCCTACGCTGTCCTAATACGATCGATAATTAGATAAATTATATAATTAATAGAGATCCCTTTCCTGCTACCTAGGTAGCCGGTAGGAAGAAGGTTCTATATTTCGACAAGATAGGAAATCCTTCTAGCTATAATAGATTCTAATACTTTAGCAAGCGTGTTTAGAAGGGCTATAGGGCGGTAAGATTTAGCAAGCTAATAGTCTCTATTACCTATCTTGCGTAATACGATAGTAATAGAGCGTTAGAAGTACGTTAGGTTGCAGCTAGTTAAAACGTAGGCGTTAAATAATATAGTAATATATTCAACCGCCTTAGGGTAGCTTTTAATAATTTTATACTATAGGCTATTCGGAATACCGTTATCGCCGGGTGCACGCCTAGTAGGGGCACGGAGGAAAGCCTTAGAGACTTTATATTGCTAGATAGAGGGGAGAGGGATCTATTTAGGATATATATAATCCTGAATATCGGATAGGTCGGTAGGCGGTAGTGTAGGAAAGAAGGCTTACCTAAAAGCTTCCGCTTTTACGTCGACTGTCTCCGCTAGTTATTCTTAGCTGCTAGTAGTTCCTATATTCCCTACCTTTAGAGATAGCGTAAGGCTATATTTATACGCGCCCTTACAGTTCCTTACCTACTTAGAGAGCTGCTATAGACCTCTAGGGCCCTATTCTATTACTTCCTATACTCGGCGGCGGTATACACGGGATAGCCTTGCTTTAACGAGGTAAGATTTAGCGTTGCGTGCCTTAGTATAGAGTATCTAATAATAGGGATTATACGTACGTGTGTAGAGACGACGTAACTTGCGTGTTTCCTTAATAGTAGCACGGTACTCTTTATCGAAGCTAGGATTAGAGAAGGTAGAGGGTTTAGCCTATAGTGTTAATGCTTCCACGGCTATATTAATAACCCTAACAAGTATTCGATATGCTAGCTTAATAGCTATCTTAGAAGGAAGGGAGGAGGAGGAGGTAGAGGAGGAGGAAAAGGAGGATAGTAGCTACGGGAGATACTATTCAATATATTTAAGAAGCTTCTTATTATCGGTTGCTTCCTAGTTTCGTCGGCGGGGTTATATCGCTGCTTAAGGAGTCGTTATTTCGATAATAGTGCGAATTAGAAGGTAATTAGACTAGCTATCGACGTTATACGCAATAGAATAGCTAACTAGGCGGTCTATAAGGCTATTAGAGATAAATATAAGGTCGATAGTAGTCTCTCTCTCCGCTGTCTGCTATATAGGCTTACCTTGCTCGCCGATATACTCTAGTAAAAGATTACTAAGTATATCCGTAAGTAGCCTAGCTTCTTATTCAACTAGTTGCTTAAGATTTAGGCCTCCCTATAGCTCGTGATAGAGATTGAAGTCTCCTACGATAATATACTCGGTAAGAGGGCGTTTTAAGATTTCCTTCCTTAGGTATTAGATATTAATATCCTTCTAAGCTTCTAGTTAGTTGTAGATATTATAAATAAAGAGATCTGACTATCCCTCCTTCTACTAACGTCGAATTTTCAAGATATAGTAGTTACCGCTTATAATAGTATATAACTATATAGCGGGATCTAAACCTCTCGAAACGAATATATAGACACGAGTACGCTTCCTCTTACCTACCTCGGTATATCTAGGCTAGAGAAGCTAGTGAAAAGCTATTACTAGGTAATTAGTAGTATCGAGGGGTTCGTTAGTCTATAGTTCTTATACCGCGATAATACTTACCTCCCGAATATCTTTCTTACGCAGAAACATCGCTATTACCTCCTACTACCTATACGCGTTATATTAAATAATTTCGAAGGGCTTATAGGTTAGATTTCGGCTTAATACTTCAATTATTAGTTGTTATAGTCGGGGTCGCTATCCGATAATACGTTATAGAAGATATCTCCTTCCTAGTCTAGTAATAGCTAGTCTAGGAAGCTAAGAGGGCTTGTTAATATACTAACGAAGAGGGAGCGGTTAAATAATTTAATCTCTTAGTTTTCTTCCTCTAGTCGCTAGGATTAGGCTCGCTCTAGGTTCCGGATAAGCGTAGAAGCTTCGGCCCTAGCTACTTATGCTATCGCTTTATCTTCCTCCGGGAAGTATAAGAGATAACCGTTATTTTCCGCTTCTCTAAAGATTTCCTCGGGGCTAACTACTAGGGTAAGCGCCCTAGAAGTAGTATCTTCTATTACGAGATCTTTATTAGGGTTGTATTCGAAGCGAGTACGCTTATAGACTATAATATAGGTTTCGGTTATCTCTACTTCGGGAGAACGAGCCCTAGTTATATCTAGTACTAATTTAGTGCGTATATCGGAATCGGTAGCGTTCGTTAAGGATTTAGACTTATTTTTAGAGCTAGGGGGACGCCCTAGGCTGCGGCGTGCGGGCTTTTAAATAAGGACTTAGGGTTAAGATAAGGGAAGCTAGGAAGTAGTAGGCTATAAGGTAGAAGGCTACGAGGATTTAGGAGTATACTAAGAATGCTAGAGTCCCCGTAACTAAGTCTAGTAGTTAGAGATTACTACCTCCTCTGCCTAAGAGGGCCGTAGTACTTAGGATCGTCGAGTAGGTGCCCGCTAGGCTCGCTAAATAGTTATATATTAAGTAGTTATATATTAAGTAGTTATATATTAAGCAGTTTGCTAAGTATATCGGAATAACGAAGGTATACGGTAGTAGGGGGAAGCGTCTAAGAGAGCTCGCTTTGCTCTCTTAGTCTCCTGCTAGTAGAACTTATAGTCTTTCGAGATAGGCCTATAAGGTCCTTTATAATTTGCGTATTTAATAACGGTTATAGCAGAGCTAACTATTACTGCTTCGTACTCCTAGGTAGGGTACTTAGTAGTATAGTAGCCGTAGATATATATCTTAGATAGATAGTAAGCCTGAATATACCCTAGTTTCTAGCATTTTCGATAGAATCTCGACCTCCCTTCCCGGTAGAAGCGTGTTGTATAGCAATACCGATATCCCTAGGTAGTGCTAGCAGCGATAGCACGGTTTGTAGCGACCGGAGATAATAGTTCGATAACTAAGGAACCTTCCTTCTTCTTCGTATACGGCTTAGTAAGCTAGCTAAGGTACACTACCCTTAGCCGCTCCTCTTTACTATTACCCTCGCTATTACTATTACCGTCTACCTACGCGGGGTTCTAGCGAAGTAGGTTCTCTGCTGCTACGAAGGTCCTAGCGGAGTCGGAGAAGTTACTAAAATCGGTAATCGGGATACCCTAAGCTACGATACCCTACAAGGGCTACTATACGTATATATCCTTACTAAACACCTTTACCTACTATATAGTATACTCCTGCTTCTATAGCACCTCTGCTAATACCGTAGTATTAGCTATTAAAGCTATATCGCTAGACGGAAGCTTACGCGCGGCGACGAGGCGAATACCTATAAGCGCACTACTATCCTTACGCCTTACCTCTTTTATTCTCCCCTTATCCGCTAGCTTCACGATATCCTACTCTATTTTCGACCGAAGGCGCGCCCGTATAGCGTTATCCTTAATTTTGATAATTATCTAGCGATCTTCCGTTAGCTCGACTAGCGAAACGCCGACGGAGCCCGACTAAGAACTTCCTCTAGAAGGAGGACCGGCCGCTACGGCTGATCGCTGCTAGCCCTAGGTACAGAAGGTGCGCTACGCTACTACCGAGGACTACTAGGAGGAGGATATAGTGCTAGTAGTTAATTCGATACGGGTTATTCGGTTTTTAAGTTCTTGCTAGCCTTTATCGATAGAAGCGATAGCTGCGAGAACAGCAGCTATCCCCTAAGTATTATTTTCGCGCGCTTTTAACGCGTAGCGCTTAATAGAGAGGATAAAGCCTCTAATAACGGGGTCGGCATAGTTGTTAGTTTAGGCGTATTAGTAGATATTCCTTGCGATATAAGCGATTTCCTCTATCGAAGATCGGTTATTGATAGTAAGGCTCGGTCGGTTAGCTTGCTGTTCAGTGGTTCGCGTATTGCTGTTCCGTTAGAATTGAGTTTGTACGTTCCGTGGTTCGCGAAAATTCCGCGCCTAGTCGGGGTGCAAAATCCCTATTTCAGCTACGCCTACTGCCGCTATCGCTGATAGAGCCTCAAGGCTAGTATCAAACGATAGAGCGCGAGGTTAAATTGATTTTGAACTAGGTCTGGAGATCCTAGGACCTCTGGATAGCGAGATATCGCAAGAATTCGATTCTGCTAAGAGATAGTTGTTTTTTTTTTACTTAATAGTCGGATATAACCTTTCCTTAGGTTCTTATCGATATATTCCTTTAGCGTCTATCGCTCTTTCTCGGATAACTAGTATATTTTTAAATATCGTAGTTTCGTGTCCGGTACTATAAGTCTAATTTCGTAGTTAAACGGTCCTCTCTCTAGTAGCTTACCCTCTAGTAGTAGCTCGAAGATTATTCTAAATTCTTTATATTCTACTAGTATAATTAGTTCCTCCTTAGTTATATATAAGGCCTTCGATTTATAGTCGATTATAACGTAGTCTCGTAGTTTATTATCTATTATATCGGGTCTCTATTCTATTATAAGGAATACGCTAACGTTTATTATATTACGTTTCCCCTATACCCTACCTCTAGGCTAAGATTTACCTTTCTCCGAATAGGGATCTTAATAGGTATCTACTTTCCCTAGGCTAGGTCCTTTCTATTTCTTCTTTTACTATTACTACTCCTCTTAGGAGACTCCCGACTAGATCTAGCTAGTCCTATAATATTCGTAGTTATTAAAATCGATTACTTCGGCGTTCTAATCTATAGTAGGGTTATATTTCCTTAACTATAGTATCCCTAGGACGATATTATACTTCCTAACTAAGGTAATATCGAAGTTAATTATTTCTAGGTATTATCTAATAATTATTATTATAGGTCTACTCTTACTCTTAATAAGTAAGCCTAGTCTTTCTCTATTAAGACCTACTATTAGTATAGGGTCTTATTTCCTAATCGTATCGATATTATTTTACTAGTAGTATCTTAGGCTTATAAAGTTTCCTACTACTCCCGAGTCTATTATAACTCTTATAGTTTAGTAGTTTAGGTTTACTTCGATAACCTAATATTTACCCTATATTATAGCTACTAGTTACTATATTTTTATTCTCCGGTTTCCTATCTAGAGTCCTATAAATTCTCCTTTCTATTATAGCTTACTTATCTATATATAGGGTTTAGGTTCGATACCTAAGTCGAGTTTTCCCTATATATAGATCCCGTAGTTATTATTATAATACCCTATTATCGCTTATTTATAGTGCTTTAGATATTAAGTATACCTAATATATATATATTTAGGGTTAGTATATAGGTATCCCTTTAGATAACGCGCTATAAGTTTATTAGCTATCTATCGTAGGTTTTTAATCTTATCTCTAATACCGGTAACGCTTTCTAAGGCTACTTACCTAATATTATCCTTACTTTCTTCGTCGAGTATTCGCTATACTTATAGCTTAAACTCTCTAAGACTTATATTATCTTCTTTACTTATTTCGTTAGTAGTTATAGGGAATTCCTAAGGTATCTCTAGGATTTCTAGTAGCGTAGAGTACGTTAGAGATTTTAATATCTATTTATACTCCTTAATCTCTTCCCTCTTACTATCTATAGGGCTACTATCCTTTATAGTAAGATATTAAGCTTAGTTTTAGCTCTCTATACTATCCCCTTTAATAGATAGGAATTATTCCTTTATCTCTTCGCTTATAAGGGCTTCTTCTCGCTCTAGCAGTATTCGTCGTCTTAGTTTCCTCTTTATTACTCGTCGTAGCGTCGTAGGTCCTAAGTACCTAAATAGCTAGTTAAAGTCTAGATCTTATAGTATTATAGTAACCTATATCTTAGGTACCTCGATATTCTTATTAAGTATTTACTTAATCTATTATTTAGCCTACGCCTATTAGGCGTTCTCTCGTACTAGTTCTACGATTTCCTTTATCTTACTAGGATCTAGGCTAGTCCTACCTTAAAGTATTCTTTCTTATTATTCTAGCGTTAACTTCTTAAAGAGTCGTTTATATCGGTTTATAGATCGAAACTCTTCCTAACTCTACTCGTAGTCCTAGATAGTAATCTACTACTATCTCTAATCTTTATTACTTATAGCTTAGAGTTCCTATACTTAGATACCTATAGTATTATATCTACCTCGATTATCGGATATCGCTCTTAGCTACTAGGTCCTCTTCTAGCCCTAATACTAATTCTCTTTTAGCTTATTACCCTATCTACGCTATTCTTAGTAGTCCTTAATATAGTATCCTAGTTTTCCGTATTTAAAGTATAGGTTTTTCTCTTTCCTTTCTACTTACTCTCTACTTAGGAGTCTTACTACGTCGAGCTCTATTAGTCGTAGTCTATAGGGATCTTCCCTCTTTAGCCTATATAACTATTAGTAACTTAGTCTACTCCGACCTTATCTCTATATATCGACGTCTTATTTCTACGCTTATCGGTCGTAATATCGATTATCGATCCTAATAGCGGCTTTAATTAATTTATTTAAGTCCTCGATAGGGTCTATTCGTGCTAGTTCGTCTTTAATATATAATTTAAGTCTATCGTTATAGTATAGAATTAGCGTATAGTCGTCCTATCCTAGCACTACTACGTGCTATATAAATTCGGCTATATAGGCTAAGGTCGAATTAATTTATTATAGTTTTCTTAGTTTTTATTCGGTAGCTTTCTTTATATCGATATCGCTAAATATCTTCTCGAGATATTTTTTAAACTAGGTATAGTAGGAGAATATCGTCGTAGTAGTTCCTATCTACTCGCTCCTATTCTTCTTATAATATTCTCTTACGTATAGCTCGATCTACTCCTAGGCCTTCCCCTTAAGGTAAGTTAATATAAAAATTACCTTACTAGGTTCTATAGGTAGCTTCCCTTTATTTATATAGATATATATATCTATCTATATTAGGAACCCCTATAACTTAGTACGGTCTCTATTAAATAGTTCCGCTTTAGGAAGTATAAGAGTTATATTAGTAGCGCCTAGTAGTACTAGTACCGTAACTTACGTATCGAGCTATTCGAGGTAATCTTTAGTATTAGCCCTAAAAGCGTTTAGTTATTCTATAAGGATCTTAATACTTTTCTTAAGCTAGGCAATCTATTTATCTTACTTATTATCCGAGTCCGGGTCTAGTACCTATAACTAGGTAGTCGATAGTACTAGTACCTTCTTATTATAACTATCTACTAGAGCTATAATACTTAAATTATAGTTTAATAGATAGGGCGTTGATTATATTACGCGCTACTAACTAGTTAACGTAATATATACGTTATCGTAATATACCTCTCTCGTAATCTCCGACGATCTATCTCGTAATCGTACTATTACCTACTCTAGCCTTATACGGGCTCGGACCTATAGAGTAGACCGAAGACGTATATAGTTAAAGGGCGCCTAGTTAGTCGACTAAGTAGTTATATAATAACTACTAAGTATTCCTCCTAGTTAGAGTATATCCTTATATTATACTATAAGGGTATTACGTCTCTCAAAGATAGTCGATTGTCAAGATTAATTTATAAGTAACAAATATAGCTCGTAGTAACAATATATAAATTAACGCGAAGAACTAAATATATATAGGTGAACGAGTATCCTTATATATCTAGTCCTTCATATCCTAGGATATACTCGGTTCATATCCTAGGCTATGTTCCGATCATAGCCCTAGCTATAATGTCACGTGACCTCGGGTGTTACTACCTGAGTCCGTTCCTGCTTGTTGTAAGCAAGATCTCTCGACACCGCCTTATTGCAGAATCCATTGGTTCAGGCGTATCTATTTTTAGCATCCCAGGGGTAGGGTCTGTAACAGCTATATAGTTATATACTATAGTAAGCAGTAACTACTATATCTTGAAGATTCGACGTTAGTAGAAGGATAGATAGTTAGATCTCTTTATTCATAATATCTATAACTAGCCTAAAGTCTATAAAGGCAAGGATATTAATATCTAACGTCTTAGAGAGGAGATCTCTAAATAGCCTTCCGTTTTTGCCGAATATATTATCGTAGGAGACTTCAATCTCTATTATAAGCTATAGGGAGGCCTAAATCTTAAGTAACTAGTTGAACTAGAAGCTAGGCTGCTTATCGATATACTTAGTGATCTTTTACTAGAGTATATCGGTAAAATAGGCTAGCCTATATAGCAGCGAGGGCTAATAGGTAATAATGCCGCTTAGCTAAGCACTATCGACCTTATATTTATCTCCGATAGCCTTATCGACCGGCTAGTATACTGCTCTATAGCTCACGATATCGATAGCTAGTCTAATCACCTCCCGATCCGCACTATCCTCGATATAATAACTCCTCCGCCTGCTATCTAAGCCCGCTAGCGAAACTAGGAAGTAACCGATAATAAGAAACTTCTCGAATATATCGAATAGTATCTTCCCTAGCTACCCTCCTCCTTCTCCTCCTCCTCCTTCTTATCCTCCTCCCCTCCTTCTAAGGTAGCTATTAAAATAGCCTACTAAACGTTAATTCGGGTTATTAATATAGCCGTGGAAGTATCAACGCTATAGGAAAAACCTTCTACCTTTTCAAATCCTAGTTTTAACAATAAATACCGTACTATAGTTAAAGAGGTACGTAGACTACGTTGTCTCTATATACGTACGCATAATCCCTACTATTAGATACTCTATATAAAGGCTAGGAACGCTAAGTCCTGCCTTATCAAGGCTAGACTTAGCCGTGCTTACCGCCGCTATATATAGGAAGTTATCGAGTAAGGCCCTAGGGGCCTATAGTAGCTTTCTAAATAGGCAAGGAACCGTAAAGGGGCTTATAAAAGAAGTATTACTCTCTCGTTGAAGAAGTCTAGTAGAAATACTAAAGACCTAGCGGAAATAATAGGTAAGAAAGTAGAAGCCTTCCGCTAGGCCTTCTTCCCTATACTACCGCCTACCGACCTATCCGATATCTAGGATTATATATATCCCGAACAGATCTCTCTCCCCTCTATCTAGCAATATAAAGTCTCTAAGGCTTTCCTCTGTGCCCCTACTAGGCGTGTACCTAGTAATAATAGTATTCCGAATAGCCTATAGTATAAAATCATTAAAAGCTGCCCTAAAGCGGTTGAATATATTACTATATTATTCAACGCCTACGTTTTAACTAGCTACAACCTAACGCACTTCTAACGCTCTATTACTATCGTGCTACGTAAGGCAGGTGATAGAGACTACTAGCTAGCTAAGTTATATCGCCCTATTATATTACTTAATACGCTAGCAAAGGCTCTTAAGTTAGTGATAGCTAGGAGGATTTCCTATCTTATCGAAACCTAAAACCCTCTATTACTTCCTACCGGCTACCTTAGTAGTAGGAAAGGGATCTCTATTAATTATACAATTTATTTAATTATCGACCGTATTCGAACAGCGTAGGGAAAGACTACTAAATAGGTAGTTTCTATACTATTTCTCGATATCTTAGGCGCCTATAACAACGTTACCTATCAACGCTTACTTTATAACCTACATAAACGTCGTCTTAGATAGTTCGTGCTGTAGGTAAAGGCTTTCCTCTCTAACAGATCAATAATTATTCGGATACCTAAGGGCGCTTCCTAGTTAATTCTAACACCGACTAGTATCCCCTAAGGCTCTCTAATCTCACCGATTCTATATCTTATCTATAACGCTGATCTAATTAAGCTATATAATAATAGCTCTAACGGTAAGACCTCCGGCTATAGATAGGTCGACGATATTAGTATCATAGCTATAGGTCGTACCGAGTAGGAAACTATCCGGAAACTATATAAAAAACACAAGCTAGCAGAATAGTAGGCTTCCTGCTATATATTAGTCTTTAATATTAAGAAATACGCCTTAGTTCACTTCGTCGGGTTGCTCTAAAAGCCTCGATACTTACCCCTATAACTTAGGAGTATAATAATCTAGCTAGCTAAAGATACAGAACGATATCTAGGCTTCTAGCTAGATAAGAAGCTATTATTCAAATAGTATAGAGAGAAAATACTAGCTAAGGCAACTACTAGCTTATAGGCACTAAAATCGCTATCAGGGTCGATATAGGGAGCTTCCTTGCTCACTATACGACGTCTCTACCAAGTAATTATTATCCTATAAGCTCTTATAGGCGTATTAGCCTAGTTCGAACTATAATAGTGGTCGTTAGCAAAATAGCAATTAGTTGCTTAGCCTTTCGCTATACTATAATATTAAGCTACCTATATTATTAGTAGTATATTTCGTACTACCGCTACTACTACGTTATACGTCGAACTCTCGCTTATACTGATATCTATCCTTATAATAAGAATAGTAAACGAGGTAGCGCTTCGAATTCGTATAGGCCCTACCTATATAGTACCGAAGTTAATACTCCCTAATTATCAACGATTAAAGGCATAGCGAGACCGCTTAGGATAGTTACTAATAGAAGCTTAAGCTTAGAAGAAGGGCGGATACTTAACAGCTCCCCTGGATAGCTCGGTAGGCAAATAGGAGAACCGTATTATATTCGCCCGGGCACCTTAGCAAGAGCCTCTAATAGTGATTATCTCCGAACTTATAAGAGAATAATATATAAGAATCCTAGATAAATATAAGAAAGAGGAAGAGAACTATAAGGTTATCTATATAGATAGTAGTAGTTATAAGAGCCGTATAGGCGCCGGAGTAGTAGTATAGGGCAAGGACCCTATATACTACCGCTCGTAGATAGGAATAGAAGGAATCTCTACTATTTACGCTATAGAGCTATAAGCTATCGATATAGCGCTATTAGTTATTTATTAGCTAACTAATTAGTTAACTAACTAGTTAATAAACTAAGTTAATATACTTAAAAAAGTAGTAATTTTCTCCGACTTCTAAGCTATATTATAGGCTCTTATACGACTAAGGATACCTTCAGGTTAAGCTTACTTAATCTTAGCGATCTAGCATCTTTAAGTATTAAACGAAGTAGGAATCCGTATAGAATTCCGCTAGATTCCTACGTATAAAGGTATCCCTAGCAACGAACTTGCTAATACTATAGCGAAAGAAGCTACCCTTTCCGATTCTAACTACTCCTACCCTAACAACCGATACCTTATTCTCGTATCCGCTATTAAACGACGTATTCGATAACGAGCGAAACACGCGTAGGAAGCAGCGTAGTAGAAGGAGAAGGACGTAAGGTTAACGAAGTAGCTAGTAGAAATAGTAGGAAAGAAAGATATTCTTAACTACTAGCAAGGCCTACGGAAAGCAATATCGTTAGTGCTAATTTAACTATAAATAGGTAAGATAGGGCTATCAAGCTATCTATTAAAAATTAACGCGCGAGACTTACTAAGATACGGATACGGTTTAGGTAACTAAATAGTCGTATACGTACTACTTAAATACCTAGATCTATAGGAGATACGTACTACGCTAAGAAGTTCCTTAGCTAAAGTAGGTATCTCGATATAACTCGGCACTAATAAGCTACTCCGCTAGCTTCCTACTAGGCTATACCTTACCTAATTTATAGTATCGTTAGGCCTACTTAATTAATTCAAGTATCTTAATCCCGTAGTATTCGGTATAGAGCTAGAAAGCGTAGCAGACTAAATATAAGCATCTAGGTAGTAGTCCTATAGGACCGATAGGGTATAAAACTAAGGGCGAGCTGCTAGGAACTCGACTTGCCCTCCTAATTACGACCGACAAGTAGAAGCGGTAATAGCCGCGTATAAGAAGGGGTAGGAGTAGGAGTAGGAGAGTAGCGTGAAATCGAGATCTAGTAACTTAGATCTACTACTAGCAATAATAACTAGCGTCCTAATTCAGAACTTAGTAACACGAGCTACTAGGGGAGTGTAGGAGCGAGGAAGGGAGTAGGATATAGGATTATATATACGGACTATTATATATAGGATATAGGATACGGAGGTCGGGCGGTAAGATTCTGCCACTATATAACCTTATTATTAATCTACAGATAAGGCCGGCGGTGTAGTTCTGCCGGTTCTTATTATCACTCTGCAAGATAAGGCCGGCGGTAGTTTCCCTACCCGTATATAGGAAAGCTATATAGATATTGTATGTTAGAAGCTGCTCGTGTTAGCAGCTGTTTTGCTAAGGCTACTAGTGCGTAGTAGGTGCACTCGGCGCCGCCGGGATACGCGGGATAGCCGCTAAGGCGGACCCCTTCTTTCGTTATTGTTTACCTTTCCTTTGTTATTCGATTTCATCTATTCGTTCCAGCGTTATGCTAGCCCTGCCTTGATAGCAACTTCTTATACGCACTAGGCTGGCACTAGAAGGCGCAAATCCCTGCATAGTACCTTGTAAATAGAGGAAGCTTCATCAGGAATAAGATTATTGTTTGTTTTGTTATATTAATACTTAATAAACTACTAGAAGAAAACTTAATAGACTACGATAGACTAGATTAGCTAGCGTATATATAGTAGAATTTATATAAATTAAATCTTACCTTAATTAGAATAAAGACTTATATATATAGTAATTCGAAAAAGGACTTAAAGATAATATTAAGAATAAACTTATAAGAATTAACCTACCCAACGACTATATAAATTAATTAAGATATTAGTAAAATTCGATAATTACCTATATAAATAAAGACTATAGCGTAGAGTAGCGTATTCGGGAGGATAGTAGAGATACCCCTAATACTATTACTAAGAAGGTAGACAAGGATAGCTAAGGTCTAGGGAATATAATAATCCCTATAGACTATAACTAATAGAGCTCGACGTAGCGAGACTCCTAAGTAGAGAGTAAGTAGATAGAAAAGAGAAAAACCTATACTTTAAATATAGGAAACTAGAATACTATATTAAGGATTACCTAGAATAGCGTAGTTAGGGTAATAAGCTAAAAGAGAACTAGTATTAGGGCTAGAGGAGGATCTAATAGCTAAGAGTATCTAATAATTAAGGTAGATATAATACTATAGGTATCTAAGTATAAGAACTCCGAGATACTAGTAATAAAAACTAAAGATAGTACTAATACGTAGTAGAAGAATATAAATAATAGTTAGATACTAAGAACTATAAATAATTAGCTAAACTAGGCTTAAGGAAGCCGGAAGAGCGTAGGAAGATAGTAATAAAGTTAATATCCGAGTAATAATAATAAATACTCGAAGGATAGACTAATCTAATACTCTTAGAGGTCGAGAAGGTAGTATAACTACTATAGAAAGAAAGGTTAGGACCTAAGAATCTTAAAATAGAACCTATATAAAAAGAAATATAGTAGGGCTAGATCGAGGTAACTAATAAAGAAATATAGAAGATAGAGTAACTTAAAGACCTTCTAAAGAAGAAAAGACTAGAGCTAGGAAGCTCGTCTTAGTAATTACTAATTCTACTAACGTATTTCACTAGTGAGTTGCCACCACTAGTGAGTTGCCACCACTAGTGAGTTGCCACCCTTACCACCTACTACTTTTTGAAAACACTATTTTTCCACCATAACGCCATATATTTAATTCAACTATTTGCTAGGGCACTGAGTAATCTTATGCCCTACTATATTACATCCGGAACACCGAAACACACGCCTAGTAGTAGGCTCAGCGCCCTCGGCAGGCTGCTGAGGAAGCTCTGTAGCATCGTTTTGAATAGCTTCAACGCTTGCTAGCAACGTTGAATCTAGAGATATAGATTCGCCGACCGTAGGATCTTGCTGCCTAGATATCTGGCGATTAGACCGTGTACGTTTTTGACGCTTCTTCTCGTTGAATCTATATAGTTGCCGAATCTCTTCCGCTTGCAAAATAGTGTTATGAAACGCTAGTTCAGCACCTTTAACTAATTGATCTAGCGCTCTCTCTGTAGGGCTTCCTAGCGACTGTAAGCGCCTATATAGTAGAGCTTTGATAGATGATGCTTGCTTGCTAAGCTACTTAACCGTATGTAGCGTAGTAGGCACGAAAGCGCTACTCCTACTACTAGGCCTACTAGTAGTAGGAGGTGTAGGTGTTCGAAGCGATATATTAAGCTTTGATAGGACTCGGTCGGCATCTAGCGGAACTAGGCCGGCGCTGGCGAAGCTTGATTGTATAGTGCTAGGTAGGAAGGCTTCCTAGCGTGCTAGTGTATAGGATTCTAGGAAGTCGAGCTTGTCGATATAGTTATATCCTAGGCGAGCTTGGGCCTCGATTAAGCGACCGTATAAGCGCTTTAGGATAGCAAAACATCCTATATCTAGCGGCTGTAGAAGATATAACGAATACGGCGGTATACAGAGTAGTATAACGTTATTTTGCTAGCAGATTTAGTCGAATTATAGTGTTAGATAGCTTCTATAACCGTCTAATATTAACAAGCGATATTTACCTTGCGTACGACTAGTAGTTGCTAGAATAAAGAGCTTTTCTAGCTAGCGTAGGCCTATATTATTAGTAGTCTAACTATTCGGTGATACTTCGATTCGCTAGTCTTTCGGTAGGTTATTAAACTAGCTAGCAATATAAACCTTCCCTTTAAATACTATATACGGCGGAAGCGAGTAGCCGGTTGCCGATATAGATTTAATTGCTGTAACCTACTCCCGATTTCTAGGTTATAATAGAGCTTTCAGACCGTATAGATTCTTCCGTGTAACGATTCTAGTAGTAGATATCAAGCCTATTGCAAAGCCTGTTTCATTAAAGTTATAGATATCGTTAGGAAGGATCCCGTTTTCATTGATCGTACGCTCTACTAGCCTAAACCACGCGCGTAGGCTAGTAGGGTCTTCGTTTTGCGCACGTTGATAGTCGTAGCGTCTAGAGAATCGTGTATAAAGCTCTGGTCGACGTTTAATATAGCGTGCTACCTAGTTAACACCTATATTAGGAGGTAGGAGAGGAGGGAAGATATCACTACGCGCTACTAGTAGAAGATTTGCTATATCTCTAATATGCGAAGGCCTAGGGGAAGCACTACGCGTATCTAGAGATAGGATCCACTAGTAAAGCGAATCCTCTTCTTCTTATGTCAGTTTAAGACGTGGTGATCGTGTATCCTAGCGATAAAGCTTGCCAGCAAGCCTATCGCGTAGTGTTGACCGAGGCACGCTATATAGCGCTGCGGCTTGCGCAGTTGAGCTTACTGAGCCATTTTGAATAGCTTTGATAGCGAGTAGTATCCTAGCCTCCCTATCTGGCGATTTAGAGCGCTTTTGGGAACGTTTTGGTGGCATGGTAGGTGGTGGAAGGTGGTAGGTAGAAGATAGGGACGCGTTTTTTGATGGGGTGGCGACTCACTAGTGGTGGCGACTCACTAGTGAAACACGTTATAGAGCCCTAGGAACTTATTTCTAATAATAGCTATAATCTCCTCGCTAGAGCTATTTAGTTCTATTTAGATCTACTTAAAACTAAATACTAAATAACTATACTATTCTACCCGCGAATAAATAGAAAGATTAAAAATTTTAATAGCCTAATTAGCTATATATTAACTAGATATCTAATAAATAAGCCTACGAAGGCCTAGGATCTCTACTTAATATAAGCGTTAGTAGCTATAAGAGTCTATAAGTATATAATTATAGGATTTAGTCTTTTTTATTTTATATAGTACGTATATATAAATCCCTAGTAATAAAAATAAGGCGACTTCTTCTAATTAGAACTAGATAGAAGCTCTTACTAGGATTAGCGACGCCTAAACGAAAGTAAATAAGCTTTTATTAGCATACGCGATTAAGATAAATTGTATATATAATAGTTTAGTTATAAAAATAAGCTTCTAGGAGGAAGACTAGATATTAATTTAAAATAAAGTAGAGAAGAAGTTTAAGAGTAAATAGTTTAGATCCTATTATATCCTATCTTCTTATCCCCTTAGTACTTATACTCTCGCGGAGCCGAATAGCCGCGTACTCTAAAATCTCGTTAATAGATTAAGTCTCCTAGAAGTAAAAGTAGATAATCCTAAATAATTATAGACGTCTTAAGCCGCCTATAGTATATTACGGAGAGCTAGACTAAAGCTAAAAAGACCTAAAGAGATTAGAAAGATCCTAGAGAATAACGAATATAGACCTATATACTTAGACTTATCTATATTTACTTAAGAAGAATAGGATAAGTTTAGGCGTAATAGTATACGCTATAAGCGGGTAGAGAAGGAAGTAATTATAATATATATTATTAAAAAGAGTATATAAAAATAGGAAAAATCGTATAAATATATAAAATATTAGGAAGAAATCTAATCGGATTAAGCTAGTAAAGGCTCGGAATCGGAGAAGGGTAAGGAATAACCCTTATATATCGTCGCTAAACGTATTCGGGACGCCGAAGTACGCGAAAAGGTAATTTTAGATAGGCTACTAGCTATAATTATACTAGTATAGAAGCCTATAGGTTAGAAAGAACTAATAATATTAAGATAGAAAAGTCTATAAGGCTACAAATAGAAGAGATTAGAGTAGAGATTCTATAATATTAAAGGAATCTATAGAGAATAGTGAAAAATAGTATTAAAAACTAATAACCCTAGGTAAGATCGGATCTAATAGGGATTATCTACCTATAGAATGACTACTATAGGGTATTATTATGAGAAAAAATTATAAAAAAGGAAATAGACAGTTATTACTACTCCTAAAATTTAGTAAATAGATTAGTTTACTCCTTCTTAGAGCTACTTTCTTCCTTATTAGTCTCTTCTTAGTTATTCGCCTTTAGAAACTTAAGAGCTATATCTAACTCTTTCCAAATATTATTAATATCTTCCTATATATCCCGATATGCTACGCGGAGACTAGTAAAGTTTTTTATACGCGTAAGGTTCTTAAGCTTATTAGTATTAAATATAGAATCACGGGAAGATATAGACGAAAACTTCTATTTAGAACTAATTAAAGAAGTAAATAAAGATAGACGCTTACGAGTAAGAGAAGGAGAAGTCTAATAGCTATAAGTAAAAGGAGATAGAGTACTTAGGGAAGTAGTTATATATATAAGGAACTAAGAAGAAGTAGGCGAAGTAGGTTCGGATCTAACTAGACCCGGAGTAACTAAAGCGCTCTATTTATCAGCTATACGAATATACTTGGAGCTAGGATTTACTTCGCGAATAGCTAATATAATAAAATCGGGAAGGATCTTATATTTACGAAAAGAGTATTTAGTTCTACTAGTATTAAAACTATAGTTCGCGTATATACCCTTAAATATAGGACTATTATTAGCTATACTAAATATATAGGTTATAAATAGACTATTTTATCTCGCGTAGAATATATAAATATTAGTAATTAGAACCTTATAACTAATTTACTATAAAAGAGCTATATAGATTTAGATAGGGCTATTTAGATTCTTTTAGTTATAGCGCTAATTAATATTATAGATAATTAGAGTAGCTAATATAGCGCGATCTAAGAGAGTCCGGCCTAATTAAGTATAATCGATATTACTATTAGTATTTAATCCTTTATAAGAGGAAGCTAAAGTAGAAGCTAATATCTTAGAACTAAGTAGACTTACGGAAGTAATTATAGGCGTAGGCGAGATAGTAAGTATAGAAGGTACTATAGATAGAGAAGTAAGTAAAGACGCGGATACGCGAGAGAAGGTTAATAAGGTCGTAGATACGCGAGAATCTAATTACGAAGAATCGGAGAAGACTTACTAAGTAGGAATAGAAACGTCTAGACGAATATTAATAGTAGTACCCGAAGAGCTTACCTTAGTAGGACTTATAGAAACGTGAGTAGGTAAATAAGTCTATCTAGAAGGACTACTAGATAGTAGGGTAATAGTAGACGAGAGCGAGGAACTAAGAGGACTATTCGAAACTATATAAGAATAGATAAGACTAGATAGATCCGTATAGAGGTAGATAGGACTAATAGGAGCTAAAGAGATAGTAGTAGAGGTATTAGTAGCGTTACTAGACGTAGATAGGCGAGGATAGAGCTAACAAGTAGTCGGGTATCCTAAGAACTTAACTAAAACCTTATAATAGCGTAAAGCTATTTATAAATAGGTTAATTTAGCTCTAAATAGAAAGTAAGATTAACGATAATTACTACGCGAGAATAATAAGGACTTTCTAGCTATAAAGGCTAGGGTATAGTAGTAAGGATTAATAACTAGAAGGAAGTAATAAGGAGAGAGGGTAGTAATAATAAATAGGAGTAAGAAGGTATAGTAGGGTAATAATAAAAGAAAGTTAGAGGCTATAGTAAGAGCTACTCTTATATTAAGGCCTATAGCGCGTTAGTACTACTATAGGCGTAGATTAGGTAGTAGGGCTAATTAAATAAAGGTAAATAAAGTAAATTTATATTAAAGACGCCTAGAGCCCTATAAAGAAGTAATTAGGATTAAAGATCTTTATTAAGATAAAGATTTATAGTAGTATATCTAAATACGGACTTTTTAATACTATCCTAATAATATAATCCCGTATAGAGATCTAGGGTCGGGTTTTCTACTACGACTAACCGCTTATAATCCTATATACTTCCGACTATTATAAATACTATACTAAAGAAAAATTATAGAGGAAAATAGAACGAACTATTAGTAGAAGCTACTAAGGGTTAGCGATTACGGAGAGTATAGACTAATTTTAGGTCTTCGCTCTTAATAATAGCTCTACTAGGTATAAATAGGAATAAGGAAGGAAAATTAGGAAGATATAGTTATAAATAGAGCTAAATAGAGGTAAATATTAATAACTACCCCTAATTAGAAGTTTTTAAGTAGGAAAATTCCAGGTAAGGAGGATTCTACGCGAGCGTATCTACGTAGAGGATTTCGGGGGCGAAATCTAACCTGGTAGGGAAGAATATAATCCGGTATATATAGATACTTATATACGGGAGTTTCTGCTAGTAATTACCGCCTTCTATATACTATATCTACTATAACCTTACTAGTTTCTAATATCATGCAACTTCCACCTAACGTCCGGACCACAATAGTTATAGTAAGAAGGTACTAGTACCTCCTACTACCTAGTCTAGGACGTTAGAACTAGACTCGGACGACGAAAGAGATAAGCGTATTACCTAGCTAAAGATAAGTATCGAAATACTTATAGCTTAGCTTAATATCTTCGGGGCTAATACTAAGGATTACCTTGAATAGCTAGATACGTAAGTTATAGTACTAGTACTACCTAGCGCTATAACGACTCTTACCCTACTAAAGGTAGAACTACTTAATAGGGACTATGCTAAGCTATAAGGATTCTTAACCTAGATAGATAAATATATCTATATAAATAAAGGGAAATTAACTACTAAACCTAGTAAGGTAATTTTCGTATCTATATATCTTCGAGGAAAGGCGTAGGAGTAGATTAAACTATATATCTAGGAATACTCTAAGAAAGATCGAAGTATATAGGCTACTACGATAACTATAATATTTTTATACTATATAGAGTTTAAGAAATATCTATAGAGAATATTTAGTAATACCGACGCTAAGAAAGCCGCTTAACGAAAACTTAGGAAGCTATAATAAGTTAGCTCGATATTAGTATATAGCTAAATTTATATAGTATATAGTAATACTAGGATAGGCTAACTATGCGCTAATGCTGTACTATAATAATAGACTTAAATTATATATTAAGAATAAATTAACCTATATAGACCCTATCAAGGATCTAGATAAATTAATTAAAGCTACTATTAGGATCGATAATTAGTATTATAACTAATAGGCGTAAAAATAAGAGGTTAATATATAGAGATAGGGTCGAATAAGACTAAACTATTAATAAAACTAACCTAAGTAAGAGACCTCTAAAGGCTATAACTAATAGAGCTTAACGTAGCGAGACTTCTAAATAGGAAGTAAGTAGATAGGAAAGAGAAAAATCTTTACTTCTAATATAGGAAACTAGGATAGATACTATATTAAGGATTACCTAGAGTAGCATAGTTAAACGAAAAAGCTAAAAAATAATTAGTAGTATAGATAGAAGAAAATCTAATAACTAAGATAGATATAATACTATAGGACTCCGAGTATAGGAACTCCGAGCTACTAGTAATAATATAAGATAGTAATAATAGTTAGTATAAGAATATAAGTAGTAACTTAGACTTATAAGAGATAAGTAGCTTTCTAAGTTAGAGCTAAAGAAACTAGAAGGATATAGTTAACTATTCTAGGAAATAACTCTAAAATAGTAATAATAAATACTTAAAAAACTAGATAGACCTATTATAAATAGAGATATAGAAAATCCTTAACTTACAATAAGAAGATACTAATAAATAAGATAGCTTAACCTAAACTAAGTAAGAAGTAGAATCTAAGCTAAAACTAATAGAGGAGTTACTATTAGGCTAGTTAGAAGTTACTAATATAAACCTAGAAGAGATTAATAGGCTTAAGAAATATATATAAGTAAGATAATAAAACTAAAAGAGTATTAAATAAAACCCTATTTTACTAGAGTAAGAAGATATACTTATAAGTAAAGAGATATAACGAAGATTTCTATCTATTAATAAGAGAACTATAGAGAGTTAAGGCTAGACTTAATATCTTATTATAAGAGATAGTAACTCTTAGAATAGTAAGAGTGAAGAGATTAAAGAATATAAAGAGATATTAAGATCTCTAGCGTATTCTAAGCTATAGAAGATT